>NC_136265.1:24101524-24701524 GCF_964187855.1 Myxine glutinosa
ATTGTACAAAGTGTAAATGAATTCTGTTATTCCTTTCTTCCCAAATTCGACCGTTTCCGTGATTTCTCCATTGGGTAAGCGTGGCACGATTAAGAACCGCTCGGATCGGGATCTAGTCCTTGATAACGGCTCGGGTCACGGGTCGCTACCGCTTGGCGTTTCCACTAACACCCGTGATTCGGGCGGGGCTTATTTCCTCGTTTCCGGTCAGCGTTAGTACTTAGGTAATATATATATACACACACACATACACATATATATATATACACACATACACATACACATATATATATATATATATATATGTATACACACATATACAGACCCATACACACACACATGTACATACACACACACATATACATATATACACACCCATACACACATATACATATACACACATACACATACACACACATACACATATACACACACACACACATACATATACACACACATACATATACACACACACACACACACACACACACACACACACACACACACACACACACACACATATATACATACACACATATACATACACACACACACACACACACACACACATATATACACACACACACATATACATATATACACATATACATACACACACACATACACACACATAGTTTTTCTATTTTTGTTTCACACAATTCTATCTCTTATGATTTTCAAATCTTATTTCTCTTTTTCAATTCTTATTTAAAAATGCATTTAATTAATTGTACAGTATTGGTTGTTCCTAAACTTAAATATAAATAATTTAAAGGATTGCTGTAAATGATGTAAACTTCACAACATCCCATATTCAACTTTATTTAAATTGTAAACCTCAAAACATAGTTCCCATACATAAACCAAGAACCTTAACCTGCTAGCAATTGACGAGTTTCCCGACTGCATGGATCATCAGCTGGGTACTGTGGAAGAATTTCGTTTTTTGAAATATTTGAAAAGGACCATGGAAAAGAGTTAATCTCAGCCATTGAATAATGCGGTATTATTTGGTAAATGGAATGAAGTGAATAATAAACCAGACCTTTTGTAAACCTGAGTCCGGTCATTGGAGTCCTGTGAGTCATACACGAAATTCTTCCACAATATGGAGGCACCGCGGAAATCAATTGTACAAGCAAGTAAAAGGTGAGTGTGTCTTGTTTAGTCCAATATGATTTACGAACTTGGAAGTTATGTGTACATACATGGGGGAGCAGGTGGTCTGGGGCTTCTTTGCGCACCGATGCCGCGATATAGGTGGCGTGAGCCATCACGAATGGGATTTCGATAAACGACTGTAGCAATTTATTCGTTTTTTTTTCTAAATGATTTCTGTAAATACGTATTTTTGCGCTGGTTATTAAAGGGCCTTACTGTGACCTGGAAGCAAACGGAGCAAGTGTGCACCTTGCGACCGCTTGCTTCCAGGACGTGTAAGGCCGGTACACTCGTTTACCCATCCGCACACGTATAAAGTACTACTTTTTTTTTTGCACTTGTTCGAAGCACTTGACTTGCTCGGCGCTCGGCGAGCGACAGGGAACCGGGAAACGGAATTATATTTATATATATATATATTTCCAATATGGTACACCGGCCACAACGATTTTAGCGATTATCCGAGTTTTTTTTTAACGATTTCTGTAAATACGTATTTTTCCTGCGCTGTGTAATTCTTCTGACACGCGCCACGAAGAAACGCACCACTGATGTGCATGAAGCGACTTGTTTGCCGGTTCGGTAAGGTCCGTCCGTACACGTGTACAATCGTGTACACCCGTTTTAAATAAATAATTTTTTTTCAGTTTTCCCGCCATGCCTATAAATTCATGACAGACAACCCCCCCTCATGCCGGTCCAGAATTATGATGAAAGATGGCGATGGGAAAAAAATTGCATCAAATTTTGTCCAGGTCCATCACTACACGACGAAATGATTGGATTTTGGTTCAGGTCCGAATCCAGATCCGGCCTATCAGTGGGATACAAAACATAAACTGGTCACCAAGGCGGAGATATAATAATAATAATAATTCTGTATTATTTAGTTAACCAGTTTGTGTGAAACCTCAACCTAAATATAAAAATTGATCTGCTTGGTGTTAGTTTAAGGGCTGTTCCAAATTTATCCTGATTATGGTATTGCGACAAAAAGGCTTATATCTTGGGAACGACTGGTCGGATTTAGACAAATTAAAACTCGTTCGATCAACAAATAAATTCATGACAGACAATCCCACCTCATGCCGGTCCAGAATTACTGTGAAAGATGGAGATTGGATTAAAAAAAAAAAAAAAAAAAAAAAAAAAAAAAAAAAAAAAAAAAAAAAAAAAAAAAAAACTCCCTCACTGTCCCTCATTGTCCCTCATGTCCATTCTGACACGGAACCAGTGTTGTTTTTTTTTTTTTTGACGAAATTTGCCAGATAAATAGCATGAGTGGCACGACGAAATGATTGGATTTTGGTGAAGACCCAGGTCACCGGGTGACGTTTCGTTGCTAGCTGTTCAGCTAGCAAAATTTATCCTGACCGATTCAGTTCAAACTTTGAACAATCGGATCCGGGCTGTTGTCAACGACTCGTCAACAACCTCAACCTAAATTTGTGGGTAACAACCACCCTCTGGTCGAGGCTCATAGAAGGGGTGATGCTTACTGATTCGGCACGCTTAAAATAGGTGTTAATGGTGGGATGTCAGAGGTTTTGGCGTGGGCTTAATAGTCACACTGTTTGGAAAATAATGCTCGATGCAACATGATCCTAAAAAGAACCCATCCCTACATCGAAGGATCAGGAAGGGAAGGAATGGAAAATTTGAAGTATTAAAGTTACGGAACTCAAAATGTCTGGGTTTGGATGGAGTCATTAAAGGATTGAGTCATTCATTGGTTTGATGATGGTCCTAATATTTTGATAAATGTTTGATAATGGTCCTGGTGATTTTAGTCCTAGGAATAATATATGCTAGTGGTTTGTCTGAAGGTTTTAATGAGATCGGATTTTTATCTATCTATAATTCCAGTAATCTGTGTGTGTCGGTCTGTCTGTATGCGACCGCTGTTTCTCAACAACTACCGGTCCGATATACTTGAAACTTGCCAGGTATATTGGTGGGGACCCGAGGATGTGCCTTTTCAAGGTTTGAAATTAATCGGACGGGTGGGTCCCAGGGTGTGGTCGCCGTGCTCGCGGGCCGTTCGCTTTGGCTCTGCGGATGGACCGAACCATTGCATGTAAATAGAAGGGGGGTTCTGTGGTCGTTCGCTTTGGCTCTGCGGATGGACCGAACCATTGCATGTAAATAGAAGGGGGGGTTCTGTGGTCGTTCGCTTTGGCTCTGCGGATGGACCGAACCATTGCATGTAAATAGAAGGGGGGTTCTGTGGTCGTTCGCTTTGGCTTTGCGAATGGACCAAACCATTGCATGTAAATAGAAGGGGGGGTTCTGTGGTCGTTACTGCCACGTGGTTTCAAAGTTTTGTTGTTGTTGTTTGCACGCATGTTTTTTGCAAGCACGTACGGGCGAGCACGTACGTGCGGGCACGCCCTAGTATATATAAATTGAGGTAATATTAAGTTATGGAATTAATTGCTTTCAACAATGCAAAGGGTGACAAAATATGGGATTTTAATGGGATTTTTAATGGGATATTGGTTTAGGAATGTTTAGAGGTCATTGCAATGTGATAATGACTTGTGACCATTTGTTGTCGAAACGTTTGGGACCATTCAAAGGTTGGGTTGTGCTAACGTTTCCACAACGTCGCTACAACGTTTCACTTTCGTTGTTGCAACGTTTTGCTCCAACGTTTTGGGAACATTCAAATGTTGTGTTTTGCTAACGTTTCCACAACGTCGCTACAACGTTTCACTTTCGTTGTTGCAACGTTTTATTCCAACGTTTTGGGAACATTCAAATGTTGTGTTTTGCTGACGTTTCCACAACGTCGCCACAACGTTTCACTTTCGTTGTTGCAACGTTTTGCTCCAACGTTTTGGGAACATTCAAATGTTGTGTTTTGCTGACGTTTCCACAACGTCGCCACAACGTTTCACTTTCGTTGTTGCAACGTTTTGCTCCAACGTTTTGTGAACATTTAAATGTTGGGTTTTGCTGACGTTTCCACAACGTCGCTACAACGTTTCACTTTCGTTGTTGCAACGTTTTGCTCCAACGTTTTGGGGACATTCGAATGTCAAGTGAATCGAATGAGAATTCAGGAATTATTTCATTATTAACGATTAATGAAGTACTTATTTAATTAATTACATTTCTTATTACATTACAGTAATTACATTACAGTAATTACCTGAGGTAATTACAGTAATTACAGTTCCGGTAATTACAGTAATTACAGTAATCATTACAGTAATTGCAGTAATCTTATTACAGTAATTACATTACATTAACTCAGGCACCTTTTGAGTAAGGAAGCTGATATTTGGACATGACACTGACCGAGTGATATGGCTGTCAAGGAAAAATTTGATTTATTGATTAATCATTTAATAAATTAACTCGTTGATTTATAAATGACTTATTTAATTAAAAGTCCTCAGAGACACATCTTCGGATGAAATACTTGCAGATTGGTTATGCTATGAGCCAATTGATTAATGAAAATATTTTGTGATGGCCATATTGGCAATTTCATGGCCATATTCGTGGCAACTCAGTTAGTGCCACTGCACCTTTAAAATGCATCCCTGCGTTCATTTTTCGATCGATTGAGTTGAAATTTTGAACAATCGGATCTGGACTGTCGTTGTTAACGACTCTAGCACGCACTCGTCCAATCAGGATGGAGCGGTATGGTCCCCGGATCATCACTGCCCGCAGTTTTAATTAATTTTACTTTTTCTCTTGGGCATATAATTTTGAAGACATGCATGTCATGATAGAGGAAATGTTTGTTCTGTTAAACGGAATAAATGTTGTTTATTTGTGTGGGTGTGTATTTTTGTGTATTTGGATATATTTTTCACGACTAATTCCAGTTAACATCCTGCACAATTTGCTCGTTTGCTGGCCGAGTCGAAATTGCGTTGAGTTTCTATGGCATGCGCCATTAAAAGCGCTGTGTAATGGTTGAGCTCCCTTTATTTCGTTTTGGTCATGCGGATGAGCAAACAAAGTGACAAATGCTGCGACTGGAGCAGTAAAGGCGATGTTTTTTAAATGGAAACGATTTAATGAGGAATTAAAAGTGGGAGGGGGCAACACCACGCATACCTCTTTTAAGGTGTGTATAAACCCTGGAATAAACGTGGGAGGGGGCAACACCACGCATACCTCTTTTGAGGTGTGTATAAACCCTGGAATATTTCAGCAATCAATACGATGCTGAAATGATGTAATTTATTGTGTAATATGGTCGACCTTGGGTTTGTTTGGGTTTGTTGTTTATTTTTGTGGGTGTCTATTTTTGAGTATTTTGGATATATTTTCACGACTAATTCCAGTTATCGTCCTGCAAAAGGTCTGCTCGTTCTTTTCCTTTGAGTCGTAAATTCCTGTTGAACTCTCATTAAAAAGCGGAATTAAGTACGCTGTGTGATGATGGAGATCCTTGATGACGAATCAGGAATAGTGAATGAGCAGACAAATATCACGGATGGTACACCAGATAGGGAAAATGTAGATGAAACCCCTTTTGCTCAGGTGCTGTGTAGCGCTGCACAAAGATCCATATGAGCGGGGCCTGGGTGCTGTGTAATTAGTACACAAAGAACCAATTACTAGGGTGCTGAATAAACACAAAGATCCATTTTTGGAGCTGGTTCTCCCGGTGCTGTGATTTATTCAAAGAACCAAAATCTTGGAAGAATTAAGATATGATTTGTCGACATCATAAATACTTTAATATATGTAACGATTTTTGTAACGATCATCCTGCAAAAGGTCTGCTCGTTCTTTTCCTTTGAGTCGTAAAATCCTGTTGAATTCTCATTAGAATGCGGAATTAAGTACGCTGTGTGATGATGGAGATCCTTGATGACGAATCAGGAATAGTGAATGAGCAAACAAATATCACGGATGCTGCGGCTGGAGCAGGGGAAGCGATTTTTGAATTGTTCAGTGATTATTCGATATTGTTATGACTTATTGTCAATAGGTATACTAAGTGGCCATGAGGTAGCCTGTTGCTATGTACAGTTTTATTCTATTGTTGATTATACCACATAGCTGTGGTGATAAAGGAAATGTTCGTTTTAAATAGATGATTATGATAGGACCATGACTATAAAATCATGATAATTATTATGAATGATATCATAGGGTTCAAATGCAGAATGCTGCATGAACTTGGGAAAGAACTTTCAAGCCCTATGGGATAAATTGGGTATTACAAGCGATGGAGTTTCAAAATTTAGCATGATTGAAGAAATTTTACAGTCTTATTTCAGGAGTTTTACGAAATTTATATTGCCAAGAGATTTTGGATACTATTAAAAGAAAAATGATGAGATGTTTTTCACAATGAACTTTAATATCTGCCATCCATTTTGGCTGTCTCACGAATGAAGGATGAGTTGCCTTTAGTGGTTGCAAAGAAAATTTGTGGAGACCAGGCAAAATGGGGAAATATGTCAGATATGACCCTAGGACAGGACGGTGATTCATCAATTAACATGAGGTACGAACCAGAGGTGACGACCGATGAGATTCGATCTCAGTCAATGGATGGACCTGTCCTGACATCATTGGGGAAAGGGCTTATGCAAGGAGTCATCCAAAATGATTAATTTGATTTATTGATGAATATTGATGAATTAATTGAAATTGAATAATTGATTGAATTGTTAATTGATTGAATCTAATTGATTGAATTTAATTGAATAAATTTAACTGAATAAATTGAACTGAATAAATTGAATTGAATATATTGATTGTTTGATTAATGAAAATGCGGTCTCAAGAAAGAAGCTTTGATATCTTTGCGAGATATTATCAATGTGGAGACAACCTGGGAAAATTGAGCAAGGTGGTGAGTTTATATACAGATATATATGTGCGGTTACCATTGTGTGATTTCCCCGTCAAACAGAGCGGACACCTGAGGATTCACCCATTTCATACTGACCCTCCGGCTCATCTGCAAATACTGATCTGTGAGATTGGATTGTGCAAAAGCCACAGCTGAGGGAGATTCTCTGGAAATCACCGTGTGAACAGGTGGAGAGACCCTTCCTGGAGGTACGAGTGAAGCTTTAGAGGAACAAACTACAACACATCCAACGCTACTTTGATAAAAGGCAGAATGGGAAATGGAGCCTACAAGAATACACAAGGACAACCAGAGATTCCACAAAAAGGTACTTGTACACATCATATGTACGACCGTTATGGTGCCGAAGCTATAAGGCAGGTCGAGAATTGGTATTTGTGGACAAAGGGACATGATGAGGAGTTTCCAAGAGATGGTACAGTTGAGCGAAGTCGATTGGAAAGATTAGAACAAAGATTGAAAGCCAGAAAGAGACAGAATCTAACGGTAGACTGGCTTGCATTCCATCTTTGGGATGGTGAATCCAGACAACGGGAACAGCAAGAACAGATAACGGATGTAGAATTTAAAATAAAAAGGATACAGGATACAGTGGAGGAGACAAATGCACAACTGCCCTCGAAATTAGGAATGAAAGTGACAGTTGTCCCATCTGATTTCCAGTTGTCTCCCCAAAAAGGACGGTACAGAGAATTTTTTCGTGTTTCAGGAGATAACGAGAGATTGCAGTGGCAACTCAGGGATGTAGAGATGCAGCCCAGCAATACAAGTGCACAGGTGCACAGCCCAGGTAACGACAGAAGCCGGTGCTTCAACTGTGGAGAGATGGGACACTGGATAAGGAGATGCCCATATCTGAGCAGAAGACAATTTCGACAGGGAAACCAAGGACAAAGAAACCAAGGACAAAGAAACCAAGATCAAGGGTACCAGTGCTGACCGATACCTCAGACAATGATTAGGCCTTCATTGCGACAAATCCCAAATGACGATTGGCCTCAACAAATTAGATTACTGGACAAACATGAATAACTGTCGATGATTCTTGTGTCTGAAAAGCTTTCAGAGCAAGAATGATTCATTTTTCTTTTTGCTTGTTAACAAATTAATAATTAATTGATCAAATGCCAAAATTGGATCTTCTATTTTGGGCACAGCAATTTTAAATTTACAAAGTTTGGAACAATTGCGTTGCAATTGTTGGCAAACCAAGTAACAAGAGTCACATGATGATCAGGTGGGAATTTCGGACTATTGTTCCGCACAATTGATAGGTCAATGGTCGACTGACATGCAAATGGGTGTGTAGTCAAAATTTGGATAGATTATTGTGAAGGCAGAAAGGGTAATTTCAATTTGACATCATAAAGGTTTTCTAAGAATGGACTTTTGGTTCATTTGTCTATAAGCATTTTGAATTTGATTGACAAATTTTATGAAATTGAAATAAAATTGACACCCATCTGATCTGTAAATAATGGTTCCAACGCAAACAAATATGCATAATGCATGTGTGTGTGTGTTTTTGTGTATCAATCTTACAAGATTGTTGACACCGACAGTGTGCCTGTCTGGAAATGGATAGTTATATGTGGATGGGATTGGGATATGTGGATGGGATTGAATATCCAGAGAATCCGTAAAATAAAATAGAAATATAATTTGATTATGAACATTATCTCTTTTGTCAAGGGAAATGGAATATAAAAAATTTGATGTGCTGGGTTATGAGCAGCCATTAATTAATAGTAAAATTGTGAGTAATTTTGGGATTCCATTTTTGATAGAATGTATATGAGAATAACATCTATTTATGGATATGAGCTTCATAAAAGGAAATGAGGAAGTACAAAATCATCCAAATTTGGGAGAGGTCTTATACTGACTTCCCAGAATACTCTGCTCATGGATTTTATATATATAAACTTGAATTTTATCAGCATATAAATTGTGCTGTATGTATGGATGTGTTTTAGGCATAGATGATATGGGAAAAGAGTAAAGAAAATTTTGCTGGTTTGAACTATTGTGGGTTTTCAGTTCTGGAGTTTAAACAAAGTCACTGGTTAACAGATGAGAAAGGATAGTAAATAAATTATTCTCTGCTGGGCAAATTAAGTACGATATTACTAAGACTTATGAGAGCTATTGTTCCGCCTTACAGCAGTGGAAAATTATTGGAAAAAATTAGATCCAACATAATGAATCTATAAAAGAATGTGATAGGGATAATATCCTCAATTTGTACTAATTATTTGATTGTGGGTAAAGGAATTAAGTCATCGTAGTGGATTGTTAACAGCAGCCTGAAAATGTCCTGAGAGTGTGCATCCATGTAATCAGAAATCCCAGATTTGTTTTTACAAACAACATTTTGGTAGAGGTCTTGTGTGGAACACTTCCTTGGTAGATAAAAAACGGTACTGCATGCTGGCAGCCACTTTTGCGGCCAGTTAGGCCAAACAAATTGAGAGGAAATTGTAGTTAAATACGTAAGTTACACATGGCTATTTGTAAAAAAAGGAAATTTGTTGAGATGGGAAACATTTTTTCGAAGGTTTATTAAGGTGTTATAATATGACATGTGGCAAGGCAAACTATTGGATGGGAAAATTAGATCTGGCTATAGAATAAATTTATTGACCCCTTGAAGTTAATCCTTCGAATCATTGTTTCACTGGCATTTTTGTTCAAATTGGAAATAGTTTGGAAGAGCTTTGGTTAAAACCTTTGGTTGCGGTATCTAGGAACGAATTGATAAACCATAGGAGATTGATAAGAATAGAAACAAATATGGACCCAAAATAGAAAGTTGGATTCATGCCCCTCATTGCAAACAAGCACATGGGGCTAAGGTGGACGATCCCACAGAAAATGAGGCTGCACCTAGCAGCCCAGCAGAACATTCAGTGGTAGAAAAATGATAGTCGTGATTTACAGTCATTTGAATTACATTTTAACACCCCTTGCATTGATAAACATTACATTTTCAACATGTGATATTCCTACTTGGAATAGTGACATTTATTTGCCTACATGACATACAATTATCTACTGATATTAATACAGCATGAGTGAAAAAAATGTATCACAACTACACTCATGATCAGGGGATTGAGTTCAACCCCGGGAGATAGGGGGATCAGGGCAAGACAAATAATCTGATTATGTTACATATTAAGGGATTTTCTTTATTTACCTTTTAGGAAGCTTGTTAGTTTGGTATATAATGTTAAATGTCATCGACATATAACTATGTCATAGGTATGAACATATACAAGGAGTAGCAGACTTGTTTGTTGGTTTAGTAGTTATATTGGCAATTGTTTTAGTGGTGGCTTGCTTGAAAGCCTTAGTGACGGTGTGTTTGAATAAGGTAACCAACAACACGATGATAACGCATGAAGTGACAAATGAGGAAAGAAATGTGGAACCAGAAAAGGAAGACTTTTATGGCAACATAAACAGTAGAATTAAGATAATGGCATAACGACAATGTTATGAGTTGTGTCAATTACAATATCAATGAACTCATATCACCACGAGTGACACACTGTTAAAAAAAAAAAAAAAAAAAAAAGAGGGAAAAGAAAAAGTGGAGAGGAATTATGGTAATAATACATTATGCTTAATTTGTTGGTTTGGGAAAATTGTTGTTGGGAATTAGGTATTCCCGTTTGTGATTGTAATCATATACAATGCTATTCTTAGTTTAGTAATAAAATACATACCTGATTGAATATTATTTGTGTGACGCATATAAATGAATATAACTTTTTGAGTTAAGGAAAAACAACAAATTGTTGAATGTGAAACTGTCGGAAGATATACATGATTATGCTGATTTCATGGTAAGATGTACCCTATCTGATTCAGTGTGTGCGGAAAGCAGATTCAGATATGACTGAGCATAAAGATAAGACGAGATCACATTTTGGAGGGATTGCTAACGGAATTGGGAAGAAGTTCGAGAAAGAAAATTTGTGGCTAAAAAATGAAGTTAATCGTGGCATACACCCTCTTTCTCAAAGAATGATGAAGACATTCTCCCGTGTAACTTGGAGATGAATGCTTACCTTCACCAAGGAAATTTATGTGACCATTTGCCTGGATCACACTGCAACATATGAAAGAAAGGCGATCACTTACTCTTGTTCGAAGACTTCGAACATTCACCACATCAGAAGTTGCAGGACAACGACATTTTACCTGCAACCTCTGTGAAATGCGGGGACATATGTTATTACTTCACCAACGTCCGGGGAACCAGCATGGAGCTGCAAAAACGGCTGTGCCCTTGTCACAACAGCTGTGCACGATTCTGCTGGTTGCTCCTGGTAAGGACCATGAATGACCTGAACACCATGGTCCCAACATCAGTGTGGATGCATCCGGCATCCCTGTTCCACATCTTGCTGGCCAATCAACGTCACACCAATACTTGCTGCCCACTCACAATGAGGGAGGAGGCAAGTCGACTACAACTGGGTGAAGGCCTTGTTCAAGGAATCATTATGGTTCACAGCAAAAAGTGGCAAGAATGCTACATGGAGAGAAGGGTCAGTCTATGACTCCGCAGTGTTACCACAACAGCGAAATCCTACACGAAGTAGTGCAGGAGCTATGAAGACATTAGGAGAAAATGTTTCATACCTGGATTCAAACACAAGTGATCAGCCCTTCCTTTCAAACAAAGTCAACATTTGTGTGGAGGCAAACGTTTTTTGCCAGATGGTGCAGATGCTTTACAAAACTTGAAAAATGAAGTGAAATTGTTGTATCTTGGTGATGGTGAAGTGTTGTTTTGAAAATATATTTGTGATGCAAATGCAATAGATTGAACGATATGGAAGAAGTCAATGACCAACGAAATGTTTTGTGATTCTTGCAGGATGACGGTGTATGCCTAAGGGAATTTGATTACCAAAGTGATTGATTATTTACTTATACTTGTAATGATGTTTACTAGTAGTGATTGATTGTTTACTTATATTGATGTTTAGATTAATGGTTAATATAAACAAAAACAAAAAGATGAGGGAATTGTGGAAGTGTAACTCAGTGTAACATATTGATTGGCCCTGGTAACTTATTAATTAACCTGGTAACAAAGCAGATACATTTTACATGCAAACTCTGTTAAAGACGAGTTTGTAAATGAGTGTCAGAATGTGTATGAACAATGTAATCTCTTGAAACACCTGGTCAAGGCCCCAGGCTAGAGCACCCCCCCCTGCTGTGTAAATGGAAATCACAGCAGGAGGGGAGCGAGCTGATGCCAGGACTCGGTGCGATGCATGACCTCGGGACATTAGCGGAGAGGAGATTAAGTCCAGTTTGGGCGATATAAACGAGAGCAAACGTTGAGTAAAAGAGACTTGTCCTCAGAAGCCCTGCCCGACGGAACGATGGAATGAACGAGTACGGCGCTGCGGAAGAATATCAGACGGAACGAAAAGGACCATGGAAAAGAGTTAATCTCAGCCATTGAATAATGCGGTATTATTTGGTAAATGGAATGAAGTGAATAATAAACCAGACCTTTTGTAAACCTGAGTCCGGTCATTGGAGTCCTGTGAGTCATACACGAAATTCTTCCACAGTACCATTCCTCCTCGAGGTTTCGATCCTTTCAGCCCAGGAGCTCTCCAAACAGCGGATCCACAACCTCGATCATGGATCCACATCAATAGATGGTACATCAGTAGATCCACAACTTCAGTTGCATCCAGGCAGTCAGTCTCATCAATGCAACATCACTTATTCCAACTTTACTCTCTATAGGATTTAATGTATTATTGTAGCGGTTACCTTATTCACATGTCGCGGTTACCTTATCCGCATGTGACGGTTACCAATACCATATGCTTGGTCTAATTCACGTGCACGGGCTTTTGGTTGTGTGGTCGTGGCGCACGCGCGGCTGTTGGAGCCACGCCCTCCGAAGAGGGTTTTTTGGTTTTATATAAGCCGTTACGACTTCCGTTCGCAAGCAGTTGCTGGAGATTTCTGTACAATAAACAAGCTTTGTACCCAACGAAATGGCCTCTTCTTCTCGTCTTCGGCAACTCCTAAACTGGTGACCTCGGTCGCCCCCGAACGTATTCGGGGGCTGCAAATGAACACGGCAGTATTTCGACCGCAATTTCTTCCACAAGACCTAAACTCGAACTGCCGGAGTTTTAGCAACGACGAGCGGCCATGTGGTTCGCGCACCGCGCTCAGTTCCTCCTCTACGACTAGAGGGGCGAGCCTGCTCCGGGACCCTCCAAAGGAACGCCGTTACGAGGCGTTGGCGGCACGGCTACTTCGTCGCCTTCGCGCGCTCTGCTGCTCATCTCTTGCGCGCGCACTGACGTTGGCGGCACGGCTACTTCGTCACCTTCGTGCGCACTGCTGCTCGTACCCTCCGCGCACACAGGCCAAGTACTGCTGCTCGTAACCTTCGTGCACACAGGCCGAGCACTGCTGCTCGTAACCTCCGCGCACACAGGCCGAGCACTGCTGCTCGTAACCTCCGCACACACAGGCCGAGTACTGCTGCTCGTAACCTTCGCGCACACAGGCCGAGCACTGCTGCTCATAACCTTCGCACACTGGAGCCTCGTTACCTTCGCGTGCACTGGAGCCTCGTTACCTTCGCGCGCACTGGAGCCTCGTTACCTTCGCGCGCACTGGAGTCTCGTTACCTTCACACGCACTGGAGCCTCGTTACCTTCGCGCGCACTGGAGCCTCGTTACCTTCACGCGCTCTGGAGCCTCGTTACCTTCGCGCACGCTGGAGCCTCGTCACCTTCGCGCGCACTGCTGCTCGCCACTCCCGCAACTCCTACTGCTGCAACTACAACTGCTACCGCTGCTCGCCACTCGCGCAACTACGACTCCTACTCTACATCCTCGGGAGGCCCGCGAGGAACCTCGGCAGCCTCCCCCGAGGACTTGACCAGCCCCTCTGTCGGCTCAACCCCACGGCTGCGTTTTTTCGCACGTATCGAGGCCGGGCCCTGCTCGAGCCTTCTCGGCACTGCCGAGCGCGCCTGCGAACTACGTACACGCCCGTGGAGTGCCTTCTGGGGGGGGGGGGGGGGGCGCATGTAGCGGTTACCTTATTCACATGTCACGGTTAACTTATCCGCATGTGACGGTTACCAATACCATATGTTTGGTCTAATTCACGAGCACGGGCTTTTGGTTGTGTGGTCGTGACGCACGCGCGGCTGTTGGAGCCACGCCGTCCGAAGAGGGTTTTTGGTTTTATATAAGCCATTACGACTTCCGTTCGCGAGCAGTTGCTGGAGATTTCTGTACAATAAACAAGCTTTGTACCCAACGAAATGGCCTCTTCTTCTTGTCTTCGGCAACTCCTAAATTATTATATTATTTAATGTACACACACAGAGCTGGTCCAAAGGCGGCTAATTGTGGCAAAACGAGAGAATGACGGTGTTGTGTTCCCCTGAAAGAGGGGGCAAGACCGGTTCAGAGACAAGGACCAGGTGACAGGCACAGACGAAGGGGAAAATGGAAGAAATAAAATTCAGAGACCAAAACTCCACTGTAATCGCGCACACTGCGCATGCGCCAAAGGCATCGATTCGCATTCTGACGTCATTTCGAAAGACACGTCATTTCCAGCAGTGATTGATGCACGAGGCGGGAACTGATAAAAAGTTTGGGATCAATAAATTAAAGGGATTAGTTACCAATAACTGTTAATGAAGTGGGTGGGGTGGGGGGAGTTACAACTTAGTTAGTGGGCGTTAAGGATCCCACGGTAACTTACACAAAGAGTAGGTGACTTATCTCCAGCACTCTGAATAAATTACTAATCCCTTCTCGAACCTACGGAGAAATTAATGAACAAAAATAGGAGGATTACTAAAACTGAGGGATTGCTAAAAGTGGAGGACAACCAAAAATGGGAGATCCCGGGAGGTTGAGCATGATGGTCTTAAATTAGTATGTGTACCCGTACCGTACGTACTTTGTAGATTGGAGTTAGGCGGCACTTAAACAGCGGGATGACGCTGCACGCCCACTTCGACGAGATATTGAACGTCTAAGTTGTGGGGTTGTCAAGGGTTACCATGTAGTTGTATTTTGTTTAAATCCTCCTCCATATGAGGATCACGTGGGATCGATTGGGTTTGTCGTGTGGGCGGGATTTGTGGTGTGGGCGGGGTTTGTGTCCTGCACAGAGTTCGCGGATTGGCTAATTGGGTTGAGTGGGATGGGCTTATTGGAGATTTCTTGTATTCCTTGTTCATTCCCTTCTGCGTGTGTATCGCGTAGGCGGAAGTTGTCCATTCTCCCTTTAACCTTATCACCATCAGACCGATTTATGTTCCTGAAGTTAAAATGAAAATATGAATAAATAAAAAATAGAATCGTGGGTTTCATCTTAGTCCGAGTGATTCCGGTCAATTATACGAACCTTGTAATTGCTTTTCTTCCGGGGATTCATATCACGTGATTCACTTCAGTGACTCAAGGTATCACGTTTGTGTCCGTTACTCGTTGGAGTATCGGTGACACTGTCAGGTGGAATCGAACGTGGTGGATCCTCGAGCTGCGGATCATGGACCGAGACCCCTCGGGCGCCCCCGATCCGAGCTCCTGGGACTCCAAGTCGGGCGATGATGGAGGGAACAGAAAGGATCCGGGAGGGGATGCTGGGATCTGCGGATTCAGGATCCTGGACGTTCAGAACCTTCGTGATGGAGGGGACGAGGTTTACCTGGGAACAGGTATGGATGGGGTTCTCTCATTGAACTTGAAGTGACAATTATGTTGGGGCGCATATATTTATGACGTATGCACCGAGGCAACCAAGTGGGCGGGAGAGCAATTACCTCAGAGCTCGTTTTCCACAGAAACTGCAGGTACTTAAAATTAAATCAATTGAATATTTATTATTTAAGCCTCCCCCTATTACTGCTATAGCTATAACTCAATAAGGTGGAGGGAGGCTTTTACCTGGTGTAAGAGTTCATTCTCCAATTCGTGCCCCCAATCTTCAATTGAGTTCTCAGAGTCTTTACCTCAGAGTCTCCACCTCAGAGTCTCCACCTCAGAGTCTTTACCTCAGAGTCTTTACCTCAGAGTTTTTACCTCAGAGTTTTTACCTCAGAGTTTCTTCGACCCCAAGATGATGCCCCTCATCCTTCCCTCTCCTCAGACCTTGACAAGATCACAAACCCACCCAATCTACTTTCTCAACAGCAGCCTCGAAGAGGTTCAGTCACTCAAACTTTTGGGTCTCGCTCAGCCATGGAAAGTCATGAATTTCCGGGGTAAGCTACATTTCCAAGCTGGCCTCCAAAGCCAGTCGCCGCCTGGGCATCCTCCGTCGTGCGAACTCCTTCCTTGGCACACCTGAGCTCCTATGCACCTACAAGGCTTTCATCCGCAGCTTGATGGAATACTGCTCTCCCTTCTGGGCCGGCTCCCCGCCGCACATCCAGCTCAGCTTGACACCATGGAAACCAAGGCCTTCACTTCAAGATCTTTGATCAAGATTAAGACTTCAAAAACCTCTTGCGATGAAGCTGAGTCTACGGGCCTATCACTTCACCATTGCCGACAGGTTGCTGGTCTCTCTGTCTTCTTCGGCCTTATTTCTGCTCTTGCACCCCCTCCCCTCCCCTCCCCTCCCCTCCCTTCCCCTCCCCTCCCCCCCTCCCTTCCCCTCGCCCCCCCCCTCTCCGTGCCCCGTCATAAAACTGAATCTGCAATGAAGTTGTGCACCTGATATTTGTTTGGCACCTTTTTGATCATAATCGCCCTGCGTTCGCGAAGCGAAAAGCAGGGTTAGGCATTCGGGTACGTGTGTACGTGTGGCGTACGTACATGTCTGCATTTTTAAAATTCATTTTCTCGGCAAACGTTGGTCCGATTGACATGAAATTTTACCATAGGAGCGTCTCCATCTGTAGAATTTTTTTATTCATAGATTATGACAGCATTGGTCACGTAGTACGGACGCCATCTTTGAAAATCGTTACACCTCTGCATCTCCCAAACCGCTCAATTGAAAAAGTTGAAACAAGGCTCACTTTCAAGTGCTCACAATGTGGAATAAGATATGATGATGATGACCATCGGAGCCTTCATTATGACATCATAATTCGACAAGTGTAACGCTTGATCTGATCAGTATGAAAAAAATATATTCCTCTGCAAATGCTAGTCCGATGGACACGAAATTTGTACCATATGAGCGCCTCCTCCTGTGGAATATTTTAATGATAATTATGACGTCATAGGTCCAGTCATACAGGCATAATCTTGGAAAAATAAAATGTTGCACCTCCATATCTCTGAAACCTCTCCATGGAAAAATTGAAACATGGCACATTGTAAAGAATTCCCCATGGGGAAATAAGATATGTTAATTATGATGTCATCGGTACCTTATTTATGACGTCATAATTTGACGGACAACGCTTGGTCTGATCAGTTTGAAATGTATTCAGTGTGATCTATGCAACAATTATATTGGAGAATATAAATTCATGATGTCATCACTCACGTGGTCTGGCAGCCATATTGGATCAAAGAAAAAAAATAAAAGTAAAAAAACAGAAGAGTTGGCTCGCACCAAGTTGACTGTGCAGGATAAGTATTCTATGAATACCATCTAGTTAACAAAAAGCACCTTTTTAATCATAATTAACAAAAAGCAGCCTTTTTGATCATAGCTTGAATATAATCGTCCTCCGATTTTATTTTATTTTTTTTCTTCACGGTTGTTTTTTGGGATAGATTTCAGATGTGGAGAGGTTTTCTTAATTTACACTCTATCCTGAAATGTTGAAGGTCAAGGTCATATGGCGGTCCGAAAAAAATATCATCCTCATTCGATCGTGGGTGCCGGGGGAGGCTTACCCATGGCGATTACTTTGTGATCACAGATATAGACTTCACTTTGACACGTGGACGATCCATGAAAATAATATTTTTAATTGACGTACTTCATTGGACTCTAACATAATTGGTCACAGTGTACCTATGTACGACTGACTACAACTACTACTTGAATGGTGCCAACTTGTGGAGTCGCCAAGACGAGTTTTCCTCATTGATCCAGACCTATCCCTGTTGTCTCTCTCCACCACCACCTTTCACTTCAATATTGGTCTGACCCAATCCAGAAACAAACGTTTCCCTGAACACAGACTGAACTAAAACGGCACTCGGTAGAGCACATACCTCCGTCGGGCTGAACGGTTTATGGTTTGTATCCCACCATTAGGCCGGATCTGGATCTGGATCCAGACGTGGACCATAATCTAATCAGGTTGTGCTCGTCACTTAACCAAGGCATCCACCTCATTTTGTCATAACTTGTCCACAACCTTTTGAAATATCGGAACACACTGTACATCGTGTTTGGCCCTATCGCACAATGGTGAGACATAATTTAAATAATTTGTCTAATCTGTATCCGGATTAGAATTTTCACGAAAAGTGAATCGATTCTTCCTTGTCACACACCCAATCTGTCCACCGAGTTTCGTCCGAAACCGTCCGCACCTTTTGGAGGTATCGTGCCATATATTTTGGTTTTAGCCCTATCACTCGGTGATGAAGAATCATTTAAAACTAGAACGGCATTCTTCGATATCACGACGTCGACCGATATGCCTCCGCCCACATTATTACATCATGATAAATACTTGTACCAAGTTTGAATTAGATTACTTCAGCCGTTCTCAAGTTATAGCCCTATAACAGACTTTGACCTTTGACCTCTTGCCCCAAATTCTAATCAGTTCATCTTTACATCATTGTACATACCTCTACCAAGTTCGAATTAGATCACTTCCGCCATTCTCAAGTTATAGACATATTACAGACTTTGACCTCTTGGCCTGAAATTCGAATCAGTTAATGTTTACATCATTATACATACCTCTACCAACTTTGAATTGGATAACTTCAGCCGTTCTCAAGTTATAGCCCTATACCAGACTTTGACCTTTGACCTCTTGGCCCCAAATTATAATCAGTTAATGTTTACATCATTATACATACCTCTACCAACTTTGAATTGGATAACTTCAGCCGTTCTCAAGTTATAGCCCTATACCAGACTTTGACCTTTGACCTCTTGGCCCCAAATTCTAATCAGTTAATGTTTACATCATTATACATACCTCTACCAACTTTGAATTGGATAACTTCAGCCGTTCTCAAGTTATAGCCCTATACCAGACTTTGACCTTTGACCTCTTGGCCCCAAATTCTAATCAGTTAATGTTTACATCATTATACATACCTCTACCAACTTTGAATTGGATAACTTCAGCCGTTCTCAAGTTATAGCCCTATACCAGACTTTGACCTTTGACCTCTTGGCCCCAAATTCTAATCAGTTAATGTTTACATCATTATACATAATTGTACCAAATTTGGTCAGAATCCCATCACTGGTTCACAGGTTATCGCGGTAACAGGATTTTTTACCAAACATGACCTCTGACCTTTGGCCTTTGACCTCGTGACTTCAAAATCAAATCAGTTCATCTTTACCTCATTGTACATACCTGCACCAAGCTTGACCAAGATCCCTTTAGCCGTTCTCAAGTTATAGGCCATGGGGCATAGGGCTAAAATGTGCTCAATTTGACAATTTCGTGCAACAACGCAGGGGATTACTTAAAATTGCTATAGATGGGTTGGGGATGTGCTCCTGAACAAGAAACACCATGTCCCCAGACACCAGGGGTGCTCATTAATTTTTAACGCGCACTTGATGAAAATGCAAGTAAATATATATTCATCAACTATACGTTACTGCATTTTCTTTTATTTCTGGATAGTTTGAGGAGTAAAATGAAAAAAATTGATTGTGATATTGTTTCTAGACCTCCTTTTCACTAAAATACACCAATAAACATGATATTTTTGTATCTAGATAGTCATAGCGATAAGTTGAAAATGAATCCAATCTGAAAATATGGTCCGCCGCAGCTGAAACACATGTTGTGCCGCAAATAAATCATTTTTATTTTACTTTTTTTAAATTAACTTCTCACTTCTACCTTCTATGATCAGTTCATCTTCTTTGATTTGAAGAATGGCAATGAGTGGCAGTTGACGGCTGACTCCTTTTACTTTTTAGAAGATTCATTTTCAACTTATTTATTTAAAACAGTACAACATGTATACATTACGCATGTCATGGAAAGTGCTTGCATGATTAACAGTGTTTAAGAGTACTGTTACTTTTGCTTCGTTTCCATGTTCAATACATAATGTATACATGCCAGGATAAGGCAGACAGACATAAATAATTGAGACAATCAAATTTGTTTATGATATCTATTACATTATAATTTACATCATTGTTCAATTTACAGCTTTCAAGTTTGAGAAATTTGTACTATTAACTATATTCACAGGTATAAGGTCGAAATCATGAACACAGGACTTTCATTTAAACTCATTTAAATTTCATTTAAATTCTGAAACAGTTGGTATACTCTCCTCTTCATTATCTGTGCTGTCATCTGTTAAACTCCCTGCTGTATCGTCTACCAAGTCCTCGGCCAAATCTTCTGCTGATAGACACTCACTAAACACAATGTCACTCATGTTTCTACTTTTGGCTTTGATGAAGACTAACTGTGGAAAGCTTTTCTGTAGTCGCGTCTTCAGATGCCATGTTCGATATGGTGCATCGATGCCGCTGACATCTTTAATGGCGCGGATAAATATCTTATTGAGGTTACTCAATGTAAGAATTTCTTTGCCTATAATTAGACGCTTTCTGATGGTGTTTTGGCTGAATTTGTCAAAAGCATCAATATAGCCATTTTGAACTGGGGTCAATGGCTTGCCAGGTTTACTCAAAAATCTTGTGTAGTTCTTGTAGCAGCCATGATGGTACTGAAGCTCCCTGGCAACCAAGTCCTCCCCTTCTATTTGATGCAGCATTTGTACATCCTCTTTTGCTTTTGCAGCCTTTAGAAGTTGACCTCCACTGATGAGTTCACATTTTACTAGCCTTACCATTGACCTCTTTCCTGAGATGTGACTGCGCTTGTATTGGTTGCTATGGCAGAAAATGCACTCTTCAGGAAACATTATGTCGCCTGCTCCAATCTCTTTGGCTGCTGTTTGCATCTGAGGAACGCAACATTCTCTTTCTGCTGGGCTCTCCACTGCTTTCACTAACTACAAGTACAACTGGACCATCGTCAAGTTCGTTCATGTCTGTCCCGGCATCTGCATCAAACAGAAGGAAGAAACAAATTTTGAGTGATTAGAATTTAACTTTTTTTCAACAAATATGAAACATGTATTTATTTTCTTCCTACCTACCAACCATTGAATTATTGTCTAAACATAAATATACACAATTGTTTTCATTTTTTTTCTTCCAGTTACTTGTATACCCAATTTTTTCTGACAATATATTTTAAAAAATATATAATACAACAATTATATTTTTGTTTGGCCTTTAGGATATCATGGGATGGAACGTGCAATTTGATGCAACCATAAAAACTTGTGCCATCTCACGTTGGTATTTGCCCCAAATAAAGCCGGCAGCATCATCCATGCATTGACAAAATAGCGGTCACACTCAAAGTAACTGTGCAAGTAAACATTTGCACCTTAAAAGTATACATGCACACTGTGCACAAAAAATTGTCGATAGCTCCGCCGTCTTCCAGGATTTTTTGAGAAACTGTTTAGAACAAAGTCCACATGTTATTTTTTTTAATTGTCGATAGCTCCGACGTCTTCAAGGATTTCTCGGGAACTGTTAAAAACAAAGTGGGGTTTTTTTTCCGCCACCAAGACGGCAAAGTGTTTTTTCATATCTAATGTATTTCATTGATATTCAGTTGTTGTTTTTCTACTCAGATCAGTGAGTAAATTTTCTTTTTTGCCTCAATAGTAGGTGACGTTTTTTTTTTTCAAAAAACTTCCATGTCCCCCCCCCCCCCCCCAAGAATCTATTGGTGCATCCCTTGTTATACATTTGTACATGCTTTGCTAGTAAAAATATTAATGACCATGACCACCGCGCAAAAAAACAACAACAAAACAAAAATACAAAATAAAAATAAACTCAACATGTGTTTATTGTTTATAATTATAGAGTTTAAAATTTTGCAAACATCTGTCTTTTTTAGTAACAAATATCAAATCATGGTTTTTTAAACAACTTCTCCGACAAGGTAAACATACTTTTTATTACCATCATTTACAGGACAGTAAGAAGTACCTACCGTACAATTTAGTAAAAATGTGTAGTCTACATGTACAAAATTATTTCTTAATTCTTTGTGGATCCTAAAAACTGTAATGAGGTGTGATATGAGCCTGATGACATAAACCACAATATCCCCACATATCATGATACTATTACTAAAGTAAAAGAGCATGCTTGCAATAGTACGATTTGTATTATAAATTGTAGTCTTGAAATAGATAAACAAAATCATAAAATGTACATTTCATCATGCATGACTTGCTGAGTCTGCTGTACATTTGTCAATTGAATTTGAAGATACTACTCTTCTAAGGCCAACTCCAAATCTTCCGGAACTTGTTACTAACTTGCTTGAATCAAGCATGATGATTTATTTGATCATGATATATGGCAATGTAATGTGAATTCTATCATCACGATCAGATTCTATCATCATGATCATGTCTATGTTTGCAGAACAATTGAAACTTTTGGCTAAACTTAAAGCTTACTAAAAAAATTACTACATAATCATATTAACTTACCATGAGATGTAGATGTTTCGGTCTTTTTCTCCTTCAGCCTGTTCACTTTACTGATGTCACAAAAGCGACGTGAACAATCATAATGGTAGCCAATGTTGGGATTTTCTGGTTTGGCTTCAATGCAGGATTGTGTATCGGCAAAATCAAGCCCCAGCTTTACCGCACAGTCGGCCAGTAAATCGCGTTCTTTACAGTCATAGAGCAACCATTTACTCGCAAATTCAACAAAGCGGGCCCAGTTTTTATCATTGAATTGAATGAAATTGCTTTTAGTTTTATGGACAACATGCATCACGCAAAATTTGGACGAAAATTGAACAGGTTTTCCTGTCACTGCCGAAGCAATGGGCGTCGCCATCTTGGTTTGTCAGCTACCGAACGGAGCTTAGTATGAGCTGCGTGATTGGCCAATTACGGCACCTGACGTATCTGGAGCGCTCATTCGCTGAATTTATCATGTGAACAACCTTGTCCGCGAATTTTAAACCTGATTTTTTTATCGAAATTCTTTCTTTATTTGTATTTTAATGTGCAGGTATATTTATTGGGGACATTATTATATCGAATGGAACGAATATTTTGCTGATTTTCATGAATAAATCAAGTAATCCCCATTCCTGTTGCACGAAAAAGTGGATTTTAATGGTATGCCCCATGGCCTATTATCCCGGTAACAAAATCCTATCACAGACAGCCGGACGGACAACCTGGAAACATAATGCCCCCGGCGACGAAAGAAAATCTCTGATCTGGATCCTGATTCAAATCTTCACCAGAATTGAAACAATTCTTCCCTGTCACACACCCAATCTGTCCATCAAGTAGTTTCGTCCGAATCCATTCACAACCTTTTGAGATATCCTACTATTTATTTTTTGCCCTATCTCTCAATGGTGAAGAATCGCTTCAAAAAATTATCGGATCCAGATCCGGATATTCACCAAAATCTAATCATTTCGTCCGTGTCACAACTTGTTGAGATATCCTGTTCACAAACAAACGGACAGGGTTGAAAACATAACCTCCATCCTCCTTCCGTGGTGGAGGTAATAAAATCGTACAAGTTAAAGGATGTGAATATACAAAATATAATGTCTTCTCAGGGACGTGATAACATCACTTTTTCTTCAGTCGACAGTTCCATGTGAAGACGAGTTTCAACAAAGCGATTTGCTTTCATGAATAATGCATTGAATACGTGTGTCATTAAATACCTCCATCTTTAAATAAAGGGTGCCGAGAACAAAGTTGAAATTGATTGATTTAGTGTTACGAGACTGGAAACATCCACCTTCCCCCTGTAGCACTCCGTAATGCTTGGACATGCACGCCCCAACCTCCTAGTGTTACGTGGAATTGTGAGCTTGATGGAAGATGATTTACTGGTGCCTCAAATACGGTAGCTTTGGAATTGGATATAAAAGGTGTTCCAAAAAGACCTGTACAACTTTGGTTGTTAGATTTAGTACCACAAATTATACAATGATACCCCTTGTTTAATATGACACAGAAACTCATAAAGTGTTCTTTATTTTCAGGTCTGGTGGTTTAATGTAACATAAAATGGCGACTCCACAGGAAAAGCTCAGTGCGTCAAGTGGTTCATAGAGACGAGATCCGACACGCAAGTTCAGCGTAATTTCCGTACAAGGTATGGAAGGAATCCACCATCGCGGACTAGTATCAGAGAGTGGTACAAGAGGTTTAAGGAGACTGGAAGTTGGCAGAAACAGAAAAGTATCGGTTGACCAAACACAAGTGCAGCAGACGTTGAACGAGTACGTGAATCATTTCAACAAAGTCCCAGGAAATCGATCCGACGCGCATCCAGAGAACTGGGACTACCAACGACCACTGCACACAGGATTTTGTTGCATAAAATACTGAAGCTTTATACCTATAAGGTGCAGATTCTGCAGGAACTCAAACCACACATACGCGACAGTCCAAAGGTCAATATGTGGTGTGGCCTTCTCCATGACCACTTGGTGGGTCCGTTTTTCTTTTCAAAGGATACCTCGACCTCAACAATTTACTTGGAAGGATTCACCTTCCCACAGATTGAAGACCTGCAACCCGATATCATTTTCAACAGGACGGCGCTCCCCTTCATTGGGCTTTAGTCATTCGAGCCGTCCTGAATGTAAAAATTTCCAGGTTGCAGGATTGGCCGAGACAGACAAACCGCCTGAACCCCACAATCGACAGACATAAACCCTCTTGATTTTTTTTTTCTGTGGGGGTTTGTCAAAGATGTTGGCTACAACACCAAGGTAACAAACCTGCAGGATCCTCATTCTCGGATCACAGGTGCATGCGCACTGATGAACGCAAACATGCTCAGCCGAACATGGCAATAACTCGTTTACCGCTCACATTGAAGTGTATTGATGGTGTGCACAAAACCTCGAGTTTCTGTATCATATAAACCAAAGGGTATCGGTGTTTTATTTATGGTTCTAAATATATTAATGACCAAAGTTGTCTGGGTATTTTTGGAACATCGTGTACAGTAAATGTGTATCTAAAATATGCAAAAGTACTGTAATTATAGATATTACCATTCAACTTGGGGAAAAAAACTTCATAATTTACAGTAACTTTGCCCTCTGTGATTACATCACGTACTGTATGGTAAAATACTCTATCCTATAACTGGCACACGAATATAGTCTGCAGTTGGAATTTTTGGAACTTTTTTTAAACGTATAACCCGCGTGTTATTTGCATGAAAATACGGTACTACCGAGAAAACTACGCAAGGGATTCTTTGTGTATTGCATATGCTTCCCCAGGGTCTCCAAAACCGTCACACTCGCAATACTAGAACGGCACTCGGTAGAGCGCATACCTCCCCAGGCTCACCAGTATATGTTTTGTATCCCACTGATATGCCAGATCTGGATTCGGACCTGAACCAAAATCTAATCGGCTTGTTCTTGTCAACTAACGCACCTGTCCACCAAGTTTAGTTGTAACCCGTCCACAACTTTTTAAAATATCATGTTATATATCGCTTTTCGCCCGATCTCTCTATGGTTAAGAATCACTTCAGTAATTCTACTTGCCAGATCCTTTTCCAGATCTTCACCAAAATCCAATCATTTCGTCCTTGTCACATACACTACCTCTCTGCCAAATTTCGTCGGAATCCATCCACAACTTTTTGAAATATCTTGTTCATAGACAAGCAGACAAACAGACAAACATAACCTCCATCCACTTTCGGTGGTGGAGATAATGATAGTGTGATTACAGTATTGATTTCCTGATTATCTGAATTTTCTACCATGAAATTGGAATTTCTTCTTGTTTTTCATATTCAGAAACCTTTTTTGGTTTCTGCTTCAGAAGTGTTCAATATGTGGTTGTGTTGAGTGTTCTTTCTAGATGTTGTTTGGTGATTTGTTTAAAGTGGTTTTTTTGTTTCTCTACAGATCCTATTGTGGTGGTGAAGGTGGAACCTGAACCTGCAGATGATTCTCCCTCACAAGGTATGAATCCACAATGACCTTGTACAAGTTGAGGTTAACGATACTGGATGATGGGAATGGCAGGATGGGTTGTTATTGAGTTGGGTTTGAGACTCTTTTCCCCTTTTTATCCAAAAGTGTCGGGAGTAACTTGAAAAGAACCCTCCCAACTTGCATTTACAGGTTTTTCCTCACAATGTAAAACAACGTGTTTATTAGGGTTGTTGAAACCCTAATTGTTGAAACAGTTGTTGTTGAAACAGTTGTTGAAACTTGGTGCAGCAGTTAATCAACATGTGATTAAGTAAGTCGCTGGTGTACTTTCAATTTAGAATTGTAATTGTATGCCAGAGGTTCACAACATTCCCTCACGTTGGGCCTTCCCACGTCAGGTTTGGGTGAGATGCCAAGGGTATGGAAGGGAACATATCCCATCATTGTTACACATGGACCAGGCAGTCTAGAATTTGGCCGACAAGAATCGTGAAAAACAAGGATGGCTGTTATCAATATTATGGATAACTTATTATGCCTGTATAGTATGCAATATGAAAACATGGTATGCAATATTATGTCTGTTATCATGTTGGTACAAAGTGTGCAGCTGTGCATGATGGAATCCAAACTGTCCTTGTGACCAAAACCATGTCTGAAAATGAATGAATGAATACCCATTAGGGTGGCCCAATGAATGTTGAAAATATGCCATTCCACAAGGCCCCTGTTCCACCTGACAACAGGACTCTGCATGCAAAAAAATTGACAAAGTGGAACATGTTTAGAGGTCGCTAGCTTTTACGACTTTTTTGTTTCATCTTTTTTTTTTTTCGTTTAGGGCTGGAATATCGCTTCTGCCAGGAAAAGAGCCACCAGTGTCAAAGTCTCCATCTTCGATCATGGTCGTGTGTGTTTCAGATTTATTATAAGCGATTGTATCTGTGTTGTAGAGGAGTTCCACTCAGCTCTGCGCACTGGAGGACTGGAAGCTCAAGCCCATGGTCCAGAGACTGGTCTTTGACATGACAGCCCCCAACACCAGGCTGAGGATGGGAGCCTGCACCCTCCTTGAGAAGGCCCAGGACAAAGAGCTGGTCTGAATTGCCAGACGTGTTCTCCATCGCTCTGTGAGCAACTGTTGGGCCTGAGGTGGGGCTCTTCTAGCACTTCCAGAAGAACTGGCACTACATCAACACGGCTAACTTCTACCCCACCAGTGACAAGCTCTTCATCGGCATGCCATATGGCCTGCGACAGGAGATGACGTCGTTCCACATGCACCAGTCAAGAGCCGGACCCCACGAGTGGAATATGGAGAGCTGCGCCTCTTCTCCACGAACAGCCAATAATAGGCTAAAGGCATTCTAGTCAAAGTCCCCCGATGGACTCCACGTACCAAAGTCAAGCTCCTCAAGGTCGTCAACAATTGTGCCAAATGAGGAGTCGCTCTTGTCCATTCCTACAACACCGCACTGACGAAAGAAGAGATCCACAAACAATACCTGCTGCAGCTCGTCAGCAGCCACAGGAAAATGTTACCGGTCCCGATGAAGGTGGCTCTGCAGATCAATAAATAATGGGTGTGACGGTGTTTTTTAATTCCTCCGCTGACGAAGTTGCCATAGGCATTATATTGTTACGGACACGACTTAGATGTTGCTTGACCGAGCGGAATGGCCGCCGTGTTCGCACAGGTTACCCGATTACACTCGAACGTTGGCCGAATCGCGCTATGCTAAATCAATGAAGGAAAGGACACAACGGCTGGGTTAAAATGACACGACACCAAGGGTTCAGTTCTCAAGACCTCCGGAGGAGGTTATAATATTGCGGAAGGTCAGATTACAGGGATGAGAGGTACAACATAGGAAGGTAGGCACTTAGTTACGGTCTTATAATAGCCCCGACAGACGACAGATAAACAGGACAAAACTGACTCACACGGGGATTGATGGCAAGGAAAGGCGGGTTGGTCGATGGCTCAAGGTGCACTCTTGGCTCAGGGACAGAATCGACCCGGTCCGGTCCAATAGATGCGGGGAGGTATTCAGCGCTCGGAGGTGGCTACTTCTCTCTCCAAGCTGGGGGCGCATCTGACTTCACATCCGGTAAGTCGCTGCGTATCTCCGGCGGGGAGTGACACGCCCTCGGCTCGTTAGCTCCGCCCCAGATGGAATCGGCCCGTTGCTTCTCATTGGGTGCGGGGGGTTACCGGCTCCGCCCTTGACGAGGGGCCGACAGGCAGCCCCTTCGTGGTAACCCCGTCGGCGCACATGGGTAATGGCGGCTAACCGAGCCGGAGTGAGGACGCACGCTCCCCGCGCGCGCCGTTGTTGTAGTTGTTGTTGTAGTTGTTGTTTGGGGAAGAAGATGGGAGGAGGTATGGGAAGGTCCTAAACTCACTACTGGTGCCATACGATCACATTCTGGTGCAACGAAGAGTCAGAATTAATGGAAACGAGTCCTTAACTGACATAGACTAAGAATAACTAGCAAGATGTCCGACAGTTGTCTACGTGAGATGCGGTGGACCTGGGCACGACATTTAATGGGGGAAAAAGGGGAAGGTCGGTTCTACAGAGTGTTATTTACAGGCAATGGGACTAGGGAATGGGGGATTGGGGATAGTTGGGGAGTATTGGGGAAATAGGGGAATATTTACAAGCGGATATGGAGGCCAAATGCCATATCCGCAACATTGCACCCTTCTCTACCCTCGGGGCGTCCCGACCCGATAAATTTTTACCTATTTTAGTGTGGCACTCAGATGTAGTTCCCTCTACTATTAACTCTACCCTGAGTGCGACAGTTTTACGGATATTCACAAATGAGTAAATATGTCCCCCTGCGACGTTGCACCCTTCTCCTCACAGAAACACACCCACAGGATAACCGAATTGCGGAAAGAATTCGCAAACTAAACATACAGCCGGTAGGGAGCATTATTTACACAAGACTACGCTGATATTTACACTACGATCCAGGACCTGTTTTTGGAGGAACACATGCAGATGTTACGCATAGAGAGAGCACGCATGCCAGCATCGATACACCAACCCACGAGTGCTCTGTGGCCTTACGGCCTTTAATAATGTGCAGAGCACCCCATCCAAGCACCAAAAGCACCACCCCATCATGTACAGTCAGCACCATCCGGTGCACCAATAAAGTGTCTATAAATCACGGTGTGGTGTCGCAGCCGGCCGATGGTCTGCCGCTGGTCTTGCCTTCGTGTGGTGCACTTGGCCTTCTTGCTTCTTTAAAAATAAAGAAAGGCGCCAACCGCGTCCATTTCTTTATTGTGGCCGTCAGGGGGCCAACTATTAGTGGTTCACCTGTTTGGCATAGGTGCCACGTTGACCCAGAGGTCCATCAATGGGTGGTGCTTGGCCGCAAAAGAACTGCGGTCCATTGTGGGTGGCCACCAAAATTGCGGTCCATATGGTGTATCGATCCAGGCAGCAAGCAGCGAAAGTGCAGGCCCACAACTGCGGAGCCAGCACCTCTCTCTCCTCTCTCTCTGCCCCAAAGCCAGATCCTCGGAGGTGGGAGACAAAAGAAGCAGACAAGTGAGTAAGGTGGTAAGGGCGCAAAAGTGCACGCAATGTAAGGTAATGCACACTGGGGGCACATGGGAACCAGGTGAGACAGGTACGTTCCTACCGTACGCCCCCCCCCCCCCACCAGGTAACCTACATGGCCCCTCCCTTACCCCTTACTGTATCCACAAAACACAACACTACCCATAAACATCTACTTTACAAATCAACGAACGTCCCTACTGTCTTCCCCGTTCCTCCCATAAACCAAATTCGTCTTCTCTCCCTCCTAACCAATCAAATTTGCCATTTTCAACTCTCATCAAAATTTGCCATCTCCAACTCAACATCATAATTTGCCATCACCAATTCATCATCAGTCCCTCCTAAGGAGGGAGAGATGGAATCACCCCAATGTCTCATCCACGTCGTGATGCGTCTCACAAATCCAACAGCAATTCTCATTTCCTGCAACAGAACAAAGAAAACACAGGTGTGGAGTCATCATCATCACCACAGGTAAGTGGCTGCGTATGGTGCGACAGGTTCATCAATCCTAACTATTTCCTAAATGACTTTAACAACTTTACATTACCCGGGGTCTTTCTCCTGCCAAACCATTGGCCCTCTTACACTATGGGTTCTAAAAACCAATTCCCATTGACCAAACTGTGGTGCTTTTCAATTTGGGGTCTCACTCCCCCGATTCATCTCCCGGTGCCCTCGCACAATTTCTGGGCTGTGGCGTGTACCTCTCCCAGCGGGTCTACCCACCTGCACACCCCCACCACTGCAGTTGCCTCCGAGCTTACCTGCTCCTTACCCTAACCTAACTACCTGGGGAAGGCCCTCTGGCGCTCTCCCCACTCGGTGCCCTCTCTGGCACTGGGCTACCCGGGTCCGTCCTCCGGATCCTCGGGCCCCACTGACACTAACGGCTACCAGAGCCCACCTGCGGCCTCACCTGGCCGACATCCTCACAGTGGTGGAGTGCCCAACCAACTACACACACTAACAGGCTACACGCCCAGCCATTTCCACAACACTAATGCACCCATCCACAATACCGTTCTGCAACCGCACCACAAATGCCAATATCCAACCACAATTTACCTATACCCTCTACCTAACACTTACACTACCCGCCCCGGGTACTCGTGAAAGGGGTCCACTCTTCCCCCATCTACACCTTCGCACCATGCACACCACTCCGTACCACTTACTCCAACTCTCTCCACACACCTGTACCTGCACACCTGTGCTCTCACACCTGGTGCCACCTGCACCCTTCTCTCCCCAAGCGCGTTCGCGCTGATCCACACACTCACTACTCATACACTGCTCCACACACCTGTCCAGTTGCACACCTGTGCAATCACACCTGTTCAATTCTCACACAGCATCATCTCATCTAACTACTCCCCTCTGAAACTTGCGCTTCCCAGTCGTCCCTTTAAACTATTGCGCTCCCTCGTCATTATAATCCACACTAAACTACCTGCGTCCCCACTACAGGTATCAGTCACTAACTAACCTTAACGTCACCTAATGTCATCTTCGCTAGATCCCTACCAATATAACCTAACCCACCCGGGCTAGTTTTCACTGCCATACACCCCATAAGCTATAGCTCCTTTGCCCCCCATGGGAAGGGTGGCAGGGATGCCCCCCTTACCCACCGGGCCCATCGCTCACTACCAATTTTGCACATCAAATTTCAACAAATCAAAAATTTGGCCAATCCTACTCATCATCTGCCAATCATTACTGCCAATCCTTTGCCAATCATCAAATTTTGTTTTTCTCTAATTTTGGGGCCAAAACACTAACCTCATCACCCAGTCTACTCACTAATGCCTCTCGGTGCGCCAATTCCTGTCCAAAGCCCGGCTTCGTAAAGCCAAGCCATGACTGCGGGTTGTGTGGTGCCAGCGGCTGGATACGTCCCGCATTCGGTGCAGGGAAGGAGGTTTACCCGGGCCGAGATCCCACGCACCATCTCGGCGTGGAGCCATCCAATGTCCCGATCTCGACCTGCCGGCACCTCTTAACAAAACGTGGTCGCCATGACGACCCTTCCTATCCAGCTGCCCGCTCCGCCTAGTGGAGCACGGACGCGGCCGTTCAAAGCGAGGCCCGGCACGCACCGAGGGCCCGCTTCGGCTAAAAGTCGACCTAACCTCTAACCTGGTTACCGTCGATGCTTCACCTGGATTCTTACACCCCACAGCTCGTTCCTTGCTCACACATCCAGCCGTCTCCATGCTCCTCGTCGTACCTTTCCTTACACACCCAGGTACTCTCATTCCACTCACAGACTTGGTCACACACCTGACCACCGAACACCTTGGCACACATTCGTCGCTCGCACACCTCACCAACACACCCCTTCGCGCCCCTTCCTCGGTCACCTCCTCTGTGACAATCACAGGTGTGCTCTCATTCGCACACCCAACCACGTGCCTCACTACCAATTCCAGCGTGCATTCCCACTCACGCTCTACCATTCCAGGTGTGCTTCCTTTCTCACCTGTCACCACCAACTCACGCTCCGTGTCACTCGTACTACTCTCACCACCACTCTTGACAACGCACTCACCCTTACTCTTGACAGCGCACTCTTTCCCCATGCACCTGTCCGTTACACACCTTTCTCGCGCACACTCTCCCGTTACACCCTCTGTAACACTCACCACAGGTGTGCATTCTTCCTTACTTTTGACAGCGCACTCTTTCCCCATGCACCTGTCCGTCACACACCTTTCTCGCGCACACTCTTGCGCACACTCTCCCGTCACACACTTCACCAACGGCCTCTCACGAACACCCGGGTCCATCTCGACCCCCAAGCTTCTTAAATCCCCTGGCGCATCATACGCACGACCATATTGGTCACCACTTACACCAGGTCCTCTTCCTCTTCGCTTCTCCTCCATCACCTGCGAATCCCTCATCCGGTTAATGAGCACATCATCACGATCCAAATACAGACTTTGGACCAATTCTTTTACCTCCTCTTTTATCTCTTTGTTATCCTCTCTCCGTCGCTTCTTAATTTCGCTCACCCCTTCTTCCACTTCTTCTAATTTCTGCTTCACCTCTTTTATTCCCCGGTACGTCTCCTCAAGCTCGTCCTCCAAGGCTACCTTGACCGTTTCCATGTGCGTCCTCACCTGCCGGTCCTTCGTCTCCATTACCTCTATCACCTCGTCCAACCTCGTTGTCAGTCCCTCACGTACCATCTGACATTCCCTCTTCGTCGCTACCAAGTCATTTTTTAGGTCATTTTGTGTCGCTTTTAACCCTCCTATTACCGCTGTGTTCTTCTTTACCTGGTCCGTTAGTTCTTTTTGTCCCTCTGTCAGTTGTTCTACTTCCTGCGTCAGGTCCTCTATGCCCCCTTGTAACTTTACAGTCCCCTTTCTCACCTCCTTCTCCATGTGCTCCTTACAGTGCCTCACCTCCTCGCGCACTCCTCCGACCTCCTCACTCACTCCTCTTCTGATCTCCTCTCCCATCACTTGCATCTCCTGCCCAGCTGCCACCCTCATCTGCTCCATTTCCTCCCTGTGAGCATCCAGTTTGGTTTCTACCCCCATTCTGACCCCCTCTATCTGCTGCCCCATTTGTTTAACTTCCCTTTCCGCTTGGTCCCTCATGTCCCTCAATTTGCCTTCCATTCTGTTTTCTAACCCCTCTAACCCATTTTTCACCCCCTCTAACTGATTCTCCTGGGCAGCCATTCTGTTTTCCACCCCCGTTAACCCATTCTTTACCTCTTTTATCCCGTTGTCTAACCCCTCACCGGTACCCCTCGCTTCGTCCCTCATTACCCCCATTTGGTTTCCCATTACCCCCAATTGGCCCTCCAATCGCTCACTCTGAGCATCCATCCGGTTCCCCATTACCCCCATCATTCTGCTTTCCATTTCTTCGCTATTCTTGTCCATAAGGGCCTTCATTTGTAGAAAAAAAAGGTTCAAATCCACCAGGGGCGCTGCCACGGTCACGGGCGCGGTCGCCGTGACCAGCGAGGCGCCATTTTATGCGTCTGCTACCCTCGCTGCTTCGCTCTCCTCACGTCCCTCAATTTGGTCCTGGACCGACCCTGCCTCACTCTCCTCTACCGGACCCCAGCTGTCTTGATCCGCCATAGCGCGACTTTCAAAATTCGGGTTTTTATTTTCGTAAAACACAATCAAATTTCGCCGTTATAATTTCGAGCGCGTAAAACGCGCTCCGGATCGAATTCTACCTCCCAACACCAATTGTTACCCTAGTGGTACAATTGGTGTTCCAAAATTTGGGCCTAATAAATTTAGTCCCAGGTCCGAATCCGACACTCCTGACACCAATTGTTACAGACGCGGTTGTGGATGTTGGTTTACCGAGCGGTTTGGTATGACCGCGTCTGCACGTTTACCCGATTATACTCGAACGTTTGCCGAGTCACGCTACGCTAGATCAATGAAGGAAAGGACACAACGGCTGGGTTAAAATGACACGACACCAAGGGTTCAGTTCTCAAGACCTCCGGAGGAGGTTATAATATTGCGGAAGGTCAGATTACAGGGATGAGAGGTACAACATAGGAAGGTAGGCACTTAGTTACGGTCTTATAATAGCCCCGACAGACGACAGATAAACAGGACAAAACTGACTCACACGGGGATTGATGGCAAGGAAAGGCGGGTTGGTCGATGGCTCAAGGTGCACTCTTGGCTCAGGGACAGAATTTACCCGGTCCGGTCCAATAGATGCGGGGAGGTATTCAGCGCTCGGAGGTGGCTACTTCTCTCTCCAAGCTGGGGGCGCATCTGACTTCACATCCGGTAAGTCGCTGCGTATCTCCGGCGGGGAGTGACACGCCCTCGGCTCGTTAGCTCCGCCCCAGATGGAATCGGCCCGTTGCTTCTCATTGGGTGCGGGGGGTTACCGGCTCCGCCCTTGACGAGGGGCCGACAGGCAGCCCCTTCGTGGTAACCCCGTCGGCGCACATGGGTAATGGCGGCTAACCGAGCCGGAGTGAGGACGCACACTCCCCGCGCGCGCCGTTGTTGTAGTTGTTGTTGTAGTTGTTGTTTGGGGAAGAAGATGGGAGGAGGTATGGGAAGGTCCTAAACTCACTACTGGTGCCATACGATCACATTCTGGTGCAACGAAGAGTCAGAATTAATGGAAACGAGTCCTTAACTGACATAGACTAAGAATAACTAGCAAGATGTCCGAAAGTTGTCTACGTGAGATGCGGTGGACCTGGGCACGACATTTAATGGGGGAAAAAGGGGAAGGTCGGTTCTACAGAGTGTTATTTACAGGCAATGGGACTAGGGAATGGGGGATTGGGGATAGTTGGGGAGTATTGGGGAAATAGGGGAATATTTACAAGCGGATATGGAGGCCAAATGCCATATCCGCAACAATATTTTCGGGTTGTGCGTGCGCCCGTCCGTCCGTGATAGGTTTTCGTTACCGCGATAACTTAAGAACGGCTCAAGAGATCTGTATGTATAATGAAGCAAAGATGAACTGATTATATTATGGGGTCAAGAGGTACTACCCGTATAAAACTTCCCATCCCAATACTTGTGGTGAAAGGATATATTATGTATGTCGCACCAAATTAAAGCAGAACTGGATGTAGATCCGGAACTTTGCTGCTTTTTGTTAGCTCTTTGTTTCTTTCTCAGACGAGTTCCGTTTAAACCAGTTATTTTTGTAAGGAAGTCCCTTGTTGACAAAGGAAGCTGTATCAAACATCGCGGATTATTTACCTTTCTGCGAGAGGGTGTTACTGCATTGGGTGTAATGATATTGCTTTAACAGCGGTTTGTCACATCGGCAAGTTGACCTTGTCATTCATTAATCGATGACTTGATCCAAAAATGTACACCTCACACTTTCAAACACAGGCTGAAGGAAATGCCCACATTTTACCAGAGAGAGTGAGTCTTTCATTCAATAAGCTGTCAAATACATGTCTGTGCTAGATTAGGTGCAACCTGTTTCTCAGAAAGCAAAATACCATGTCCCTATGTATGATTTATTTCGATATTTTTACACAATTGAGACTTTTGGGAGGGCGTCACAACAAATGGAGGAAGGTCAACAGACTGACAGGCAAAGACTCGGCAGACTTGCTATTTGCTATGAGACGTGTTCGATATTGCCATCATGTATTTCGCCAATGGGTAAATGTATCGTTAAGTGGGTAGAATGTCCTAGTAAAATCATTTTATGCAGGTTGTGTTGTAAAGAACAACGGTTGTACGCAACCCCATGAGACGTGCTCTGTGTGTCATACTGTCACGTCGACGGATTCATTAATGCTTCCTTGCCTTGCCGCGCCAAAGCGATATGCTTTGCAAATTGCCGAATTAAATGAAACGATATTCAAATGAAAAACCCAAGTTCTTCGCCTTGACGGGATCTGTATCCCGCCGGTTTCTTCTGTATCCTGCCCAAGGACTTACCAATCGGCGAAACGGTTCGCGTGCGCGAGAAGGCAGCAATTAGGTTGCATGTGTCTTGAGAAATAAAGGTTTATTTAAAATATAGGATGACACAAATGGAGAATCCTGAGATGAAAGATTGACTGAAACTAATGAATAAATAAATAAATAAATACAGATATAATTACCGAAGAAGCTACGAGTACAGAATCTCTTATTCTCTAACGATGGGAGGTGGGGTGGGGAGGGAGGCAGCAAAGTTTTAAACGATACGGGGATGGAAGCAAGCTCTTCCAGGAAGAGCATGGAATCAGACAGGAACGCCATGGGTCAGTCCTCCGATGACACCACCAAAGATGTTCTCGCCACACCTCGACACCAGACACAGGGATCACGACTGCCCAGACTTCTCTCGGCTCCAAGCTCCAACTCCAACTGACTTCTGTCCCAATGCCCACAGATGTGGCTCCTTTTATTATCATGTCCATAATGCCTGAGCCCCCCTCTCCCAGTCCGGCTGTGCAAAACATGCAGGGAGCCATTGATGCGGTAGTGACATCAAAAGGAGTGGCTGGCCTTATGGCGCCCTTCAAACTATCACTGACCACACGGGGGGGGGGGGGGGGGGGGGGGGTTAAAGCCACACACTGCATATGGAGGAAATGTTGAGTTGGATCTTGGAGATGGCGTGAAGCTGGAAGGTGTGAAAACATTTTGCTACCGAGGAGACATGTTGAATGGAGAAGATGGATCAGACTCGGCAACGGTTGCTAGAGTGAGATGTGCATGGACGAGGAGGGGAGTGTCGTTGAAGCTGAAGGGAAAGGTGTATGCTGCATGTGTGAGAAGTGTTAAGATTTATGGGAGCGAGACATGGGTAATGAACGTCGAGCAGCAACGAAGGCTGGAAAGGGTGGAAATGCGAATGGTTCGATGGATGTGCGGAGTATCGTTGAGAGAGAGGACGACAAATGATGAATTGTGAAAGATGATGGGAATAGAGCCTGTGATGGATGCTGTGAAGAGAAACAGGTTGAGATGGCTTGGTCATGTGTTGAGGAAGGATGAAAGTGACTGGTTGAGAAGAATGATGGAAATGAATGTGGAAGGAAGTAGAGGATGGGGAAGACGGAGAAAGCCTTGGCTGAAGGTGGTGGAAGAAGAAATGCGGGCAAGGGGGTTAACAAGGAGAGATGCAGAAATAGGGCAAAATGGAGAAGATTGTCATGGGGACCGCAAGGCTAACCCCCGCTCTAGCAGGGAAAATGGCCTTAAAATGCCTGTTGTTGTTGTTGTTGTACACGGGACACAGACACAGCTATCACCATCCTGTTCCCACCTTTCCCCTTACCTTGACTGGTACCTGGCCTTGTTTACAGGGAGGACACATATGCATTACACTTTCCTGTCGAATAACCCCTTTCAACTATACCACCTATCACAGCATATGTAAGAACAGGCAAACTTCACTCTCATGGGTCCCTGATTGCAGAAAATGTTCTAACCTACACGAACACATGGTCTATGCTGACTTAACAATATACCTAATTCTTACCGTCCTCCAACATAACAATATATCGGACAGTGTGTAATCCACTATAGTCATGCCCAATATATTCACACCGCATCTGGAGTTTAGTTCAGTGCAGTTCCCAAGTAAAAAATAATTGGATTTAAATGCTGAATGTGACCAATATTCAAACATCAGGATCCTGTTAGTGGCTAACATTGGATTTTGTGCAGGTGAACTCAGTCCAGTTGAAGCCGGACATCTCCATGGTAATGCTCTTCAGACTTCAAAAGACATCCCCGTGAAGGAAGAGCTAAGTGAAGATTCTCTCTCTGTCGATGGTGAGTACATTGAGTCTTGTGTCCCAGAATGGTTCTTTGTGATGTTTTCCTGCATCTTGTTCCATTATTTATGCCAGCAGAGTATCCACCTTATGGGTGCTCTTGTTCCAAGTGTGCAACACATTATTTTGACGCATCCCTTCATTTGGGTAGTGTATAGGCAACAGACCGTTGCCTTGATCGCTCCCAAATAAAAATAAGCCAGGAAAATTATGAAGGAAAATGAACGAAAATTATGTGTACTGCTTATGTACATATATAATACATCCTAATTATATACCTCGGATAATTCCAATTGCACACCCCCTCCCCTCCCCCCTTTCCACCAAGGGACGAAAATGTCAAGATGGGCAGAAGTTTTTTTTTGTTTGTTTGTTTTTCAAAACTTGAGGGAGGCAAATTAAACTTGCACAGGCACAACTTCAGGGTGCCCTCATTAATCCTTGGAAGTTTCAGCTTCCTCTGTCAATTCCTCCGAGGGGTCGACGAAACCTACAACACACACAATAGACTGTCCCTCCATTATACATGCAGGGTGTGTGATAAGTATCAGGGCACGGTTTTAGTTGCTTATGCAAGATTTTTTTTATACCGTGTATGTATCCTGTTTTCTTCTTTTTTTACATAATACAAATAATACATTAAACCAAGATGGCAGACACCAGTCCATTTACAGGTAGCAGTGACGTGGTACCACGTGATGAGACACCAAACAGGCCGATGAAACAGGTGCAAGAAGACTTTGTGGAGCGTCTTGGAAAGCCAGCACCGTCAAAATCAAATCTTCCTCTTTGGGGGGGGAAATAGGAATTTCTGACTGGAAGTGTACTTGATAGCAAGCGCAGCAGACGACCAAAAATTTGTGATTTGGGAATTCAAAACATTAAAACTTCCATTCTCTGATCTCCGAAAAAATAATTATGGAAACGTTCTGCAGAGTTCTTTGTTTCATATTAATTGTTACGTCGCACAATGAAAGAAGACCCTCACGTGGAACTATATACACACCAACTGTCATTTGTGAATTGTCAGATGCAGATCATGAAAACAGGTTGACAGTTTGTGACAGACTGCTGCAGCACTTCGATACATTTCCTAAAAGGTCAAAGGTTATGTTTGGTGATGAGTCTGCTGTTTACCTCAGTTCTTCTCCACGCAATGTTTACTTTCCGAGTGATGCTAATCCACATTACGTTGAAGTGCAAGACCAACCACCACAAGTTATGGTTTGGGCGGCGTTATCTGCCCACCACCTCATTGGTCCTTACTTTTTTGATACGTCGATCAAGCAGCAGTCATATCTACATATGTTGGAGAATTACCTCACACCTGAACTTGAATGACGTGGACTAGACCATGAGATTTATTTCCAGCAGGATGGGGGCACCTGCGCATCATGCATGTGTGGTATGAAATTACCTCGATCAAATTTCTCCCAACCGCTGGATTGGCAGGTCTTCGCCAACACTTCTGTGCACACCGCGCAGTCCTGACCTGACCCCCTTTGACAATGCTCTGTGGTGGTACGTCAAAGCTAAGGTGGTAGAACATCGCATTGCATCTGTTGATGAACTGAAACAATGCATTCCGAAAGCATTTGGCACCATAACACATGGTATTTTGCCTCGGTTTTCACACCACACATGGAGAAAAATTATCTGGTGCCATGACAACGGCGAATGTCATACAGATGCACTCTGTCTAAGGAGGTACAGTCGGATCCCAACATTCGCGGAGGATATGTTCCTGGAAAATGCCACGAATGTCGCATCCGCAAATGTGGGGGCATTGTTTGAATGGGGGAAGAATTTTTTTAAACTACATGATCTAGGCTCATGGAAGAGCTAGGGCACAATATAACAAAGGGAGTAGCAGGAGAAAGGGGAAAACGCCAATAGCAGGGCGAGGGAGAAAATAGACAAACAAGGGATGTAGGTAAAGATGGTGGACAAGATGGATACATAAGCAAATCATTTGGGGGGGTGGGTGGTGGTTTAACAGATGTAGAAAGATCATGATTTTGGATGGGCAAGACTTGAGATGTTGGTGAACAGCTGTCTTGAAGACCTGGAAGGAAGAATGAGATTCAAGAGGGTATGGCAGGTAGTTCCACAGGTGGGAATAAAGAGGGATAAACGAGTGGACTTGAGCGGTGGTTCTGGATTTAGGCAGTTTCACTAGGAGGGAGTTGCTGCTGGACCGCATCTGTGTCCTACAGATACCTGAGAGGAGGTTAACTTTTCCCCAGGTGTGTGTCCCTTTCAACTCCTAATGTATACGTTATCCCCTTTGTGGTTGGTACATTGTGCAGCAAATTTCCCAAAATCTCATTGACATCCTTTAATTAATTATCCTTCACTGGTGATGTTACTAAAGACATCCTAAGGGAAGAAATTTCTTCCATTATTTTGTTTTCCACACTTCGCCACAAAAAATCCGAACAAGTGATTGTTGTTTATGACACCATGGGGGCACAGATGAGGTGCAAACCTCTGACGGAGATACAACAACAACAACATGCATTTTAAAGGCCATTTTCCCTGCTAGAGCGGGGGTTAGCCTTGCGGTCCCCATGACAATCTTCTCCATTTTGCCCTATTTTCTGCATCTCTCCTTGTTTATGATGGAGATCTCTCTCTAGATCTCTGACGAGATCTAGATCTCTGACGATCTAGATCTCTGACGGAGATAAATGATGAATAATTGCTTGTAAATTTTAATATGACCTGATCACATAACGCTGTGTTGTGGTGAATGTTTACACATGGGGGTCCAACGTGGAAGTAACACTCTCAACACCGGGTATGTCCACCTCCGACCCTGCAAGCAGGAGTATTAGTGTGCATAAAAATGATTACTGGACCATGTTTTTGAAGTGTAGTCAACGCATGTTGCGGTAAGATCTCATTGATGCATCGATCTGAAATCAGATTTCCATGGATACAAATCACGTTGGTGCGAAAGGTTTCAGCAATACCATACCACATCATGACACTTCCACGTCCAACATTTGCACCTTCCTGGACACACACATACTGAAGCGTATCGCTCATTGCGTCTTATGTAGACACGGAACCTGGATTAGTCGCTGAACACGACACTTTTCCATTGCCTCCATGTCCAACACTTGCCCATTGCCTTGGATGTGCCATGGTGCAAGTCTTGGATGCTGAACAGGATGACAAGCACAGATAACCATCACCGACTCACCTCAACACTGTGTTGACCATTATCCTGTGAGATCCAGGGAGTGCGTTTGGAGTACTCTGTGCAGTTTGAAACCGATTGCACAGATCGGTCGTGCAAATGTATCGGTCCTGTGCAAGATTCGTTATTCTGGGATCTGGGATTCCCACTTCTTGGCACATCTCTTGTTGATCCATTGCCTTGATAACCTCCGAATAACATTTGAATTCGTCCTGCCCGCACATGCGCAGAGAAGATTGAGATAATATTTTTACGATGTCTGCAGGCCTGACAATCGAACAAAATTGAAAATCATTCCAAACAGGAAACTTCCTGTTTGCAAGGAAGTCATAATGGACACATACAACAGGCACGGATAACTAATGTAACATGTTAGGGTGGTGTAATAGATGTTAGATAGGGTGGTGTAATAGATGCTGCGTCAACGTTTTACCGCAGTAAATTCCCGAATTAATTATATGACTTTTATACTCTTTATTTCATTTTAATTGAATTATCGACATGAACGCTGCAGAACACAAATCACCTTCTCTTATGGCTTCCAAGAACCTTACATTTTGCAGTACTTGGACATGTTAAATTGGGTGGTGTATAGGACTGCTTAAAAGCGCTAAACGTTCGTAAATTATTATTTTTTACGATGTTTCAATTTATTATTTTATTTAAATTGAAGTGTATATTTGAACACTAACGCAGGGTATCGTGTTCTATGAACTGTCGTGTTCCCTTATTTTTGAGATCTACACCATTTTGGTGATGCTACTTTTATTTCCCTCTTTTTTTGGTGAACACCATTTTGGTGAACACATGCTGACTTTTTTCTGTGAACGATCTTTAGAGAAATCAACCACTATCTTCAGGATGTTTTCCTGTACCAAGAATGTCCGTACCTTCAAAGAGAGATCTTCGCAGCAGCACCATAAGAGATCTTCGCAGCAACACGGTGCTAAGTCCAAGGATTATCAACAGAAATTTATTCGTCACCAGGTAGGTACATGTGACACACGATGGCACCGAAAGCAAATAAATTAGGTAGTTTCCCCTCAGGTACACATGATTAGCCACACTGTGACAAGTCTGTACACGTGTAGTATGTGCTATAATGCATTTGGGTAAATCTGGCAGGTACGTTTGTGCATTTGTACAGGAGAGAAGCCATTGAGATGCAGTTTATGTAACATATCTCATCAGAATAAGTCAACCTACCTTTACGAGTTTCAGTGGCTTAAAGGTTAGACTGTCCGATCTGAGTTTGTGAGGTCAGCTATTCGAACCACGGCCAAGTTATACCAAAAACCTCAAAAATTGTATGTGCTCCTTCTTTGCTCTACGCTCGGCCTTTGGGGAGGATGGAACACGGACAAACAGTCATAGGATTTGGCAACCATTGTGCTTGATGGTTCTAACAGCCGCTTCCTGTGTTTAACTTCCTTGTTTTTTGTTTTTTTACCCCCATAAGTACAGGGTGGACCATAAAAAGGGCAACATTTTATCATGCTGAGATTTTCTTAGTAATAGGGTTGTGAATCAATTTCACATTGCCTGTGATACTTTTTTTTTTTTTACAGGTATTAAAAATAATGGGGCAATTTAACTTTCCAAAATTTAGCTTTCCATTACACTTCATGAAAATGATCACAGAAGATGGTACAAAACTTGTGACCGCTTTTCTGAAGTACTGAAAATGAGGAACTGAGTGTTGATGACATCATTTTCTCTGACAAGTGCCACATTTACATTCAAGGGATTGATGAATAAACTTGATTGCAGATTTTGAGGATTGGAAAAGCCACAAGGCCGTGGTGTGGATTCGTCTGGTGTGGATTGAGTTTGTCATGAATTACGGTCCCTTTTCTTTTGAAGACCTCAAAAGTGAAACGGCAGTAACTGTGGGAGATCATTATCTTCACATGCTGAAGATTTACTGATGGAACAGCACGAGAAATAATGAAAATCTGAGGTTTCAACAAGATGGAGCCACATCCCACACCTCCAATGAATGTCTCGCTCGGCTGAAGGAAAACATTTCCGAATCGCCTTAGCACAGAACTGAATTCCCATGCTATCCCTCCCCCCAAAGATCCCCTGACTTGTCACCGCTCTGGATTGTTTTAGTGCATGGGGACTCGTCAAAGGGAGAGTGTTTCAGTTGAAACCGACCACAATTGCTGATTTGGAAGATGTCGTTATTCAGATTACGTATCTCGGTAGTTGCCGCAAGACAACCTTCAGAAAGTGATGCGTAACCTGTTGTTGTGTATACGACCATGTATAGAACAGAGGGGAGATCATATTGAGCACGTGGTTTAAGTATTGAAAGTTGAGGATTGTACGAATATTTCACCTAAAAAAGTCTATCATATCAATCACTGGTGTCGAATTAGGACTTCTCTTTTATTTAATTTACCTTTTTGTGGCCCACCCTGTATTTTGGGTACACTATGAGTTTGTGCATCCATCCCATGGGTCTGTCCGGAGCCTCTACTCAAAAGTGAATGGACGCATTTCTTTCCCATGCATGCAATAATATGTATGCATGAGGCACTTCAAACAATTCTTGGATCGAAGCCAAAAGTCATGAGACAATTTAATTTTTGACTTTTGGGGGCAATTAAAAATTATTACGGGAGAATAGTGCAGGATTGTATAGGCTTCCAGTAAGCATTATTTATTTATTTATTTATATATATACAGTCACGTGAAAAAGTAAGTATACCCCATGTAAAGTTTTGACTTTTTCAACATACAGCTATTTGATCTTCATTTCAACAATATTGATAGACTAGCCGAAACCCGTGGAACATCCACGGAAGGGAGGATGTGGTGTATGGATAGAGTGTACCATTATGGATGGCATAGGGGATTTGCTTGTCCGAGTAAGAGTTAGGAAGAAAGATGAGAATGAAGAGTGCATATATGAACAACGATCGCCGACACCGGCACAAATGCATGCTCTGGATTGTCCACTCAGTGGACGGCTTGCTTTCGCCTTCGCCTGTCCAATCAGTGGACGGCTTGCTTCGCCTTCGCCCAGCAGACGCCAATACGATGGCGTCATAAGATGGCGTCGTATCGGCAGTTAATCGGATGCTTTTGGGCCCCAACGTCGGCTAATTCAGATTTTTCGAGTATGGCTGTACGTGATAAACAAAGAGCGCAGTTCGTAGATCGTAAATCCATTAGTGCCATAGGCATCGGGTCACTGGGTGCGGCGTAAAAGGGATAACAAAGTCGAGTCCTTACGCTATTATTATATAGATAAAGGTGATATAATATAACAAATATCATGAAACATTTACATTTTGTAGTCCATTTAAATATACATAAATGCAAATTTTGCATGTGGAAAAAGTAAGTACACCCCAACATTTAAAAAAACTTCAAATACCTAAAATTAGAATCAGGTGCACCAGCTCAGGTGCAAATGATTAGAATATCGTTAGAGAGGGCTCTTGGAGGAACCTGTCTTATTTAAACCTCAGACATTTCGTTTGGTTTGCTCTCTTTTTTTTTTTCTTCTTTTTTTTGTATACAAGATCGAGGCTCGTGAAAGAGCGAACATTAATCACACAGAAAGACAAACCGACACATAAAACATATAACATCGGGAGCGGTAGACAAGATGGGGAGAGAGGGGGAAGGACACAAACACAACATTTGAGAGCAGGGACCGAGAGACATGGAGACATCGAGAGATCTGTGAGAGGGAGAGGGCTTTGGGAGCGGGGCATGGGAAGGGGGGGGGGGGGGGTGGGAGAGGTATAAAACATATGGACACTGCCAGGACTTCCAGGAAAGAAGTTGGAATTTCAAACAAGGTGGATCTGGGGTGAATTAGCGGGGGTAGAAAAGATCAAGGTTTTGGATGGGGGAAGACAAGAGATGCTGGTGAACAGCTGTTTTAAAGACCTGGAGGGAGGAGTAGGATTGAAGGGAGTGAGGGAGTTTGTTCCAGAGGCGGGAGAAAAGAGGAATGAAAGAGTGAAGGTGAGCAGAGAGCCGAGATTTCGGCAGTTTAACCATCAGAGGGTTGCTGGCAGATCTTGTGCGACCTGTAGGAATATTTGGGGGACAGAGCACAGAGAGAGCTGGGGTGCAAGGCCGGAGAGGAGTCGGTAGAAGACAGAAAGACCACCTTACCTGCCTGCGGTGAGTGAGTGAAAGGCCCTCGGAGATAGCATCATCGCGGGAGATTCCAATGATTCTGAAAGCTTTGGTTTCAACAGCGTGAAGCCGAGCTAGGTGTCTTTGTTGTTGAAGTATGCGGCGTCACCATGCCTAGATCAAAAGAGCTCTCTGAGGCCTTCAGAAAGAAGGTTGTAGATGCCTACGAGTCTGGGAAGGGATTTAAAAAGATCTCCAAACAATTTGAAATGAATCATTTGACTGTCCGGAAGATCATCTACAAGTGGAGAAGATTCCAAACAACTGCCAACTTGTTCAGGCCAGGCCGCCTCAGCAAGTTCAGCCCGAGAGCAGACCACAAGATGCTGAAAGAAGTCTCTAAGAACCCCAGAATGTCATCACGTGACCTACAGGTAGCTCTTGCCACTGTTGATGTCAAAGTGCACGAGTCTACCATGAGAAAGAGGCTGCACAAATTTGATCTACATGGGAGGTGTGCCAGGAGGAAACCTTTGCTGTCCAGAAAGAACATCAGGGCAAGACTAAAGTTTGCCAATGAACACCTAGGCAAAGACCAGCACTTCTGGAACAATGTGCTCTGGACAGATGAGTCAAAGGTAGAGCTATTTGGCCACAGTACCAGAAGACATGTTTGGCGAAAACCAAAGACAGCATTTGACCTCAAGAACCTGATACCAACTGTAAAGCATGGTGGTGGAAATATTATGGTTTGGGGCAGCTTTGCTGCATCAGGGCCTGGGCAGCTCACCATCAAAGAATCCACTATGAATTCTTCATTGTACCAGAGGGTGCTTGAGGATAATGTGAGGCCATCTGTCGGAAAGTTGAAGCTCAACCGTAGGTGGACCTTGCAACATGACAATGACCCTAAACATACCAGTAAATCCACCAAGGAATGGCTGAAAAGAAAGAAATGGAGGGTTCTGGAATGGCCAAGACAAAGCCGGATCTAAATCCCATCGAGATGTTGTGGGGGGATTTGAAACGAGCTGTGCATGCAAGAAACCCCTCAAACATCGCACAGCTGAAAGAATTCTGCATGGAGGAGTGGGCAAAAATTTCTCCCAGTCGATGTCAGAGACTGGTAGACAGTTATAAGAAACGCCTACTTGAGGTTGTTTCTGCCAAAGGGGGCAATACCACCTGTTAGAGCCTAGGGTGTACTTACTTTTTCCACATGCGAAATTTGCATTTATGTTTATTTAAGTTATGCAATGGACTATAAAATGTAAATCTTTCATGATATTTGTTATATTATATCACCTTTATCTGTCAATATTGTTGAAATGAAGATCAAATAGCTGTATGTTGAAATATGTTGGAAAAAGTCAAAACTTTACATGGGGTGTACTTACTTTTTCACATGACTGTATACAGGTTGAACCCCCTAACTTGACTGGGAAGCAAGGCACAAATTGAGTCTCACCCCAGCAATTGCTGCCAACCTGTTAGCAACAAGTGTAGCCTGCCACGCTGACACATTGTCTCTGCCCCGCTCCTTGAAAATTAGGAGGTTTGCAGTCAGGAATATTAAATTTGACTAAGGAAGCACACTAACCCTATAACATGACACTGACGTCATGCACATAAATTATACCAACACATCACCTCCAAACTATGAGGCATCCACGTGGTACACAAGTCTTTGCAGACTGAGATCAAAGCTCTATGGTCACAAATAGACAAAGGCACAGATTTTAACTAGTTGATCTAGATTTCGCCCTTGTTATGGGCCCATCAGGACGACAACATACTGCAAATTGTTTATTTGTGACGACAATATTTATTTATTTGTGGCGTGCTGACGAGGAGGGGAGTGTCGTTGAAGCTGAAGGGAAAGGTGTATGCTGCATGTGTGAGAAGTGTTATGATTTATGGGAGCGAGACATGGGTAATGAACGTAGAGCAGCAACGAAGGCTGGAAAGGGTGGAAATGCGAATGGTTCGGTGGATGTGTGGAGTATCGTTGAGAGAGAGGACGACAAATGATGAATTGCGAAAGATGATGGGAATAGAGCCTGTGATGGATGCTGTGAAGAGAAACAGCTTGAGATGGTTTGGTCATGTGTTGAGGAAGGATGAAAGTGACTGGTTGAGAAGAGTGATGGAAATGAATGTAGAAGGAAGTAGAGGACGGGGAAGACCGAGAAAGACTTGGCTAAAGATGGTCGAAGAAGAAAAGCGGGCAAGGGGTTAACAAGGGGAGGTGTAGAAAATAGGGCAAAATGGAGAAGATTGTCATGGGGACCGCAAGGCTAACCCCCGCTCGAGCAGAGAAAATGGCCTTAAAATGCCTGTTGTGTTGTTTATTTGTGATCAATCTAAGCCATTAATATACACAGGTTGAACCCCCTAACTTGACTGGGAAGCAAGGCAATGGCGAGGCGGCAATGGCGAGGAAACCCCGCTCGGGGGAGAAAATCCCCTTGGGGAGGGGGGGGGGGGCAAATTAATGCGCTACAACCTTCATTCTGCAACCATTAGCCATCCTGCCAAGTTTGTTTGAGAATGGATAAGTCATGACAGACTGTATCGCGGTCAAAGATCATGAGATAGACAGACAGGCAGACACTAAATTGCGTATTTTAGTATGATTATGATTATGATATTATATATATACGTTGATTTCAGTCAGTCAGTGTTTGGAATGATGTATATACATTCATACATACATACATACATACATACATACATACATACATACATACAGTTACGTGAAAAAGTAAATACACCCCATGTAAAATTTTGACTTTTTCAACATATTTCAACATACAGCTATTTGATCTTCATTTCAACAATATTGATAGATAAAGGTGATATAATATAACAAATATCATGTAACATTTACATTTTGTAGTCCATTGTATAATTTAAATAAACATAAATGCAAATTTCGCATGTGGAAAAGTAAGTACACCCTTGGCTCTAATAGGTGGTATTGCCCCCTTTGGCAGAAACAACCTCAAGTAGGCGTTTCTTATAACTGTCTACCAGTCTCTGACATCGCTGAATTAACGCCAGGGGGGTTGACTCAGCCTGTCATCCTTCCGAGGTCGGCAAATTGAGTACCAGCTTGCTGGGATGAATGATCACGGTGTGTACCCCGATTCAGAATAGGCACACTGTATCCCTGTAAGAGCATGACCAAGGGTTGGCGTCAGGAAGGGCATCCGGCCATAAAAACATTGCCTCAAACAGGGAACCCTGATTGTCATGGGGCCCGCAAGGCTAACCCCCACTCTAGCGGGGAAAAATGGCCTTAAAACGATCATTCATTCATTCATTCATTCATTCAGTCTCTGACATCGACTGGGAGAATTTTTTGCCCACTCCTCCATGCAGAATTATTTTAGCTGTGCAATGTTTGAGGGGTTTCTTGCATGCACAGCTCGTTTCAAATCCCCCCACAACATCTCGATGGGATTTAGATCCGGGGTTTGACTTGGCCATTCCAGAACCCTCCATTTCTTTCTTTTCAGCCATTCCTTGGTGGATGTACTGGTATGTTTAGGGTCATTGTCATGTTGCAAGGTCCACCTTTGGTTGAGCTTCAACTTTCCGACAGATGGCCTCACATTATACTCAAGCACCCTCTGGTACAATGAAGAATTCATAGTGGATTCTATGATGGTGAGCTGCCCAGGCCCTGATGCAGCAAAACTGCCCCAAACCATAATATTTCCACCACCATGCTTTACAGTTGGTATCAGGTTCTTGTGGTCAAATGCTGTCTTTGGTTTTCGCCAAACATGTCTTCTGGTACTGTGGCCAAATAGCTCTACCTTTGACTCATCTGTCCAGAGCACATTGTTCCAGAAGTGCTGGTCATTGCCGAGGTGTTCATTGGCAAACGTTAGTCTTTCCCTGATGTTCTTTCTGGACAGAAAAGGTTTCCTCCTGGCACACCTCCCATGTAGATCAAATTTGTGCAGCCTCTTTCTAATGGTAGACTTGTGCACTTTGACATCAACAGTGGCAAGAGCTAACTGTAGGTCCTGTGATGACATTCTGGGGTTCTTAGAGACTCCTTTCAGCATCTTGCGATCTGCTCTCGGGCTGAACTTGCTGGGGCGGCCTGGCCTGAACAAGTTGGCAGTTGTTTGGAATCTTCTCCACTTGTAGATGATCTTCCGGACAGTCGAATGATTGATTTCAAATTATTTGGAGATCTTTTTAAATCCATTCCCAGACCCGTAGGCATCTATAACCTTCTTTCTGGAGGCCTCAGAGAGCTCTTTTGATCTTGGCATGGTGACGCCGCACACTTCAACAACAAAGAGCAAACCAAACTAAATGTCTGAGGTTTAAATAAGACAGGTTCCTCCAAGATCCTCTCTGACGATGTTCTAATCGTTTGCACCTGAGCTGGTGCACCTGATTCTAATTTTAGGTATTTGAAGTAGTGATAAATGTAGGGGTGTACTTACTTTTTCCACATGTGAAATTTGCATTTATGTTTATTTAAATTATACAATGGACTACAAAATGAAAATGTTTCATGATATTTGTTATATTATATCAAGTTTATCTATCAATATTGTTGAAATGAAGATCAAATAGCTGTATGTTGAAATATGTTGAAAAAGTCAAAACTTTACATGGGGTGTACTTACTTTTTCACGTGACTGTACATACATACATACATACATACATACATACATACATACATACATACATACATACATGTATGTGTGTATATATATATATTGACTTCACCTTCACTATCACCACACAATTCACAATTTTGGATTATTTGTTTATTTATCTACTCTTTACCATCTCCACCTCAGACATACGACCTTTTTATTATTTTTATTTTGCCAGAATTACAAGATGACCCCTACTGGTGGAAAGCACAAGTGCACGATGTGCAATAAATCATTTGCTCTGAAGTCAAAGTGTCTGATACACATGCGGACGCACACTCGTCCAAGGCCATTTAAGTGCACTGTGTGCAGTAAATCATTTATTAAGAATTCGCACTGGCAGGAACACCTGAGGACCCACATGGTTGGAGAGAAGCTCCACAAGTGTTCTGTGTGCACCAAGGCGTTTTCTCTTTCATCATATTTATCTCAACATCAAAAGCTACATATGGGAGATAAACACTACAAATGTTCCATGTGCAGCAAGGACTTTGTTTATTATTCACGCTTATCGCAACATCAAATAGTACATACAGGAGAGAAACACTACAAGTGTGCCAAGTGCAGGAAGGCCTTTGCTTCTTCTTCACATTTATCTCGACATCAAAGAGTACATACGGGGGAGAAGCCCTACATGTGTTCACAATGCGGGAAGACGTTCAGTCAGTCATCACATTTATATCAACATCAAAAACTACATACGGGAGAGAAACCCTACAAGTGTTCCAAATGCAGGAAGGCCTTTGTTTCTTCTTCACGCTTATCACGACATCAAATAGTACATATTGGAGAGAAACATTACAAGTGTTCCATGTGTAGCAAGGCCTTTGTTTCTTCTTCACGCTTATCGCAACATCAAATAATACATACGGGAGAGAAACACTACAAGTGTTCCATATGTAGCAAGGCCTTTATTTATTCTTCACATTTATCTCGACATCAACGAATACATAAAGAGTACATTCAGGTCACTGCTCAGCACTGGAAGCCCAATAGCAGGGCCATTGGAAATGGAGACACACCTATCAATAAAGAAAAGTTCAGCCAGTCAACCCAGACCAGATGACACAGTACACAGATAAAAGTAAGAATTGTGGATGATGAGGAAGAGGACGAACAGAGTAGAGGAGGAAGTCATTTGATAATGAAGATGTGCAAAATAGACCCGAAAACAATTTGCTTAGTTAAAAATGCAGTGAAACGATGGAGCACAATCATTCATGCAGCATCACGTGGGAGGAATAATTCATATTCCAGATGTAAAAATACACTATCTTTCAGGTGGATTTTCCCCCCTTCTCTCCTTCTCTGCTCTGAATCCCTTAAGCAATGTTATCAATGGTCAAGATGAACATATTGTCTAACCTCCAAAAGGAGAGTATCCAAGAGAACAAACATCTCCTGTGCATGGATGATTTAAAACCTTCAGCCCCAAATGAAGACAAATTAGAGCAAAAATTGGGGAAAAGGTGCTCCCAAGACATTGAGGGAATTTGGATGAGAAAAATGTACCAAGTTTGCATTCAAAGAACCAACAACTTGAGAAGAACTGACTTGAGAACTATGATGCAAGGGCTTAAAAAAATGAAACATCATACTGTCACAAATGATTATTTATGAGTGATTTTTAGGTGGTGTATTGGTACAGTGTAATGTTTACGCTTGTATACTTACGATTCAATATGGAAGGAATTGTTTATAATTTTTCATTCTAATATTTGTTGAGACGAGATGCTTCTTCTAAAAGTTGAGTTGTGGACTAAGTTGCTAAGTTTTATTATTCTAACGAAACGATCACCCGCCGGTTAACACTCTGCAGGATGGCCATAGGTGAAGGCTTTAATTAAAATTTGTTGCTCACAAAATGACGGCTCGAGAAAATGTTACTTTTCTCGATTTGCTTTCATACGCCAAGAATGTGACTCGCACATGCATGCTCGTCATTTTTTTCACACGTATGAAAGTGATCGATCTCAGAAACCAATGAAACAATAAAGTTTAACAAAAATGCGTAATACAAACCAGGGCAGGAAACCTGCAAAATAACAACAGTTGCAGAAATAAATGTGAAGAATAAGATGTCCCAATCAGTAAATAAACCACGCTTCCAAACGATAAATATCTTAGTCAAAACCAACTTTGCCTGTCTAACGACATAATCTCTCAAGAAGTATTCGGCCTTAACCACACAATCTCCCAAGAAGTATTCGGCCTTAACGACACAATCTCCCAAGAAGTATTCGGCCTAACGACACAATCTCTCAAGAAGTATTCGGCCTTAACGACACAATCTCTCAAGAAGTATTCGGCCTTAACGACACAATCTCCCAAGAAGTATTCGGCCTTAACGACACAATCTCTCAAGAAGTATTCGGCCTTAACGACACAATCTCCCAAGAAGTATTCGGCCTTAACGACAATCTCTCAAGAAGTATTCGGCCTTAACCACACAATCTCTCAAGAAGTATTCGGCCTTAACCACACAATCTCCCAAGAAGTATTCGGCCTTAACAACACAATCTCTCAAGAAGTATTCAGACACACAGAAGGAGAAAAAGGATTACAAGATGCGGGGAGGATGAAATAAATAAAAAGGGTGGTTTAGGCCTCGTCGAACAAGCAAACACTTTTACCTAGATCCAGTGGGACGAACAGGCTATAGTTTTCCCACATGTTGTGAAGTGGATCTCCAGCCGGTCCAGGCGAACCCGTTGTATTTGCTTCCCCAGACTCATGGGATTCTAAAAGCACATTTAACAGTTAAAAATACAAAGGTATGGAGGGGCGAAAATGCCCTGCTAAACTGTCTTTACAGGCCTAAATTTTGTATCACAATATTCTAAACATGCAAATTATGATATAACTAATTGGCTAATTAACTCTTAAATGTTTAAAAGTCCATTTTTGTTGCAATATTGTCATTCGACTTTAAACTGTATGTAAAAATCATGAGAGTTCAGGAAATCTCTCGTTACTTCCATATATTGAACCTGTTATTTTTGTCTCGTTAAACATTTTCGTCTTGTTAATCTGCAATTTATTGCAAGTTCTAGTTTTAGAAGCACTTCATATTTATGAGTAGCTTGCAGAGCCAGGGGCTTTTGCAAATATTCTTGCTCAGAGTGTATATAAAAGGAATGTGGAAAAGGAGACCCAGTCATCAGTTGCTTTGCTGTGTACGACTCCGTGCTGTGTACGACGTGTGGAGTGTGTCGTGTAATCACTTGTGCTCTATCTTTTTAATAAACGCAAGTTTGGACTATATCCACCAGCCGTTTGGGGGTTTTTTTGATTAATGAATTTTGTATTTTTTCACACATAACAACACCCTGGGATAACCAATTTTAAACAGACAAATGCGCAAGGTGAGACAAGGAATACTGTATCTGTGCAGAACACGTCCGATCGTAAATCACATCTGTAAACTAGCTTGCGTAGTTCGACAACTCAGATCATTGAACTCGAAACAAACGAGGTCCCAAGGATGCACTCTACAGGATGTTAGGAACCTTCTGCCATCCTCTAAAAACGGATGTCTTCAGGATATTGCAAGTTGCTCGTCAACATTGAAATTATTTTTTTACATGAAACTCTGTCGGCGTATATCTCAATCGTGCTCTGCCACCATTAAATGTTGTGCATGTTTAGTATTTTGAGAAGTTAGAAGGATAAATCTGGTGCTTTGTGTAAAACTTCACTCACTGATCGAGGGAATTCCAGGACTTGATAGCCGGTATACACCTCAATAGCACATGATGCATTTACAGGGTGTTTCAAACAAAGTGGACTATTTGAGCAGCTTGATATTTTGTCGTTTCTAACGCTGTATCCTTTCTCTTGCAGGTTATGGTGGTGCTGGTATGCCATTTCTAACTATTAGTCAGTCTGACCGTACAACAACTATGGTGTTCACAGTGGAACAAAAAGTGAAAATCGTGACTTTGTGGTTTGAGACAAAATCCTACGTACAGGTGCGCCAACGATACTGTCAGTATTACAATGTCCACACCTGTAATGGACCTTCCAATGGGAGCATTCAGCAGATTGTGGAGCAGTTCCAAGCACATGGAAGCGTGAAAAATTTAAATAAAGGCAACAGTAGTCGCTCACCAAGTGTTACCAAGGACCAAGGGAAAATTGATCTTGTGAGAGATTCTGCGATTGAAAATCCGAAGAAATCCCACCGTTGGCGTTCCCAAGAACTGGTGGTCTCAGCCTCATCTGTGTGGCGCATTTGTTGGCGGTTGGCGAACAACCTTCTGAACTCAAGCTCTACCCCTACATCATATCTATAAGGTATAGACTAACTCTGAATGACATGGCAAGATGAGGAACAATGAGCGATTGGTTCAGTGACCGAATGGAAAGGTACCCAAATTGGATCATCAGCTTATGGTCCAGCAATGAAGCACACTTCCATGTGAATGGGGCTATCACAAATCACAACAACATATTCTGGGGTGCTGAACCTCCCTCTTGAGGAGGTGTTTGAGATGTCTCTCAAGGGCCCCAAGTCCACTTGCTTCTGTACATTGAATGTCAGATGGGATATGCTGGGACCGAATTGGTTTGAGGACGCCAATGGTTAGACGGTGACGGGCAACGGGGAGCGGTACGCGAGGTCTTACACTGATTCCACTCTCGTCTCGCTTGCATGGTTCATGCGGCACAATGCCCCACGCACACTGCAAGTGAAACCATCGACTTGCGCCACCAGTTGTTTGGAAATCGTGTCATCATCATCTTGGGCACAGCACATCTTGGGCGCAGCGCATGACTGGGCACCTCAGAGCCCGGATTTGAATCCATTCGATTTTTTTATTTTGGGGTGCTGCCAAAGGTCAAGTTTATGCCAACAAACCTCAAACCCTGGTTGTCCTGAAGCAGGAGGTGGAGGACTACTCTCAGTTTACCACTCCAGCCACTTACAGACGAGTTGTGGAGAATTTTGGAGTAAGGATCAAGCCCTGGTTGAACAGAGGTGGAGCACACATTGAAAATGCCAATTACGAGCAATATAATGAGTGATTTGAAAATGGCATGGTGTATGCTTTCCATCAATGTATCACTGAACTTGCTACCTTTTGTAATTTTTCTCCAATAAAATGTTCAAATAGTCCACCTTTATTGAAACACCCTGTAGGGTGTAGATGTTAGTCTACACTGGGAGTGTAGCCATACTTTGGCATTGGCGATGTCCATATGACGTGTCATGAAGGCCATGTGTCTAGTGTTATGCTGACATACAGAGTGTGTAGCTGGAATGGACCTGTCAGAAGGGAAGCTGCTTTTTTTTTTTTAATACATAGTCGAGGCTTGTGGTACGCTGAAAGGATCAGGACGTAACAGACAAAAACAGGATGCGAAACATGCGAAAGGAACAGTTTAGATGCACGGAAAAGGAGCAGTAAAGAGGTGGGAAACAGCAACAGCAGATTTGAAGGCCAAGATAGACCGAGACAAACCATCAGCGTGGGGAGGAATAGGGGGCAGGAGAGGATGCTTGGTGTGGACAAGATGGATACAGAAGGAAACTCCTAGGAATGAAAACTGGAAAATTGAATGGAGGAGGGATTTCGGTGGAGTTGATGAGATTTAAAAAGATCATGGTTTTGTATTGGGGAAGATCTGACATGGTGGTGGGTCTTAAAGACTTGGAGAGAAGAATGAGATTGAAGACAATGTGGAGGTTGATTCCACAGGTGGGGAAAAAGAGGAACAAATGAGTGGAGGTGAGCAGTGATCCAGGATTTGAGTACTTTCACCAGAAGGGGGGGTTGAGGATCTGAGGATTACCAAAAATTTGACAAGGTTTGTTTGAAATACGCGAGTGTGAATCGGGCCTACAAAATGTTCGCTTTTGTGCTCGGAACACTTTACAGAGCACTTTTATGAAACAACAGAGATGACTATGGATTGTGCGATTACCCACCATGATTGAGAGATAATGCCACCCCCACGATTAAGCGGAAGAAACAGCCGTCACTCAAAACTGTAAGTATATTCAGCACCACTCCCCCTCCGCAATCCCCCATCGACCATCACCCTAGCTAACAATACCCACCACCTCCCTGCAGCCACCTCGAGCTCTTCCCACCCACCCTACAATCCCCCTCAATTGGGGTGGGACATCAACACAGCACGGCAGCAGCACGACACAGATGGACACGGCACAACCACAGACACAAATGGCTTCGCAGGAAAGTATGAAACTGGACGATCCTGTAATATACAGGACACCGGGTCAGTCTGCTATGATGGGACAAAGCATTCATTGCCCATTTGGTCGGCAGTGTCTGTGTGTGTCTGGACAGTGCCCGAGTGTTCCTCGGTGGTGTCCATGCTGTGTCGTGCCTTATTTCTTCTGGAGTAATATAACTGGTTTATTAATTGATATTATAATTTTCAAAATATAAATAATTTATTAAATATAACCAGTGTGGCAGCTACATTCAAGTGTAAGGTGTGCACAGAGGGAGCTGCAGATGGAGGAAATGTTGAGTTGGATCTTGAAGACGGCGTGAAGCTGGGAGGTGTGAAAACATTTTGCTACCTCGGAGACATGCTGAATGGAGAAGGTGGATCAGATTCGGCAACGGTTGCTGGAGTGAGGTGTGCATGGAAGACGTTTCGGGAACTGAGTGGCGTGCTGATGGGGAGGGGAGTGTCGTTGAAGCTGAAGGGAAAGGTGTATGCTGCATGTGCGAGAAGTGTTATGATTTATGGGAGTGAGACATGGGTCATGAACGAAGAGCAGCAACGAAGGCTGGAAAGGGTGGAAATGCGAATGGTTCGACGGATGTGCGGAGTATCGTTGAGAGAGAGGAAGACAAATGATGAATTGCGAAAGATGATGGGAATAGAGCCTGTGATTGATGCTGTGAAGAGGAACAGGCTGAGATGGTTTGGTCATGTGTTGAGGAAGGATGAAAGTGACTGGGTGAGAAGAGTGATGGAAATGAATGTAGAAGGAAGGAGAGGATGGGGAAGACCGATAAAGACTTGGCTAAAGATGGTGGAAGAAGAAATGCGGGCAAGGGGGTTAACAAGGGGAGATGCAGAAAGTAGTGCAAACTGGAGAAGATTGTCATGGGGACCGCAAGGCTAACCCCCGCTCTAGCAGGGAAAATGGCCTAACAATGATTGTTGTTGTTGTTGTTGTATTAATTGATATAAAATCCTTGACAAACCATCAATCTTAATTCTTACCGAGCCTCGATTTAATATACCAAAAAAATTGAATCGAAAAAGAAAGCCTATCAATCTGTCGCGAACGTGCGACTGGCGTTTTTTGTCTGCACGTTTGTCTGTGGACATGTTAATTAAGGGAGTTAAAGCATTTTGTGGAGGTTCAAAATGTTTGTGTTAATGCAATCCTAACCTAACCCTCGCCTCTAACTCTACTCTCCACGAGTTCTGATTGTCGACATGTGGTGGAGTTTGAATTTGTGAAATTCTCCTCCTCTGTTCCCTCCTCCTTTAAACCATTGAGTGTATGTCACGTGGGATCGGCTTCGTGGTGTGGGCGGGTTTGCTGTCCTGCAGGTGTTCGTGGATTGGCTAATTGGGTCGAGTGGGATGGGCTTATTGGAGAATTATTTTATTCCTTGTTCATTCATTTTTGTGTGCATCGTGCAAGCTGAAGTTGTCAATTCTCCCTTTAACTCTCTCCCCATCAGACCGATTCGGTTCCTGATGTTGAAATGAAAATCTAAAACAAGAATCGTGAGTTTCATCTTAATTTGAGTGATTCCGGTAAATTACAGGAAACGGTTTTCACTTCCGGTAAATCGAATCACGTGGTTCGGCGACTCAATATACCGGGATAAAGGTATTTTTCGAGTGATTGTTGCTGAGAACAGGTGGTGGGACCGAACGTGGTGTTTGCTCGAGCCGAGGGTCATGGACCGAGATCCCACAAGCTCCGCCTACGATTTGAGCTCCTCGGACTCCGAGTCGGGCGATGATGGAGGGAACGGAGGGGATGTTGGGATCAGCAGGTTCAGGATCCTGGACGTTCAGAACCTTCGTGATGGTGGAGACGGGACTGATCCCGAACCAGGTGCGGGGTTCTCAAACGTTTTTGGGGGGGGATTATTTTTTTTTATGACTTATTAGGATGTGGTTGTGTTTCTTGATTCGTTATTTCCAGATGTTATTTTGTGATTTGTTCAAAACAGGTTTCGTTTCTCTGCAGAATCCATAGTGGTGGTGAAGGTGGAACCCGAACCTACAGGTGGTTCTCCTTCACAAGGTAAGAATCCAAGATAAACATTGTGCATGCAGTTTTGTTTAAGATCTGCTTTTCCCTTTCTTTTCAAAAGTTTTGGAACAGCACACAAACTTCAAAGAAACACTCCTAACCTGCACGTTACACATTGACAGGTTTTTCTCGCAATGCCAAACAGCACGTGCTTTGTAAATATGTGCAGCAGGTTTGAAACATGTCAACTTGGTACTTATCTTATCAGGATGCCACAAGGGAAACAGCTGATGGACTTTCAATGTGGAATGGTGATTAATTCCTAAAGGTTCACAACATTCTCCTTGCACTGGGGCTCCACAATCAGGTTTGGGGCATGTGCTGCAGGTCTGGAGCATGCCATGTCATGACAATGTTGGACATACGAAAGAAAGTGCAAACCTCCACCAGCTAAACCGTTAATGTTTTGTATCCCACTGATGGGCTAGATCTGGATTCGGACCTGAACCAAAATCTCATCGGCTTGTTCTCGTCACCTAACCAACTTGTCCACCAAGTTTCGTCATAACTCGTCCATAACTTTTTTGAAATATCATGTTATATATCGTGTTTGGTCCTATCGATGGTGAAGAATGACTTAAATTCTCGTATCCAGATGCATATTTGGATCTTCACCAAAATTGAATCGATTTGTCCTTGTCACACACCCAACGTGTCCGCCAAGCTTCGTCCGAATCCGTCCGTAACGTTTTGAGATATCGTTTTGTATATCGGTTTTAACCCGATCACTCTATGGTAAAGAATCACTTAAAAATTCTCTGATCCGGATTTGGATCTTCACTAAAATTGAATCAATTCTTCCTCGTCCCACACCCAACCTGTCCACAAAGTTTCGTCTGAACTCGTCCACAACGTTTTGAGATATCCTGTTCACAAACGAGCAGATAGACAGACTGGGGTGAAAACATAACCATCCACCTTCATTGGCAGAGGTAATTATTCATTGATTGGGCCAGAAGAACCTGAAAACAAGGAAGTGATGTAATGTTATCTCGTACAAAATGTGAATGGCAGGGTCTAAACTGTCCTCGCTCCCAAAAGCATCCGAAACTCTGTTTATTATTGAATAAAGAACTCTGTATGAATACTCACATTGAACTTTATTACTGTGCCACTACTTTTGGTAAGAAAATGTGTTGCAGATCATTTAAGCAGAACTGAATGTAATCCGGAACTTTGCTGCTTTGGTTCTTCATTCCTTTCTCAAACGAGTGCAGAGTCAAACCTTACTTTTGTAAGGATGTCTCTCATTGTTAAAACAGAAAGGTGAATCAACCCTCCCAAATTATTTACCCTTCTTTGAGACGGTTTAACCACATTAGGTGTAAATGATATTAGCAGTTCAGCATATCAGGAAAAAAAATAATTGTTGATGGTGACAAAACATCAAAGGATGACGTAATCCCAAAATGCACGTAATATGTTCTTGAGAGTAATATCTTATCATTACTTGAAGATACCACTCAGTTTTGTAAAATGTAAAACCTGCAACAATGTGGAATTGTAGTCTTAGCTCCATTTTGTAAGTGATAGAAGGACATTCACCGTCTTCCATGAGTGTTTCACATTCAGCACTTTCAAACACAGGACGAAGGAAAGACTTTCTCTGGTAACATCCGGATGAGTCTTTCATTCAAAAACTTCTCAAATATGTGCCTGTGCCGGATGAGACGTTACATGTTGCTCATAGAGGAAAGCACCATGTTGGAAACAGTTCCAATGTACCAATGATTGGACCCATGTGATGAACACCACCTTTATTCAATAATCGAGACCCTGTTCTTGACTAACATTGGATTTTTGCAGGTGAAATGGATCCATTGGAAGCTGAATGTCTCCACAGAAACACCCTAACAACTTCAAACAGTGCACATGTGAAGGAAGAACTGAGTGAAGATTCTCTCTCTGCAGATGGTGAGTGCCGTGATGCTTGTGTGTGTGGTCCAGAACAATTCTTTGTGAGGTTTTCCTGCATCTTATTCCATTATTTGCATTCATGAAGTTTGCGAGCAGAGCTTCGGGAAGCAGTGCAGGATAGGAATGTTTGGAGAAATCTGATCTTGAATGTCACCTGAAGTCGGTCTTTACTTGATGGAACTAGATAACTGGATGATTAGCTTGTACACCTGCACAGGATGCAACCTGGTTTCACAATTGCATGCACGCATGCATCCAGGGAATATCTTCTTTTTTGTCATGGATGGAGTATCGTGCCAGCAGCTACGTCAACGGATGTTAATTTGCCGAGCTAATCAACGTTTCGGGCTGCTTCCTGCGATTTATAAGCCAATCTAAAAACGGAGCAATCAACCCCTCAGTTGTCTGTCTTACATCGTCATCAGAATAGACAGAAGAAGTCAGGTAACGACTGCATTTTATATATTTATTTAATTCTGATGCCGATTTGCAAAGCACTTCAGGACAACTGATCTATCTCAGATCTCAGGACAAACTATCTCAGATCGTCCCCAATCCAAATCCATGATCTTTTCTACCCTCTTTAACCCCACCCAAAATCTCTTCCTAATTTTCCAGTTTTTCTTCCTTGGAGTTCCTTTCTCCATGCATGCGTGTTTGGCGTCCTGTTTTTTTGTCTGTAATGTCCTGATCCCTTCTGTGTACTAGCTCTCCCCCAAGCCTCGACTATGCATACAAAAAAGTATGTACGCATGTCTTCCCCTTGTCCACTAATCGACACCCGCACCCTCGGATCCTTATTTCAGTCACTTAGCAACTTTACATTAATGTGGTACCAATCATGGCATCCTGTTGGAAGAGAGATGAGAGATGGGAGAGGGGCAAGATGAGGTGCGAGATAAGAAAGATGGGGATGTGTCATGCACTCGCCCGGTTGAGCTAGCGCTGCCCAATGGTACTACAGATGGTCCTATGGCCTGGACCCCCTGCACACTCTGCTCTCGATCTTTCCTACGTACTGCCAATGCACCATGCCAATATGTGCACCCAGAAATAGTGATGGCCTTCCTCTGCCTTTTGCTCACACTACCAACCAACCTTGGTTCTCCACAGACGCTTTCTAGTCATGATTGCATGGGTTACGCTTATGACAGCACCACAATTCACACACAAAATTGGAAACACACCACTACACGCACGACGCTAACATGGAGGGTTTCCAGAAACTGAGGGAGAGGGAAGGCAGAATGTGTACACTTAAAAAAAAAAATTATTGGTCATTATGGGCCCCTTCTAATTGTGGTCCTGGCGCAGAGGTAGCATTGTAAACCCGGCCATAGAGACCAGGTGGGTATTCCCGGCAAGTATTCCTCACTCCTGTTTGTCAATCAATCAGAATTGACAGGAACGCAATGACATGTCGGGGTTACCGTGCATGACTCGGGTAAAATGTGCAAACCAGATCGCTTGTACTTGTACTTTTTTTTTCTCTTTTTTCCCCCCCCTGTGCTCCATATAAGTATTAACTGCACCCCTAACTTTTAACTTTTTTGCCGATTAAAAAAGTGCAGGTACTACACCGGAAAATACAGCACTGACCATTTTTCTGTGAACTATTTTCAGAAAAATCAAGGCCGATCTTCAGGATGGTTTCCTGTACCAAGAATGTTCATACCTTCAAAGAGAGATCTTTACAGCAAGACCAGCAGAGTCACTGTGCGAAGTCCAAGGATTATGAACAGAAATGTAATCACGACCAGGTACATATGAACATTGACACTTGTGAAAAGACACACAAAAGCACTGAATGCAATAAATTAAGTCGTTGCTCCTCAGCCCCTCAGGTACACATGAATACCCACACCGTTACAAGTCTGAACAAGTGTAGCAGGTACAATAAAGCATCTGGGCAGAACTCAACCCACCAGGTACGTTTGAGGATTTCTACAAAAGAGTCACCGTTCAGATGCAGTGTATGTAATACAATTTATCTGAATAAGTCCGCCTACCAGAATCACAGGAGAACCCACACTGGTGAAAAGCTGCACAAGTGCACAATATGCAACAAATCGTTTATTCAGAAGTCAAAGTACGAGAAACACAGGAGGACGCACATGCATGAGAAGGAGGTTTATCCTTTACCGGAAAAGGAGCTGGAGATTTTGAGTTCTGGGAGAACTTCCTCCCACCTTATGAAACCCACAGATGGTGATGACACCGAACGGGAGAAGCTGTACGTGTGCAGCGTGTGCTGCAAGTCATTCTGTCACATCTCTGGACTTAAGATACACATGAGGACCCACACAGGGGAGAAGCCCTATAAGTGCAGTGTGTGCAATAAATCATTTACGCAGAAGTCAACATGCCATGCACACATGCGGACACACACAGGGGAGAAGCCTTATAAGTGCAGTGTGTGTAATAAATCATTTGTACGAATTTCTAACTGTCAAGTACATATGAGAATTCATACTGGGGAAAAGCCTTACGAGTGCAGTGTGTGCAAGAAATCATTTAGAGAAAATGAAAATCTCAAGGCACATATGAGGATCCATACGGGAGAGAAGCCGTACATGTGCAGTATGTGCTGTAAATCATTCTGTCGCATCTCAGGCCTTAGTGTGCACAAGAGGACGCATACCGGGGTGAAGCCGTATAAGTGCATTATTTGCGATAAATCATTTACTCAGAAGTCCACGTATCAGGCACATTTGAGGACTCACTCGGGGGAGAAGCCGTATCATTGCAGTTTGTGCAATAAATCATTCTGTCACATCTCAGGCCGCAAGGTGCATATGAGGAGGCATACTGGAGAGAAACCGTTTAAGTGTACCGTGTGCAATAAATCATTTGTTCAAAATTCTAACTGCCAGGAGCACATGAAGATCCATACTGGTGAAAAGCCATTTGAGTGCAATATTTGCCACAAGTCATTCATTCAGAAGTCAACATACCAGGGGCATATGAGGACTCACACCGGCGAAAAGCCGTTCAAGTGCAGCCTTTGCGACAAATCATTCAATCACATCTCAGGCCGCCACGTACACATGAGATCCCATACCGGGGAGAAACCGTACAGGTGCACTTCTTGCAATAAATCGTTTATTCAGAGTTCTGCCTGCCAGAAACACATGAGGATTCATACTGGCGAGAGGCCATTCACCTGCAGTGTGTGCAATAAATCCTTCACTAATAACTCAAACTGTCAAACACACATGAGGACCCACTTTAGGGGAGAAACCATTTCAATGTCATATATGCAGTAAATCATGTAGTCAGAATTTATCCTGCCAGGCACACATGAGGACCCACACTGGAGAAAAATATAACCCACCGAGTGCATCAATCATCAATGAACAAGGACACATACAGTCCAACAACAAAAACAACAACAGGCATTTTAAGGCCATTTCCCCTGCTAGAGCGGGGGTTAGCCTTGCGGGCCCCATGACAATCTTCTCCATTTTGCCCTATTTTCTGTATCTCCCCTTGTTAACCCCCTTGCCCGCATTTATTCTTCGACCATCTTTAGCCAAGTCTTTCTCGGTCTTCCCCATCCTCTACTTCCTTCGACATTCATTTCCATCGCTCTTCTCAACCAGATACAATCCAACATGCAACAGAAAAATGACTGAAGAAACAAAGAAAGGTGACACATCTACTGTACATAGATAATTTTAAACTCTTTCAACTGCATAATGACAAATGAGCAGATCAACTGAAACTAGCATAGCGCTACTCAGAGGACATTTTAATGGAATTTTGTCTTCACAAATGTGCCAAATGCATATTTCTACATGGTAAAACAAAAAGAATACACAAGATCTCAATCGATGAAAGTACAACAATACAGGAACTAGAAAACAAAGCATCCTACAAATACCTCGGAATGGAAGAAGGTCCCCAGGTACAACACAAACAAATACGAAAAATAATCAGCAAAGAGTACCTACGCGCAGAATAAGACTACACACCAAAACAAGGAAACTTCTACATATTCATGAGATATTTGTATAAACCAATGCATCCGGAGGTTTTACTTACCGAGACTGACCAGGCGGTCTAATGGAGCTTAACCAAATGCACAGAACAGCGTGTGTCGGACTAACGGATTATGTTAAAAGTTCAACAGACTATGGAATGATATTTGCACACGAGCAAGAAAACAACAAATCGGAAAAGGTATCCTTAATCCATTTAGCTTCAAACTTCCAAAAACAGGTGCAAGTGCAGGATACCACACAGGAAAACGAAACAGAAACAAATACAGACCCAATGATCACAAAGAAAAACAAGAAGGGCACTCGGTAGAGAGCATACCTCCACCAGGCTGAACAGTTTATGGTTTCTATCCCAATGATAGGCCGGATCTGGATTCGGACCTGAACCAAAATCGAATCGGCTTGTTCTTGTCACCTCACCAACTCATCCACCAAGTTTCCTCCAAATCCGTCCATAACTTTTTAAAATATCATGTTATATATCGCTTTTCGCTGGATCTTTCAATGATGAAGAATCACTTCAACAATTAAATAATTATCGTATCTGAATCCATATTCAGATCTTCACCACAATCGAATCAATTCAGTCTTGTCACACACCCAACTGATGCACCAAGTTTCGTCCAAATCCATCCATAACATTTTGAGATATCCTGCTATACAGAATATCGTTTTGGCCCTATCTCTCAATGGTGAAGAATCACTTAAAAAATTATATGAGCCGGATCTGGATCTTCACCAAAATCTAATAATTTCGTCCTTGTCACATACCCAACCTCTCCGCCAAATTTCGTCTGAATCCGTCCACAACATTTTGAGATCTTGCTCACAAACAGACAAACAAGAAGACGTCATGCAGAGCACGATACTTGCAAAATCCACCCCCTCCTCCCCCCAAAAAGGATGCCATTGATCCATCAAATTGTCCATTTCATCCAGATTAAAATTGACGATCTCGATCAAAGCTCGGGTAAATAGGATGAAAAGTGAAGATTTTTCAAATGAAAATTGATGACTTTAGAAGTTTCACCTTGAGCTGACCTTTGACCTTTTGACCTCAAAAATAGTTGGTTTCCCAATTCAGTGAGGCACTTTGCAAATGCTGTTAAATATTCAAGTCTATCGGATGAAAATAGATGATTTTTCAGATGAAAATTGATTTTGGAAGTTTGACCTAGAGTTGACCTTTGACCTTTTGACCTCGAATAGTTGTTTTCCTTATTTATTGACTCGATGTGCAAATGCTGCTCAATTTCAAGTCGATCGGATAAAAAATGACGATTTTAGACATTTGACCTCCAGCTGACCTTTGACCTCAAAATCAATAGGCTTCTCAATTATGACGACCTCTACAACTTGGTGAAGTTTTGTGACAATCGGTTTGGAATTGTGACCTGTAGGCAAGTGACAAACAGATAGAACAAGAAGACGTCACGCAGAGCACGATACTTGAAAAATCGACCTCCCCCCCCCCCCCCCCAAACACCCCCTAAAGGTTTCCATTAATACAGCAAATTGTCAATTTCATCAAGATTAAAATTGACGATCTTGATCAAAGCTCGGGTCAATAGGATGAAAAGTGACGATTTTTCAGATGAAAAATGATGATTTTAGAAGTTTGACCTTGAGTTGACCTTTGATCTTTTGACCTTAAAATAGTTGGTTTCCCAATTCAGTGAGGCACTATACAAATGCTGTTCAATTTTCAAGTCAATCGGATGAAAATTGATGGGTTTTTAGATGAAAATTCATGATTTTGGAAGTTTGACCTTGAGTTGACTTTTCATCTTTTGACCTCAAAAATAGTTGGTTTTCCGATTTAGTGACAATATACAAATGCTGTTCAATTTTCAAGTCGATCGGATTAAAAATGGCGATTTTTAGAAATTTGACCTCCAGATGACCTTTGATGTCAAAATCAATAGACTTCTCAATTGGGACGACCTCTACAACTTGGTGAAGTTTCATCACGATCAGTTTTGAATTGTGACCTGTAGGCCGGTGACAAACAAACAAACGCAACCGACCAATATACTTGAAAAATCATTTAAAGTAACAAACATACAAACAGACAAACAGAAACAGGAGTGAAAACATAAACTCCATCCACCTTTGGTTGGCGGAGGTAAAAAGGAAAACTACAAAAATAAATATCAGCAGATATACTCTGACTAATTGAAGGACAAAAGAGCAGGAAATATAAAAAGAGCTTGACAGACCAGGTATTGACAAGGAAGGCTCATTGGAATGGCTAAGAAGAAGTCAAATTAATTGGGATGGAGAACAAATCATCATAAATGCCGAAGATCAAGGACACTACACTAATGCCTTTAAGAAAATGGTGGGATTAAGCCAAACTAACAAATGCAGATTTTGTGGGATCGAAAAAATAAGTACCAGTCACCTAAGCCTGGTGTTGGCTTAGCGGTTAGGGTGCTGGCTTGGGATCCTAGGATCCTGGGTTCGAATCCCGGTCGATCGCTGAATTAACACCAGGGAGGTTCACTCAGCCTGTCATCCTTCCGAGGTCGGCAAATTGAGTACCAGCTTGCTGGGATGAAAGAATCCCGGTGTGTACCCCGGTTTAGAATAGGTGCACCGTATCCCTGCGCATCGTAGGAGCGTGACCAAGGGTTGGCGTCAGGAAGGGCATCCGGCCATAAAAACATTGCCTCAAACAGGGAACCATGATTGTCATGGGGCCCGCAAGGCTAACCCCCTCTCTAGCGGGGAAAATGGCCTTAAAACGATCATTCATTCATTCATTCATTCAGTCACCTCATTTTGGGGTGTAAAAAAACTCATATCAGAACAGTTGTACACAGAAAAACGTGACAGTGTATGTAGAGTAATCCACTGCCACATATGCAAACATTTCAACATTCTGGTTCCAGAACAATCCTGGAAACAAACCAAATCCGATCTTTGAAAATGAACATATAGTGCTCTCACATGACAAGATGATCCCCTTGCAAACAAAGCATTGCGTCCAGACGTATTGCTCAAATACAATGAAAAGAGGGCATTGTTGATTGATGTTTCAATTCCCAATGACTTTGGACTAAATGCATCAGAAATTAATGCATCAGACGAAATGCGTCAGATCCTGGACAATGACCAGGATCTGAAAATGAGGTCAAGACAACTTGGAAATTGAAGCAAGCTGAAATTGCACGAGTGATAGCCAGAGCAACAGGGATGATCAAGAAAACCCTTAATGAGCACTTAAAAATCATTCCGGGGAATATCACGACAAACTCGAAGTGGAGGCTGTAAGAGTGTAAGAGGTTCAGTGAGGATTCTGAAAAGACCCTTGGAACAAAGCTATGACAAAAATAATGACATCACAATTTGAATACGATTGTACAGTGCCTATAGAAATTATACACCCACTTTCAAAATTTTCACCTTTTGTTACCTTGTAGCCTGGAATTAATTGCATTAATTCAGATTAATTCATTAATTCAACCCTGGTGTTGGGCTAGCGGCTAGGGTGCCGGCTTAGGATCCTAGGATCCTGGGTTCGAATCCCGGTCGATCGCTGAATTAACGCCAGGGGGGTTGACTCAGCCTGTCATCCTTCCGAGGTCAGCTAATTGAGTACCAGTTCACTGGTAATTCCCTGTTTGTCGTTAAAGGCGGCAAAAAGGGTTGGCGTCAGGAAGGGCATCCGGCCATAAAACATTGCTTCAAAAAGGGGACCGAAAAACAACAACAACCACGGTTCCCGAAAAAGGCCAACCCCCGCTTTGCGGGGAAAAATGGCCTCTAAAGGTGTTTTTTTTATTTTTTATAATTCAGACTTTTTCCACCTTTATTTACACATCCTAACCCACAACGTCCAAGTGCAATTATGGTTTGCACTGCAATCTGGTTTTATGCAATTTAATTCCAGGCTATAAGGTAACAAAAGGTGAAAATTTTGAAAGGGGGTGTATAATTTCTATAGGCACTGTACGTAAATGAGCACCAAGAAAGCAAGGTTGGAAAGCTAGCTCACCTTGGAAACGTTTTCCAACAAGAAGAATGATAAGAACTCCAAGGGAAACAGAAGGGAACACAGCATTTTCAATTTCAAGGAAGTGAAAGAAAGTCACAAAATAAAACCATTGAACTGAGACTTTTTTATTTGTTGATATTAAGGAGCCGGCACCTGGATGGGAAAATGTTCTCCTCTTGATATCAAATGGACTGAAAAAGCTCCTTTACAACCCTTAAAGAATTGTTCATGAAAGATAAACAATCATTTCGTGCATTTGTTGAACTTGCTCGGTTTAAATGAGTTTCCATCTCAACAAACCTAAAAATTTGTATCTTGTTGTCATAATTGTTTACCAATTCACTTGTTTATAAAGTTTCAATTACACACAAGAATAATTTTCTAGTTTTAAAAACAAAATGCTGTGAATTTGTCTGATGCAAACAAATTAAAAACGTCTTTTTAAAACTTGATTTTTCTCCAATCGTCACTGTTTATTATTTCATATTGATAGCCTGGTGTTGGGCTAGTGGCTAGGGTGCCAGCTTAGGATCCAAAGATCCTGGGTTCGAATCCCGGTCGATTGCTGAATTAACGCCAGGGGGGTTGACTCAGCCTGTCATCCTTCCGAGGTCGGCTAATTGAGTACCAGTTCACTGGTAATTCCCTGCTTGTCGTAAAAAGGCGACAAAAAGGGTTGGCGGCAGGAAGGGCATCCGGCCGTAAAACATTGCTTCAAAAAGGGGACCAAAAAAACAACAACAACCACGGTCCCCGAAAAAGGCTAACCCCCGCAAAATGGCCTCTAAAGGTGTTTTTATTTTATTTTATTGAACTTGACCATTGTTGTGGAGTTGTTGTTTTTACCTCCGTCACCAAAGGTGAATGGAGGTTATGTTTTCACCCCTGTATGTCTGTTTGTCTGTCTGTCCGTTTGTGAACAAAATATCTCAAAGTTGTGGACGGATTCGGACGAAATTTGGCAGAGATGTAGCGTATGTGACAAGGACGAAATGATTAGATTTTGGTGAAGATTCGGATCCGGCTACGAGAATTTTTAAAGTGATTCTTTCCCATTGGGAGATGGGACCAAAAACGATACATAGCAGGATATCTCAAAAAGTTATGGATGATTTGGACGAAACTTGTTGTACCGGTTGGGTGTCTGACAAGGACAGATTCGATTCGATTCGATTTTGGTGAAGATCTGAATATGGATTCGGATATGAGAATTATTTAATTTTTAAGGGATTCTTCAACATTGAGTGATGGGGTCAAAAACGATACATAGCAGAATATCTCAAAAAGTTATGGATGGATTTGGACGAAACTTGGTGGACCGGTTGGGTATCTGACAAGGACAAATTGATTCGATTCGATTTTGGTGAAGATCTGAATATGGATTCGCATGTGCAAATTATTTAATTTTAAGTGATTCTTCACCATTGAGTGATGGGGCCAAAAACGATACATAGCAGGATATCTCAAAATGTTATGGATGGATTTGGACGAAACTTGCTGGACAGGTTGTGTATTTGACAAGGAAGAATCGATTCAATTTTGGTGAAGATCCGGATCCGGATCCAGCTAGTCGAATTCTAAAGTGATTCTTCACCATTTAGTGATATGGTCAACCAGGTGGAGGTATGCTCTCTACTGAGTGCCGTTCTAGTTTTTTCTGTGATGTTTCTTCAAAATTGTGTTTAAACAAATAAATTGATCCTCAAAGCCATTCTATATGGCAGGAATCCAGCAGATTTATGGGACATGGTTGAATTTATTTTTTCCCATCACATCGCAAACTGTGGTTGGTGGTCTCTGTCGTCTTCCGCCTCCTTTCTGGTCTTCTAACCTTTGCTCTCTCAGTGCTTTGTCCCCAACCACGGCAGGTTTCTGCAGGGCATACGTGGTCCACCATCACCCCCCCTGGGGAAACTCCCCAAATCCGGGATCAATGAACATCTCCACTCATTTGTACCGCTTTTTCCCCCACTTGTTGAGCCAACTTCCTCATTTTTTTGCGATCTCATTCTTCTCTCCAGGTCTTCAAGACAGCTGTTCACCACCATCTCAGATCGTCCTCAATCCAAAAGCAAGATCTATTCTCCCCTCGTTAACCCCCAATCAATCACTCCTTCCAAATTTCCAGTTTTCCCTCCTGAGAGTTTCCTTCTATAAAGGAAGGACATTCTTTTCCTTCTGTAAAATGTTTTGTATCCATCTTGTCGACCCCTTGCATCCTTCTGTATTCTGAAGACTGGAGAATAATTTCAATAACTAGAATGCCACTCGGTTTTTTGTTTTTTTTGTATATAGAATCAAGGCTCGTGAAAGAGCTAACATTTATCACACACAAAAAAAAAATCAAACAGACAAACAAAATATATAAAAAGAGGGAGCGGTAGACAAGATGGGGAGAGAAGAGGAAGCACACAAACACAACATTTGAGAGCAGGGACATCGGGAGATGTGTGGGAGGGAGAGAGGCGTGGGAAGGGGATTTGAAGTATAAAACACAAGGACACCAAGGACTTCCAGGACAGACGTTGGTATTTCAAAAAAGTGGAATTGGGGTGAAATTAGCGGGGGTAGAAAAGATCAAGGTTTTGGATGGGGGAAGATAAGAGATGGTGGTGAACAGCTGTTTTAAAGACCTGGAGGGGGAGGGTGGAGTGGGATTGAAGAGAGTGAGGGAGTTTGTTCCAGAGGCGGGAGAAAAGAGGAATGAAGGAGTGAAGGTGAGCAGAGAGTCTTGATTTTGGCAGTTTAACCATAAGAGGGTTGCAGGCAGATCTTGTGCGACCTGTAGGTATATTTGGGGGACAGAGCCCAGAGAGAGCTGGGGGAGCAAGGCCGGAGAGGAGTCGGTAGAAGACGGAAAGACCACCAACCTGCCTACGGTGAGTAAGTGAAAGGCCCTTGGAGATAGCTTCATCGCGGGAGATTACATTGATTCTGAAAAATTAATTGGTGTACCTCCACACGTATGAATGAATGAATGATCGTTTTAAGGCTATTAAAACGATCATTCATTCATTCATACGTGCGGAGGTATACCAATAATTTTTCAGAATCAATGTAATCTCCCGCGAAATTATATTTTCTTATGGTATATATATATATATATAATTATTGGTATTATATTCGTATTGGTATACCTCCGCCAGACTGAAGAGTTTACATGACGTAGCCCACTGATAGGATGGATCTTGATCTGGACCTGAACCAATATTGAATCGGCATGTTCTCGTCCCCTATCCAACTCATCCACAAAATTTTGTCATGATCCGTCCACAACCTTTTCAAATTTTGTGCCATTCAGTGTATTGTTTTTTGCCCCATCTCTCAATGGTGAAGAATCACTTTAAAAATACTTCGGATCCACAACCGAATCTTCATCAAAATCGAATAAATTCTTCCTTGTGACAGAAACAACCTGCCCACCAGGTTTGGCCGAATCCGTCCACAACCAAGACCTCAGACAAACAAATAGACAGACAGATGGGGTGAATGGTGATGATGGTGACAGATGACAGACATGATGGGGGTGATGGGGATGGAGGTTATCCTTTTTCTGTTTTGGTGAAGGTCTCTGTATCCATCCTTCAGAATTGTCCACCAACATATCCCGTGATGAAGCTGATTCTGAGGGCTTTTCACTCCGTCTCTCTGTCTTCTACCGACTCCTCTCCGGCCTAGCTCCCCCAGCTCTGTCTGTGCTCTGCCGCCAAATATTCCTTCAAGACACACAATATCTGCCAGAAACCCTCTTCTACCAGAAACCCTCTTCTGAAACTGCCAAAATCAAGACTCTTTGCTCACCTTCACTCTTTCATTCCTCTTTTCTCCCGCCTCTAGAACAAACTCCCTCACTCTATTCAATCCCACTCCTCCCTCCAGGTGTTCAAAACAGCTGTTCACCGCCATCTCTTATCTTCCCCCATCCAAAACCTTGATCTTTTCTACCCCCGTTAATACACCCCAAATCCACCTCTTTCAATCTCTGACTTCACTCCTGAAATTCCTAGTCGTGTCCACTTGTTTAATACCGTGTACCCTCCCCCCCCCCCCCCTGCAGCCCTCTCCCTTCCACAGATACACCGACGTCCCTGTTTTCCACTGTTGATGTGTTTGTGTGCTTCCCCCTCTCCCCCCCCCCCCCCTCTTGTCTCCCGCTCCCTTTATTATGTTTTACGTGTCCGTTTATGTTTTTTGTGTTAAATATATTAGCTCTAACACGAGCCCCGACTTGATGTACCAAAAAAAACATCACCGCCGTCCACCTTTGGTGGAGGTAATAACAGTGATGAATGTAATAAATAGAAACAACACCAATAATTATAACTCGCGTGACTCAGCGCACTCAGCGCACTTTCGGATCTCACCACATGTCGTCTTCAGGGTCTTTTTGGATCCTCTGGGCCTTTAAGGGTATTTTGGGTCTTTGGGGTGTTTTGGGTCTTTGGAGTGTTTTGGGTCTTCGGGGTCTTTCGGATCTTTGGGGTCTTTAAGAGTCTTTGGGGTATTTTGGTTCTTAACGGTATTTAAGGGACTAAAGGGTCTTTGGGGTCTTCAGGGTGTTTTGGGGTGTTTTTCAGTCTTTCAATATATTTGAGGACATTTTGGGTCTCTAGGGTCTTCGGGGTCTTTTTGGGTCTTCGGGGTGGTTGGGTCTTGAGGGTCTTTTGGTTCCTCTGGGTCTTTGGGGTCTTCAGGATATTTTGGATCTTTAAGGGTATTTTGGATCTTCAGGGAATTTAAAGGGTCGTCAAAGGTCTGAGGGGTCTCAGCAGTGTAAACGTAATTAAGAGGGTTAATTAAGAGGGTGTTCATCATGTTATTTGAAGAAGAAGAAGAAGAAGACGTTTTCATCGCATATAAACAAACATACATAACGACATAACTAACCATATACGTTTGCTCTATTATAATAGGATATAATAAGATAGGCCATAACAGGGAGAAATATCTAGATAGAGTTCAGTCAGAATTTCTTTTTGTAAAGTATTTCACACAATTTCCAAAAGTAAAGTTTTTATTATTTATTTACTTACTTAGGCTTTACAAAAGTACGGTTTTGTTTAATCTCACAGGCTTTACAAAAGTAAGGTTTTGTTTTATCTCACAGGCTTTACAAAAGTAAAGCTTCTTTTTTTTTAACCCACAGGCTTTACAAAAGTAAAGCTTTTTTTTTAACCCACAGGCTTTACAAAAAAAAGTAAAGTTTTTTGTTTTTAACCCACGTGCTTTACAAAAGTAAAGTTTTGTTTTTAACCCACAGGCTTTACCAAAAAAGTAGTTTTTTGTTTTTAACCCCCCTCAAACAACCCCTCACTGTGCCGCATCCCTTCACCAGCAAACCTTTCATCCTCCTCATCCTTCCCTTTCTTGGAACTCTTCTGCAACATCTGAAACACTATCAACTGCTCTCCCTACCTCCCCCTCTCATCCTTCATCTTACCCTACTCCTCCCCTCCCCTGTCCTGTACCCGATGCTCCCCCTCTCTCTTCATTAACGGTATGGACCTCAAACATCCGGGGCCTTCGCTCAAACCTGACTGATCTCTCCATACAGGTTGCTTCTGACAATCCAGACTTGATCTGCTTAACAGAGACTTTCCTCCTTCAAGATGTCTCTGATTCCTTAATATCTCTTCCTGGTTACTCCCTCCTCCGGTATGATAGACCTGAGCCTCGGCCTGGTGGTGGGGTGGCTATCTTTGTCAAAAACTCTCTTCCTCACTCTCCTTGCACTGCTCTCTTTCCTCCTCACCCGCAGGAGTACCTCTGGTTACGGCTTCCTCTCCGCTCCCACCTTTTGTTCATATGTGTTCTGTACCGTCCCCCAAACAGTGATGACTCCATCTACATTTCAATGTCTGACAACATGGACCAACTTCTATCCACTCATCCCAACTCTCTCTTCCTCATATGTGGTGACTTCAACTGTCATCATGCCACCTGGTTGGGTGTGGGTTCCTCTCTCACTAGTCATGGCACCTCAGCAAAGGACTTCTGTGACTCACTGGGATTGACACAATCTGTCAATTTCCCGACCCGGATCTCAGCCAATGGAGTATCTTCTCTTCTAGACTTGGTTATGACAAACTTCCCTGCTAATGTCTGCTGCTCTTCTTCTGCTCCAATCGGTTCTTCTGATCATGTGCTTGTCAAAGTGGACATCTCTCTGGCCATTCTCAGAGAGCCTCCTCAGCGTCGACGAGTCTGGCATTTCACTCAGGCTGACTGGGACGGTCTTCAAGCAGCCATCAATCGTCTGGATTGGTCTCCCATCTCCACTGCCTCTGACATCAATTCTTCCTGGGAATTCTTCCAAAGCAAACTGATCTCTCTCATGCACAGATTTATCCCATCTCGCCTTCAATTGTCTTACCCTTCCTCCCGTCCATGGTACACTGAATCTTGTGGTGAGGCAGTTGCCCTGAAACAACTTGCCTTTGCCTCTTGGAAGGCTAATCCAACTGAAGGAAATCTCAGTTCCTTCCACCAAGCTCGGAACAAGTGTGTGTCTACCCTCAGGAGTGCCAGGAAGCACTATCTCTCCTCACTCAAGAATGAACTCTCAAACCTGTCTCCTTCCTCCAAATCCTGGTGGCGTCTGGTCAAATCCGTTTCTGGTGTTTGTTCCCCCTCCATCCCCTCCCTTACCTCAAATGGCCACACAGTTGACATCGCACGTGACAAAGCCGAATGCCTCAACTCTGTGTTCGCCTCGAAATCCTTAGTCCCAAACCCATCTCTCTCTGTTCCCACCTTTCCCAGTCGAACCCAAATGCTCCTGGACTCTGTGTCCTTCTCTCCTGACAAGGTGGAGGAGTTTTTGTCAAACCTCGACTCTGATTCTGCAACTGGACCAGACGGCATCAGCCCACGGGTCCTAAAATCCTGCTCTGCCGCTCTATCTCACCCTCTCTCCTTTCTTTTCACCCTATCTTTTGCTCAAGGTCATCTGCCAGCATCCTGGAAATCAGCTAACATTACCGCTTTACACAAAAAAGGTGCAAAAACAGATCCTTGCAACTACAGACCAATCAGCCTGCTCCCAATTATCAGCAAAGTCATGGAATCCATCATTGCTTCGGATATGAAATCTTTCCTCTTCTCCAATGGCTTGATCTCTGATCATCAATTTGGTTTCAGACCAGGTCACTCTACTCTGGACATGCTGCTTCTGCTGTCACAACAATGGATGGAGGTCCTGAATGCCAAACAGGAAATCAGAGCTGTCTCCCTTGACATATCAAGGGCCTTTGATACGGTCTGGCACCCAGCTCTGCTCACCAAACTCTCCTCCTATGGTATCCATGGAAATCTCCATGCATGGCTTGCGGACTTCCTCTCTGGTCGTAGTCAACGTGTGGCCCTGAATGGATTTCTCTCATCTCCCCTTCCTGTTCAGGCTGGAGTTCCCCAAGGAAGTGTGCTGGGCCCTGTGCTTTTTCTGGTCTTTATCAATGATCTCTCTGACTCTCTGGAAAATCCTCTCTATCTCTTTGCTGATGACTCCACTCTCTGCCGCTCCATTCCTCTTCCCTCAGATAGGCAGTCTGCAGCCTCCTCACTCTCTGAAGACCTGGACAAAATCACAGACTGGTCAAACAAGTGGAACATGTCTTTCAATCCTGCCAAATCTCACTCTCTTACTATGTCTCTCCGAAAAGATCGACTGGACAACCCTCCCATCTACTTTCTCAACAATCCTCTCCAAGAAGTTCTGTCACTCAAGCTTTTGGGTCTCACTATCTGCCATGATCTTTCTTGGGAAAACCACATTTCCAAGCTGGCCTCCAAAGCCAGTCGCCGACTGGGCATCCTCCGTCGTGCGAAGTCCTTCCTCGGCACACCTGAGCTCCTCACCACATACAAGGCTTTCATCCGCAGCTCAATGGAATACTGTTCTCCCCTATGGGCTGGTGCTCCTGCCTCACACCTGGCTCGGCTTCACGCTGTTGAATCCAAAGCTTTCAAAATCATTGGAATCTCCCGCGATGAAGCTATCTCTGAGGGCCTTTCACTCACTCACCGCAGGCAGGTAGGTGGTCTTTCTGTCTTCTACCGACTCCTCTCCGGCCTTGCTCCCCCAGCTCTCTCCGTGCTCTGTCCCCCAAATATTCCTACAGGTCGCACAAGATCTGCCAGCAACCCTCTGATGGTTAAACTGCCGAAATCTCGGCTCTCTGCTCACCTTCACTCTTTCATTCCTCTTTTCTCCCGCCTGTGGAACAAACTCCCACACTCCCTTCAATCCCTCTCCTCCCTCCAGGTCTTTAAAACAGCTGTTCACCACCATCTCTTATCTTCCCCCATCCATAACCTTGATCTTTTCTACCCCCACTAATTCACCCCAGATCCACCTTGTTTGAAATTCCAACTTATTTCCTGGAAATCCTGGCAGTGTCCATATGTTTATACCTCTCCCACCCCCCCCTTCACATGCCTCCCCCCCTTCACATGCCTCCCCCCTTCACATGCCTCCCCCCCAAAGCCCTCTCCCTCCCACAGATCTCTCGATGTCTCCATGTCTCTCGGTCCCTGCTCTCAAATGTTGTGTTTGTGTCCTTCCCCCTCTCTCCCCATCTTGTCTACCGCTCCCGATGTTATTTGTTTTATGTGTCTGTTTGTCTTTCTGTGTGATTAATTTTCGCTCTTTCACGAGCCTCGATCTTGTATACAAAAAAAAAAAAAAAAAAAAAAAAAAAAAAAACCCACGTGCTTTACAAAAGTAAAGTTTTTTTTTTTAACCCACAGGCTTTACCAAAAAAGTAGTTTTTTGTTTTTAACCCACGTGCTTTACAAAAGTAAAGTTTTGTTTTTAACCCACAGGCTTTGCAAAAGTAAAGTTTTTAACCCACAGGTTTTATAAAAGTAAAGTTTTTAACCCACAGGTTTTATAAAAGTAAAGTTTTTAACCCACAGGTTTTACAAAAGTAAAGTTTTTTTTTAACCCACAGGCTTTACAAAAAAAGTAGTTTTTTGTTTTTAACCCACGTGCTTTACAAAAGTAAAGTTTTTTTTTAACCCACAGGCTTTACAAAAAAAGTAGTTTTTTGTTTTTAACCCACGTGCTTTACAAAAGTAAAATTTTGTTTTTAACCCACAGGCTTTGCAAAAGTAAAGTTTTTAACCCACAGGTTTTATAAAAGTAAAGTTTTTAACCCACAGGTTTTACAAAAGTAAAGTTTTTAACCCACAGGCTTCACAAAAGTACCGTTTAATTTTTTTTTTTCTTTATTAAACCCACAGGTTTTACAAAAGTAAAATTATATTTTAACACACAGGCTAACTTAGACTTAGTGGGCGGGTTGGGTGTGTGACAAGGAGTAATTGATTCCATTTTGGTAAAGATTGAATCTGGATCCGAATAAGAAAATTGTTAAATTTTTCAAGTGATTCTTCATTGAGTGACAGGACCAAAAATGATGTTATTACAAGTGCATGATATTTCAAAACGTGGTGGATGGAGTGAAGCGACAAATGTGGGTGGGGTCTGGCAGCTGTTCGACCAATGGGTGCGCATTTCAAAAATCACCCCCAATGAGAACCAAACAACAACAACAACCATGCGGAGCTCTTTTAGATCTATGACGCGTCGTCGCATGTAAAAAAGGTGAGCACCCTGTGCTCCTTACCCACTACATTGTAACCGCTACCCTGTCCCTCCACACTCGGCAATGGTGAACACATGTTGCAGGAATATTGAAGTGACAGCCACCAGCCGTTTTGAATCCCACTTCTGTGACCATTTTCCAAAAACAAGTCTAGGGCGTGGTTTAATTACCTGTCGACCAATCGCTAAGCACCTCCTTTGATCGATCGCTTCCTCCTTTTGCCCTGGGGTTAGACAAGCGGCTTGATAAGGAACGCCTAGCTTGGCAAGCGCTAGCTAGCAGCTTGGACACTTGTATGTATTTGTAATGACAGTTTATTAATGTGTGTATCGCGTCAGCTGAAGTTATACATTCTCCCTTTAACCTTCTCCGTATCACAGCGATTCTGTTTCATCTATTTAAAGCGAAAATCTGAAACACGAATGAAAGTTGGATCTGAATCCGATTTTGGTCAATCACAGGAACGTTAAACCTGTTTTTTTTATTCCTTCCGGTAAATCAAACCACGTGGTTCTGCGATTCAAAAGACGGAGACCGAGATCGTGATCAAGTTCATGTCCGAGAGAGTGTGGGTGATATTGGGGCTCTGGGAGGTTCCTCGAACTGAGGGGTCATGGACCGAGAACTCCTAAACTGCGCCCACGATCCGAGCTCGGCGGGTTCTCATGGAGGAGACGGAGGTGGTCCAGGAGGGGCTGTTGGGATCTGCGGGTTCAGGATCCTGGACGTTCAGAACCTTCGTGATGGAGGGGACGAGCCCGACTTGACAACAGGTACAGTGTTCTCGTGTGCAGGTAATAATTTCGTGAGTGCACATCTATTTATGACGTACGCACGGAGGTTGATAAATTTTAAAATGAGCGCCCACATTGGCGGAAGGAATTTACCTCAGAGCAAGTTCTCCACAGAAGCTGCAGCGAGTAAAAATGAAATGTATGAAACATTTCACTATGATTTGTGGAAGAACCATTAAAATACGATTTAAAAAAACATATATATATATATATATATATATATATATATATTAAAGCGCGATGCTGCGCACGCTAATGCTTACGCAAAGAGCAAGCGGACAACGCGGTTCATAAAAGAGTCTTTATTCAAAGTACTCAAACTGCAGCACTAAGCTAAGCTGCTCAGGGCTGCGCGCTCCGCGTATATCGTGAGGCCACGCCTCTCTCCCTGGCGTGGCCCATCCCCACTTGGTGTGCGGGGTGATGTCACCGCGTCAGTGCTTTCGTGTCCGCCACACGCGCCCCCCCCAGAATCCCCGCGCACCTGAAGGGTCAGTTTGCGGGGCAAACGGATGACCCGGCCGAAGCGCCCCCTGGCGACTGGCGGCGTCTGGGATGCAGGGATGCCATCTGGGATGCCTCCGGCAGCAGGACCGGGGGGCGGCGTGGCGGCGGGGCTGGGCGGTGCCGGGGGTCCGCCCGCAGGGGGGCGGCCCCGACGCGGGGTTCGGGCCACTGGCGGTGGATAGTCCACGTCGAGGTGGGCCGGCTTGAGGCGGTCTACAGAAACGCGGTCAGGAGTACCGCCGATGTCCAGGGTGAAGTGCTTCGCCCCAGTCTCCAGCACGCGGAAAGGCCCGTCGTACGGGGGCCGCAGTGGTGTCCGGTGGGCATCGTGGCGGACAAAGACGTACTCCGCCGTGCGAAGCTCCGGGGCGACGTGCGTCGGTGGGTGCCCGTGGCATGCCGTTGGCACCGGGGCGAACCTCTGGGCGGTCTCTTGCAGAGCGGAGCGCTGCTGTGCCGCGGACCATGGTGCCGTGGAGTCGGGGAGGAACTCGCCCGGCACCCGCAGCGGTTGCCCGAAGACCAACTCCGCCGTGGATGCGTGCAGGTCCTCCTTGGGCGCCGTCCGGAGGCCCAGCAGGACCCAGGGGAGCCTGTCGACCCAGCCGCCGTCGCGGAGGGTGGCCCGGAGCGCGGCCTTCAATGAGCGGTGAAATCGCTCACACAGGCCGTTAGCCTGGGGGTGGTATGCCGTGGTTCGGTGCAGCCGGACCCCGAGCCCCTGCGCGACCGCCCCCCAGAGCTCCGAGGTTAACTGGGGGCCGCGGTCGGACGAGATGTCTGAGGGGGCGCCGAACCGGGCGACCCAGGTGGCGATGAAAGCCTGCGCGACATCCGCCGCCGTCGTCGACGCCAAGGGCATGGCCTCCGGCCACCGGGTGGTGCGGTCCACCATGGTGAGGACATGGGTGAAACCCCGCGAGGGGGGCAGAGGTCCCACCAGGTCCACGTGGACGTGGTCAAACCGGCGTTCCGGCACCGTGAACGGGGCCAACGGGTCCTGGGTGTGCCGGTGCACCTTGGCGCGCTGGCACGCGAGGCACGTCCTGGCCCAGCCGCGGACGGCCTTCCGGAGGCCATGCCAGACGAACTTGTCGGCGATCAACCTTTGGGAGGCCCTCGCGCCCGGGTGGGACAGGCCGTGGATGGCGTCAAACACCTGGCGCTGCCAGCCTGCGGGCACGATGGGGCGAGGACGCCCGAGGGAGACGTCGCACAAGAGGGCCACGCCTGCGCCGTCGAACGGCACCTCGGTGACACGGAGGCCCGTGACGGCGGTCCGCAAGGCCTGGACGTCGGGGTCAGCGGCCTGGTCCGCTGCCATCCGGGCATAGTCGATGCCGAGGTGGACTGCGTGGGCGACGGCCCGGGAAAGGCAATCCGCCACCGGGTTGTCCTTCCCCGCGACGTGCCGGATGTCCGTCGTGTACTCGGACACGGCCGAGAGGTGACGCTGCTGCCGGGCCGACCACGGCTCGGTGACCTTGCCCATCGCGAAGATCAGCGGCTTGTGGTCGACGAAGGCCGTGAACGCACGGCCCTCGAGCAGATGGCGGAAGTGCCTGACCGCCAAGTGAAGCCCGAGCAACTCGCGGTCGAAGGTACTGTAACGGCGTTCGGGCGGGCGAAGCTGCCGGCTAAAGAACGCCAGCGGTTGCCAAGCTCCACGCACCCATTGCTCGTGCACCGCGCCCACCGCGTAGTCCGAGGTGTCGGTGGTGAGGGCGATCGGTGCATCGGGCGCCGGGTGCGCGAGCATGGTGGCGTTCGCCAAGGCGAGCTTCGCGCCCGTGAACGCCGTGTCCATCTGCTCGGTCCAGGTAACGTCACCTTTGCCCGGCTTACCTCGGAGAGCTTCGTGCAGGGGGCGCAGGAGCTGGGCGATACGGGGCAGGAACCGATGGTAAAAGTTCACCATGCCCAGGAACTCCTGCAGCCCTCTGATCGTGCGGGGGCGCGGAAACCCCTTCACCGCCTCCACCTTGGCCGGCAGGGGGACGGCTCCGTGCCTGGTGACACGGTGCCCCAGAAAATCGATTATGGCGGCGCCGAACTGGCACTTTGCGGGGTTCACAATCAGGCCATGCTGGCCCAGGCGTTCGAAGAGCGTGCGGAGGTGGCGTAGGTGCTCTTCGCGGGACGCGCTGGCGACGAGGATATCGTCCAGGTAGACGTAGACAAAATCCAAGTCGCGCAGGACGCTGTCCATCAGTCGCTGGAACGCCTGAGCCGCATTCTTCAGACCGAAGGGCATCCGCAGGAACTTGAAGAGTCCGAATGGCGTGATGACCGCCGTCTTCGGGACGTCCTCTGGCCTGACGGGGACCTGATGGTAGCCGCGTATGAGGTCCACCTTCGAGAAGAAGGACGTGCCCGCCAAACGGGTGGAAAAGTCCTGAATGTGGGGGACGGGGTAGCGGTCGGGGGTGGTGGCGTCATTGAGACGGCGATAGTCCCCGCACGGTCGCCATCCCCCGCCGGGCTTCGGCACGATGTGCAGCGGCGACGCCCAAGCGCTCTCTGAGCGCCGAACGATGCCGAGTCGCTCCAGGGTAGCGAACCCCGCTTTTGCCACCGCCAGCTTCGTCGGCTCGAGGCGGCGTGCCCGGGCGTAGACCGGTGGCCCGACAGTGGGGATGTGATGGGCCACCCCGTGCTTGATGGCCCCCGCCGAGAAGGTGGGCCGCGTGAGGGTCGGGAAGCCGGCGAGGAGGCGGGTGAATGCGTCCGCTGCCGGAAGCGTACAGACCAACGTGGCCGGAACCGAACCGTTCGGCAAACCGCTTGGCAAGCCGCTCGTTGAGCTGCTCGACGAGCTGGGCAGCGCACAAGCGAGCGAGCTGAACGTCTCGGCCTGGACAAGACGTCTGCGCTTTACGTCGACCAGGAGCCCATTAGCGCACAGGAAGTCCGCGCCAAGCAGTGCCATGCGCACGTCGGCGGTGACGAACGTCCATCGGAAAACCTGCCCTCCGAACCGCAGAGAGAGGCAGCGTTTTCCGTACGTACGGATGGGCGTCCCGTTCGCGGCAAGCAGCGCGGGGCCCCCGCCCGCGGCGTGCTTGTCTGACGTGCCGGCGGGAACGACACTCACCTGCGCTCCCGTGTCGCACAGGTAACGGCGCCCGGATAAGGTGTCCGTTATGAACAGCAGGCTGCTCGAACGGCCGGCGCTCATCGCCACTATTGAGCGCCGGCCCGGGCGTTTCCCGACCTGTTGAAGGAGCATGGCGGATGACATTGCCGAGCCTCGTGGCCAAACTTGGCGTGGAACCAGCACCAGGTGGTGGAGCTGGAGGAGCGCGGCTGGCTCCGCCAGGCCGGTGGAGTTGGCGGGTTTCCCCGCGGTGGCGGTTTTCGCCGCGGCGGTGGGCGGGGCGTGGCGGCGGTCACGAGGTGCGTATCAGCATGCTGCGTATGCTGTATAAGCTGATGCTGTGGAACAGCAGCATCAGCAGCATTTGCAGCATCAGCCACGAGGGCCGTGACGGCCACGCCGACTCTCGCCCGCGTGTCCGAAGCGGCGAAGTACTTGTCCGCCTCGGCCGCCAATGGTGGCCGGTCCCGGCCAACGCGAGGCGAACCTGCGCTGGAAGTTGGCGACGGAAAAGCGCCCGGAATAGAGAACCGGGGGCTTCGTCGCCCAACAGTGACAGCATATGGTCCATTCTGACCGACGGGCGCGTGTCGCCGAGCTCGGGGAGATCCAGGAGGCGGTCGGCCCGTGCGTCGTCCGTGAGGCCGAACGTGGCTAGGAGTAGCCGCTTGAGTGCCTCGTACTTGTGGCCGTCCGGTGGGTGGCGAAGGACGGACACAACTCGAGCGGCCGTGCCGGGCCCGAGGGAGGTGACGACGTGGCAGTAGCGCATGTCGTCGTTGGTGAGGCGCCGAAGCTGAAATTGGGCTTCGGCTTGAACGAACCAGACTTCGGCCTGGGCCTCCCAAAATTCGGGAAGTTTAATCGCCATTGCCTTGTCGTTGGCCATTGCAATGGCGTCGTGTTCGGAAGGATCGCTACGGCAGATCCAACGTCGAGGTCACCATATAAAGCGCGATGCTGCGCACGCTAATGCTTACGCAAAGAGCAAGCGGACAACGCGGTTCATAAAAGAGTCTTTATTCAAAGTACTCAAACTGCAGCACTAAGCTGCTCAGGGCTGCGCGCTCCGCGTATATCGTGAGGCCACGCCTCTCTCCCTGGCGTGGCCCATCCCCACTTGGTGTGCGGGATGATGTCACCGCGTCAGTGCTTTCGTGTCCGCCACAATATATAATCCATTGCATTTTGGAACATATCGTGCACATTGTATCTACCTCAGGATCAGCGACGCAGTTGGGGGTTTGTAGCGCCCGGGGCGAAAAGTCAATACTCGCGCCCCACGGGCACATTTATAGCTTGGTCGGGATTCGAACCCAGGCGAGACAGCTGAGTCAAGTGTGCGTACTTTGATGCCATCCGACCAGCCCAACACACCCTCTGAGGCCTCTCACCACGTTTACCCTTCTGTTCAGACCCCTAAAGTGCCTTCTTCATTTTTTTTTCATTCAAACGCCTGTCCGCACTATACGTCATGGTGAACACGATACGTCATGGCGTATCTTGTGTGTACACGTGGGCAGGGATTAAGGAAACTCGACTGTGAAAGATACAAAAAAATTAAGGTTATAAAGTGACTTGTTAGCAAAAATAGAATCTGATTTTCAAATTTGTATTGAATTACCTTTCAAAGTGTGTAGAATCACAATTCAATACAAAAAAAAAAAAAAAACATGTTGAAGTCCTAAAAAATTTGATATTCAGCATATATGTACATTTTGATTATGTTGGTTACCCTGGCAACGGTATGCACTCCTTCAAAACATTGCCATTTTTACACCAATTTGAGCAACAACAAACAACAGGCATTTTAAGGCCATTTTCCCTGCAAGAGCGGGGGTTAGCCTTGCGGTCCCCATGACAATCTTCTCCATTTTGCCCTATTTTCTGCATCTCTCCTTGTTAACCCCCTTGCCCGCATTTCTTCTTCGACCATCTTTAGCCAAGTCTTTCTCGGTCTTCCCGTCCTCTACTTCCTTCTACATTCATTTCCATCACTCTTCTCAACCAGTCACTTTCATCCTTCCTCAACACATGACCAAACCATCTCAACCTGTTCCTCTTCACAGCATCCATCACAGGCTCTATTCCCATCATCTTTCGCAATTCATCATTTGTCTTCCTCTCTCTCAACGATACTCCGCACATCCACCGAACCATTCGCATTTCCACCCTTTCCAACCTTCTTTGCTGCTCTACGTTCATTACCCACGTCTCGCTCCCATGAATCGTAACACTTCTCACACATGCAGCATCCATCTTTCCCTTCAGCTTCAACGACACTCCCCTCCTCGTCAGCCCGCCACTCAGTTCCCGAAACTTCTTCCATGCACATCTCACTCTCGCAACCGTTGCCGAGTCTGATCCACCTTCTCCATTCAGCACGTCTCAGAGGTAACAAAATGTTTTCACACCTTCCAGCTTCACGCCGTCTCCAAGATCCAACTCAACATTTCCTCCATCTGCAGCTCCCTCTGTGCACACCTTACACTTGAATGTAGCTGCCACACTGGTTAATGACCCTCTCAGACCACTACATTTTTGATGAACCCACTCAGCACACATTGTACATTGAATGGAGTTCACTCCGGCACCCTTCCTGCACACACCACATGGCCATTTCGCAGTTCTTTCCACCTCACCACATGCTTTACCACTTGCCATCACCTTTGTTTTTCCGATATTCACCTTCAGACCTTTCGTCTCCATACATTCCTTCCACTTGTTCATCTTCTCCTTCAGTCCATCCATACTTTCCGCAATCAACACCAGATCATCTGCATACAACAACTCCCACGGTAAACCCTCCTTTACGTTCCGAGCCAGCACCTCCATCACAGCTACAAATAGTAGTGGACTTAGTACCGACCCCTGATGCACTCCCACCTTCACCTCAAACTCACCACTGTTCCCGTCATTCGTCCTTACAGCTGTGCGCGCTCTTTAGTACATTGCCATCACTACTCTGATCAACCATTCCTCCACTCCTAACTTCCTCAATGCCCATGTCACTACTTTGCGTGGAACCCTATCGAATGCTTTCTCCAGATCAACAAACCCAAGAAACAACTTCTTCCTCTTCTCCATGTACTTCTCCTGCAACTGCCTCACAATAAAAAGTGCGTCTGTCGTTCCTCTTCCTGGAATAAATCCAAACTGCATTTTGTCAATCTTCACTTTCTTCCTTATCCTCCTTTCCAACACCCTTTCCAATACCTCCATTCCATGCTCCAATAACTTTATCGCTCGATACGAGCCACAGTCCAGAGGGTCACCTTTCCCCTTGTATAGAGGGACGAGGGTACTCAGTTCCCAAACCACTGGAATGCGGCCTTCTTTCACCACCAGATTGCAAATCTCTGTCATTCTCTTCACACCCCAATTTCCCGCTGCCTTCAACATATCTCCCACAACTCCCGTCGGCCCTTCCGCTTTTCTTTTCTTCATTGCTTTAATCGCTTCCTCAACTTCCTTCTCGGTTATCTTCGCTGCCGGTCCTAAAACTGGGTTACTCTCTATGTTGCCATCCCATTCATTCTCTGCATTCAACAGTATTTCCATATATCTCTTCCATCTTCCTTTAATTCCATCTGGGTCCACAACGATTTGTCCCATTTCATCCTTCAAGCAACTCACCCCCATCACATCACACCTCTCTTTCGCTATCTGCTTTGAAATCCTGAATACCGCTCTCTGACCCTCTTCCAAATCCAAGCGTTCTCCGAACATTTTCCTACATGTCTCCTGCGCCTTTGCTACCTCTTTTTTTGCAGCCTTCTTGGCTGCCTTATAACTTTCATGCTCTTCCTTTTCTGCCCCCGTACCCTTCGCCTTCTGCCACTCCTTGAACTTCTTCCTCTTCAATCTTCTTTCCAACTTCATCATCCCACCACCATGTTTCCGAGTGCCTCGGTGGTCCTTTTGTCCATCCACATACCTCACCAACGGCTCCCAACAGACTATCTTTCATTGACATCCAACCACTTTCAAGCTCGACCACATCATCCTCTACCATACTCATCCTCTCTTTTAATGCCTCCCTCACTGTCACCTCTTTCAACCTCCACACCTTCATTCTCGGTTGGTACTTCACCCGCCGAGCTCTCCTCGCACCTTTAAACCTTATGTCGCAGACAACCAAGTGGTGCTGTGAAACAGCCTCCTCCCCCGGGATCACCTTTCTGTCCCGGAGGTGCCCCCTTTCTCGCCTACGCACCATCAGGTAGTCAACGGTTGTCGTCGACCCACCTGACGTGTATGTAACAAGCTTATTGTCCTCTTTCTGGAACTGAGTATTACAAATCAACAAATCAGCTCCATCAGCAAACTCCAAAATCCTTTCACCTTCTCCATTTCTCACACCATATCCGTAACCCCCATGAACTCCCTCAAAATCGTCCATACTCCTTCCCACATGTCCATTTAGGTCTCCTCCTACCACAACAACTTCCTTATCTTTCACGTTTTCCATCAGCTTCTCCATTGCACACCAGAACTTGTCCTTCTCTTCATCGCTCCGACCAACCTGCGGAGCATATCCCGAGATGACGTTCACCAAGAGCTTTCCAATCATCATTTTCACCATCATCAACCTTTCACTCACTCTCGTCACACTCACCACACTGTCTACAAACTCCTCAGAAAACAGGACACCAACACCATTCACGCCCTCCAGGCACCCTTGCCACACAAACTTGTATTTCTGTCCCTGCCTACCCTTCACCATTCTCACACCACTTCCCTTCCATCTTGTCTCCTGCACACAACATATGTCCACTCTTCTTCTGACCAATACTTCCACCACTTCTCCTGATCTCCCTGTCATTGTCCCTACATTCCATGTCCCAAACCTCAGAAACCGATCTCCACATCGGGCATCAGACTTTTCGTCGTCATAAATGGAGTGATTTCCACCCTTGCTTCGATCGGGTTCCCCACCTTGAGTTTTGACGAGAGGGAGTGGGGTCCCCCACGGGGTACTTCGGGCTGTACCCTCCCCATATCTCGTTGTAATTTTACACCAATTTGAGCAAAAAGTTTAATTTTATTTCTCTCCAAATCTGAAGCTCATTCTCCTACCGGCATTTGGATCAGTCCAACACCGACCTTTGGACTATTTATAGCATGTGCACAGCTGACAACAACAATGCATACAGTACATGTTCGAGTGTTTAAAATGTGAAAAAGGAATCGCCAAGTTTTGTTTCTCTGCAGATCCTATAGTGGTGGTGAAGGTGGAACTTGAAGCGACAGATGGTTCTCCTGCACAAGGTAAGAATCCGAGATAACATTGTGCATTTAGTTCTGCTCCCTCCACCACTGGAGTTGGACAGAGGTTATGTATTGCTGCGGTTTTAGAACCCACACTTGTTGTAAGTAAATAACTCTTGTAAATATGACATTAAAGGTTAAAGGTTGCACCCTTAGTTAGTCCACAAGCAACACGTAGGTCACCATAGAAATTCCAGTTATTTCATTATTATGTGTTTTAGTTAAGGCTGTGTTTCCAATAGTTGAATCTGCGTTGCATCAATCAAATAAGGAGTAGGCCCTTCTGTTCATTTTGCGACCTCTCTCTCCAAGCAACGCCATTACGCGCCCCTACAGTCGGTGCCTTAGCGTTCGCTCTAACCGACGCCATTAACCATGCGGTCAGGCTCGAGGAAGAAGGGGGCGGGACGCCAAGAAGAAGGTGTGGCCACGTCAACTCACCATCAGGGCGTGGCCGGTAAGCCCTCACCAACCAACCAGGGCTGAGGTGAGCTCGCTGGTGGGCATGGTTTTGGAGCCCGCGGAGTGATCCTGGCTCGCGTTATAAAAGCGCGCGCGCAAAGCCCTATTACGGACTTGCACGGGCTTCTTCTTTTGGTGGACTTGAGAGAGCGCTGAGTGCATTGCGAAAGCCTATACGGAGCACACATTGGCGAAAAAGGACACTCGCTGGTGCTTTGAAGAGAACCTTGGAGAGGGTGCGTTTGACACGACCATACGTTTATTACGTACAAAGGACACGAGCCTCTCACCCGCCATATGTAAGGTCCGGTCGCGTTCCAACTACGCGCAGAGCTGCCTGCCGGGTTTCGCGCGCTGGACTGGAATGGACCGGAGCCTGGACCCCATCGCCTGGATCATCTACCTGGACCTTCCACCCTACCAGATACAAACCCCGTGTGAGTGTGTATGTTTGTCTGGGGTCATAAGTTAAGACTGCTTTAAGACTGCCCTGTGTCCTGCTGCTTCTTCTTCTTCTTCCTGTACATCCTTTCGTTTCCTCTTCTCTTGTATATTTGTTAATAAACCATCTTTGTTCTTCCTACCTTCTGGTTTCCTCTCCATCCGATCGCATCCGTCCTTTCTCAATTGAGTACCTGTGGCACGATTAGGAACCGCTATAATGGGGTTTAGTCATTGTTAACGGCCCGAGTCGCGGCTCGCTTTGCTCGGCGTATCCACTAACGCTGCGGCTCGGGTGGGAGTTATTTCCCTGCTTTACGGTCAGGTTAGTAAGTAGGTATTTGGGACTACTTTGACCAATGACCCTAGCTAATACCGACCGGAAGGAGCGTTATAACTTCTAAGGACTCGGGACGGCCGGCTAAAAAGACAAGGGGATTAACCCCGCCCTTGATAAGGGGAGAGCCGACCCCCGAGATCCGTAACAGTATTCACCCTGTTTGTCTGTCAATTTGTTTGTGAGCAGGGTATCTCAAAGGGTTATGGACGGATTCAGACGAAACTTGGGTGACAGGTTGGGTTTGTGGCAAGGACAAATTGAATAAAATTTGGTGAATATCCGGATGCGGATGCGAGAATTTTCAAGATGGCAGAAAATGAAGATGACATATATGAATAGAGGTAAAGTTTCACAGATAGATTATATTTTGTGCAGACGGGGTAAGTAGGAGATCGAAGACTGTAAGGTCGTACCTGGTAACACCCCAGCATCGAATGTTGGTCTTGGATATGGCTATCAAAGGAGTGAAACCACGTGAGCAACAACAAACACCGAAGGTGAGGTGGTGGAAATTTGGAGACGAGGAGTGCAGGGAAGTGTCTGCTGAATGAGTCTTGAGAGAGATGAGAGCATAGGAAGTACCAAACCGGAGTTCTGGGTGGGAAAATATTTCAAACGAGATCAGGTGGGCTGGAAAAGAGATTTTTGGTTTGACTACAGGTAAGCGCAAAGGTGATAAGGAGGCCATGTGGTGGGATAGCGAAGTACAGTCGGTGAAAAAGTGGAATGAGGTCGATGCCCAACAGAGTTGAGATTAGTTTGGGATAGCAAAGAAGAATGTAATGAAATTGACAAATGACAAATCCCACACTCTCACTTTGTCTCTCCGTAAAGACCGACTGGAAAACCCTCTCATCTGCTTTCTCAACAATCCTCTCCAATAAGTTCTGTCACTCAAGCTTTTGGGTCTCACTATCTGCCATGATATTTCCTGGGAAAACCGCATTTCCAAGCTGGCCTCCAAAGCCAGTCGCCGACTGGGCATCCTCCGTGGTGCGAAGTCCTTAGTCCTTACTTGGCACACCTGAGCTCCTCACCACATACAAAACATTAATCCGCAGCTTGATGGAATACTGCTCTCCCCTCTGGGCTGGTGCACCTGCCTCACACCGAGTTCGGATTCACGCTGCAGAAACCAAGGCTTTTGGAATCATTGGTATCTCCCATGATGAAGCTGATTCTGAGGGCCTTTCACTCTCACAAGTTGCTGGTCATTCTGTCTTCTACCGACTCCTCTCTGGCCTTGCACCCGCTTTTCTGTCTGTGCTCTGTACCCAAAATATTCCTTCAGGATGCACAAGTTATGATTATGTTATGTAGCAAGAAGTCACCACCCTCTTCACCCAACACCATCCACACCTGAACAGGTGTTATGATTTATGGGAGCAAGACATGGGTAATGAACGTCGAGCAGCAATGAAGGCTGGAAAGGGTGGAAATGCGAATGGTTCGGTGGATGTGCGAAGGGAGTATCGTTGAGAGAGAGGAAGACAAATGATGAATTGCGAAATATGATGGGAATAGAGCCTGTGATGGATGCTGTGAAGAGAAACAGGTTGAGATGGTTTGGTCATGTGTTGAGGAAGGATGAAAGTGACTGGTTGAGAAGAGTGATGGAAATGAATGTAGAAGGAAGTAGAGGATGGGGAAGACCGAGAAAGACTTGGCTAAAGATGGTGGAAGAAGAAATACGGGCAAGGGGGTTAACGAGGAGAGATGCAGAAAATAGGGCAAAATGGAGAAGATTGTCATGGGGACCGCAAGGCTAACCCCCGCTCTAGCAGGGAAAATGGCCTTACAATGCTTGTTGTTGTTGTTGTTGTTGTTGTTGTTGTTGTTGTTGTTGTTGATGCACAAGATCTGCCAGCAACACTTCTGGTGAAACTGCCAAAATCAAGACTCTCTGCTCACCTTCACTCTTTCATTCCTCTTTTCTCCAGCCTGTGAAACAAACTCCCATACTCTCTTCAATCCCACTCCTCCCTCCAGGTCTTTAAAACAGCTGTTCACCACCATCTCTTATCTTCCCACATTCAAAACCTTGATCTTTTCTACCCCTGTTAATACACACCAAATCCACCTTTTTCAAATCCCGTTTTTCTCTCCTGAAAATCCTAGTAGTGTCCATTTGTTGTTTTATCGTGCACCCTCTCCTCTCCCCCCTCAACACAACCCCACCCAGCCTTCTCCCTTTCACAGATCTATCGATGTCCCTGTTCTCTACTGTTGTGCTTGTGTGATTTCCTCTCTCTCTCTCTCCACCTCCTCTCCTCCCAACCCCACTTGTCTCCTGCTCCCTTTATTATGTTTTATGTTTTCTGGTTATGTTTTATGTGTTAGATCTCACACGAGCCTACACCTTGTATAAAAAAAGAAAGTGGTGGAAAAGGCAAAGGCACAAGCTTGCAGAATGCAGATGGATGTATGATGATATGGATAAATAGGAGGGACATAAAAAATACATTTGGAATTGTGAAAGCCAGAGACGGTGCATCCAAAGATATCTCCCAGATAAGACTGATCAAAAATGAGGTCAACACAGTGCTGAGAGATGATGTGGAGATAAAGAAGAGATGGAAAACATACTTTGAGAAACTACTAAATGAGGAGAACCCAATAATTCAGAGAGCAGAACTTGCTGCTAACCAAGGGATAACAAGAACCTTCCAGAAGGAGGTAGGGAGAGCATTAATGAGAATGAAGAATCGTAAGTCAGTTGCACCAGATGAGATAGATACCTGCTGAGGTGTGGATGGTGTTGGGTGAAGAGGGTGGTGACTTCTTGCTGCAGCTGTTCAGGAACATTTATGAAGAATAAGAAATTCTGAAGGGGTGGAGAGAAAGTATTGTTACGTTTATGGGGGTAGGTAAGAGAATACAGTAGAAAAGGTAGAATTGTATAGAAATAGTATGGACTGTGTGGCATGTATGAGCATTTCGATATTACGAAGCAGGGAAAATGTAGCTCAAGGTGGTGTTTCAATGTTCATCATACGAGGGATGATGACGTATTAATTAGTAGTGGGGTTTAAGGTTAATTTCCCCTGTGCGTGAAACCCTCTGTGGCCTTTCCTAACATTTTTGCCGGCACGTCCGGCCAAGTATGACATCGCCGGCCAAGTTATGCATGCTCCCTGGACATGATACAGTAAAGACCCGCCCAGGAAAGGCGGAGCGACCGTGATGCGGTGGGCGAGGGAACACGACCGGCTTTTAGTTATTTTCAGTCAGCGCTTATTTAATTACAAATCATTATTGTACATTTTTATTTGTTGTGTTCTTGATTTGGGTTGTGGATTAAACCCATGTTTCATGTAGTCAAATGCCTCGTGTCTCTTCCATCTCATGCGTGCAATAACCGCCATAATCAGGTGGTTGCCTATGGAGTAAAGGCTGGTTTGACTCATATATTTTTATTTTAGGATTTTTGTACTTGTAAATGCCCTTCTTTCGTTTCCTCTTTTAGTATAGAAATAAACCTGTGTTCTTCCTTTACCCTTGTTGGTTCTTTGGCTTCCTCTCATCCGGTCGCTTTAGTCTTTTCCCCATTGGTACCTGTGGCATGATTTGGCCAACGCTCAGAATCGGGTTAGTCGATTGCTAACAGCTCGAATCGCGGATTGCTAAACCGCTCGGCAAATACCATCTTGTCCGTGGTTCGAGCGGTACTTGTCTCCCTGCTTTGCGGAGGGATTGGTAAAGGTATTCGGGAGAACACCTTGACCAATAACCCTGACCAATTTCACCCCGCGGAGGAGCGTTATAAGTACCAGGACTAGAGACGGCCAGCTTAACAGGCCAAGGGGATTAACCCCCCCCTTGCTAAGGGGAGTGCCGTCTCTGAGATCCGTAACAATTGCATCTCCCATTATTAATTTTGAGAAGACGGTTAATAATTTTTTTTGACAAAGAGGATACAAACCCATTTCTTTGTAACGCACATTTCTGGTTAATAACCATTTGCTGTAAAGTTTGAAACTGTGTCATTAACAGCAGTAAATGTTGTTTTGTTTCCGGATGGAAAGCCAAAAAGGAAAGCAAAATCAGCTTCGGGGGTTAAATTTAACGATGAGGAAGTGAGGATGAGACAATGAGGGGTTTCACTCTTCAACAACAACACAACAACATGCATTTTAAAGGCCATTCTCCCTGCTAGAGCGGGGGTTAGCCTCCGCTTTTCACTCTACTGTTTAAAAAAAATACAGAAGCTTGGGTCCCGAGGCAGCGACTCCCCCGCCCCCCCCCCCCCCTGATCCCGCCTCCTTCAACACCCCTGACTGTAATCTATATACTCCAGAAAGGAATGACCCTTCCTGCCACTCCCATAGAGAACGAATAATCACAAAATCGAAATATACCTTTAAGCGGAACTGCCATGGCAAAACTATTTTCTGTTTTTCTATCATCATTATACATTCCCTTCCCTTGACTCTAACCTGTGTTTGTCAAAGAATTTTCTTAGTCAGAGATTCTAAAATTTACTCTGTGTATGGTTTTTTCCTGACACAGGAAGATACACCAATGTTTTAGGTTCCATATTGAATTTATACCGATTGGGGTGAGTATGCGCTGAATGTAAAACTCTGGGTATGCTCTGTCTTGGTCGTTCAAAAGGTTCTCACAAATTGATGATGTCACCTCTTGTTTTAGCAAAAACGGTGTTTTCATCTTGTATTTCTGAAACAATTTCCTGTGGAAGGAAAAATAAGGTATTAATTATTTAATTTCATTTAATATGACATTCCTTCTATAGAAAAAAAAATACATTTTACCTTCACAGAGTGTATGTTCAATTACAATACAGTCGGTCCCAACAATCGTGGACCCTCCGTATTTGCAGTTCATAACATGTGACGTGCTTCTACATTCAAGCTTCACATATTCGCGATTTAAAAAAATTATCGATATTTATTTAATTTTGTAACACATTGGGACTGGTCTCCTATATTTACCGCCGCTGACATTAATTCAGCCTGGGAATTCTTCCACAGAAACCTGCTCTCCCTTATGCACAGATTCATCCCATCTCATCTTCAGATAACTTACCCATCCTCCCGCTTTTGGTGCTCTGAATCCTGTGGTGAAGCAGTTGCTTTAAAACAACTTGCATTCTCTTCCTGAAGGGCAAATCCAACTGAAGCCAACCTCAGATCATTCCACAAACCCCGCAACAAGTGTGTCTACTCTCTGGAAGCCAGAAAACAACATCTGTCCAATCTCAAGAATGAGCTTTCAAACTTGTTGAAACCCCCTGTAAAACGTGTTGGCATCTTATCAAGGCTTGCACCCTCTGCTCTCTCCGTACTTTGTCTCTCTCAGGTATCTGCAGGACACACGGGGTCCAGCAGCAACCCCTCCTAGTGAAACTGTCTAAATCCAGAACCACCGCTCACCTCCACTCAATTTATTCCTCTTTTTTCCCATCTAGGCTATGAGCCAAGGGGGTTGGTCGGTACCATACAGATGGAGTAAGGCTCATTGTGATTTTTAGCAAGATATATGTCCCTAGATATGAAAAAAAAGTGATAGCAGTGTATAACTCTCGGCCATCTCTGTGTTATCACCCGAAATATTATGATACGCCTGCTTCGCTTCGCCAAAAAATGTGATATTTGCTAAAATTGGAATAAATATATGTTTTTAAGGACCACAGAGTGCCAATAATTTGCATACTGGATGCCAACTAATATAGTAATAGAAAATAGAACATTTGTGGGGGTTATTTATCAAAATATTGATATAATGACAAAAAATATGTTAAATTTAGTGAAAAAGTGGTCGAAATCGCTTCGAGTTCAGAATTCACATTGTACATTTTTGTCAATATTTCAAAAATGAAAACTCCCAGAGTAACATTTGACCCCTCAAAATCTTCGCAAGGAACCACTGCATTGGAATATATCATTACTTTGTGGACTGGTAAGTTGTTCATTTGGATCAATACTCAGTGATTCCTTGTGAATGATGCAAATGTCTTCCAGTTGGCACTTCGGCCTCATCTCTGGTTGTTCTTCCATTGCGATTGTACAAGCAATACTGGGCAAGCACTAACACCACCACCACCACATTACCTGGAATGACAAAAGGAAATAACAATTTAGTTGGGTAATACAGATGCAAATACAGTAATGTTTAACCCTTTAGCACCTATAATATCAAAATTAGGGGGTATGGTTGAACATATTTTGAACTTTACCAAAATATGTGCCCCAAACAACCACCATATTACAAAGTAATGATATATTCCACTGCAGTGGTTCTTTGCGAAGATTTTGAGGGGTCAAATGTTACTCTGGGAGTTTTCATTTTTGAAATATTGACAAAAATGTACAATGTGAATTCTGAACTCGAAGCGATTTCGACCACTTTTTCACTAAATTTAACATATTTTTTGTCATTATATCAAAAATTTGATAAATAACCCCCACAAATGTTCTATATTTCTATTACTATATTAGTTGGCATCCAGTATGAAAATTATTGGCACTCTGTGGTCCTTAAAAACATATTTATTCCAATTTTAGCAAATATCACATTTTTTGGCGAAGCGAAGCGGGCGTATAATAATATTTCGGGTGATAACACAGAGATGGCCGAGAGTTATACACTGCTATCGCTTTTTTTTCATATCTAGGGACATATATCTTGCTAAAAATCACAATGAGCCTTACTCCATCTGTATGGTACCGACCGGCCAATTTGGGGGTCTGGCTCATAGCCTAATCTGTGGAACCACCTTCAATACCCTCTTCAATCTCATTCTTCCCTCCAGATCTACAAGACAGCTGTTCACCAACACCAAGTCTTCCCCACATCGAAAATCTTGATCTTTTCTACCCTCGATAACCTCCCCCTCCACCCCACTCCATTCCCTTCTCCTTCAAAATATCCAGTTTTCCTTTGACATCCATCTTGTCCACAGCATTCATCCTCTCCTCTCCTTATTCCTCCCCCAGACCTATAATTATTTGTCCAAGTCTGCATCTATCTTTGCCTTCTTTGCCTTGTTGGTGTTTCCCCTCTCTCTCTCAACGGTTCCTTTTGTATTGTTGTGTCCTGATCTGTTCAGCGTACTAGTACAAGCTCTTCCACGAGCCTCGACTATGTAAAGTATAAAAAAAAAACATTGCAAATTTGTGCCTCCGCTGGATGCAGCGTGACATGTTGCATACAGTTCCAACATAACAATAATTGTAGTCAATCATCAAGACCCTGGTCTCGGCTAACATTTGATTTTGTCCAGGTGAAACGGGTCCAGTGGAAGCTGGGGACCTCCATGGTAGCACACTTCCAACATCAAATGGTGTCCATGTGAAGGAGGAAATGAGTGAAGATTCTCTCTCTGTCGATGGTGAGTACAATGAGGCTTGAACGGTTCTTTGTGATGGGTTTATATATATATATATATATATATATATATATATATATATATATATATACAGTGGAACCTTGACTTACGAGTGCCCCAACTTACGAGTTTTTCGAGATACGAGCCGTCGCTCGGGCGGTTTATTGCTTTGAGATGCGAGCCGAGATTTGAGTTACGAGCTTTCGCCACCCGGTCACGTGGTTATCTTTCCGTGAAAGTACAGTATCTGTCGTATAGCGCTGCATTTTTGTTTTCGCATTTTGGTTATTTTGAGTTTACGCCGCCAGGTGTGTTCCGGTCACGTGGTTATCTTGACGTGCAAGTACAGTATCTGTCGTATAGCGCTGCATTTTTGTTTTCGCATTTTGGTTATTTTGAGTTTACGCCGCCAGGTGTGTTCCGGTCACGTGGTTATCTTGACGTGCAAGTACAGTATCTGTCGTATAGCGCTGCATTTTTGTTTTCGCATTTTGGTTATTTTGAGTTTACGCCGCCAGGTGTGTTCCGGTCACGTGGTTATCTTGACGTGCAAGTACAGTATCTGTCGTATAGCGCTGCATTTTTGTTTTCGCATTTAGGTTATTTTGAGTTTACGCCGCCAGGTGTGTTCCGGTCACGTGGTTATCTTGACGTGCAAGTACAGTATCTGTCGTATAGCGCTGCATTTTTGTTTTTGCATTTTGGTTATTTTGGAAAATTTCTTAGTTTTAACCATGGGGCCTAAGAAAGTGAGTGGCAAGTGCAGTGCTGAGAAGAAGAGGAGGATGATGAGCTTGGCGATGAAACACGCAATCGTCGAACAACATGAGCGAGGTGTGCGTGTTGTCGACTTGGCGAGGCAGTACGATCGTAGTACTTCTACGATATGTACGATTTTGAAGCAGAAGGAGTCGATAAAGGCTATAACGCCAGCCAAGGGCGTTACGATTATTTCAAAGCTCCGGACCTCTATCCATGAAGACATGGAGAAGTTGTTGTTTGTGTGGTTGACGGAGAAGCAGCTCGCAGGAGATACCGTGACCGAGAGCATCATGTGTGAGAAGGCACGAGACATTTACGGGGATTTGGTGCAGCAGACGGCGGGAACATCAAAAAGAAAAAGGCAAAAGTTATCCCCTCCACCTCCGCCAGCATCTTCGTCTGATCTTCAAGGTAAATACACTTAATAAAACCAGTTTATTTCTTTACATTGTCTTTTATTATGTACAGTATATACGAGGTCGTGCTTGTTTATACATTATTTGTTATTTATAAAGTACATTTTCCTTATTTAAAAACACGTAACAAAAAAAATTGGTGTGGTTTTTTGGGGGCTGGAACGGATTAATAGCATTTCAATGCATTTCAATGGGGAAATTTGATTTGAGATACGAGCAATTTGAGTTACGAGCTCCGTCACAGAACGAATTAAACTCGTAAGTCAAGGTTCCACTGTATATATACTGTATATATATATATATATATATATATATATATATATATATATATATATATATATATATATATATGTATATATATGATCTGTAATCTGGTTCTCCAACCTAATGAGCGGACAACATGACGTCATCGCCATGCATGTCCGGATTGCCTGCAAAGCTCCAGAGGAACCATCTAGCAGTGCGTCATTACGGATTATAAATTCAGATACTGTCACAAGTGCATGCAAAACTCACAGTTACCGACCTGGTTTCGCCCTTGTTGGGGCTTCATCAGGGCAACGCAGTGAGGCTTCCATACACTTGTAACTCTGTGAACCTTTCGGTTTTTATATCAGTCACTATGCGACCTTCATATCATCAGTGGAGAACCGCCAGCAAGGTGTCCCATACAGCTGCTGCTGCACCTTGCTGGGAGCGATAAGCACCGCCTGCCACACGGTAACGTTATCTCTGGTATCCACTCATCATATGGAGTCGACCTGGTTGCGGTTGGGAGTTACTAATAATGGTATCTGTAATCTGGTTCTCCAACCTAATGAGCGGACAACATGACGTCATCGCCATGCATGTCCGCATTGCCTGCAAAGCTCCAGAGGAACCATCTAGCAGTGCATCATTACGGATTATAAATTCAGATACTGTCACAAGTGCATGCAAAACTCACAGTTACCGACCTGGTTTCGCCCTTGTTGGGGAGGGGGGGGGCGGGGGGGGATGATACAATTATGATATGAAGGTCGCATAGTGACTGATATAAAAACCGAAGGTTCACAGAGTTACAAGTGTATGGAAGCCTCACTGCGTTGCCCTGATGAAGCCCCAACAAGGGCGAAACCAGGTCGGTAACTGAGTTTTGCATGCACTTGTAACAGTATCTGAATTTATAATCCGTAATGACGCACTGCTAGATGGTTCCTCTGGAGCTTTGCAGGCAATGCGGACATGCATGGCGATGACGTCATGTTGTCCGCTCATTAGGTTGGAGAACCAGATTACAGATACCATTATTAGTAACTCCCAACCGCAACCAGGTCGACTCCATATGATGAGTGGATACCAGAGATAACGTTACCGTGTGGCAGGCGGTGCTTATCGCTCCCAGCAAGGTGCAGCAGAAGCTGTATGGGACACCTTGCTGGCGGTTCTCCACTGATGATATGAAGGTCGCATAGTGACTGATATATATATATATATATATATATATATATATATATATATATATATATATATATTGTCGAGGCTCGTGGAAGAGCTAGTACACTGAACGGATCAGGATGAAAAGAGCAGAGGGTTCAAGACCAGGATGGAGGCAGAAGATGACGTGCCAGAGATTGCAAAGTGATAGGCCAATAGACTCAGCTTCATCACGTGAAATTCCAATGATGATGAAGGCCTTAGTTTCCACGGCATCAAGCTGAGCAAGATGTGTCAAGGGGCCAGCCCATTGGAGAGAGCATTTCTCCATCAAGCTGCAGATGAAGATATTGTAGATGGATAGGAGTTCAGGTGTGCCAAGTAAGGACTTTGTACAACGTTGGATGCCCAGTTGCCGGCTGTCTTTGGAGGCCAACTTTGAAATGTGTTTTTTCCAAGAAAGATCATGGCTGATATAATGAGACCCATGAGTTTGATTGACTGAAATTCCCCTCAAGAGGATTGTTGAGAAAGTAGATGGAAATGGGGTTTGGGTTGCCAATCAGTCCTTTCGGAGAGAGATAGTGAGAGTGTGAGATTTGTCAGGATTGAAAGACATATTCCAACTGTTTGACCAGCTTGTGATTTTGTCAAGGTGTGTAGAGAGGGAAGAGGCTGTGGCCTGCCTGTCTGAAGGATGAGGGATGTCACAGCAGAGTGTAGAGTCGTCAGAAAATAGATAAAGGGGATTTTCCAGAGAGTCAGATAAATTAGTGATGAAGATTAGGAATAGGACTGGGCCCAGAAAGACTGCCTTGGGGCACTCCAGCCTTGACAGGGAGAAGAGATGAAAGGATTCTGTTGAGAGCAACGCGTTGGCTACGAGAGTAGATGAGGTCAGCGATACACGTGTGGAGTTGGCCTTGAATGCCATATGCAGAATGCCAGACTGCATTAAAAGCATGACGTATGTCCAGAGAGATGGTCCTGATCTAATCTCTGACATTGAGGGCCTCCATCCATTGTTGGGTGAGTAGACGCAGCATGTCCAAGGTGGAGTGACCACGTCTGAAACCAAATTGATGATCTGAGATGAGCTTGTTGGAGAAAATGAAGCATTTCATATCAATTATGATGATGGATTCCATGACCTTGCTGTTGACTGGAAGTAAGCTGACAGATCTGTAGTTAAGGGAATCCGTTTTTGCACCGTTTTTTAATGTAATGTAGTAATTTTGGCTGATTTCCAAACAAATGGAAGATGACCGAGGGAAAATGAAAGCGTGAAAAGGTCAGAGAGAGGATACAGTATGTAAGAGAGGATACAGTATGTGTAAGAGTATGTAAGAGCAAGAGCAGATTTTTAGGACACGTGTGCTGATGCCGTCCAGTCCAGTAGCAGAGAAAGTTGAAAGAACCTTCTCCAACGTCTCAGGTGCAAAAGACACAAGTCCAGGAGGAGTTTGGTACAACAGGGAAGGGTGTGTCGATTGAGGGGTCGGGGAAACAAGATCTGGAAACAAACGTAGAATTTAGAATTGAGGCATTTCGACTTCTCTTGAGTGGAGTAGGTTGTGGTGCCATTTGAAGAAAGGGAAGGGAAAGAGGGGGAGCATATGCCAGGGACAGACTTTTCAAGGTGCTACCAGGTTTTAGCATAGGGAAACAAGTTTGAAAGTTGTTTTCTGGCTTTCCTGAGAGTGAACGTACACTTGTTGCAGACGTTTTGGAATGCATTGAGATGGCCTTTGGTTAGATTTGCCTACGAGGAAGGGAAGGCAAGGTTGTCTCAGAGCTTCAACACGGGATTTAGTGTACCATGGGTGCGAAGAAGGGTAGGATAATTGAAAACGACATGGGAGGAATCTGTGGGAGAGAGAGAAAGAGAGAGGGAGCATTTGATGAAAGCACGGAGAAACGTGGAACTATACGTGCGGGAGGATGGTTAGTGGACTTGGTGGACAGAGGCTGGGCTGACAGAATTTTGGAAAAGCTTTGTGAAGAAGAACAAGAGAAATGATTATTTATGAAAAAGAAGAAGAAGAACAGGTGTAGTATTTCTGATGGAGATATATGGATTGAAATGCATTTTAAAATGATTTCATATGCTTTTAAAGGAAGAAAGCCAAAGCCATTTAATGAAGATTCAGTTTGGAAATGATGAGAAAAGGGTCTATGGGGTCTTAGGGTTTTAAATGACTTGGGGGGGAGGGGGGTCTTAAAGGGTCTTAGGGTTCGAAAGGGTCTGAAGGGATTTTGGAGTCTTAAGGGTATTGGGCTTCTTGAAAGGTATTAGGGTAATAAAGGATCTAAGTGGTCTTAAGTATTTTAGGGACCTTAGGGGTCTCAAATGGTCATATGGTCTTCCAGGGTCTTGGGGTATTAAAGGGTCTAAGGGTCTTCAGTGTCTTATGGGTATTAGGGGTCTGAAAGGGTTGTATGGGTCTTAACAGTCTCAAGGGGTCTAAAGTTGTATAGGGGCGTAATGTAATTAATACACGTACGTGCATTCTCTGCGGACAAACAAACGGATCCAAATGCAATACCCTCTCCTCTAGAGAGGATAATTAACCTTCACAGTTTGTTTCACTCATAACAACATGAAGGAAAAAATTCCTGAATTATTTTGTTCTGTTTGGAAAGTCTTTGAGGTGTTATACAGAACGTCACAGCTGCTTGGTGGGTTGAACTTTCCTGCTGGTGATTGTGAAAGTCTCAGGTTTTTAGTACCTTGGAGAGTTCCCGATTGTTTGTCGGTGAGATAACTTATCATTAACTTTGCACTTTTCTATGTCTTTCCACATCCGACCACCTTCATGTCATAGTCTTGTTCAAAAATATAAATTGATTTCCAAGTGAAGTTTGCAATTTTCTCCTTCCTTTCTTTTTAAGATCCATATCATTGTGTTGATGTTGTTTTTATATTTCTCTGAAACACACGCTGACTCTCTTTCTGTGAACGATCTTCAGAGAAATCAAGGACGAACTTCAGGATGTTTTCCTGGACCAAGAATGTTCATACCTTCACCCAGAGATATCTGCAGCAAGACCAGAGGAGTCATCGTGCGAAATCCAAGGATGGCGAACAGAAATGTCTTCTTGACCAGGTATACGTGAATATTGACACTTGTGGAAAGACACACAAGGGCATGAATTGCAATAAATTAAGTAGTTGTTCCTCTGACCCTCAGGTGTACATGAATACACAGACCGTGACAAGTCCGGACATGTGTAGTTGGTGCATTAATACATCTGGGCAGAACTCAATCCATCAGGTACATTTGAGGATTTATGTAATATGAAGTTTATGATGATAAGACACCATCCGGATGCAGCTTATGCAATATATTTTATCGGAATAAATCCAACTCCCAGAATTACAAGAGGGCCTGTACTGGTGAAAGGCTGCACAAATGCATACATATACATACATGCATTTTAAAGGCCATTTTCCCTGCTAGAGCGGGGGTTAGCCTTGCGGTCCCCATGACAATCTTCTCCATTTTGCCCTATTTTCTGCATCTCTCCTTGTTAACCCCCTTGCCTGCATTTCTTCTTCCACCATCTTTAGCCAAGTCTTTCTCGGTCTTCCCCGTCCTCTGCTTCCTTCTACATTCATTTCCATCACTCTTCTCAACCAGTCACTTTCATCCTTCCTCAACACATGACCAAACCATCTCAACCTGTTTCTCTTCACAGCATCAATCACAGGCTCTATTCCTATCATCTTTCGCAATTCATCATTTGTCTTCCTCTCTCTCAACGATACTCCGCACATCCGTCGAACCATTCGCATTTCCACCCTTTCCAACCTTCGTTGCTGCTCTACGTTCATTACCCATGTCTCGCTCCCATAAATCATAACACTCAAAGGTGGGCGGTCCGCTTCGAAAGTCCGCTTATCCGCTGCAGCGGACTAACGTTTTCAAAGCGGATAAGCGAATCGGAACAACCCCCGGAAACCGAAGCGGATAAGCGTAAGCGGACTACCGAAAAATTAAAGCGCATCGCGATTCGCCAAATCAGCTGTTAGCCTGAGCCGTTACTCTAGAATTGTGAATATTTATTTAAGTGAATAATAAGTGAAAACTGAATATTTTATTGGACGCTAGAGCGGCAATAACGTCAAGATGGAGAGATTTCTGACTCTCCAGCCCAGCGGCAGTGCCAGGGACAGGCACACGAGCGACGCAAACCAGCAGTCCCAGCACAGCGACATCCACAACCCGGCGGTCAACATGATGGGGGACGTGGAGGACAGTCAGGAGATCTGCGCCCTGACCCCTCAGCTCGCGCGCAGCGAGAGCAGGATGTCGCTGGACTCAATCGAGTCGGCTGAGATCAACGTGACAATGGACACAGACAATTCCAGCCTCAGCCAGAAGTGGAGGCACATCGCCCCCTTCTTCAAGGTCGTGGACAGCAAGGCCACGTGCACCAAGTGCTCAAAGACACTCAAAGCCCAGCCCGGATCAAGTTCAAATTTGAAGGTGCACTACCAGAGGTACCACGATGCCCAGCACAACGACCTCAAGGCGGCCCTCGACGGCGGCAGCAGACGCGGCCGCCACAAGTCCTTCCAGGACATGGCCGGCGCCAGGAGGCAGGCCAGCATCGAGGAGACCTTCAAGGAGAAGTTCAGCCAGAAGAAGTGTCTCGACCTTTACTATAGGTAGGTAATTTTATATTTTAATTAAACTCATTTTCATTTGTCAACTTAAAGTAAGAATATATTAATAACTTCGGAATAAATCGGTCCGTTCTATTCCGATTTAATCGGAATTTATCGGATTCAATCGGAGGCACGTTAATAATTATAAATTCAATGTTAAAGTTTTTTTGACTGTTCAAAAATATCTTTCAACAATTTATATGTCTCATATAAATAATTTATATGAGACATATAAATTGTTAAGAGTTTTCATTCATTATATCAATTTATAATAAATTGATATAATATATAATTCAGGTCCTTCATTGGCTGCATGAAGCCCGCCTCGGAGACAGACAACGAGCACAACAGGGCCCTGTGGGCGTACGCCTGCCCACAGTTCAAGGTCCCCTCCCGGCGGAAGCTCACTCGGGACATCAGGGCGATGGGGGACCAGGCCAAGGCCGACCTGACGGACCTCCTCGCCAAACAGGAGTTCGTCGCCACCACGGCCGACAGCTGGTCGGCAAGCAACAGGGCCTTCCTGGGGATGACGGTGACCTGGCTGGAGAGGGTCACCTTCGAGAGGCAGTCCGCCGTCCTCGGGATCAAGGAGATCACCGTCAGCCAGACGGGCCAGTACCTGGCAGAGGCGATCTCCGAGCTGCACGATGACTTCGGCATCAAAAGAAAGGTGTGTAAACTCTGTAGTTTTAGAATTTAAAATTGTTTACAAAATTTATTTTCAATAGATTACAATTAACAATAAAAGTATGCGTTTTTTATGACAGTGTTTAAATATAATAGTCAAGATTAATTCGATTATTCAGGCAACTTAAAATGAATTGTTTTAGCAAAATATAATGTGTATTAAGTGACGTATTACAGTAATACGTCACCTAATACACATTATATTTTGCTAAAACAATTCATTTTAAGTTTTAAAACTTTTAATATTAACTGTAAGTGAAAAATGAAAATAAACTTTGTTTTAAAACAGTATTTTGCTTTTCAGGTTGTCAGCACCACCACTGACAACGGCGCCAACTACATCAGCGCCTTGAATCACTACGGGGCCCTCGGGCGCGATGACGAGCAGCTAGATGTGGTGGAGGTGGACCCAGAGGTGGTGCAGACCAACACCATCCTCGTGGTGGACGCCCTGGAGGAGGTGGACCAGCAGGAAGAGGTGGTGCACGTCCCCAAGCATCGCCGCTGTGCGGCACACACAGTGAACCTGCTGGCCTCCAGGGACGTCGAGAAGGTGCCCGGCTGGAGCGCCCAGCCCAGGCCGGCCTTCACCAAGCCGGCCGCCAAGGCCCAGGGCCTGTGGAACGCCCAGAACAGGAAGACAGTGATCGCCAATGACATTAAGACGGCCCTGGGCAAGAAGCTTGTGACCCCCGGCGTCACCAGGTGGAACTCTAGCCACGACGCCTACAAGTGCCTGCTGACCGAGGTGCTTGACATGCACAAGAGGAACAACCTGAACCAGATCTGTCAGCGGCAGCACCCCCACCCCCTGCCGCACATCACGGAGGACGACGTGCAGATCTGGTCGGAGTACGTCAAGGTGACCGCCCCCCTCGCCGCCTGCCTAGACGTACTCCAGGGCGAGGAGAAGGCCTACATGGGGTGCCTTCTCCCCCACCTCCAGGTGCTCAAGGACTCCCTGGAGGCGCTGTCCATCGACGGCAGCATCGTCCACGCCCAGAACCTGGTGGCCAGCCTCCTCCAGCAGCCGTCCTGCGCCAGGAAGGGAACAAAGGGCTTTGACGGCAGGTTAGTTCTTATATTATTATTATATTTTATCGCAACGAGTTGAAAATTAATAAGTGCTTCTTTCTTCTTATATTATATTATTATTAAATGATTAAAAAATCCTTGCCGGTCTAATGATTCATTTGAAATGAATTAAAATCAGTTGAATGACATTTAATTTTTCAATTTACAAATCTGAAATTATTTGACATTTGTTTTATAACTTTTCTTTTACTTCAGGTTCAGCCACCTCTTCGTGGACATGGACCTTTTGATGGCCACGGCGCTGCACCCCCAGCACAAGCTCGCCACGGTCAGGGCCATCTGCAGGAGGCAGAACAATGACGCCATCTGCGACCTGGTGAGGGACAAGCTCATCAGGGACCTGCTCGCCCTCGTCCTGCCTGACGAGCACCTGGACCCTGCCCCCCAGCAGGGACCCCAGCCCGGCTCGAGCAGTACGGACTACCTGTTCGCCATGGAGGAGGGGCAGCAGGAGGAGAACCTCGAGGAGAAGATCAGGGAAGAGGTCAACAACTGGTCGAGGAAGCCGCTGAGGGGGAACCCGGGGCTCTCGCCCAATCTCTTCCCGCTCGAGTTCCGTGATGCTTGGGTAACTCTATTTCTCAGGCATAACACGCCGCTCCCGAGCTCTGCCTCGGTCGAGCGCGTGTTCAGCTACGGGTCGGACATCCTCAGGCCTAAGAGGTCGGCCCTGGCTGCACCGAACTTCGAGGCCCTCGTCTTCATGAAGGGCAACCTCCAAATCCTCAAGAAGGCCCACGAGGTGGAGGAGGAAGACGAGGACTAGTCAACAGACTGCTAGTCTGTTGACTAGTAGACTCTCTTGTCAAAGAAAGGACGGGCAAATTGATTTTTCTTTAATGTAACTTGCATATATTAAAATTATATTTAAATTAACTGTAGAGTAGAGTAGAGTCGAGTGGAAAACTTTATTTCAATAAATTTTGAATAAATTTTATTTAAATAAAAATGTATATTTTTGATCTTAAAAGCTTCGTTTGTCTTTGTAGTAGTTAGAAATGGCTATTTAGGCTTAAAAAGCATTAAATTCCCTTTAGAAACGTCAAAAATCGCTTTAAAAACGTCGAAGCGCTTTAAAAAAATCGAATATAAGCGGATAACCGGTAAGCGGACTAAGATTTTCGGCCGCTGAAGCGGATAAGCGAATCGGACTACACGGGCTGGCGGAGCGGATAAGCGGTAAGCGGACTTAAAATTTTCCGAATCGCGCCCACCTTTAATAACACTTCTCATACATGCAGCATACACCTTTCCCTTCAGCTTCAACGACACTCCCCTCATCATCAGCACGCCACTCAGTTCCCGAAACTTCTTCCATGCACATCTCACTCGAGCAACCGTTGCCGAGTCTGATCCACCTTCTCCATTCAGCATGTCTCCGAGGTAGCAAAATGTTTTCACACCTTCCAGCTTCACGCCGTCTCCAAGATCCAACTCAACATTTCCTCCATCTGCAGCTCCCTCTGTGCACACCTTACATTTGAATGTAGCTGGCACACTGGTTAATGACCCTCTCAGACCACTACATTTTTGATGAATCCACTCAGCGCACATTGTACATTGAATGGAGTTCACTCCGACACCCTTCCGACACACAGCACAGGGCCACTTCCCAGTTCTTTCCACCTCACCACATGCTTTACCACTTCACTTGCCATCACCTTCGTCTTTCCGATATTCACCTTCAGACCTTTTGTCTCCATACATTCCTTCCACGTGTTCATCTTTTCCTTCAGTCCATCCATACTTTCCGCAATCAACACCAGATCATCTGCATACAACAACTCCCACGGTAAACCCTCCTTTACGTTCTGAGCCAGCACCTCCATCACAGCTACAAATAGTAGTGGACTTAGTACCGACCCCTGATGCACTCCCACCTTCACCTCAAACTCACCACTGTTCCCGTCCTTCGTCCTTACAGCTGTGCGCGCTCTTTTGTACATTGCCATCACTACTCTGATCAACCATTCCTCCACTCCTAACTTCCTCAATGCCCATGTCAATACTTTGCGTGGTACCCTATCGAATCCTACAAGTATATAATAACAACAAAGGCGGAAGTGACAAATCCGTAACACCAGGGTTGTGCATCTGTAATGCATGATGTGTAATAAATCGTTTATTCAGAAATCAAAGAACCAGGAACATTTGAGGAGCCAAACTGGGAAGAGGGGTTCGATTGTGGATACCTCCCCTGTGATCAATCAAGAGCGACGGAAAGCTATTAAGAAAACCTGTGCGGAGAAAGCAAACGGGCAGATGCACAACCCTGGTGTTACGGATTTGTCACTTCCGCCTTTGTTGTTATTATATACTTGTAGGATTTTTAGTTTCAGGTAATATTGTTGTTAAGATTTTTGTGTGAAATGGAGATGACTTTAGTAAAAGGTAAAAAATGTTTGTGGAGGGAAAAGGAAAATGCGGCAAAGAACCGGAAGGAGAATGAGGTGAAGGAGGAGAACGGCGATGATAGAGATACAGCCGTGAATCGCGTCAAGGCTGCGAGCGAACTTTTTTTGATATAGGTCACGAATGAGTTGAGGCTTCCCGGGAAAGGGATTGTCTGCGACATCGTCATATATTGCGAGTGCAATTAAACCTGCGTCTCAGGTTTTATCACCAAGTGTGAGTCATCGTTGGAGAAATCAAGCGCCTCCATTACGGGCCTATACGCCATTTTGTTCTTGACGAAGAAGAGGCTGTCCGCTTGGTGCAGCTTGTTTTGCCGTTGGGATTTCCGTATCGACCTCATCGTGTTGATTGCCGTTGGTTTACCTATCGGCTCAATTCCCATATTGACCTCTCACCTCGCAACTCCACATCCAGAGTCGTGCCAATACCTGCCTATTGATTTGCCGTTCTGCACGACCTCGAGCTCCAACCAGCGTGGAGATCCGTGCATGGACTTTGGGGAACGTTACATTCCACTGACGTTTGGCGTATCGTGAGCTTATTGCTTTGAGAGCATTGGGGAATGATGGTACCATGGTATGTATTGTTCATTTGATGCAAGTGACATTTTCATTGTACTTTCTTTAATAGTGTTATTATTGTGTATGTGAGAGTTATTAATACAATTACTTGTTTTGTTCTGCAATTGCATCGGTGTGGTTTTACCATGGCTTATTAGAAAATGCAAAATGACAAATCTTTCTGCCATGTTCCCGCTCCAGACTCTGAGGTGCACCGTAACCGGGGTTTGGGGAGGTAATACGTAACACCTGGCATATACCTTCTTGGTATGACTCCTCTGAGATATGCCGATACTGGCATGCTCAATTGAGATATGCCGAAAGTCTGAGATATGCCTCTGAGATATGCCGAAAAATCCTACACTCCTATGCCGATAGTTGTTTCTTGGGTTTGTTGATCTGGAGAAAGCATTCGATCGGGTTCCACGCAAAGTATTGACATGGGCATTGAGGAAGTTAGGAGTGGAGGAATGGTTGATCAGAGTAGTGATGGCAATGTACAAAAGAGCACGCACAGCTGTAAGGACGAAGGACGGGAACAGTGGTGAGTTTGAGGTGAAGGTGGGAGTGCATCAGGGGTCGGTACTAAGTCCACTACTATTTGTAGCTGTGATGGAGGTGCTGGCTCAGAACGTAAAGGAGGGTTTACCGTGGGAGTTGTTGTATGCAGATGATCTGGTGTTGATTGCGGAAAGTATGGATGGACTGAAGGAAAAGATGAACACGTGGAAGGAATGTATGGAGACAAAAGGTCTGAAGGTGAATATCGGAAAGACGAAGGTGATGGCATGTGGTGAGGTGGAAAGAACTGGGAAGTGGCCCTGTGCTGTGTGTAGGAAGGGTGTTGGAGTGAACTCCATTCAGTGTACAATGTGCGCTGAGTGGGTTCATCAAAAATGTAGTGGTCTGAGAGGGTCATTAACCAGTGTGGCAGCTACATTCAAATGTAAGGTGTGCACAGAGGGAGCTGCAGATGGAGGAAATGTTGAGTTGGATCTTGGAGACGGCGTGAAGCTGGAAGGTGTGAAAACATTTTGCTACCTCGGAGACATGCTGAATGGAGAAGGTGGATCAGACTCGGCAACGGTTGCTCGAGTGAGATGTGCATGGAAGAAGTTTCGGGAATTGAGTGGCGTGCTGATGATGAGGGGAGTGTCGTTGAAGCTGAAGGGAAAGGTGTATGCTGCATGTGTGAGAAGTGTTATGATTTATGGGAGCGAGACATGGGTAATGAACGTAGAGCAGCAACGAAGGTTGGAAAGGGTGGAAATGCGAATGGTTCGACGGATGTGCGGAGTATCGTTGAGAGAGAGGAAGACAAATGATGAATTGCGAAAGATGATGGGAATAGAGCCTGTGATTGATGCTGTGAAGAGGAACAGGTTGAGATGGTTTGGTCATGTGTTGAGGAAGGATGAAAGTGACTGGTTGAGAAGAGTGATGGAAATGAATGTAGAAGGAAGTAGAAGATGGGGAAGACCGAGAAAGACTTGGCTAAAGATGGTGGAAGAAGAAATGCAGGCAAGGGGGTTAACAAGGAGAGATGCAGAAAATAGGGCAAAATGGAGAAGATTGTCATGGGGACCACAAGGCTAACCCCCGCTCTGGCTGGGAAAATGGCCTTTAAAATGCATGTTGTTGTTTGTTGTTGTATGACTCCTCTGAGAGCCAACGGTGGCCCCTGTCGAGCAGCCGAGCCCCTACTGCCTCTTGGGGAAAGCAACATGGCTGGCTATAACAAAAATATGCCAAATAATGACAATCCGTCACAGAAAATGACTAAAGGGACACATGCCCCTCGTAGGCTGAGGCCTAAGTCTATGCGTCCATAACGAGCAGCCGGATTGTGTACTGAAAGGATAATGACTGCACCTTCTCCAGTGAGGAAGGGGAAACCTGCCTCACGATAAGGACAGAGCTCTGCACCAAAGCTAAAAAGGTGTCGCCTGCTCTACAACCAACAACTACAAGGCTCCAGACGAATCGAACAATGAATCGGTGATCCTTTCGCGAAAAAAGGAGGTGGAGATTTTGAGTTCTGGGAGAACTTCCTCCCACCTTCTGAAATCCGCAAATGGTGATAACCAATGGGAGAAGCTGTTCAAGTGCACTGTTTGCAAAAAAATAATTTATTCAGCATTCTTACTGCTTGGAGCACATGAGGACCCACACTGGAGAAAAGTCAGAAAACAATTGTCACAACAACTGTACACACAAACTTATAACAATGTATGCAGGCTAATCCACTGGCTCATCTGCAAAATCTGTCTTGCCACAAAAAAAAACAATAGGTGGGTCGACTCAGCCTGTCATCCTTCCGATGTCGGCAAAATGAGTACCAGCTCTGGGGAAAATGAGACATTGGAGTTGTGAGCCATCCAGAATTATGCCCCCTAACCAATGACCCCCCCCCCCCCCCCCCCCCCCACCGGGAAGCCCTATGTGCCTGATTGTACGAAAGAAACGTCTTTTTTATTGCTCTTATTAATTGAAGTTGAAATTGCTGTGAAATTTTGGTTTTTCTTTTACGCTTCTTCCAACTCGTATTGATACAAATGAATTCTCAGTGATTCCCCGTGCCTGTAAACCATCAGATTTATGAGAGATGGTTGAAATGTTGAAGAATAAGATATCACAAGGGCAGTGAATGCAATAAATTAAGTAATTGCTCCTCTCACCCTCAGGTATACACGAATACACAGACCCTGACAAGTCCGAACAAGTGTAGTTGGTGCAATAAAACATCTGGGCAGAACTCAACCCAACAGGTACATGTGAACATTTGTACAGGAGCGACATCATTCAGATGCTGTGTATGTCATACATTTTATCAGAATAAATCCAACTGCCAGAAGCACAATGGGGCCGATACTGGTGAAAGGCTGCGCATATGCACGATGTGCAATAAATTATTTAATCAGAAGTCAAAGGACCAGGAACACATGCGGATCCAAATTGGGATGAAGCCATTCAAGTGCAGTGTGTGCAGTAAAACATTTATGAATAATTCCGACTGCCGCATACACATGAGTATTCATTCTGGTGATAAGCCGTATAAGTGCAACATCTGCAATAAAGTATTCCGTGATAACTCAAACTATCAGATTCACATGAGGACGCACACTGGGGTGAAGCCTTATAAGTGCTCTTTGTGCAGTAAATCGTTCACGCAGAAGTCAACGTATCAGGCACACGTACGGACACACACCGGCCAGAAGCCATACAAGTGCACTGTGTGCAGCAGAACATTCAGTCACATTTCAACCCGACGGGTACACATAAGGACTCACGCTGGCGAGAGGCCGTATATATGCAGTTTGTGCAATAAATCATTTGTAAAAATTTCCAATTGGCAGGCGCACATGAGGACCCACACGGGAGAGAAGCCATACAAGTGCATTGTGTGCAGTAAATCATTTGTAAAAAATTCTAACTGGCAGGCACATATGAGGACCCATCGGAGAGAGAAGCCATACAAGTGCATCGTTTGCAAGAAATCATTTGTAAGAAGTTCGAACTGGCAGGCACACATGAGGATCCATATGGGAGAGAAGCCGTATAAGTGCATTGTGTGCAATAAATCATTTGTAAGAAGTTCTAACTGGCATGAGCACATGATGACGCATATGGGAGTGAAGCCGTATAAGTGCACTATGTGCAATAAGTCATTTGTAAAGAAATCAAACTGCCAGGACCACATGAGTGCACATACAGGAGAGAAGCCGTATAAGTGCACTGTGTGTGATAAATTATTTGTGCAAAATTCAAACTGCCAAGTACACATGAGGACCCATACTGGTGAAAGCTCAACCACACTATCAATGACTTAAACAAGCTTAAAGAAACTGCTTCCAGATCCAGCCTGAGACCTACAAGTCGTTTTTGGAAATTTTAAACACTTATTTTAAACAAGAAGTTTTCACAAGAAGATTAAGTGGAAGATTAAGGAGCCACAGGGAAATGGCACATCTAAGGTGCTTGCCGTGCTCTTTGTGCAGTACATCTAAGGTGCCATTAATCATTGGAATCTCCCGCAATGAAGCTAACTCCGAGGGCCTCTCACTTACTCACCGCAGGCAGATTGGTGGTCTTTCTGTCTTCTACCGACTCCTCTCCGGCCTTGCTCCCCCAGCTCTCTCTGGGCTCTGTCCCCCAAATATTCCTGCAGGTCACACAAGATCCGCCTACAACCCTCTTATGGTTAAACTGCCAAAATCAAGACTCTCTGCTCACCTTCACTCCTTCATTCCCCTTTTCTCCCACCTGTGGAACAAACTCCCCCACTCCCTTCAATCCCACTCCTCCCTCCAGGTCTTTAAAACAGCTGTTCTCCACAATCTCTTATCTTTCCCCCATCCAAAACCTTGATCTTTTCTGCCCCCGCTAATTTCACCCCAGATACACTTTTTACCAACTTTTTCCTGGACGTCCTTGTAGTATCCTTGTGTTTTATACTTTCCTCACCCCCCCCCCCCCACCCCGCCTTCCCACGTGTCCTCCCCCCAAGCCCTCTCCCTCCCACAGATCTCCTGATGTCCCTGCTCTCAAATGTTGTGTTTGTGTGCTTCCCCTTCTCTCCCCATGTTGTCTATCGCTCCCCTTATTATATAGCTCCCCTTATAATATACTTTGTGTGTCTGTTTTGATTTTTTGTGTGATAAATGTTAGCTCTTTCACGAGCCTCGATCCTGTATACAAAAAAAAAAAAGGTCACTATCGCCGGTCAGTGCTCCAATACGGCTGTGATACGATACATCGTGCTGCAAGGGTAGATTGATAATTCAGATGTAAAAGGAATTTCTAACTATCCACAAAGTGTTCGATAAAATCAGTTTGCCGCAAGACTCGAGTTAGCGAGACGTGAAGGAGGCAGAGGCCTGTTGGAGTTTAATTGAGTTGACCAACTGTGGTATGTAAAAATGCTCAACAGATCTTTGAATCAACAGATCAACGCTGTGAATGTAAAATGCTCAACAGATCTTTGAAACCCATTTTACATGAGCACCAAGAACGCAAAGTTGAAAAGCTTAATCACCTCGGAAAACTTTTTCCATCAAGAAGCACAATTACAAAATGTAAGAACTGAAAGCGAAACAAAAGAAAACACAACATTCACAATTTCAAGGACAATGAAGGAAAGTCACACAAAAAAAACATTCAACTCAGACATTTTTATTTGTTAATGTTAAGGAGACGTCAGCTGGATGGGAGATGTCCTCTTCTTGATGTGGAATGGACTGAAAAAGCTCCTTTACGAGCCTGAAATAATTGTTCATGAAATATAAACAATCATTTCATGCATTGGTTGAACTGACTCCGTTTAAATGAGTTTCCATGTCAACAAATCTGTACAATGTTTATCTTGTAGTTATTGTGATTGTTTTGCCAATTCATATGTTTATAAAGTTTCAATTGCAAAAATAATTTCCTTATTTTCATAAGAAAATGCTGTGAATTTGTCCTTTGCAAACAAATTAAAATCTTCTTTAAAAAAACTGATTTTCTTTTATTGTCATTGTGTTTATTTCATTAAGCCAGATGGTGGCTTTATGGTGATGGTGGCTGGCTTGAGGTCTTGGTGTCCTGAGTTCAAGCCCATGTCTTGCTATAAATAGCACGAGGCAGGGCGACTTAGCCTGCCATCCTTCCGAGGTTGACAAAATGTTGTTGTGATCCATCCAATGAGAATTCATCAACAACATTCATCAACTATGTACCTGATGGCACAGCAGGAACGTTTTTTATTGCTATTCTTGGGAAAAATGCCAGGGGCATAGAAAAGGCACCTTTAAATGGTATGTGCCATGTGGCAAAGTATAGAAAAGAAGGGACATTCCATAGATTGTAGAAAATACCAAACAATAGAAAAGAAGGGACATTCAAAAAATCTCGTGTGCATACTGTACTACCCTTGTGTTCTTAGGGAGGAACCAAGTATTGCTCTAGAAATGTTCATATAAAGGGGCTCCCTACGTATATAGGTTAAAATACATTTACTTCATGCAGATGTATGAATCAAATTGGTGCCCCTTTATATTAGCGTAGGAATCTGGCAGGCACACATGATCTGGCGGGCACCTTGGCAAGAATTATATTAGAATAGGGGAATCTGAACAAAAACGGTAGAGGTAGGTGCTCCAGGCTACCGCAAAGATTCCATTTCAGACTCTGTGGACACCTCAGAGGACACGTGATCTGTACTACCACAACGGTTGCACCATTTCACCTGTCTCGGACAATACATAAATCCACGGAACGGCCTGATGTAGATTTTGTCTGGAAGATGCTTCACACTTCCAGGTAAGGTATGATCAGCTTCCAATTACACATTTACGGTTCTTGCTCCAGTGACGTGACCAGTGACGGATGATCCAAGATAAAATCCTCACACACTTCCAGGCACACAGCGTTCCGATGCGGTAATGATCGTGCCTCCCACGCTGGTTCGGTTCATTCACAGTGAACCCAGATGCATTTTGAGGCCAATATACTCCCTGCTGTTGATTGCCAGATGGACCGGGTACACGTGCTACTGCCGGGGCATCATATGCCGAATGTCAACTCATGCCTGGTTCCTTCCAAACTCGGAGTGCAGTATCGACTGCAGACCGCCTCTCCAGAACATCTGACTGGACCGAAGCTCACCAGCATCAGCATTCAAAGGAAACGGGGGAGGCACAGACTCTCCAACAGATGACCATGGTCCCCCTACCAAATCCAAGAATGGAGCTGTAAAGATTCATAACACCTGAGGCCTGTTCCTCCAACATTTCATCATCTTCCAAATGTTGCGAAGGCAGAGAATCGCCTTCTACCAAGTTTGCACCAGCAGTAACCACAGTAGCCACGACAGCATTGGCAGACTTCGCAGCACCACCAACAGTAGTCGTAACAGCATAATCAGCAGTCGTACTAGAAGTATCAGCTGAGTCGACCACGAGAGCAACACCTGAAACGGTACAATCATACTTCTCACAGTATTCCGAAGAATCCGTTAAAGGTAAAGGCACAGTAATATCCGCCATGAAGACCCTGCCCACGGAGTGAAGTATCGTGGCCAACGCAGGGCAGGTGCTTGGTGCCATTGGACCTCTCCCCTGACCAAGGGCAGAGAAAAAGAAGATTCAACCCATTCAAAACCATTCATAAGGAATGGCTGGCTTGGCAAGCGCTAGGTAGCTGCTTGGTAACTGAAACCACCCCGGGTTTCCTCTCTTTCAGTTTATTGTTAAACAGTAGGAGCAACTGTTTCAAAAGGTAATCAAACATGTTTGTGGTTCATAATATTTTTTACTTTTGGTAAGGGTTTTCCACGAATTACCATGATGAGTTATTCACGCACTAACACGACATTTGTCCAAGGAGGAATCTTCTTGCAAAGGGGGATATTATTAGTATCAATATTGTTTTGCAATAACATGAATATTATGCTATTATATTTAGTTTGGTAACTGTTGTTATTACTTTGTTATTAAAAGTGGTCTTGGAAAAGCGTCACCATAAGCTATCTTAATACGGATATACACCTCAACATACACCTTCAACATACAAAACTAGAATGGCACGCAGTAGAGAGCTCACCTCCACCTGGTTGGCCATGTCACTCAATGGTGAGGAATCACTTTTAAAATTCTACTAGCCGGATCCGGATCTTCACCAAAATTGAATCGATTCTTCCTTGTCAAACACAACCTATCCAACAAGTTTCGTCCAAATCCATCCACAACTTTTTTGAGATATCCCGCTATGTATCGTTTTTGTCCTTTCACTCAATGAATCGTTTTTGTCCGAAAAAGGCCAACCCCCGCTTTGCGGGGAAAAATGGCCTCTAAAGGTGGTTATACTCAATGGTGAAGAATTAACTTAAAATTAAATAATTCTCATATCCGAATACACAATCAGATCTTCACCAAAATTGAATCGATTCTTCCTTGTCAAACACAGCCTCTCCAACAAGTTTCGTCCAAATCCATCCACAACTTTTTGAGATATCCCGCTATGTATCGTTTTTGTCCTGTCACTCAATGGTGAAGAATCACTTATAATTAAATAATTATCATATCCGAATACACAATCAGATCTTCACCAAAATTGAATCGATTCTTCCTTGTCAAACACACAACCTGTCCAACAAGTTTCGTCAAAATCCATCCATAACTTTTGGAGATATCCTGCCATGTATCATTTTTGGCCCCATCACTCGATGGTGAAGAATCCCTTAAAAATTAAATAATTCTCATATCCGAATCCATATTCAGGTCTTCACCAAAATCGAATCTATTAGTCCTTGTCAGACACCCAATTTCTCCACCAAGTTTCGTCCAAATCCGTACTTTTGAGATATCCTGCCATGTATCATGTTTGGCCCTATCTTCCAATGGGGAAGAATCACTTAAAAAATTGCAGACACCAAATTGCATATTTTAGTTTGTGACGATATCACTCCCTGGACAAAGAGTCCAACGCATCGCATACCCAAGCTTCGGGACAACCTATGACCCGGATTGTTTGGCCATGAAAGCACAAAAGGCACAATAACCCACCCGATCGTGAATGGACGTTCCTTTTGTTTTGTACTCCAATATGGCGGCGGCACGCAGATTGATGACGTCACTAAGCAACCCCTGTTCGACTTCTGTGTGAAGAATCTTGTAATCTTTGTTCATCTCTGCGTGTATCGCGTTAGCTGAAGTTATCCAATCTGCCTTTAACATTTTCCATATCAGAGCGATTCTGTTCCTCGATTTAAAGTGAAAATCTGAAATACGGATGAGGGTTTGATCTTAATCCGAGTGAATTCCGGTCAATCACAGGAATGTTAACCCTGGCTCGTACTTCCGGTGAATCGAACCACGTGGTTAGGCGACCCAAGAGACTGTGAGCTGTGACTGATATCGGGTTCAATGGGTGGGACTGGGTCTCTGGGAGTGGGTGGGACTGGGTCTCTGGGAGGTGGAACCAAACATAGAGCTCCTTGAACTGAGGGGTCATGGACCAAGAACTCCCAAACTGCGCCCAAGATCCGACCTCGTCGGGTTCTCATGGAGGAGACGGAGGAGGTCCAGGAGGGGCTGCTGGGATCTGCGGGTTCAGGATCCTGGACGTTCAGAACCTTCGTGATGGAGGGGACGATCCCGACCTGCGAACAGGTACAGTGTTCTCATGTACAGGTAATAATTTCGTGAGTGCACATCTATTTATGACTGTTGTATCCCGGAGAAGGCAATACGAATATGCGGAGTATTCCAGTTTACTAAACTGAGGAAATATGAACACGACCCAGACTTCAGGGAAACCATGACCAAGGTGCTTTATTGCGCATGCGTACACTCCACCTCCTGGTGACGTCAATTCCCCGAACTTTCCAGTGTACATCAATGACGTACGCATGAAGGTTCATAAATTTGAAAATGAACCCACGGTGGTGGGAGTAACGTATGAATGCTAAATGTGTGTGTGTGCGCTTGTACACGTGTGTTTGTACACGTGTGTTGTGTGTTTGTACACGTGTGTTGTGTGTTTGTACACGTGTGTTGTGTGTGTGTGTTTGTACACGTGTGTTGTGTGTGTGTTTGTACACGTGTGTGTGTGTGTGTTTGTACATGTGTGTTTGTACACGTGTGTTGTGTGTTTGTACACGTGTGTTGTGTGTGTGTGTTTGTACATGTGTGTTGTGTGTTTGTACACGTGTGTTGTGTGTTTGTACACGTGTGTGTGTTTGTAAACTTGTATGTGTGTTTGTACACGTGTGTGTGTGTGTGTGTGTGTTTGTCGTTGGTTGTTATCTCCATGAAGTCCTCCCAGGCCTCGAGTATCCACCCCCGCTTCAGTGAAGGATTCCGATTCATGGGCTAAGTTGTGAAGTTTTGTTGTTCTCGGAGTTTTGTTCCAAGGACTCTTTTCAGGATCGTCACTGAGCCCCGTCCAGCCTCCACCTGTAGTTCATTTGTGGTCATGTTCCCAGGGATGGTTTTTAAGATCTATGTAAGGTTCTTCTTTATCATTCCCGTTGCCCCAATTATCACTGGTACAATTTCAACGCTCTTCAGCTTCCAGGATCTTTTGACTTCATTCTTGAGATCTTGGTATTTGGTCGTTTTCTTGATTTCTCCATTATTTAGGTGAAAATCACTGGACAGCTGTCTTTTCCTTTTTGTATCTAAGTACCACATCCGGTCACATAAAATTCCCTTATCCTTAAGGAAAGATTTACCTTAAGGTACACTGTCTGGCACCCCGCTCTGCACACCAAACTCTCCTCCTATGGTATCCATGGAAATCTCCATGCATGGCTGGCGGACTTCCTCTCTGGTCGTAGTCAACGTGTGGCCCTGAATGGGTTTCTCTCATCTCCTCTTCCTGTTCAGGCTGGAGTTCCTCAAGGCAGTGTTCTGGGCCCTGTGCTATTTCTGGTCTTCATCAATGATCTCTCCGACTCTCTGGAAAATCCTCTCTATCTCTTTGCTGATGACTCCACACTCTGCAAAAGTACATTGTGCTCAGATCATTTGCTTGGATTTCTTATGTATCATATTTTTTAGATTAATTAGTGTAAATCATTTGATTCCTCATGTCATTCTTTATTTGAAAGAAATCTCTCATCTCATGGAATAAATGTCGTACAAGTTTGGGAAATGATGGCAAAAAGCTGCTTTTGTTTATTTACAGATTCTATTGTGGTGGTGAAGGTGGAAGCTGACCAAGCAGATGATTCTCTGTCAAAAGGTAAGAATTAATAATAACATTGTACAAGTTGAAGGTAACGATACTGGATGGTGGGAATGGTCTGATGGGTTCTTACTGAGCTTGGTTTCAGACTTTATGTTCCCTTTTATATGTTCAAAAGTGTTGGGACAGCACACACTAACTTGGAAAGAACCCACACTCTTTAGCTGGAACTCACGGGATAAATGGCTGGACTTGTGAGCAAAAACTCATTTTGGATCCATCTCGGTATTTTTGGCAAAAAATTTGCCTGATCCCAGATCAACTCGGAATTCGGATAAATGTCTATTCTATAATCCATATATAAAAGGAGCCACGTTTCCCCAACTAAAGGGTTTATGCTGTCATTGAATAATAAAAATGGTACCATTGGAAAGTTAGTATCATATTGAATGTGATTACGGCGCCTTATTTGGTTGTATAGCCAACAAGCAAGAGTACCCGGCATTGCGTGGGGGGGGGGGGGGGGGGGGGGGGGGGGAGGGAGTGGAGAAAGGGAGGGAAGGAAGCAGGTGAGGAACGGAGTGGAAGGGGGAAGGGTGGGGGAGGTGAGGAGAGAGGGAGGGGAAAGATATACTTCAAAAACATCTCCTGGGGGGCGGGAGGGGGGCTTTGACAGGCCCCTCTATTTTGGGGGAGGAGGGGAGGAGGGGAGGGGAGGGAAGGGGGAAGAATGTACCCATGCAAACATTGCTTCATAACCTCAGTGTTGCACAAGCAAAAAAAGGAAATTGTTATACATGCTGCCACCATCACCAGGTGGCACAACACGATACACATTTACATAGATAATTTACGCCCTTCTCCCGGTCCCCCACACCCCCGCATGAGGATGCGGCCACATAGCCAATGTTACCCCCGAGACAAAGTTGTATTTGTATTTGTACCCCGAGTAAAGTATGAAAGTGTTTATAGCTGGAGTACCTGGCGTTGCTCAAGCGAAAAATAAACATGAGTATGTTTTAAATGAGGGCAAATATAATGGAAAAGCAATTACATCCAAATCAGAATCCATCACAAATGTCAAATCATCATTTTACCTTTTTGTTGAATATCTGCTCCTGAATGTGCCGTTCATCACGTTTCTGAGTTAAGTATGATGACGGTCAGGAAGAAGAAGAAGCCTTACCACCAACTTCGACCGCTTCCGGAATTGTTTTTTTGTTTGTGTTCAAATGTCTGGTGATTGTTTTGTATTTATTTGTGTGAACATGTACTTGTAAATAACTGGCATTAATCAAAAAGATTTAGGCACTATAGAGCAAAAACAAATGTAATCCAAAAAAACAAACAAAAATTTTTTTCAAACTTTTTCCTTTTTTACCAAAAACATTCCCAGGCACTCACTGATGAACCTCTGAAAGTTTGACGAAGATCCGTTCAGGTATCTTTGAGAAAAATGGCGACACACAGACCAACGGCTCTCTTATATACAACAACAACAACAACAACAACAACAACAACATGCATTTTAAGGCCATTTTCCCTGCTAGAGCGGGGGTTAGCCTTGCGGTCCCCATGACAATCTTCTCCATTTTGCCCTATTTTCTGCAGGGGGTCATCGACTGTAGTCATTTAAAAAAAATTCTCACAATAAAGATTGATGTGAAAAACATTGTTTACTGGATAATATAATTTATAACTATTTCTTGTTATTTCACACTCGATTATTCACCTGTCCAAACCCCCTACATGCCCCACAAACAACAACAACACAACCCCCAAGAGATGTGCTCTGTATAATACGACGGTCAGTGTCTGTGCATGTCCACCTCCATAATGTCCAATGTTTTTACACAGCGTTGTGTTTAATTTGATACAGTTCCCATGTCACAATAATTGGATCTAAATTGTGAACACCACCTGTATTAGATCATCAAGATCATGCTCTGAGCTAACATTTGATTTTGTGCAGGTAAAATGGGTCCAGCAGAAGCTGGATGTCTCTCTGGTAACGCTCATCATACTTCAAATGGCATCCAGGTGAAGGAAGACCTGAGTGAAGTTTCTCGCTCTGCACAAAGTGAGTATGGTGAGGCTTGTGAAGTTCAGAAGAGTTCTTTGGATTATTTCCATATATTATTCCATTACTAGCAAAGAACCCATCAGTGACAATTCTAAATTTAAGGTCTTCTATGGTACAGGTACAGGTGATACTAGACTACTAGAGAGTTCATCGAACAGTTTACCCCACGTAGTCTTAAGAAAAAAGACACGGGAAAGGTTGTTTAACTACCAGGTATGCAGATCGGGTAAACAAATGATCTCACTCCTCTCTGCACATGTGCGGTAGTGATAAATTCAGAGCCAAATGATGGTAAAACAGCAAACTTATCTTCCTGTTCATGTTTCAATTTGTGTTTAAAATATAACATTCAATTTAAATAAGTTGTTCCTTCATCATAAATTACTAAGACAGACGGACGGATATGTACCAATTGCTTTTCACTTTGCATGCGCGGGGTAAAACAAAAAAAGGACTGGGAGCAATGACTATGGTGAAGGAAGCAACGGAATGTCCTGTGAGGATGTGGCCACGAGTGAGTCAGAGAACAACATGCACCATTTGTGCAACTCATTCGCAGGAAAGAGATGCTGCGAGTCCAACAAAACCATTAGGTGCGTCACATAATCCGAGAATCCACGTGTCCGACACATCGATTGAGAAACGTCTGTCAAAGGTACACTTGAATATACACAACACTGCAAGATGCGGCGTACATTGGCACCTCCGCCAGGCTCAACAGTTTGTTTTGTATCACATGGGATCTGTTCCGGATCCATACCTGAACCAACATCGAATCGACTTGTTCTCGACATTTAACCAACTCATCCACCAGGTTTTGTCAAAATCGGTCCCCAACTTTTTGAGATATTGTGCTATATATCGGTTTTAACTCAATGGTGAAGAATCGCTTTAAAAAATAAAAATTCGTATATCCAGATCCAGTTTCGGATCCTCAATAAAGTCAAATCGATTCAAACTTCTCACACACCCAGCCTCTCCAAGTTCCATCCAAATCCGTTCACAACTTTTTGAGATATCGTGCTATACATCGTTTTTTTCTCCCTATCTATCAATGGTGAAGATTCAGATGAAAAATTATCGGACCCAGATCCATATCCGGATATTCACCGGAATCTAATAATTTCGTCCCTGTCACACAACCAACATCTCCACCAAATTTCGTCTGAATCCGTCCACAGCATTTTGAGATATCCTGTTCACAGACAAACAGACAGGGGTGAAAATATAATCTCCATCCACCTTCGATGGCGGAGGTAAACATACACACGCATACACGTGTATATGTACATGTTTGTGTGTGTGTATATATTGTTACTTGCTCCTCCCCGACCCTCTGGTCACGGTGTCCCTCCGAGCCCCGAGAGGAGTCACGGCAGAAAAATGTGTTATTCTGTATGTCAAAGATCAATGGATAAGCCACCCCAATTGTTACTAACAAACAAATATTGTATTAAGATCACACAAGAATAACAGTACAACAATAATAGTATTCAAAAGTACAATTAATATGTCCTATGATGGTACCATCAGTTTTGTAATATATAACTCACTGTGCTCCAAGTGAGTGAAACAAGAACATCCCCAATGTCTCTTATTCCCGGCTTCAAGACGAAGTTGATTCGCTCCAGCGATCGCCAGAACGATGTCCAATCGAGACCCGAATCCCGTTCGGATGGCAAGAACAGTCACACAGCCACAGCTGCACAAAGGCGCCCTCAAGGCGACTGGGATATCCAAAGGCGCCCTCCAGACGACCGAGAGATCACACCCTCGGGTATGGACTTTCACGGCTCACAGTCGGTGAACCGCAAATTAATCTTCAAGCCCCGGTGCACACACACACGCCAGATACGTCTGAAAGCGGTGAAAACGGCTGACGAAGCAAAGACCTTGCTCGACGCGTGAAGCGCGTGAGTCAAAATGGCCGATGACCGGTTCTTGAGACGTAACGGTCCGGCAATAATTCTCCTTGGAATCCACCACCAAAAACCTGACACGCAGGTTGATCGGTCACAGCGATGACAACTCTGTCGCAGGAATCCCTCTCCCGGGAACCCAAAAGTACACTCGTGACTCTTGCTCGCCAACGTTCGCTCCAGACCGCAAGTAGCTCGGCTCCTTCTTGTCCGGCTCACACGCTCCGCCCTTTTTTCTCTTCTTCCTCTTCGTCGTCAGGTTCCCGATCCGGTTTCCTGTTTCTTTTAACATTAACTTTTTTACCTTTTGAAAACAGTTCATGAACAATAAACCTTTTGAAAACAATAATAGTACATGGAATCAGACATATTTACAGTGGATGCAAACCACCACAACGGAAGTGACGAATCCGTAACAATATATATATATATATATATATATATATATATATATATATATATATATATATATATACACAAAAACTGCTTGCTTGAGCTAAGTTGCCACGTCGAGAGTCGTGAGTTAACTTATAGCTGCGTTGTTTTCTGTGACGTTAGTACTTATTTAATTTGGGGATTCTTAAGAAAGTCATTAAGTGCTACATGAAATTAGTATTATTGTGCTGAAGGTAAACAGTGGGGAATAATAAATATTCTTTATAAAGTTACCTTTCTGTCTTCTCGTATGTTGGTTTCACCCAAAAAAGAACACGAAGGGTACATCAGCTTCTTTATTTATTTTCTGTCGTGACACCCTCTGGGTTACCAGTGCACTCACTGCGGTACGACCAAGGTCAACACATAACTGATGCGTTCCTGAAAAGTGTGACGAATATTGAAATGATGAAAATCAAGCAGTTTTTCTCATCTTACTATAATTCAGCAAATGTCTGTCCGTCTGTCTGTCTGTCTATCTGTCCGTTCGAAGGTACCGTAAAAACTGCTGAACCGATCGCAACAATATTTTGGGTGGATAATCCTGGGATCTCCAGGAGTAAAATAGGCTATATAGTTTTCCCAATTTCAGCTTTGGTCTCCAGCATTCTCAGGTTTGGACTCCCGCATAACATTCGCGTTCGCATAACGTTCATTGTGACGATGTTGTTTTCCCGGGTGCCGCACAAACGGCTGCACCGATTGCTGCACGGCTGCACTGATCGGACTCGGTGACCTCGGACAAAGACCTTTTATAAGGACACGGGTTGAATCCCTGCTTGAGAGAATTTCAACCCCCTCCCCACCATCACGGCCGTCTCTCCAACTTACAATCCCACGAGATATGGGGAAAGGACGACTCAAAACCAATATAAACATCAATAAACATTATTCGTATATATAAACATCACTAAAAGTAAATAATGACCTCGGCCAAAGTTCAAATGACGTGAGTTTAATCTCTACATGAGAGAGTTCCACATCGCTATTTGGGTGGTGAATACGCTAACAGATCGCTGTCTCCATCGATCTTGCCAAGGCCGTAACACCGATCGGCTCAAAATCATTTTAACTGTTGATTTGGAAGTTTTTACAATGAAGGAAACACGTATCGGGAGTACATACGACATCGGGAGTACTAACTGCACGCGTCTTCAGTATCAAGCTTAAATCTGTCATGGCGGATCTGAAGAGCGGAACGCTTGGAGAAGTGGTGGGCTACTTTGGCATGAAGGAGGATCAGAAACGTGGACTCCCACACTGCCACATCCTGCTGATACTTGCTCCCGCATGACGTTATTTTCCCGGGTGCCGCACAAACGGCTGCACCGATCGAGATTTAACAGATGTTTATATAAATCGTTTAAAAGAAAAAAAGCCTTCAATTTCTGATATTTAGCCTTTTCATTTGGGCCTCCCAATTGAAGCCCTGCCCATAGGGTGGGTACCGTTGCCAGTGAGAATTAAAGGAATAAGGGGGGATGTGTTCTTAACATTGCTACTTCAGGTATTATATTTCACGTTTTACCTGTTATATTACCCTTTTGTGATTAAGACAGTAATATTCAAGGACACAAACATATAAATAAACAAAAAACAATTTTCAGAAATATTGAAATAAAAATTTACCTCTTCCGAAATAGTCGAAGTTTGTGGTACGTCCTTCCTCCTTATTTAATGAAGTTCAGTATATTTATAGAATGGAGGCAAACTGAATAACCCAGAAAGATCAACGGCACTTTCACCAGTATCCATTCGATGAATAACATCTAATTTCACTTTTAAGGTAACATTTTTTATGACGCATCTCCGTCAATGTACTGTACATTAGTGCGAAGCCAAGTCCAGTAGTTCTTTCGGCAATGTTACGATCTCCCGATTTGGTAATTTAACGATGCCTTCTGGCGTCGTGATCAATCTTGGTTATTCGGAAAACGCTCTAAAATATAAGGTATGGCTATTAAAAGCTTATGACTTCCTTCTATAGCATTTTTTCCAGCGTATCTTTTTGTACCCATTTGATGTGGTGGCCATTTTATTTCACCTTTCCATCCCTCCATAAGGAGTACCACCATACTCCATGAAAAAATGATTTTTTGGGATTGGCCATTATTACACAATAAATAATATTGTCATGTCTGTGGGCTCGGCAATGATATGTAGAGTCAGGTAGATTTGTATAAATTAACATGCTCCGGATGTCGGGTAAGAACCATCACCATATAATAAGTTCTGTTTCGCTGAATGCCGGATAAGGGTATATCTGTCCCTGTCATGAGGGGGCTGGGCATGTTAACTAGCTTAGGGCATAAGGATAAATTATCCATTGTTTGTCTTACCCTATGTGATTTACATCCTTTGTCCTTTATGGCACTGCAATTGACACCAGCGCAGGAAGTGCCCATTAAACCACACATAACAATAAAACCAACCGGAAGCCAGGCATCGGGCACTGGGGCTGACAATCCCGCCTGGCAGGCACACATTGCTCGTGCAGGCCGAGAGCCACGCCCAGAAGGACAGTGATTGGGCGGGAGTTGACAAACAGGAAGGGTAAGAAGGTAAGAAGGGGTAAGAAGCGATTCGCTGATTGGCCAGGACGGAGAAAGAAGGCACTCATCGATTGGTGAAAGAAGGGCGAGCAAGAAGCTAGGCAGAGAGCTGGACAAGGCAGTGGTGGCCTGCGGGATGATTGGTGGAGAAGCGCTGATGACGTCACAACCGGACATTAGAATAACTCTCGGACCGACATCTTTCCTCTTGCCCTCATCTCTTGCCCTGCTCTTGCCCTGCTCTTGCCCTCCTCTGGTTCCCTTGTTCTTCTCCCTCGCACTCTTGTGCCTGTTTTCGTTCTGGACCTCGGGACGATTGTGCTTGGACCGGCCGTGTTCAGAGACACCACCAGGAGACGTGCAGAGTTTTGCAGGCGGAAACGACGTGCGGCTTACCGCTGCAGCGTGACGAGGCCTAGTACGAGCGCTGCAGTTCGAACGGGCGCAACGAGGCCTAGTTCCTGCCAACGTGCGCGCTTCATGCGCAACGCCGGCTGGACCCATTCGCAGACGCTGACGAGACCTCACCAGTGATCAGAGCGAAGCACACACACACACATAATTTATTTTCCAGTTCATTCATCCCTTTTGTTTGTGTTTGGTTCTGTGTGTGGGAGCACTCCATATCGGAATTTAGTTTTACCGTCGCGTTTTGCTTCTTACCAGCATTCCGTAAAATAAACCTGTTTATATTTGACCATTTTAAATCCAGTTCATGCAAGTTTATTTTCCGCAGGTTTGAGGACTGCAGCGGGACCACAGGTAAGCTCTTCAGCTTCCTCTTCTTCTTTCTTCCTCCCGCGCATATACAGTAAAATCCGCATTTGATCATCGCCGTCGGAGTTAAAAGCTTGCTATTGGCCATTTGTGATCCCTGTGGTGTTCCCCTCGGGAAATCACACGACAATATTATTGTGAGGAACAGACGTTTAAAAAATGAAGTGTGTGTTTGTGTATTGTCGCGTTCCTGGCGATTAAAATCTTTCCCAGGAATGAATAGCTGAGCAAGCTTTAACTCCGAGGCACTGTTCAAATGCGGACTTAATATACGCGGGGAAAGAAAGGGTAGTGGGGGGATGAAGGGGCTTACCTGTGGTCCCTTTGCAGTTCCCAAACCTTCAGAAAAAAACTCACACGAAAACGGATTTTAAAATGTACAAAAATAACAAAAGGATTTATTAAAAGAAAATGCCGATAACAAGAAAACCGCGACGGTAAAACTAAATTCCTATGGGATCCTCCACACCAGACTTAAACACAGACAATGGGATAAAATAACGTTGGATAAAATAAAGACGTGTGGTTATTTAGTGGGACTTATCTCAGATCGGCTCGTGTGGTCTCGTCAGTCTGTGAACGGGTCCCAGAGGTCCGTGCACGGGGACACGCCTTGGCGCGAGGTAGGCCTCGCTACGCCCTTGTTCTTTATGTCTCGTCACGCTGCAGCCCAGCAGCGCTCGTCCACGCGTCGTTCCCGGCTGGAAAACTGTAGCTCTCCGCCCGCGGCTCTTCTGCCTCATGTCCACCAGCAAAGTCTTGGAACGCGGCGTTTATATGATCAAGCTTCCCCGTGCAGTGCGCACGCAAAACCGGCCACTTTGACATCCAGCACGAGAAGCCCAATGTCCGCGTGCGCCAACTACTTTACACGCAGTCCCCTCACGTCTTCGGTCCTCTCTTCCAATCAGAGAGATCCTTCCGACTCGTCCTTCCCTCCACCAATGAGCGAGTCCCTTCTTACTCCGGCTTTCCTTGTCTATCAAGATCCCTGGCCAATCACGGCTCCTCGTGGCGTGTCCTCGGCCTGCCCGAGCTTTGTGTGCCTGGTAAGTCGGGGTTGTCAGCGGCACGTGCTTGATGCCTGGCTTCCGGTTGGTTTTATTATTAGGGCGATTCCTGCTCTACGTGTCCAATGCGGTGCCATAAGGGACAAAGGATGTAAATCACCGAGGGAAAGACATACAGGGAATTTACATAATCCCTGAGCTAGTTAACATGCCCCATTCCTCATAATGGGGACAAAGATACACCTTAATCCGCCATCCGTGCTAAACAAATTCCCTACTCATAACATGGTGGTTCTTCTTCTTCACGACATTCGGAGCATATTAATTTATACATTCTACCTGTACTAAAGTATCCCTACCCCCACAAATGTAATTGTATGTTTTATTTATACCAGCCGGGGTAATCAGCGTTGACCGGTCTATTTTTTGTGAAGGCCTGAAACAGTTCCCTACACCCACTAAAGAATGGGGTCTGGACACACTTCCCTGCACCCATTAAGGAATGGGGTCCGGTCACACTTCCCTACACCCACAATAGAGCAATTAAAAGGGAAAAAAATCCAACGTTTCTTTTTCAAAAATTTCAACATAACGACTTTTTTTTTCAAAATTATTTTTGGCCTAAAACACTTTGCAGCAGTCACTGATAAATCTCTGAAAGTTTGACAAAGATCCGTTCAGATATCTCTGAGAAAAATGAAGACACACATACAGACCATGGTTTCCGCGCATCATTAAAAGTCATTATATTTGAAACTCTGGTTTGAAAAAAATTGAAAAAGGTTTGCCATTATATTTGAAAACAGTTTGACATTATATTTGAAAAAAGTTTCACATTACATTTGAAAAAGGTTTGACATATTTGAAATCAGTTTGACATTATGTTCGAAAAAGGTTTGACATTACATTTGAAAAAGTTTGACATTATATTAGAAAACACTGACATATTTGAAAACAGTTTGACATATTTGAAAAAGTTTGACATTACATTTGAAAAAGTTTGACATTATATTAGAAAACACTGACATTATATTTGAAAAGGCTTTGACATTATATTTGAAAACAGTTTGACATTATATTTGAAAAGGCTTTGACATTATATTTGAAAACAGTTTGACATTATATTTGAAAAGACTTTGACATTATATTTGAAAAGACTTTGACATTATATTTGAAAAGACTGACATTATATTTGAAAAAGTTTGATATTATATTTGAAAACGGTTTGACATTATATTTGAAAAGACTGACATTATATTTGAAAAAGTTTGACATTATATTTGAAAACACTGACATTATATTTGAAAACAGTTTCACATTGTATTTGAAAACAGTTTGACAATATATTTGAAAACAGTTTCACATTATATTTGAAAAGACTGGCATTATATTTGAAAACAGTTTGACAATATATTTGAAAACAGTTTGACAATATATTTGAAAACAGTTTCACATTATATTTGAAAACAGTTTGACAATATATTTGAAAACAGTTTCACATTATATTTGAAAAGAGTTTGACATTATATTTGAAAACAGTTTCACATTATATTTGAAAAAGTTAAACATTATATTTGAAAAGACTTTGACATTACATTTGAAAAAGTTTGACATTATATTTGAAAAAGTTTGACATTATATTTGAAAACAGTTTGACATTATATTTGAAAACAGTTTGACATTATATTTGAAAACAGTTTGACATTATATTTGAAAACGGCTTTACATTATATTTGAAAAGACTGACATTATATTTGAAAACAGTTTGACATTATATTTGAAAATGTTTGACATTATATTTGAAAAGACTTTGACATTATATTTGAAAAAGTTTGACATTATATTTGAAAAAGTTTGACATTATATTTGAAAAAGTTTGACATTATATTTGAAAACAGTTTGACATTATATTTGAAAACAGTTTGACATTATATTTGAAAACAGTTTCATATTATATTTGAAAACAGTTTGACATTATATTTGAAAACAGTTTCACATTATATTTGAATTATATTTGAAAAGACTGACATTATATTTGAAAACAGTTTCACATTATATTTGAAAAGACTGACATTATATTTGAAAACAGTTTGACATTATATTTGAAAAGAATGACATTATATTTGAAAACAGTTTGACATTATATTTGAAAAGACTGACATTATAATTGAAAAGATTGACATTATATTTGAAAAGACTGACATTATATTTGAAAAGACTGACATTATATTTGAAAACAGTTTGACATTATATTTGAAAAGAATGACATTATATTTGAAAACAGTTTGATATTATATTTGAAAAGACTGACATTATAATTGAAAAGATTGACATTATATTTGAAAAGACTGACATTATATTTGAAAAGACTGACATTATACAGTGAAACCTTGACTTACGAGTTTAATTCGTTCTGTGACCGAGCTCGTAACTCAATTTGCTCGTTTCTCAAATTAAATTTCCCCATTAAAATGAATTGAAATGCTATTAATCCGTTCCAGCCCCCCAAAAACCACACCAATTTTTTTTGTTATGTGTTTTTAAATAAGAAAAATGTACTTTATAAATAACAAATAATGTATAAACAAGCACGACCTCGTATATACTGTACATAATAAAAGAGAATGTAAAGAAATAAACTGGTTTTATTAAGTGTATTTACTCACACTCCTTTATTTACTGTATTTACTCACTGTATTTACTGACACTGTCAACCACACAAACAACAACTTCTCCATCTCTTCATGGACAGAGGTCCGGAGCTTTGAAATAATCTTAACGCCCTTGGCTGGCGTTATAGCCTTTATCGACTCCTTCTGCTTCAAAATCGTACATATCGTAGAAGTACTACGATCATACTGCCTCGCCGAGTCGACAACACGCACACCTCGCTCATGTTTTTCGACGATTACGTGTTTTATATCCAAGCACATCAACCTTTTCTTCTTCTCAGCACTGCCCTTGGCACTCAATTTCTTAGGACCCATGGTTAAAACTAAGAAATTTTCCAAAATAAACAAAATGCGAAAACAAAGCAACAGCGATACGGCAGAGATGCTTGCACGGCAAGATAACCACGTGAACTGAACGCTCGCTGGGCCACCTCGTGGCGGGTGGCGTAAGCTCGCTCGCTCGTAACTCAGATCTCGGCTTGCATCACAAAGCAAAAAATCGACCGAGCGACGGCTCGTATCTCGGAAAACTCGTAAGTTGGTGCACTCGTAAGTCAAGGTTTCACTGTATTTGAAAAGACTGACATTATATTTGAAAACAGTTTGACATTATATTTGAAAACAGTTTGATATTATATTTGAAAAGACTGACATTATATTTGAAAAGATTGACATTATATTTGAAAAGACTGACATTATATTTGAAAAGACTGACATTATATTTGAAAAGACTGACATATTTGAAAACAGTTTGACATTATATTTGAAAAAGTTTGACATTATATTTGAAAAAAGTTTGACATATTTGAAAAAGTTTGACATATTTGAAAACACTGACATTATATTTGAAAAAGTTTGACATTATATTTGAAAACGTTTGGCATTATATTTGAAAAAGGTTGACATTATATTTGAAAACAGTTTGACATTATATTAGAAAACAGCTTTACATTATATTTGAAAAAGGTTGACATTATATTTGAAAACAGTTTGACATTATATTGGAAAACAGTTTGACATTATATTGGAAAACAGTTTGACATTATATTTGAAAACAGTTTGGCATTATATTTGAAAAAAGTTTGACATTATATTTGAAAACAGTTTGACATTATATTTGAAAACAGCTTTACATTATATTTGAAAAAAGTTTGACATATTTGAAAACAGTTTGACATTATATTTGAAAAAGTTTGACATTATATTTGAAAAAGATTGACATTGTATTTGAAAAAGTTTGAAATATTTGAAAACACTGACATGATATTTGAAAAAGGTTGACATTATATTTGAAAAAGTTTGACATTATATTTGAAAAAGTTTGACATGATATTTGAAAAAAGTTTGACATTATATTTGAAAACAGTTTCACATTATATTTGAAAACAGTTTGACATTATATTTGAAAACAGTTGTACATTATATTTGTGAAAAAGTTTGACAATATATTTGAAAAAGTTTGACATTATATTTGAAAAAGTTTGACAATAAATTTGAAAAAGTTTGACATTATACAGATAGTTCCCGACCTATGACGTAGGCGACTTACGACGACCCGGACGTACGACGATGGAAACGACGGGCGGAAAAAAATTTAAAATACGTCAAAGAAAAACTAAAAGGAAAGAAGAAGAAGCGAGTGAGAAAGCATGGTGGCGAGAGACGCTGTGACGTCATCGCTCTCCAGGCAGCTTCTCCCACATGAGGCAGCGTCTCAGTTAGTAGCTCTTTGTGTTTCACACTGGCAACATCCCTTATGCTCCGTAACTCAGCCAAACCAACGATTACTCTACGACTACTGCCCTACTAGTTCTTCGCTGTTTATACCCTACTGCAAGCATCATGTCTGGCAAGAGACGTCCACCCATGGCTGGTGCCGATAAGAAGAAGAGGAAGGCGATCAATCTTGAAGTGAAGCTCAAAATGATTGTGCAGCATGAGAATGGTAAAAGCGTTACCGCCATCTCACGTGACCTTGGCTTCTCCCACTCAACGGTGTCTACCATCATCAAGGACAAGAGTCCATAAAGGGAATGGCTGAGGGGTTTGCGGTTTTCAACCAAGGACTTCAGCTGTTCGAGTGCATGGACACCAACGTTAATCGCTTTTCCAAATTCGATCGACAACTTCAGCAGACCCGAGCGTGTTACAGGGAAATTTATGATGAAAAAAGGAAGCAAACAGTTCAGCCAACTCTCGACGATTTCTTTAAAAAAAACATCCTATCGCCTCCACCTCCAACGCCTCCGCCACAACCTCCGCCCTTTCCGTGTCTCCCAGACCAAACTCGTCACCATCACCGCCACCATCAACTTTGTCTTCAACCACCAATGATTCTTCAACGCTAGACGACCCCGGCTCCTGATTTCAATATTATTGATACACTGTACATTTTATTTAGTACCTATTAAACTGCATTGTATACTGTATTTGTACATTTTTTTTGTTTAATAAATTGCTATAAAATGTCATTTTTTTATTTCACCCAAATAATCCATGAATACGTACTTGAATACGTATCAATACATGGTACATAATACAGTCATATCGGCACTGAATGACCCTATAGGTCCCAGTGCCTTGCCGTTGGCCTAAATCTCATATTCCATTCCAAAGTCATATGATGGAAAACGGACGTAAAAAATGTCCCAAATAATCCATGAATACGTACTTGTATAGGTATATTAATAGGTACATGTAATTCAAGCCAATAATAGGTTGGGCTAGCGGCGAGGGTGCCGGCTTAGGATCCTAGGATCCTGGGTTCGAATCCTGGTCGATCGCTGAATTAACGCCAGGGGGGTTGACTCAGCCTGTCATCCTTCCGAGGTCGGCTAATTGAGTACCAGTTCACTGGTAATTCCCTGTTTGTCGTTAAAGGCGGCAAAAAGGGTTGGCGTCAGGAAGGGCATCCGGCCGTAAAACATTGCTTCAAAAAGGGGACCAAAAAACAACAACAACCACGGTCCCCGAAAAAGGCCAACCCCCGCTTGCGGGGAAAAATGGCCTCTAAAGGTGGTTATATAAAGGTGGTTTAATAGGTACATGTAATTCAAGACATAATACTAACTTGAAATACATGTCCCATGTAATTAACGTCATGAGACTAACACATGATACCATGATAGTACACGTACTTTGGAGTTATGATCCAACTACTACCTGAAAAATACAGGTCCACAAAAGGGGGTCCGACTTCCAACGGAACCGACATCCGACGGACATGACGGAACGTAACCCCGTCGTAGGTCGGGAACTATCTGTATTTGAAAAGACTGACATTATATTTGAAAATACTGACATTATATTTGAAAAAGGTTTGACATTGTATTTGAAAAGTTTTACATTATATTTGAAAAAGTTTGACATTATATTTGAAAAAGTTTGACATTATATTTGAAAAGACTTTGACAATACATTTGGAAAAAGTTTGACAACACATTTTGAACAAACCTCACATACATCCTCCATTAATTAATTATCCCTCACAGGTGACGTCATTAAAGACATCATCAAGGAAGATATTTCCTCCATTCTGTTGTTAAATTCCTCAGCAATGGAAATTCTTTGAAATTTTACGCAGATCTTCATATTTGCATGACTTGGTTGAACTTTCCCATTGGTTATTGTGAAGGTCGCAGGTTGTAGTTTTTGGAGAATTAATTAATTTAGCCTTCAATGATATTCAGTGACTCATTGTCTCAATAATTAAGGTCCAAACTTGTTTCAGAAGTACAATCGGCTGATTTTAATGGTACGTGGGAGTTCTCAATCCACTTTTACAAAATATTACAAAACACACTCTTCAATTCAAAGTAACACATACACGACAGAATAATATCACTACCCTACATACTACGCACGCTACATTCAATACAGGCAACTGGACTGAGAACCTTTCCGATTTTCTGTTACACGGCTATTTGTGGTCAAAGATGAAAGCGTGAGAGGTCAGGAGAGGGTCAGAGAGGAGAGATAACATTTCAGCATACAGTGCATTTGTGATTTCGCCATTCATTGGATCCATCCACAGCAGGCAGCTCTTCCAGGTCGTTATCTCTGCCTCTCCCCGGCCATGAGTGTCAGATAATGATAAACAGAGATACTAGCTGTTTTGCAAAATAAACAGAGCTCACTGCTCCTTTGAGATAACATGCTTTAGCGTGTTGAGAACATCTGGTTTGTCTCAATCTCCAGCCTGGAGAAAACAGGGTTACAAAAGTTCAATGAGAGGGTTACACATTATTGTTACAAGATTCAGTTCTATAGTTTAGATCTTCAACATATATGTATAGATTTGTATCGTATGAAAAGTATACTTATTTATCCAATATTAGAATAAAAGGGACTATTTATTTTTATTCTCCAAATGGGCTGACTTGACTGTGAGGATCTGAAGCTAGATAACATCACAGTTCAAGCTGGACGTTTGCCTCTAATCTCAGCAAAGGAGCCCAGAATCATTATGAACTATAGCATAGTATTATTAAGATTCATCAAAGACTAAACTATTTCTATCTCATTGTCATTACAATATATTTTCTTAATCAAGAGGATCAGGGACAAGTTTGAATTTGAATGCCTGCGATAACTTGCCTGCCCCTGGCTTGTAGAGGTCTTTATAATTCTACATAGTGTATTGGAGAATTCTCACTTGTTTATGTTTGTGTGAACTTTTCATTAATTCTCTGTTTCTCTACCTCTTTCCCCACTGGTACACCTTTGTGTAATTGTCTCATTCACAAATGGAAATTGATTGCCAAGAGAGCTTTGTAATTTCCTCTTTCCTCTCTCTTTGAGATCCATATTATTATGTGGATGCTGTTTTTATATACCTCTACTGACTTTTTTTCCTGTGAATGATCTTTAGAGGGATCAACAACGACCTTCAGTACGTTTTCCTTCACCAAGAATGTTCACACCTCCAACGAGAGATCTTTGCCGCAACAGCGGAAGAGTTACTTAATGAAGTTCATGGATTACAAAAATAATTTGAGTCGTGACCATGTAAACATGGATATTGACACTTGTGAAAAGACAGACAATGGCACAGAATGCAAGACATCTCAGAAAGATTCCAGCAAGAAGACTCGCCGGAGGAGACGTACTGTTGAGAAATGTCACGAGTGCAGGACGTGCAACAAACCATTTAAGTTTAAGTCAGAGCTCCTGAAACACATACGGACACACACTGGTGAGAATCCGTTTAAGTGCACTGACTGCACTAAATCATTTGCAAATCATTCAAACTGGCAGACACACGTGCGGACACATACTGGGGAGAAGCCGTACGAGTGCCTTTTTTGTAGTAAATCATTTGGACACCTTTCCAACTGGAATGTACACATGAGGGGCCATACTGGAGAAAAGCCATTTCAATGCAGTGTGTGTAATAAATCATTTACATTGAATCAGAACCGCCAGAACCACATGAGAATACACACAGGAGAAAAGCCGCACACATGCTCAATTTGCAAAAAATCATTCATTCAGATCTCGGCTTACCAGGCACACATGAGGACTCACACTGGGGAGAAACCGTATAATTGTAGTTTCTGCAGTAAATCGTTCAGTCAGACCTCGAGCCGCAAGGTACACATGCGGACACACACTGTTGAGAAGCCATATCAGTGCAGTGTGTGCGTTAGAAGATTCCAAAGCATCTCAAACTGCCAGCGACACATGGGAACACACACAAACATCCACACTGTTGAGAAGCCACACAAGTGCAATGTGTGCAATAGAACATTCAGTGACATCGCACACCGCCGGGTACACATGAAGTCGCATGATCCAGAGAAGTCATTCAAGTGCAGTAGGTGTCATCAAATATTCAGTGACTTCTCAAGCCATCACCTACACTTGAGGACCCACACCGGGGAGAAGAAATCGTACAAGTGCCGAGTGTGCAATAAATCATTCCATCACAACCCAAGCCGCCAGGTACATATGAGGACCCACACTGGGGAGAGGCCGTATAAGTGCAATGTGTGCAGTAAATCATTCAATCAAATCTCAAGCCACCACGTACATATGAGGACCCACACTGGGGTGAGGCCGTATAAGTGCAGTGTGTGCAATAAACCATACCGTCACATCTCAAGCCTCCGGACACACATGAGGAACCACCCTGGGGATAAACTGTACAAGTGCAGTATATGCAATAAATCATTCAGCTATAATTCATCCTACAAGGCACACATGGTGATCCATGCTGGATAAAGGTACAAGAGAAATGCCAAAATCGAAATCTTATAGAATTGTCCAAACACCTGTAATCCATTGACACATCTGCGAAAAGTTCAATATCCCAGTCTGACAAATTCAGAAAAGTACAAACTAAAAGCAATAATTGAAAACGAGACGTAGTACTCACGATGACATCACCATCCCATCAAGACGTTGGGACAGTGATAGTTGGAGCAACATGAACTCGAAGAAGAAACGCACCGAGACCTTTAAAACCATATTGCGGAATATTGCAACAAACGAACACAAATTGGAGGCTGCCTGGAGATCAGTGAGCAAAATTTGGAGAAGAGCAAAACTTCACAGCTTGGTGCTTGAAACGTGGTCCTGTACCAAAATGGAGGTGAATACTTTGAGTCCTAGGAGGACTCTGTTCCTCATTCTGAAACCCAAATGGAGATGACACCCTAATAGAAAGATAGTCTCTTCCAGGGAGATGATCGTTCTCCCAGTCCCTGTCCCCTCTCTGTTCTGCTTGGCTCTGACCCCCAAAACACGACGATCGACAGCCAAGTAGATGAACACAGTGTAACCTCCCACAGGAAGTTGGAGGTGACATCCTAACAAACAAAGTCAACAACCTCCTGTATATGGACGACAAGAGGTTTAACTCCAAACAATGAATAACTAACAGAACAGGTAAAAGTGGTAAAACGGTACTCTGAAAACATTGAAATGCAATTCGGACAAGGTAAATGTTGCCAACTTAACATAAAAATAAACAATGACCAACAACACAAAAGTCAAGAACTATGCAAGAGCGAAGAAATGAAACATTGTGAAAACACCTCGGGGTGGAATAGGATCAGCAAATCGAACACACAAGACAAGAGTCCAAAAATATTTATGCAGAACAACCAATGATGGACAAACATCTCCCCAAGAAACAAAATCGAAGTTGTAAATCAGCCAATACAACTGCAGAATGGTGCATTGTGCTGCAATGGTAGATTGATAATTCAGATGTAAAAGGAATTTCTAACTATCCAAGAAGTGTTCGATAAAATCAGTTTGCCCCAAGACTCGAGTTAGCGAGACGTGAAGGAGGCAGAGGGCTGTTGGAGTTTAATCGAGTTCATTGACCAACTGTGGGATTCGCTGTGAATGTAAAATGCTCAACAGATCTTTGAATCCCATTTCCCATGAGCACCAAGAACGCGAGGCTGGAAAGCTCAATCACCTCGGAAAACTTTTTCCATCAAGAAGCACAATTACAAAATGTAAGAACTGAAAGCGAAACAGAAGAAAACACAACATTCACAATTTCAAGGACAATGAAGGAAAGTCACAAAAAAACCCACTCAACTCAGACATTTTTATTTGTCAATGTAAAGGAGAGATCAGCTGGATGGGAAATGTCCTCTTCTTGATGTGGAATGGACTGAAAAAGCTCCTTTACGAACCTGAAATAATTGTTCATGAAATACAAACAATCATTTCATGCATTGGTTGAACTGACTGTTTAAATGAGTTTCCATATCAACAAATCTGTACAATGTTTATCTTATAGTTATTGTGCTTGTTTACGAATTCATCTTTTTATAACAGTTTCGTTTCGATAACAACAATAATTTTCTTTGAATGACAAAATGCTGTGAATCTTTCGGAAGCAAACGAATTAAAATCTTTTTAAAACGCGATTTTCTTTTATTGTCGCCGAGTTTATTATTTCATTGAGCCTGCTCGTGGCTTAACAGATAAGATGGCTGCTTTCATGGTCCCAAGCCTCTGTTGTGTCATAAATAACATCAGGTGGGTGAACTCAGCCAGTTATCCTTCTGAGGTTGACAAAATGAGTACCAGCTCGAGAAAAATGAGCCATTGGAGTTGTGACCATCCAGGATTGTGCCACCTGGAGAATGACACTACCTCAGCAGCTTGTATCATATGCCTGACGGGAGGAACAGAATGTTTTTTATTAATGGAAGTCAATAGAATTGAAGCGTTCCTGACACGAAAGATGGTTGTTTGTGCACGTTTTTTGTTGCAAGTCACTCTTCTCAGGCAGAAACGTGTGTTTCAAAAAATAGTGTATTTAGCTTGTAAGCAGCAAAACAACACATTGCGCAAGAAACCTTATTAGTGCAAAAACGGTCTTGTTTTCTTAATAGAAGCGTTTGACAAAAAAGCTCTGTCGGAAGTCACTATTTTAGGGCAGAAACGTGTTTTTGTTTATTTTTAACTCAACTGGACTATGTCCAGCTGAGTTTTTGTCGACACCCAGTGTCCGTCGTCCGTCTGTCTGTCTGTCTGTCTGTCGTCTGTAAACAATTCGACGTCGACGCTCTAAAAGTCACAAATATTGATTAAATTTGATGAAAATTGTGATGCAGCATCTTTAAGACGTAAACTAGTTTGGGATTGCATTTGGGCGTTGCACGCCAAAAAATGGGTACGACAAGGCGGCCATATTGAAAACCAATTTTTGTCATATATTTTTAGCACATATAAACGATGTAGTTTGTGGTTCTATTATGCATATTCTAACGATATTGAGATAGACTAGTTGAGTTCACGTTCCCTGGAACCTCGAGTTTGTATACAGAATCGAGGCTCGTGTAAGAGCTAACACATTGAACATGAAAACATGCACAGACACATAAAACATGCAATGAAGGGAGGGGGAGACAAGAGGGGGAGAGAAAGGGAAGCACATGAGCACAACAACAGTGGAGAACAAGGACGTCGGGAAATCTGTGGTCGGGAGAGGGCTGGGGGGTCGGGAGAGGTCCCTTGTAGTCCCTCTCTGTGGTCGGGAGAGGGACGACAAGGACTTTCAAGAAAGAAAACGGAATTTGAAGGAAGTGGATTTGGAGTCAATTAATGGGGTAGAAAAGATCAAGATTTTGAATGGGGGAAGACAAGAGATGGTGGTGAACAGCTGTTTTCAAGACCAGGAGGGAGGAGTGGGATTGAAGAGAGTGAGGGAGTTTGTTCCAGAGGCGGGAGAAAAGAGGAGTGAAGGTGAGCAGAGGGCCTAGATTTTGGCAGTTTAACCAGAAGATGGTTGCTGGCAGATCTTGTGCGACCTGTAGGAATATTTGGGGGACAGAGCACAGAGAGAGCTGGGGGGGCAAGGCCGGAGAGGAGTCGGTAGAAGACAGAAAGACCACCAACCTGCCTGCGGTGGGTGAGTGAAAGTCCCTCGGAGATAGCTTCATCAAATAGTCTGTATTTAGTGTAACAAAAAAAAACAAAAAACATTACAGAAGAAACCTTGTTCGTGCAAAAACAGTCTTGTTTTCTTAATGGAAGCATTTTTGACACAAAAGCTTGTGGTTACCTCCACCCCTAAGGTGGATGAAGGTTATGTTTTCACCCCTGTCTGTTTGTTTGTTTGTTACTTGCAAAAATCGAAGATTTTTCAAGTATATTGGTCGGTTGCGTTTGTTATTCTCTGTTTGTTTGTTTGTCACTCGCATACAAGTCACAATTCTAAACCGATCGTCATGAAACTTCACCAGGTTTTGAGGTCGTCACAATTGAGAAGCCTATTGGTTTTGAGGTCAATGGTCATCTGGAGGTCAGATCTCTAAAATCCGCAATTTTCATCCGATTGACTTGAAAATTGAACAGCCTTTGCACATTGTCACTGAATGGGAAACCAACTATTTTTGAGGTCAAAAGGTCAACTCAAAGTCCAACTTCTAAAATCATGAATTTCAATCCGATTGACCCGAGCTTTGATTAACGCCATCAATTTTAATCTTAATGAAATTGACAATTTGATGTGTCCATGGCAATCTTTTTGGGGGTGAAGGGTGGATTTTGCAAGTATCGTGCTCTGCGTGACGTCTTCCTGTTTGTCTCTGTGAACAAAATATCTCAAAGTTGTGGATGGATTCGGACGGAATTTGGCGGAGACGTAGCGTATGTGACAAGGACGGAATGATTAGAATTTTGTGAAGATCCGGATTTGGATCCGACCAATAGAATTTTTAAAGTGATTCTTCACCATTGGGAAATGGGGCCAAAAACGATACATAGCAGGATATCTCAAAAGGTTATGGACGGATTTGGACGAAACTTGGTGGACAGGTTGTGTGTCTGACGTGGACAATTCGAATCGATTTTGGTGAAGATCTAATTATGGATTCTGATACTATAATTAATTAAGTTTTTTACGTCATTCTTCATCATTGAGAGGTCGCCGATCCACGATCGTAACATAAAGGTTCTTTTTATCCTTCTTAGCCTATCCGATCGTGTCCGAGATCATCACCACGTGATCAAGACAAGAATCTGGTATCCGTATCTGGATCTTCACCAAAGTCGATCTAATTCTTCCTCGTCCAACTCAACCTGTCCACTGAGGTTCCTCCGAATCCGTATACATAACCTGCGGAGGTAATAATAACTCAAGCGATCGTGAATGGACGTCCCTTTTGTTGTTTTCTTTCTTCGTCCTCCAACATGCCGGCGGCACACAAATTGCTGACGTCACTAACAACTTCCGTTGGAATTCCGTGTGGATATTTCTTCTGCTTCAACACCGTGAGCCCGTGACCTGGGTGTATCGCGTCAGCTGAAGTTATCCAATCTCCCTTTGACCTTCTCTATATCGGAAAGTTTTTTTTCCTCAATTTAAAGTGAAAATCTGAAACAGGAATCGTGGGTTTGATCTTGATCCGATTCCGAGCAATCACAGGAAGGGTAAACCTGTTTGTTACTTCCGGTGAATCGAACCACGTGGTTCGGCGACCCAAAACCCAAGAGGTGAAGACCGAGGTCGGGATCATGGACCGAGAACCCCTAAACTGCGCCCACGATCCGAGCTCGTCGGATTCTCATGGAGGAGACGGAGGGGGTCCAGGAGGGGCTGCTGGGATCTGGGGCTTCAGGATCCTGGACGTTCAGGACCTTCGTGAAGGAGGGGACGAGCCCGACGTGCTAACAGGTACAGGTACATTGATCTCGTGTACAGGTAATAATTTCGTGAGTGCACATCTATTTATGACGTACACATGGAGGTTGCTTCTGTGAAGTGAGTTCTCCACGGAAGCTGCAGGTAGGTGTCGCCGACCCGCCCCTCCGACAAGGTCGGACAAGTGTGACGTTCGACTGAACACCGACCGACCGATCATCCGTCCATGTGCTTTTATATACTCGATATTTCATAAACCGTTTGCGTTGAACATTTAGCTTTCAAATTACAGGTGTCTATTCCTAATGACATATTATCTCAACCTGAATTGGCGACGGTGATTGGCTGAATAATGTTTAATTTCGATTAAATAGTGACCAAACATAACGCGGTGAAGCTGTGTGACGACATGTCTATTATTATTAATTACGTTCTGTTGGAAAATACCTTTCGACCCCTTAGAGCTTAGACCTTTGAAGACCCTTTAAGTTCCCCAAGACCCTTAAGACCACCAAGATCCCGAAGGACCAGAAAACCCTTAAAAACCCTGAAAATCCAGAGGACCCAAAAGACCGTGAAGACCTAAATGACCACAAAACTCCCTAAGACCCAAAGGACTATTAAAGACCCCAAATACCCTTAAAGACCCAGAGAAGCCAAAAGATCCTAAAGATCCTGAAGACCATCAAAGACCCTTAATGACCCAGAGGAACCAAAAGACCCAAAATACCTTGAGGTCTCAAAATATCCCAAAGACCCTGAGGACCCAAAGGACCCTTCAATATCCCGAAGACCCAAAAGACACAGAGGACCTTGAGGACACAAATACCCTGAAGACCATTAAAGACCACAAGGACCCTTAAAACCCCAAAGACCCATAAGATGCTTTAGACCCACTAAACCAGCTTGGATCCTTGACCATTTGGAGCTTGACATCACATGGACCTTTTTAGATTACAAATAAATTCCAAATAAATAATATCACCAATATTACAAATAAATTACAAATAAATAATATCACCAATATTACAAATGAATAATATCACCAATATTACAAATAAATTACAAATAATAATATCACCAATATTACAAATAAATAATATCATCAATATTACAAATAAATAATATCACCAATATTACAAATAAATAATATCACCAATATTACAAATAAATAATATCACCAATATAACAAATAAATAATATCACCAATATAACAAATAAATAATATCACCAATATTACAAATAAATAATATCACCAATATTACAAATAAATAATATCACCAATATTACAAATAAATAATATCACCAATATTACAAATAAATAATATTGTTGTGGTTTTGAGAATAAAGGCAACCCCCCTTTAGTTAGTTGCACCACAACATGTAGCGTCGCTTTAGTTCAGTTATTTCTTATTAAATGTTAAGTATCGTCTCCTTTCATGTGTTCGTATGCGTTGAGACAGGTCAGTAAGGATAGGCCTCATTGGGCCTGGAATGCCATGTGCTGGGCCTAGAACAAGTCGAGGAGGCCCGAGGGAGGAGCCGGAGGGAGTGGCTGGCAAGCAGCAAACAGCCAAGGGGGCTAAAGGGGAGTGGCCAACAACGGCAGCCAATGGGAGCTAAAGGGGAGTGGCCAACAACGGCAGCCAATGGGACCTAAAGGGGAGTGGCCAGCAATGCCGGCCAGCGGAGGCCCTTGGAACATTCTGGTGGGACTCCAGGGGGGGGGGGGGGGGGGGGATATAAAACCCGGCCCGGATCCCCAAACTCTCTCTCAAGCTCTCTAAGGTCGAAGTCTGAGCAAGAAGCTCTCAGCGCTCTCTCTCATTTTGGATCCATCTCGGTAATTTTGGCCAAAAATTTGCCTGATCCCAGTTCAACTCGGAACTCCGATAAATGTCTATTCTATAATCCATATATAAAAGGAGCCACGTTTCTCCAACTAAAGGGTTTATGCTGTCATTGAATAATAAAAATGGTACCATTGGAAAGGTAGTATCATGTTGAATGTGATTGTTTGGTTGTATTGTGATTGTTTGGCGGCTTGTTTGGTTGTATAGGCACCTAGCAGGAGTACCCGGCATTGCTGGGGGGGGGGGGGGGGGGGGAGCCAGGGAGGGATGGAAGGAAGCAGGAGAGGGAGGGGTGAGGAAGGGAGTGGAAGGGGGAGGGGTGGGGGAGGGGAGAGGATCTGGGAAAGATATACTACAAAAACATATTCTGGGGTGTGGGAGGGGGGCTTTGACAGGCCCCTCTGTTTTGGGGGAGGAGGTGGGGAGGGAAGGAGGAAAAATGTACCATGCAAAGAGTGCTTCATAACCTCAGTGTTGCACAAGTAAAAAAAAAGGAAATTGTTATGCACTCTGCCACTATCACCAGGTGGCACAACACGATACACATTTACATAGATAATTTACGCCCTTCTCCCGGTCCCCCACACTCCCGCATGAGGCCGCGGCCACATAGCCAATGTTACCCCCGAGACAAAGTTGTATTTGTATTTGTACCACGAGTAAAGTATGAAAGTGTTTATAGCTGGAGTAGCCGGCGTTGCTCAAGTGAAAAATAAACATTAACATATTTGAAATGAGGGCAAATATAATGGAAAAGCAATTACATCCAAATCAGAATCCATCACAAATGTCAAATCATCATTTTACCTTTTCATTGAATATCTGCTGCTGAATGTGGCGTTCATCACGTTTCTGAGTTAAGTATGATGACGTTCAGGAAGAAGAAGAAGCCTTACCACCTACTTTGACCACTTCCGGAATTGTTTTATTATTTGTGTTCAAATATCTGGTGATTGTTTTGTATTTATTTGTGTGAACATGTACTTGTAAATAACTGTCATTAATCAAAAAGGTTTAGGCACTATAGAGCAAAAAAAAATTTAATCCAAAAAAACAAACATTCCCAGGCAAAAAAAAACAAACATTTTGCCGAAAACATTCCCAGCACTCACTGATGAACCTCTGAAAGTTTGACGAAGATCCGTTCAGCTATCTTTGAGAAAAATGGCGATACACCGACCAACGGCTCTCTTATATAGTAGATAATAAATCAAACAATTTGTTCACAAAGTTGCCTAATTTAACAGCCTCTTCCTGTATCTGAAGACGAGAATAACAAGAAGCGCTATTGGTGTCTTCACACGGTGGTTTGAATGGAAACATTTATTATTCTATCATAGCAGGAAACCTTTAGAAAGACATGGAAGGAGCACACAAAATATATATAGTAATATTTCTCGAAGGAATAGAAAAATATATAAAAGTACAGGAAAGGAGTACACAAAACAACAACAACAACCACCGTTGATCAGAGTTAACTAGAGGTGTGTTTGCGTTGAAAGCCAGGCGTTCCATATCGACCGTGTTGCAAGCCGCTTGCCTATGCGCTCAATAAGCGATTAAGAGAGGTGCTTCCATATGTTAGCAAAAATGGCCACTGTAGTCAGATTCAAAACGATACTCCAATCATTGAAATGTTCGGAAGCATAAACTTGTTATGTTTACTCATAATATTGTTACAGACGCGGTTTAGATGTTATGATGGGCCGAGCGGATGGTCCAACCGCGACCGTTACAGGATCCCCAATTGGCCCGATTCCACCCGACGTTGACCAGATCGCACCGCAGATATTCAATCGGGAAACCTCTAAAGCGACCGAAAGAGAAGGAAAAGAGAAAAAAAGACAGAGTGCGGAGGAAGAACAGATTTATTATACACACACAAGCAAAAAGAAAGAGCGACCAAAATTATTTACAGCAATGGATGGAAGAAGCAGTCACACAGTGCATCGTTAGCTTATTCTATTCAATTTACTTAACCCCAGGACAACGATTAGGACAGACGACGTTCACACTTACACGGGGGATATTGCAGGCAGGGATGGCGGAGGTGGGTTGCTGGAGAGGGAGGCAGGGTCGGAGGTAGCAGCTCTCAATTCCTCGCGTTTTTGGCGGGAAAACCCTTGGTCGCGTATCCGCTGCTGATACTGTAGACGTCACGCGCTGGCTCGGTCACACCTGCTCCTCTCCTTCTGGTGGAGCCGTCTCCCCCCTCTCAGCGCGTCTCTCCAAAGTGGTGTTTCCTTTCCAAGTACCTCTCCTCTTTGGCTTGGAGCGTCTCTCCTCTCACAGCTCACAGTTCAGCTCACAGCTCCTCTCGCATGTCACCTCTTCGCTCATCTCCCATCTGGTGAAGCAGTCCCTTCCAGTCGCTTTTATCACTCGGGGCGGAATCAAGCCGCCGGCTGCGAGGGCACGCCTACCGGGTCGCTAACCGCGGTGCTGGTTGGCTGTTAGGGCTGTCCGATTCCTCCTTTGCTCATGACGACGTGCCACGCCTGTGAGTTGGCGGCTCCTACCCCCCCCCCTTCTCCGAGATGAGCACATGGGCAATGGCGGCTTGCGGGATTGAACACCACTCGCACCCCTTTTGAAAGGAACTTTGGAGAGCGGAGATGTTTGGGGAAATTGAAAGGGCCTACGCTTATTTTGTTTGATACAATGCAAAGTCAATCTAGTGGGAAACACATATTTAGCCTACATGGAATAAGGAAATAAACTATTTAAAAAGATATATCGTGGCCTATGTGTAAGTTTCATGGAATTAACTAGGAGGACGGCTGCGACCATTATTTACATTACGAGGGTGTTACACACAACAAAACCATACTTTTCACATTCGTTACACTTCCTTCAAAATCGTTACACTCTTCAAAAACCGTTACACTTCTCAAATTCGTTACACTTCTCAAAACCGTTCCAATATTATTGAATCGTGCATTTCATACTTTAAGTTTTACTTCTAATTTTCATTGTAATTATTTAACGTCAACAAACATGCAAAACCCCTCCACTTCCGTCCCCAAAATGGTCAATGGCAGGTCCAAAGATAAGCTTGGTCGGGCTCCTCCTTCTGAGCCCGCATTTCTTTCTCTTTCTTTTCGTGTGGGGCCATATGTCACCGAGTATTTTTTGTGTCGGTTATTTGGACGTATTTGTCGGAGCATTTCTCCGAAATAACCTCATCGAGTGGGGTCCTGGTCTGCATGTACGTACATACAGATCCCAGTCCATCTGTATGTACGAACGTATATTAACATTTGACTAAAAGCATCTTCTCTTCATAAAGTAGCCGACCAATTATGGACCAAATTTGGTACGATGCATCAGGACAGCAGGGTCTCATGGGGTTGTGCCCCCCATCCGGATGCAATGCCTCCAAAAAGGTGGTAAAAGGGGAAGTTTGCCCCAAATATTGACATTTCATTCAAAAATCTTATTCTCAGAAACCACCAGATAGATCCAGATCAAACGTGCAACGAGGCATTGAGATCATGCCCGAACCTTAAGTTGTGCTCCTCATGGTCGTATTTCCCCTGGAAAGGGGATCATGGACGCCCTTCCCATCAAATCAAATCAAGTTTATTTGTCACATGTAACAGATACAACAGGTGTGCGTCTTACAGTGAAATGCTTACTTACAAGCCCAACCTACCGTGCAAAACGTTTAGAATTAAAAAGCAATAAATTTGAAAAGAGTAATATAAATACACAATAATATACATATCCCCTCATTTTCACGAAAACATGTTTTCGACAACTACCGGAGCGATACGGACCAAATTTGCTAAGATTCATTAGGACAATAAGGTCTCATGGGGTTGTGCTCCCCATCCGGATCTGCCCATTCAATGAGGGTGAAAGGGGGCTTTGCCCCAAATATTGGTATTTCATTCAAAAATCTTCGCAGAAACCGCCAGACAGATCCAGACTAAACTCACACGAGGAATTGGGACCATTGGGACCAATTGGGACCTAGCAGGCTGAGCTGAGTCGGTCGTCCTGTGTATTTGATTGATTCTGTTGGATTTAGCATGTGCTGTCGTGTTGTGCTTTGTGTGAATGATTGTGATGGATCCCTGTTTCGTTTCCTGGCTTATGGCGGCGTGTCTGCCCGTGAGATTTGCAGTACTTTGGTTTTTACTCGCCACCAAGTTGAAAATTTCGAACTGTAAGTACCTGCCATGTTTTTTTCATTGAGCCTCACGCAGCCCCGGTGTGCGCCTCTCAACAAGACAGTTCTTTTCCCCGTCTTGCCCCATCGCTCCTCCAATCGCTCCTCCCATCGCTCGTCCCATCGCTCGTCCCATCGCCCGTCCCATCGCCCGCCCCATCGCCCGCCCCATCGCCCGCCCCATCGCCCGCCCCATCGCCCGTCCCATCGCCCGTCCCATCGCCCGCCCCATCGCCCGCCCCACCGCCCGCCCCACCGCCCGCCCCACCGCTCGCCCCACCGCTCGCCCCACCGCTCGCCCCATCGCTCGCCCCAACGCTCGCCCCACCTCTGCACGCACCGCTGCATGTACCGAGCTCGACTATCCGCTCTAACTCCTCTATCCCGAGGCCTATTCGCTACACTTGGCAAAAACTTCTGTCTTTAAACAACACCACTCGATTGACTCCTGGACTCGTCAGGCCTCAAATAACTTGAAATCGGCGTTGGTCTCCCGAGAAAACGCACAAAGCGAGGCGGGAGGAGAAAGCAGAGAAAAATACCGATTGTGATTTATCTTCGCGACCAGCGACGGCCCGGCCCACATTTTAATAATTCCTGCGAAAAAGTGTCCCCTGTCAACTTCAATAACCTCATCTATCCCTGTAGAACATACACAGCACCAAAACAACACCGTTCTGACCTGTATCTCGCCTTATTCAACGCTCAGTCTGTAAGTAGTCCTGACAAGCGAACCAAAATTACCTCTTTTATTCAAGATAACGATATCGACGTGTTTCTTCTGACCGAAACTTGGCTCCTACCCAGTGGCGACGAAGCGAGATGTGCTGATCTCACCCCACTTGGATACACCCTGCAGTCATTTCCTCGCTCCTCTCGGGGTGGGGGCATGGCTGTTATTTACAGAGACAACTTCTCTCCCTTTGTCTCCTTCACCACGACTTTTTCATTCGACCATTCATCCTACGAGCTAGCCCATGTCACCTTCACTCTGTCAGAAAACACTCTTCATTTCTTCTGCCTCCACAGACCTCCACCTAACCGGAAAAACAAGCTTACTGACTCTATGTTCGTGACCCAGCTTCCTAATCTGCTCGACCACTGCAATACTCTTCCTGGTTTCGTCTTAATTCTTGGAGATTTCAACGTCCACTATGACCAACCACAACATCCTCTCACTTCAAAGATCATTGACCTCCTTTCTACTTTTAGTCTGTCTCAGTCTGTCTCCCAAACTTCACACGTTAAAGGACACATCCTGGATTGGTTAGTGCACAGATGCGATGATCAGTTGGTGCAGTCCACGTCAGTGACCTGTGCTATCACCTCGGACCACTTCTGTGTCACCAGCCACCTGAGTATTGCTGTTCCTCGTCTTCAGCCCACCTTCATCACTGCCCGCAACATTCGTGCCATCGACCGTTCCGCCTTTAAAGAGGACCTTCGCACCCGTCTCTCTGGCCGTTCCTATGTCACTGCAGAAGACCTCGACTGTTGCCTCCGCACAGCGTTGGACTGTCATGCTCCAGCGACACGGCGCACCGTTCCCAGACGCAGGAGTACTCCGTGGTTCAGCGCAGTCAGCGACGAAGTCAGGGCTGCCAAAAAGGAACGACGACGTGCCGAGAGACGGTGGCTGAAGACTGGCCTCACAGTCCATAAACAGTTGTATAACATAGCGAAAAGACTCGTCATAAAAATCATTCTGAAAGCAAAAACGTCATATATTTCTGATCGGATTACTAGGAGCTCCTCCTGCAAGCAACTGTTCAGCATTACCAACCGCCTGTTTGCCACCAAAAATAAATCTGTTCTTCCCACTGTATTTCCTCAAAACGAACTACCCCAACGCTTCCTGCATTTCTTTCACAATAAAATTCAGTCAATAAGAAACAATCTTGACAGGCAGTCACTCCTTTCCTTCGATGATGCGGAACACTGCTTTCACGGACGACCTCTTAGTTCGTTTACTCCTGTTACTGAGGAAATTGTCAAATGTACAATCCTCAAGTCAAACACAAAAACATGCGATCTTGACCCCCTTCCCACCGATTTGTTTATTGAGTGTTTGGACACCCTCCTCCCATTTATTACTGCAGTTATCAATGATTCTCTGACTACGGGTTCATTTCCGCTTTTTTTTTTTCTTTTCTTTTTTGTATACTGAATCGAGGCTCGTGAAAGAGCTAAAGAGCTTCTTAAAAAGCCCACCCTTGACCTTAACGACATGAAAAATTACCGTCCTATCTCCAACCTGTCTTTCCTGTCAAAGATCACAGAAAGAATTGTGCTATCACAGATGAATGACCATCTAGTTTCAAATAATCTTTAAATTCTCGCCAGTCAGCATATAGACCAGGCCATAGCACCGAGACCGCTCTCCTAAGAATAACCAATGATCTTCTGACCTCTCGACTGTGGTAAGGTTTCCGTTCTTGTTCTTTTGGACTTGTCTGCCGCCTTTGACACAATTGACCATAGTGTCTTAATTCGTCATCTTGAAATCACATTTGGAATAACTGGTACTCCCCTTTCTTGGCTGATGTCCTATCTTACTGACAGAGTGCAAACAGTTGTTATCAATGGCCAGAAATCAGCCCCTTCTCCGCTTTCCTTTGGCGTTCCCCAGGGCTCAGTCCTGGGACCTATCCTCTTTCTTTTGTACACTCAGCCTCTATTTGATCTTGTTGCCAGACGTTCAGTTGATCACCACGCCTTTGCGGACGACAATCAGCTGTACAAAGGAAGCACGATTCAACAAATCGTGCCCACTGTTGAAGTGTTAGAAGGCTGTATTGCCGACGTGAAGGCGTGGATGACCCAAAACAAACTTCAGCTGAACGATGCTAAAACAGAGTCTATGATTGTAAGATCACACAGATGTCCTCTACAATGTTCACTTCCTACCACTATTCATGTTGGTGAAACCGATGTAAACTTTGTTTCGTTGGCCAAGAACCTTGGTGTGGTTTTCGACTGTAACATGACATTTTCCAAGCAAGTACTTCAAACTTGCAAATCAGCATACTTTCAGCTGCGAAAGATCGCATCCATTCGCCACTTTCTTACTCCTCAAGCTGCTCTAACTCTGGTCTGTGCCCTTGTCCTCTCAAGGCGAGACTATTTTAATTCTTTGTATGCTGGCTGCCCTCAGTTTATCTTGGATAAGTTACAAAATGTTCAAAACTCTGCCGCTCGTCTTGTCTGAAAGGGGAAGAAGTCTGACCATGTTACTCCGCTTCTTGAATCTTTACACTGGCTGCCTGTCTCTGCTCGTGTGCAATACAAAATTTGCACACTATGTTATAAATCATTGTGTGGAACGGGACCTCACTATCTCGCCAATTTGCTCACTCTCTTATGAACCTCGGCGACGGCTTCATTCAAGCGACGACTCTATGACCTTAGAGCCGCCGCACACCAGCACCAAGTCGTTTGGTGAGAAATCCTTTTCCTTTGCTGCACCTCTGCTCTGGAATGACTTGCCTTCCTCTGTTCGACTCTCTTCCTGCCTTTAAAACCTCCCTCAAAACCTATCTGTTTCACAAGTCTTTCAAAGTCTAAGTCCTGTTTTCCCTTTGGTTTGAGGTGGGACAGAGATCGAGAGTATGTCTGTGTACATGTGCGGGGGAGGGAGGGGAGGAGGAGGGGGAGTACACATCTGTGGGTTTTGAATGGGGAGGGAGAGGAATAGGGCAAGAGTGAAGGTGTGCCTGTGTGTGTGTATGTTTGTGTATGTGTGTGCGTTCGCATGATAATGTAAAGCGCCATGAGGGTCGTTTACTCTGCTTGATGGGGCTATGTAAGACTCCTTTATTATCATTATTATTATTATTATTATTAAGTTGTGCTCCCCATGGCCGTATCTTCCTTGGAAAGGAGGTCACAGGCTCCCTCCCCTCTTCACTCATATTCGCAAAAACATCTTTCTTTTTTCTTTTTTCTTTCTTTTTGTATACTGAATCGAGGCTCGTGAAAGAGCTCACATTTATTTCACAAACAAATCAACCAGACAAACAAAATATATAAAAAGAGGGAGCGGAAGATAAGATGGGGAGAGAAGGGGAAGCACACAAACACAACATTTGAGATCAGGGAGATGTGTGGGAGGGAGAGTTGGGGGGAGGGGGCGTGGGAAGGGGGGGAGTCGGTAGTCTTCTCACAAAGTACCAAACCGACATGGACCAAATTTGGTACGATACATCAGAGCATAAAGGTCTCATGGGGCTGTGCTCCCCATCCGGATCCGCCTCCTTCCTATAAGAGGCTGGAAAAGGGGGGTTTTGCCTCAAATCCAGTTAATTTATTTTAAAATCTTCTCAAAAGCTGTGGGGAAATAGCCTTTGACCCCACGGCACTATTTTTTTAAATTGCTGGCACCATACAAATTGTAAATTGCTCGGGTTTCCTGAATCAGAAAAACTATGGTGTGAGGTCTTCATTGCACATTTAGTGGTGTTTTTGGCCCAATTAAGACACGGAATCAGTTTGTCGTTTTGTTATACTTACACGTTATACTTATACGTTTTGTTAGACATATTTGGGGTGGGGGTGGAAATCTTGTATGTTTTTGGTGTTCATTAAGAAATTTTCTGAAGTGTACCTACAGATAAAACGTTATGAGACAATGTAAAAAAAAAAAAAAACACTCCAACATGGCTGCCACTATAAGTCAGAATGACGTAGTTTTGCAAAAGTTCACACTGGAGTCAAGATCAACAACAACAGGCATTTTAAGGCCATTTCCCTGCTAGAGTGGGGGTTAGCCTTGCGGTCCCCATGACAATCTTCTCCATTTTGCCCTATTTTCTGCAGGGGGTCATTGACTGTAGTCATTAAAAAAAAATTCTCACAATAAAGATTGATGTGAAAAACATTGTTTACTGGATAATATAATTTATAACTATTTCTTGTTATTTTACACTAAATATTCACCTGTCCAAACCCCCTAAAAGCCCCACAAACAACAACAACACAACCCCCAAGAGATGTGCTCTGTATAATGCGACGGTCAGTGTCTGTGCATGTCCACCTCCATAATGTCCAATGTTTTTACACAGCGTTGTGTTTAATTTGATACAGTTCCCATGTAACAATAATTGGATCTAAATGCTGAACACCACCTGTATAAGATCATCAAGATCATGCTCTGAGCTAACATTTGATTTTGTACAGGTAAAATGGGTCCAGCAGAAGCTGGATGTCTCTCTGGTGACGCTCATCGTACTTCAAATGGCATCCAGGTGAAGGAAGACCTGAGTGAAGTTTCTCGCTCTGCACAAAGTCAGTATGGTGAGGCTTGTGAAGTTCAGAAGAGTTCTTTGGATTATTTCCATATATTATTCCATTACTAGCAAAGAACCCATCAGTGACAATTCTAAATTTAAGGTCTTCTATGGTACAGGTACAGGTGATACTAGACTACTAGAGAGTTCATCGAACAGTTTACCCCACGTAGTCAAAAGAAAAAAGACACGGGAAAGGTTGTTTAACTACCAGGTATGCAGATAGGGTAAACAAATGATCTCACTCCTCTCTGCACATGTGCGGTAGTGAAAAATTCAGAGCCAAAGTATGGTAAAACAGCAAATTATCTTCCTGTTCATGTTCCAATTTGTGTTTAAAATACAACAACAACAACGTGCATTTTAAAGGCCATTTTCCCTGCTAGAGCGGGGGTTAGCCTTGCGGTCCCCATGACAATCTTCTCCATTTTGCCCTATTTTCTGCATCTCTCCTTGTTAACCCCCTTGCCCGCATTTCTTCTTCCACCATCTTTAGCCAAGTCTTTCTCGGTCTTCCCCGTCTTCCACTTCCTTCGACATTCATTTCCATCACTCTTCTCAACCAGTCACTTTCATCCTTCCTCAACACATGACCAAACCATCTCAACCTGTTCCTCTTCACAGCATCAATCACAGGCTCTATTCCCATCATCTTTCGCAATTCATCATTTGTCTTCCTCTCTCTCAACGATACTCCGCACATCCGTCGAACCATTCGCATTTCCACCCTTTCCAACCTTCGTTGCTGCTCTACGTTCATTACCCATGTCTCGCTCCCATAAATCATAACACTTCTCACACATGCAGCATACACCTTTCCCTTCAGCTTCAACGACACTCCCCTCATCATCAGCACGCCACTCAATTCCCGAAACTTCTTCCATGCACATCTCACTCGAGCAACCGTTGCCGAGTCCGATCCACCTTCTCCATTCAGCATGTCTCCGAGGTAGCAAAATGTTTTCACACCTTCCAGCTTCACGCCGTCTCCAAGATCCAACTCAACATTTCCTCCATCTGCAGCTCCCTCTGTGCACACCTTACATTTGAATGTAGCTGCCACACTGGTTAATGACCCTCTCAGACCACTACATTTTTGATGAACCCACTCAGCGCACATTGTACACTGAATGGAGTTCACTCCGACACCCTTCCTACACACAGCACAGGGCCACTTCCCAGTTCTTTCCACCTCACCACATGCTTTACCACTTGCCATCACCTTCGTCTTTCCGATATTCACCTTCAGACCTTTTGTCTCCATACATTCCTTCCACGTGTTCATCTTTTCCTTCAGTCCATCCATACTTTCCGCAATCAACACCAGATCATCTGCATACAACAACTCCCACGGTAAACCCTCCTTTACGTTCTGAGCCAGCACCTCCATCACAGCGACAAATAGTAGTGGACTTAGTACCGACCCCTGATGCACTCCCACCTTCACCTCAAACTCACCACTGTTCCCGTCCTTTGTCCTTACAGCTGTGCGCGCTCTTTTGTACATTGCCATCACTACTCTGATCAACCATTCCTCCACTCCTAACTTCCTCAATGCCCATGTCAATACTTTGCGTGGAACCCGATCGAATGCTTTCTCCAGATCAACAAACCCAAGAAACAACTTCTTCCTCTTCTCCATGTACTTCTCCTGCAACTGCCTCACAATGAAAAGTGCGTCTGTCGTTCCTCTTCCTGGCATAAATCCAAACTGCATTTCGTCGATCTTCACTTTCTTCCTTATCCTCCTCTCCAACACCCTTTCCAATACCTTCATTCCATGCTCCAATAACTTTATCGCTCGGTACGAGCCACACTCCAGAGGGTCACCTTTCCCCTTGTATAGAGGGACGAGGGTACTCAGTTCCCAATCCACTGGAATGCGGCCTTCTTTCACCACCAGATTACAGATCTCTGTCATTCTCTTCACACCCCAACTTCCTGCTGCCTTCAACATATCTCCCACAACTCCCGTCGGCCCTCCCGCTTTTCTACCCTTCATTGCTTTTATCGCTTCCTCAACTTCCTTCTCAGTTATCTTCTCTGCCGGTCCTAAAACTGGGTTACTCTCTATGTTGCCATCCCATTCATTCTCTGTATTCAACAGCATTTCCATATATCTTTTCCATCTTCCTTTAATTCCATCTGGGTCGACAACGATTTGTCCCACTTCATCCTTCAAGCAGCTCACCCCCATCACATCACACCTCTCTTTCGCTATCTGCTTTGCAATCCTGAATACTGCTTTCTGACCCTCTTCCGAATCCAAGCGTTCTCCGAACATTTTCCTACATGCCTCCTGCGCCTTTGCTACCTCTTTCTTTGCAGCCTTCCTGGCTGCCTTATAACTTTCATGCTCTGCTGTTTCTGCTCCCGTACCCTTCGCCTTCTGCCACTCCTTGAACTTCTTCCTCTTCTCGTCAATCCTCTTTCCAACTTCATCATCCCACCACCATGTTTCCGAGTGCCTTGGTGGTCCTTTTGTCCATCCACATACCTCACCAACGGCTCCCAACAGACTAGCTTTCATTGACATCCAACCACTTTCAAGCTCAACCACATCATCCTCGACCCTACTCAGCCTCTCTTTTAATGCCTCCCTTACTGTCACCTCTTTCAACCTCCACACCTTCATTCTCGGTTGGTACTTCACCCGCCGAGCTCTCCTCGCACCTTTCACCCTTACGTCGCAGACAACCAAGTGGTGCTGTGAAACAGCCTCCTCCCCCGGGATCACCTTTGTGTCTTGGAGGTGCCCCCTATCTCGCCTACGCACCATCAGGTAGTCAACGGTTGTCGTCGACCCACCTGACGTGTATGTAACAAGCTTATTATCCTCTTTCTGGAACTGAGTATTACAAATCAACAAATCAGCTCCATCAGCAAACTCCAAAATCCTTTCACCTTCTCCATTTCTCACACCATATCCGTAACCCCCATGAACTCCGTCAAAACCATCCATACTCCTTCCCACATGTCCATTTAGGTCTCCTCCTACCACAACAACTTCCTCATCTTTCACGTTTTCCATCAGCTTCTCTATCGCACACCAGAACTTGTCCTTCTCTTCATCGCTCCGACCAACCTGCGGAGCCTATCCCGAGATGACGTTCACCAAGAGCTTTCCAATCATCATTTTCACCATCATCAACCTATCACTCACTCTAGTCACACTCACCACACTGTCTACAAACTCCTCAGAAAACAGGACACCAACACCATTCACGCCCTCCGGGCACCCTTGCCACACAAACTTGTATTTCTGTCCCTGCCTACCCTTCACCATTCTCACACCACTTCCCTTCCATCTCGTCTCTTGCACACAACATATGTCCACTCTTCTTCTGACCAATACTTCCACCACTTCTCCTGATCTCCCTGTCATTGTCCCTACATTCCATGTCCCAAACCTCAGAAACCGATCTCCACTTCGGGCTGTACCCTGCCCACATGTAGTTGTAATTGTCATGGTTCTCTTTTTGAGGCAATGTTTTTTTTTATGGCTTTTTGATTGTTTAAAATATAACATTCAATTTAAATAAGTTGTTCCTTGATCATAAATTACTAAGACAGACGGACGGATATGTACGAATTGCTTTTCGCTTTGCATGCGTGGGGTAAAACAAAAAAAGGACTGGGAGCAATGACTTTGGTGAAGGAAGCAACGGAATGTCCTGTGAGGACGTGGCCACTGGTGAGTCAGAGAACAACATGCACCATTTGTGCAACTCATTCACAGGAAAGAGACGCTGCGAGTCCAACAAAACCATTAGGTGCGTCACACAATCCGAGAATCCACGTGTCCGACACATCGATTGAGAAACGTCTGTCAAAGGCACACTTGAATGTACACAACACTGCAAGATGCGGCGTACATTGGCACCTCCGCCAGACTCAACAGTTTGTTTTGTATCATATGGGATCTGATCCAGATCCATACCTGAACCAACATCGAATCGACTTGTTCTCGACATTTAACCAACTCATCCACCAAGTTTTGTCATAATCGGTCCCCAACTTCTTGAGATATTGTGCTACATATCGGTTTTAACTCAATGGTGAAGAATCGCTTTAAAAAAATTAAAATTCGTATTTCCAGATCCAGTTTCGGATCCTCAATAAAGTCAAATCGATTCAAACTTGTCACACACCCAGCCTCTCCAAGTTCCATCCAAATCCGTTCACAACTTTTTGAGATATCATGCTATACATCGTTTTTTCCCCCCTATCTATCAATGGTGAAGATTCAGATGAAAAATTATCGGACCCAGATCCATATCCGGATATTCACCGGAATCTAATAATTTTGTCCCTGTCACACACCCAACATCTCCACCAAATTTCGTCTGAATCCGTCCACAGCATTTTGAGATATCCTGTTCACAGACAAACAGACAGGTGAAAATATAATCTCCATCCACCTTCGATGGCGGAGGTAAACATATACATGCATATATGTGTATATATATATATATACAGACTTGGCATTTAATATGGAATATATATTTTTTCTTGACTTGGGTTTACTTTCTTAACTCAGTATATCAATCTGGTGAGTTTCTTTTACACTTTGGTGATTTATTTGTTAAAAGAACCATGTCACTGATTGTCTGTCGCAGCAAGAAGGCAACAACAGGATTATATCACAGGTGGCGTTGCAAAATGTATGGACAGGTGCATTTGACGATTGGCTTCACAGTCGGGTATACAAGGGTTGTTCCGTTCTGTATTAGTGGAAAACAACTGCTGCACGTCTCCAAAAGTTATTGCCGCTTCCTCTGGAGATGGTCCGTCAACTCGACAATGCTGTTTGTCATGGAGTGGTGGCTTTACGAAATTACGGCATGAAACAGCGTGCTATTGCTCGGCAGTATGGCATCACTCAAGGTCAGGTGTCAAAGATCCTGAAAACGAAATGCTCAGAGGGGTGTCCCTACTCCAAATCCGAGGCCAGGACGTCCCCGCAGAACCACAAGGAGGGATGATCGCCAGCTGCACCGGTTAGTCCGCAATGGCCGTACCAAGTCAGCTAATCGGCTTAGGGCTGAGTGGCAGCAACTGACAAATGTGCCTGTATCCAGAAGGCCAGTCAACCAACGACTGGTTCAAGCAGGCTATCGTGCCAGGCGTCCCCTGAGAAAGCCACGCCTGACCAGACAACACTGCCAGCGCCGATTGCAGTGGGCCAGAGAGCACCGTCAATGGCAGCCAGGACACTGGAATCACGTGATCTTCAGTGACGAGTCTAGATTTCTGGTCTATCGTCAAGGTGGCCACGTCCGAGTGCGCAGACAAGTGCATGAAGCCTACAACAAAGATTGTATAGTGCCAAGAGTCCAAGCTGGAGGTGGTGGGGTGACCGTTTGGGCTGCTTTTCATGCAGGGGGCAAAACTGACCTGGTTGTTCTGAATGGAAACCTGAACCATTTCAAGTACAGAGCAATTCTGGAAGAAACATTGCTTCCATTTGCTCGTGCAGCCTTTCGAGGAAACTTTGTCTTCCAAGATGACAATGCACGGCCTCATCGTGCTCACATGATCCAACACTTTCTTGCTGACCGTGGTGTGGAGCCCATGGAGTGGCCTGCCATGTCCCCAGATATGAATCCGATAGAGAACTTGTGGGCAGAATTAACGCGGCAAATCGACCAGTTGGACCAGCAGCCGACCTTTGTGCGTGAATTGCAGCAGGCTATTGTCACTGCATGGCAAGCGATTCCTGTCCAAACCTTGGCAAATCTCGTGAACAGCATGCCTCAACGTGTATGTGCTCTCCTGAATGCTCGTGGGGGTTACACGAAGTACTGAACTGTAATTTTACTGTCCGTAATCCCAGTCGTAATTTAACTTTTGTTTTTGTTAAAAAAATTTTTGGCTAATGTGCAAAATAAAGAGATACTTCTGGAAAACGTACAGAAGTTTAACACAGCACTGTCCGTGAATTGAGTTCGATATCAGTTCACATCACTTTCAAGGATCAATTTATTTGTTTCGAAATGTCAAATGTGGTTTTTGTTTCTTTTAAAGGTCACATTAACAAAATCTAGAATAATTTCAACATCATTCCAATGAACTTTTGGTTCTAAGACATCTTGAAAAGTAAGTTCACCCCCACAAAAAAAATATTCCATATTAAATGCCAAGTCTGTGTGTATATATATATATATATACACAAAGAATTAAGTTAAGCACCCCCCCCGTTTTTTTACAACCTCGCACATTACAAGTTTGTTGTCGTCAAAACAGTGTAATATACCCATGATATTGCTATATTTTCTGGAGAAGTGATATTATGGTCACATAAAAACATAACAATCATGCCGTTTTCAATATTTTATTCTGAATAATTTAAGGTGAAATTTTTTGGGAATTTTAGGCATATTTTCACCTCAATTTAAGTATGGAGCTATAGGTCCATCACGGACAGTGTGGATGACGTTTATGTTTTCTAACGTACAGTCATTGTTCTGAGAAGACCTCTAGCGATCTTTGCGTCAATAACGTGTGTAGGACCCACGTGATCGGATCACTGACTCAACCAATCACTTTTTTTCACTTTGATCACTCAATTTCATCAATGGATAATTGCTAATGTCATACCAATCATTATTTGATCTCACATACCTTAGAATATATGCCAATGTATACATATACACAAAGAATATATATTAGGGGGTGCTTACCTTAATTCGTTGTGTAGGGGTGCTTAACTTAATTCTTTGTGTATATATATATATATATATATATATATATATATATATATATACGTGTGTGTGTGTGTGTGTGTGTGTGCATATATATGTATGTGTGTCGGTGTACGTGTGTCTGTGTCTGTCTGTGTGTGTGTGTCTGTGTCTGTGAATAAGAGAGAGACAAAATTGTGAGGAACAGAAATGAAAAAACGAGATGTGTGTGTGTGTGTGTGTGTGTGTGTGTGTGTGTGTGTGTGTGTGTGTGTGTGTGTGTGTGTGTGTGTGTGTGTGTGTATTTATGTGTGTGGGTGTGCGTGTGTGTGTGTGTATGTATGTGTGTGGGTGTACGTGTGTGTGTGTGTGTGGGTGTGCACGCACATGCATTCACATGTTATCAGAAGTAAATACATTGTGTAGATTACATCATTTGTGCATCTGATAAATTGCCAGTAACCATTTTGTGAAACTGAATGTGCAGGTGCAGCATCTAACTCAATATGTCGAAATGTCACACACATCCATGCCCGTGGGATTCCCATGGGTGACCCCACTAGTCTTACTATAATTCACCAAATGTCTGTCCGTCTATCTGTCTGTCTGTCTGTTCGAAGGTACCGTAAAAACTGCTGAACCGATCGCAACGATATTTTGGGTGGATAATCCTGGGATCTCCAGGAGCAAAATAGGCTATTTAGTTTTCCCAATTTCAGCTATAGTCTCCAGCATTCTCAGGTTTGGTCTCCCGCATAACATTCGCGTTCGCATAACGTTCATTGTGACCATGTTTTCATTGTGACGATGTTCTTTTCCCGGGTGCCGTACAAACGGCTGCACCGATTGCTGCACAGCTGCACTGATCGGACTCGGTGACCTCGGACAAATACCTTTTATAAGGACACGGGTTGAATCCCTGCTTGAGAGAATTCCAAACCCCTCCCCGCCATCACGGCCGTCTCTCCAACTTACAATCCCACGAGATATGTGGAAAGGACGACCCAAAACCAATATAATTATCATTAAACATCATTCGTATATAAACATCACTAAAAGTAAACAATGACCTCGGCCAAAGTTCAAATGACATGAGTTTAATCTCTACATGGGAGAATTCCACATAGCTATTTGGGTGGTGTATACGCTAAACGATCGCTGTCTCCATCGATCTTGCCAAGGCCGTAACACCGATCGGCTCAAAATCATTTTAACTGTTGATTTGGAAGTTTTTGCAATGAAGGAAACACGTATCGGGAGTACATACGACATCGGAAGTACTAACTGCACGTGTCTTCAGTATCGAGCTTAAATCTGTCATGGCGGATCTGAAGAGCGGAATGCTTGGAGAAGTGGTGGGCTACTTCGGCATGAAGGAGGATCAGAAACGTGGACTCCCACACTGCCATATCCTGCTGATACTTGCTCCCGCATGACGTTATTTTCCCGGGTGCCGCACAAACGGCTGCACCAATCGAGATTTAACGGATGTTTATATAAATCGTTTTAAAGAAAAAAAGCCTTCAATTTCTGATATTTAGCCTTTTCATTTGGGCCTCCCAATTGAAGCCCCGCCCGTGGGGCGGGTACCGTTGCCAGTGAGAATTAATGGAATAAGGGGGGATGTGTTCTTAACATTGCTACTTCAGGTATTATATTTTACCTTTTACCTGTGATATTACCCTTTTATGAGGAAGACAGTAATATTCAAGTACACAAACATGTAAATAAACAAAAAACAATTATTAGAAATATTGAAATAAAAATTTACCTCTTCCGAAATAGTCGAAGCTTGTGGTACGTCCTTCCTCCTTATTTAATGAAGTTCAGTATATTTATAGAATGGAGGCAAACTGAATAACCCAGAAAGATCAACGGCACTTTCACCAGTATCCATTCGATGAATAACATCTAATTTCACTTTTAAGGTAACATTTTTTATGATGCCTCTCCGTCAATGTATAGTACATTAGTGCAAAGCCAAGTCCAGTAGTTCTTTCGGCAATGTTACGATCTCCCGATTTGGTAATTTAGCGATGTGTTCTGGCGTCGTTATCAGTCTTGGTTCTACGGAAAACGCTCTAAAATATAAGGTATGGCTTTTAAAAGCTTATGACTTCCTTCTGCAGCATTTTTTTCAGCGTATCTTTTTGTACCCATTTGATGGGGTGGCCATTTTATTTCACCTTTCCATCCCTCCATAAGGAGTACCACCATAATCCATGAAAAAATGATTTTTTGGGATTGGCCATTATTACACAATAAATAATATTGTCATGTCTGTGGGCTCGGCAGTGATATGTAGAGTCAGGTAGATTTGTATAAATTAACATGCTCCGGATGTCAGGTAAGAACCATCACCATATAATTTCTGTTTAGCTGAATGCCGGATAAGTATATATCTGTCCCCGTCATGAGGGGGCTGGGCATGTTAACTAGCTTAGGGCATAAGGATAAATTATCCCTTGTTTGTCTTACCCAATGTGATTTTCATCCTTTGTCCTTTATGGCACTGCAATTGACACCAGCGCAGGAAGTGCCCATTAAACCACACATAACAATAAAACCAACTGGAAGCCAGGCATCAGGCACTGGGGCTGACAATCCCGCCTGGCAGGCACACATTGCTCGGGCAGGCCGAGAGCCACGCCCAGAAGGACAGTGATTGGGCGGGTGTTGACAAACAGGAAGGCCGAGGTAAGAAGGGATTCGCTGATTGGCCAGGGCGGAGAAAGAAGGCACTCCTCGATTGGTGAAAGAAGGGCGAGCAAGAAGCGGCGCACTGATAGGCGAAGAGCTGGACAAGGCAGTGGTGGCCTGCGGGATGATTGGTGGAGAAGCGCTGATGACGTCACAACCGGACGTTAGAATAACTCTCGGACCGACATCTATCCTCTTGCCCTCCTCTCTTGCCCTGCTCTTGCCCTCCTCTGGTTCCCTTGTTCTTCTCCCTCGCACTCTTGTGCCTGTTTTCGTTCTGGACCTCGGGACGATTGTGCTTGGACCGGCCGTGTTCAGAGACGCCACCAGGAGACGTGCAGAGTTTTGCAGGCGGAAACGACGTGTGGCTTACCGCTGCAGCGTGACGAGGCCGAGTACGAGCGCTGCAGTTCGAACGGGCGCAACGAGGCCGAGTTCCCACCAACGGCGCGCTTCATGCGCAACGCCAGCCGGATTCATTCGCAGACCCTGACGAGACCTCACCAGTGATCAGAGCTAAGCACACACACACACATAATTAATTTTGCAGTTCTTTCATCCCTTTTGTCTGTGTTTGGTTCTGTGTGTGCGAGCGCTCCATATCGGAATTTAGTTTTACCGTCGCGTTTTTCTTGTTACCAGCATTGCATAAAATAAACATGTTTATTTTTGTCCATTTTAAATCCAGTTCGTGCAAGTTTATTTTCCGCAGGTTTGAGGACTGCAGCAGGACCACAGGTAAGCTCTGCAGCTTCCTCTTCTTCTTTCTTCCTCCCGCTCATATACAGTAAAATCCGCATTTGATCATCGCCTTCGGAGTTAAAAGCTTGCTATTGGCCATTTGTGATCCCTGTGGTGTTCCCCTGGGGAAATCACACGACAATATTATTGTGAGGAACAGACATTTAAAAAATGGAGTGTGTGTGTATTGTCGCGTTCCTGGCAATTAAAATCTTTCCCAGGAATGAATAGCCGAGCAAGTTTTAACTCTGAGTCACTGTTCAAATGCGGACTTAATATACGCGGGAGAACAAGGGGGAGTGGGGGGATGAAGGGGCTTACCTGTGGTCCCCCGGCAGTTCCCAAATCTGCAAAAAAACTCACACGAAAACAGATTTTTTAATGTACAAAAATAACAAAAGGATTTATTACAAGAAAATGCCGATAACTAGAAAAGCGTGACGGTAAAACTAAATTCCTATGGGATCCTCCACACCAGACTTAAACACAGACAAAGGGATAAAATAACGTTGGATAAAATAAAGATGTGTGGTTATTTAGTGGGACTTATCTCAGATCGGCTCGTGTGGTCTCGTCAGTCTGCGAACGGGTCCCGGAGGTCCGTGCACGGGGACACGCCTTGGCGCGAGGTAGGCCTCGCTACGCCCTTGTTCTTTATGCTTCGTCACGCTGCGGCCCAGCAGCGCTCGCCACGCGTCGTTCCCGCCTGGAAAACTGCAGCTCTCCGTCCGCGGCTCTTCTGCCTCATGTCCACCAGCAAAGTCTTGGAATGCGGCGTTTATATGATCAAGCTTCCCCGTGCAGCGAGCAAGCACAACCGTCCACTTTGACATCCAGCACAAGAAGCCCAATGTCCACGTGCGCCAACTACTTTACACGCAGTCCCCTCACGTCTTCGGTCCTCTCTTCCAATCAGCGAGATCCTTCCTACTCGTCCTTCCCTCCACCAATGAGCAAGTCCCTTCTTACTCCAGCTTTCCTTGTCAATCAAGAGCCCTGGCCAATCACGGCTCCTCGTGGCGTGTCCTCAGCCTGCCCGAGCTTTGTGTGCCTGGTAAGTCGGGGTTGTCAGCGGCACGTGCTTGATGCCTGGCTTCCGGTTGGTTTTATTATTAGGGCGATTCCTGCTCTACGTGTCTAATGCGGTGCCATAAGGGACAAAGGATGTAAATCACCGAGGGAAAGACATACAGGGAATTTGCATGATCTCTGAGCTAGTTAACATGCCCCATTGCCCCATTCCTCATAATGGGGACCAAGATACACCTTAATCCGCCATCCGGGCTAAACAAATTCCCTACTTATAACATGGTGGTTCTTCTTCTTCACGACATTCGGAGCAGGCTAATTTATGCATTCTACCTGTACTAAAGTATCCCTACCCCCACAAATGTAATTGTATGTTTTATTTATACCAGCCGGGGTAACCAGCATTGACCGGTCTATTTTTTGTGAAGGCCTGAAACAGTTCCCTACACCCACTAAAGAATGGGGTCTGGACACACTTCCCTACACCCAATAAGGAATGGGGTCCGGTCACACTTCCCTGCACCCACAATAGAGCAATTAAAAGGAAAAAAAATCCCCAAAAATCCAACGTTTTTTTCCAAAAATTTCAACATAACGACCTTTTTTTTTCAAATTTCTTTTTGCCATAAAACACTTTGCAGCAGTCACTGATAAATCTCTGAAAGTTTGACAAAGATCCGTTCAGATATCTCTGAGAAAAATGAAGACACACATACAGACCACGGTTTCCGCGCATCATTAAAAGTCATTATATTTGAAACTCTGGTTTGAAAAAAATAGAAAAAGGTTTGCCGTTATATTTGAAAAAAGTTTGACATTATATTTGGAAAGACTGACATTATATTTGGAAAAGTTTGACATTATATTTGAAAAGACTGACATTATATTTGGAAAAGTTTGACATTATATTTGAAAAGACTGACATTATATTTGAAAAGACTGACATTATATTTGAAAACAGTTTGACATTATATTTGAAAACAGTTTGACAATATATTTGAAAACATTTTGACATTATATTTGAAAAGACTGACATTATATTTGAAAAGACTGACATTATATTTGAAAAAGGTTTGACATTATATTTGAAAAACCGATACACACAATATACTGTAACCCGATACTGCCGGTTCCTCGGGCGAGTGAGGCGTGCTTCGAGCTCTCCACGGCATCGAAGTTTGAGTGTTTTCCCATTCTTGTCTTTGTCAAATTTCCATTGGTTATTTTGCTGTGTACGTGTTATTGTGTGTTTCTAGTTGGTGTTGGTTTGTGGTTCGTGCAAACTTGTGTGTAGTTAATCGTTTTCTGAGTCGTACCTCGTGCGCGGCCTGGTGACTTGGGGCTTCCCTCCCCCCGTCGGTGTTTTGTCGGTTTGGGTTATTTCCTTCGCTGTATTGCTTGTTTCTTTTATTTTGTTTTCTCCCCCTCACCTCACCTCCTGAGACAAAGAATTCTATATTGATTCTTTCTCTCCTCCCGGACACGTGCTTGTTCGCTCTCCTCCTCGTCTCGGCTTGTGCCCCGCCCCCTGTATCTCGTTTTCTTCCGCCTCTGCTCCTTCTTTCTCAAATCCACGTTCTCGCTTGGAGACTTTTCCCGGATTGTTTTTTCATCGTTCTGTTTGGATATTGTTGGAATATGTTTAAACCGCAGCCGTGATGCTGACGCCCCCCCCCCCCCCCCCCCCCCCCCAGAATTTACGTTTTAAACGTTTCCCAGTGTGTACCCTGGTCAGAATAGGTACACCGTATCCCTGCGTGTCGTAAGAGACGACTAAGAGGGTTGGCGTCAGGAAGGGCATCCGGCCATAAAAACATTGCCTCAAAAAGAGAACCATGACAATCACAAGTACATATGGGCAGGGTGCAGCCCGAAGTGGAGATCGGTTTCTGAGGTTTGGGACATGGAATGTGGGGACAATGACAGGGAGATCAGGAGAAGTGGTGGAAGTATTGGTCAGAAGAAGAGTGGACATATGTTGTGTGCAAGAGACGAGATGGAAGGGAAGTGGTGTGAGAATGGTGAAGGGTAGGCAGGGACAGAAATACAAGTTTGTGTGGCAAGGGTGCCCGGAGGGCGTGAATGGTGTTGGTGTCCTGTTTTGTGAGGAGTTTGTAGACAGTGTGGTGAGTGTGACTAGAGTGAGTGATAGGTTGATGATGGTGAAAATGATGATTGGAAAGCTCTTGGTGAACGTCATCTCGGGATATGCTCCGCAGGTTGGTCGAAGCGATGAAGAGAAGGACAAGTTCTGGTGTGCGATAGAGAAGCTGATGGAAAACGTGAAAGATGAGGAAGTTGTTGTGGTGGGAGGAGACCTGAATGGACATGTGGGAAGGAGTATGGATGGTTTTGAGGGAGTTCATGGGGGTTACGGATATGGTGTGAGGAATGGAGAAGGTGAAAGGATTTTGGAGTTTGCTGATGGAGCTGATTTGTTGATTTGTAATACTCAGTTCCAGAAAGAGGACAATAAGCTTGTTACATACACGTCAGGTGGGTCGATGACAACCGTTAACTACCTGATGGTGCGTCGGCGAGATAGGGGGCACCTCCGGGACACAAAGGTGATCCCGGGGGAGGAGGCTGTTTCACAGCACCACTTGGTTGTCTGCGACATAAGGGTGAAAGGTGCGAGGAGAGCTCGGCGGATGAAGTACCAACCGAGAATGAAGGTGTGGAGGTTGAAAGAGGTGACAGTAAGGGAGGCATTAAAAGAGAGGCTGAGTAGGGTAGAGGATGATGTGGTTGAGCTTGAAAGTGGTTGGATGTCAATGAAAGCTAGTCTGTTGGGAGCCGTCGGTGAGGTATGTGGATGGACAAAAGGACCACCGAGGCACTCGGAAACATGGTGGTGGGATGTTGAGGTTGGAAAGAGGATTGACGAGAAGAGGAAGAAGTTCAAAGAGTGGCAGAAGGCGAAGGGTACGGGAGCAGAAACAGCAGAGCATGAAAGTTATAAGGCAGCCAGGAAGGCTGCAAAGAAAGAGGTAGCAAAGGCGCAGGAGGCATGTAGGAAAATGTTCGGAGAACGCTTGGATTCGGAAGAGGGTCAGAAAGCAGTATTCAGGATTGCAGAGCACATAGCGAAAGAGAGGTGTAATGTGATGGGGGTGAGTTGCTTGAAGGATGAAGTGGGACAAATCGTTGTCGACCCAGATGGAATTAAAGGAAGATGGAAAAGATATATGGAAATGCTGTTGAATACAGAGAATGAATGGGATGGCAACAAAGAGAGTAACCCAGTTTTAGGACCGGCAGAGAAGATAACTGAGAAGGAAGTTGAGGAAGCGATAAAAGCAATGAAGAGTGGAAAAGCGGGAGGGCCGACGGGAGTTGTGGGAGATATGATGAAGGCAGCAGGAAGTTGGGGTGTGAAGAGAATGACAGAGATCTGTAATCTGGTGGTGAAAGAAGGCCGCATTCCAGTGGATTGGGAACTGAGTACCCTCGTCCCTCTATACAAGGGGAAAGGTGACCCTCTGGAGTGTGGCTCGTACCGAGCGATAAAGTTATTGGAGCATGGAATGAAGGTATTGGAAAGGGTGTTGGAGAGGAGGATAAGGAAGAAAGTGAAGATCGACGAAATGCAGTTTGGATTTATGCCAGGAAGAGGAACGACAGATGCGCTTTTCATTGTGAGGCAGTTGCAGGAGAAGTACATGGATAAGAGGAAGAAGTTGTTTTTTGGGTTTGTTGATCTGGAGAAAGCATTCGATAGGGTTCCACGCAAAGTATTGACATGGGCATTGAGGAAGTTAGGAGTGGAGGAATGGTTGATCAGAGTAATGATGGCAATGTACAAAAGAGCACGCACAGCTGTAAGGACGAAGGACGGGAACAGTGGTGAGTTTGAGGTGAAGGTGGGAGTGCAACAGAGGTCGGTACTAAATCCACTACTATTTGTAGCTGTGATGGAGGTGCTGGCTCAGACCGTAAAGGAGGGTTTACCGTGGGAGTTGTTGTATGCAGATGATCTGGTGTTGATTGCGGAAAGTATGGATGGACTGAAGGAAAAGATGAACAAGTGGAAGGAATGTATGGAGACAAAAGGTCTGAAGGTGAATATCGGAAAGACAAAGGTGATGGCAAGTGGTAAAGCATGTGGTGAGGTGGAAAGAACTGGGAAGTGGCCGTGTGCTGTGTGCAGGAAGGGTGTCGGAGTGAACTCCATTCAATGTACAATGTGTGCTGAGTGGGTTCATCAAAAATGTAGTGGTCTGAGAGGGTCATTAACCAGTGTGGCAGCTTCATTCAAATGTAAGGTGTGCACAGAGGGAGCTGCAGATGGAGGAAATGTTGAGTTGGATCTTGGAGACGGCGTGAAGCTGGAAGGTGTGAAAACATTTTGCTACCTCGGAGACATGCTGAATGGAGAAGGTGGATCAGACTCGGCAACGGTTGCTCGAGTGAGATGTGCATGGAAGAAGTTTCGGGAACTGAGTGGCGTGCTGATGAGGAGGAGAGTGTCGCTGAAGCTGAAGGGAAAGGTGTATGCTGCATGTGTGAGAAGTGTTGTGATTTATGGGAGCGAGACATGGGTAATGAACGTAGAGCAGCAACGAAGGCTGGAAAGGGTGGAAATGCGAATGGTTCGATGGATGTGCGGAGTATCGTTGAGAGAGAGGAAGACAAATGATGAATTGCGAAAGATGATGGGAATATTGCCTGTGATTGATGCTGTGAAGAGGAACAGGTTGAGATGGTTTCGTCATGTATTGAGGAAGGATGAAAGTGACTGGTTGAGAAGAGTGATGGAAGTTAATGTAGAAGGAAGTAGAGGACGGGGAAGACCGAGAAAGACTTGGCTAAAGATGGTGGAAGAAGAAATGCGGACAAGGGGGTTAACAAGGAGAGATGCAGAAAATAGGGCAAAATGGAGAAGATTGTCATGGGGACCGCAAGGCTAACCCCCGCTCTAGCAGGGAACATGGCCTTAAAATGCATGTTGTTGTTGTTGTATTATATTTGAAAAAGTTGGACATATTTGAAAACACTGACATATTTGAAAAAGGTTCACATTACATTTGAAAACAGCTGTACATTATATTTGAAAAAGTTTGACATTATATTTGAAAACACTGACATATTTGAAAAAGGTTGACATTATATTTGAAAACAGCTTTACATTATATTTGAAAAAGGTTGACATTATATTTGAAAAAGTTTGACATTATATTTGAAAAAGGTTGACATTATATTTGAAAACAGTTTGACATTATATTTGAAAACAGTTTGACATTATATTTGAAAAAGGTTGACATTATATTTGAAAAAGTTTGACATTATATTTGAAAAAGGTTGACATTATATTTGAAAAAGTTTGACATGATATTTGAAAAAGGTTGACATTATATTTAAAACAGTTTGACATTATATTTGAAAAGAGTTTGACATTATATTTGAAAAGAGTTTGACATTATATTTGAAAAAAGTTTGACATTATATTTGAAAAGAGTTTGACATTATATTTGCAAAAGTTTGACATTATATTTGAAAAAAGTTTGACATTATATTTTAAAAAGTTTGACATATTTGAAAACACCAACATTATATTTGAAAAAGGTTGACATTATATTTGAAAAAGTTTGACATTATATTTGAAAAGAGTTTGACATTATATTTGAAAAAGTTTGACATTAAATTTGAAAAGTTTGACATTATATTTGAAAAGGGTTTCGACATTATATTTGAAAACACTGACATTGTATTTGAAAAGTTTTACATCATATTTGAAAAAAGTTTGACATTATATTTGAAAAGACTGACATTATATTTGAAAAAGTTTGACATTATATTTGAAAAAAGTTTGACATTGTATTTGAAAAAAGTTTGACATATTTGAAAACACTGACATTATATTTGAAAAAGTTTGACATTATATTTGAAAAAGTTTGACATATTTGAAAACACTGACATTATATTTGAAAAAGGTTGACATTATATTTGAAAACAGCTTTACATTATATTTGAAAAAGGTTGACATTATATTTGAAAAAGTTTGACATTATATTTGAAAAAGGTTGACATTATATTTGAAAAAAGTTTGACATTATATTTGAAAACAGTTTGACATTATATTTTAAAAAGGTTGACATTATATTTGAAAAAGTTTGACATTATATTTGAAAACAGTTTGACATTATATTGGAAAACAGTTTGACATTATATTTGAAAAGGGTTGACATTATATTTGAAAAAGGTTGACATTATATTTGAAAAAGTTTGACATTATATTTGAAAAAGGTTGACATTATATTTGAAAAATTTTGACATTATATTTGAAAAAGGTTGACATTATATTTGAAAAAGGTTGACATTATATTTGAAAAAGTTTGACATTATATTTGAAAAAGGTTGACATTATATTTGAAAAAGTTTGACATTATATTTGAAAAAGGTTGACATTATATTTGAAAAAGTTTGACATTATATTTGAAAACAGTTTGACATTATATTTAAAAAAGGTTGACATTATATTTGAAAACAGCTTTACATTATATTTGAAAAAGGTTGACATTATATTTGAAAAAGTTTGACATTATATTTGAAAAAGGTTGACATTATATTTGAAAACAGTTTGACATTATATTTGAAAACAGTTTGACATTATATTGGAAAACAGTTTGACATTATATTTGAAAAGGGTTGACATTACATTTGAAAAATTTTGACATTATATTTGAAAAATGTTGACATTATATTTGAAAAAGTTTGACATTATATTTGAAAAATGTTGACATTATATTTGAAAAAGTTTGACATTATATTTGAAAAAGGTTGACATTATATTTGAAAAAGTTTGACATATTTGAAAACACTGACATTATATTTGAAAAATGTTGACATTATATTTGAAAAAGTTTGACATTATATTTGAAAAAGGTTGACATTATATTTGAAAAAGTTTGACATTATATTTGAAAAAGGTTGACATTATATTAGATAAAGGTTGACATTATATTTGAAAAAGGTTGACATTATATTTGAAAAGGGTTGACATTATATTTGAAAAAGGTTGACATTATATTTGAAAAAGGTTGACATTATATTTGAAAAGGGTTGACATTATATTTGAAAAAGGTTGACATTATATTTGAAAAGGGTTGACATTATATTTGAAAAGGGTTGACATTATATTTGAAAAAGGTTGACATTATATTTGAAAAAGGTTGACATTATATTTGAAAAGGGTTGACATTATATTTGAAAAAGGTTGACATTATATTTGAAAAATGTTGACATTATATTTGAAAAAGGTTGACATTATATTTGAAAACAGTTTGACATTATATTTGAAAACAGTTTGACATTATATTTGAAAACAGTTTGACATTATATTTGAAAAAGTTTGACATTATATTTGAAAAAGTTTGACATTATATTTGAAAAAGGTTGACATTATATTTGAAAACAGTTTGACATTATATTTGAAAAGATTGACATTATATTTGAAAACAGTTTGACATTATATTTGAAAACAGTTTGACATTATATTTGAAAACAGTTTGACGTTATATTTGAAAACAGTTTGACATTATATTTGAAAACAGTTTGACATTATATTTGAAAAAAGTTTGACTATATTTGAAAACAGTTTGACATTATATTTGAAAAAGTTTGACTATAATTGAAAACAGTTTGACATTATATTTGAAAAAGTTTGACATTATATTTGAAAAAAGTTTGACATTATATTTGAAAAAGGTTTGACATTGTATTTGAAAAGTTTTACATCATATTTGAAAAAGGTTTGACATTATATTTGAAAAGACTTTGACATTATATTTGGAAAAAGTTTGATAATATATTTTGAACAAACCTCACATACATCCTCCATTAATTAATTATCCCTCACAGGTGACGTCATTAAAGACATCATCAAGGAAGATATTTCCTCCATTCTGTTGTTAAATTCCTCAGCAATGGAAATTCTTTGAAATTTTACGCAGATCTTCATATTTGCATGACTTGGTTGAACTTTCCCATTGGTTATTGTGAGGGTCGCAGGTTGTAGTTTATTGGAGAATTAATTAATTTGGCCTTGAATGATATTCAGTGACTCATTGTCTCAATAATTAAGGTCCAAACTTGTTTCAGAAGTACAATCGGCTGATTTTAATGGTACGTGGAAGTTCTCAGTTCACTTTTACAAAAGGTATTACAAAACACACTCTTCAATTCAACGTAACACATACACGACAGAATAATATCACTACGCTACATACTACGCACGCTACATTCAATACAGGCAACTGGACTGAGAACCTCTCCGATTTTCTGTTACACGGCTATTCGTGGTCAAATATGAAAGCGGGAGAGGTCAGGAGAGGGTCAGAGAGGAGAGATAACATTTCGGCATATAGTGCATTTGTGATTTCGCCATTCATTGGATCCATCCATAGCAGGCAGCTCTTCCAGGTCGTTATCTCTGCCTCTCCCCGGCCATGAGTGTCAGATAATGATAAACAGAGATACTAGCTGTTTTGCAAAATAAACAGAGCTCACTGCTCCTTTGAGATAACATGCTTTAGCGTGTTGAGAACATCTGGTTTGTCTCAATCTCCAGCCTGGAGAAAACAGGGTTTCAAAAGTTCAAGGAGAGGGTTACACATTATTGTTACAAGTGTTACATATTTATGTGAATGTATGTGAATTACCATTCAGGTCTTTGCTTATCCAGGTGTAATAGATTAAGGGTTGTTGTGGTTGGAGGGTCAGGAGCCCTTCTGCAAAGTGTCCGGAAACGGAAGTGACCGGAAACGGAAGAGAAAAGACACGAGGAAGAAAAAGGACGAGTATTCTTCTTCCTCGCCCCGATCCGACGAAAGGGGGGATTGATTGAGCCGTGTGGAAAAGCGGCGTTCCCGAGCCTGTCTGGCGAGAGGAGTTACCGGGACGGATACCTGCCCGGTGGACGTCAAACTGTCGTGTGGCCGTGCACCGACCCAGCGTTTGGCGCCGTTCGCGACACCGTCTAAAAAGACGCGTACGGGTCGCCCGTTGGGGCCTAACACGCCTTGCAAGCGACGTGGGGCTTTTGGCTTGCTTTCCCGTACCCGCTTCGCGTGGCCACGAGGGGCTGCAGCCGGGGTGCCTGGTAGTGGTACGATACCTGCCCGGTGGAAACACGTCCACCCGGGGTTCGTTCAACCGCCCGAGTGCGGCGACGCCGACCATCATCTTGGTCAGGAGGGGCCCAGAGACATTGTGCGGGACCGAGACCAAAAGGGGGTCGTGAGTACTCACCGGGACACACATATATAAGATGGCCATCTTAATCATAGGGAATTGATTGTGGATAGGGAATTGTTGATGGTTGTGTATTGTTGATTGCTCGGGGAAAATCTCCGTGGTTGTATCATTGAAATTGTATGGTATCATTACCATTGAAATATATCCTTGAACATCAGTTGTCTCTTGGGTGAAATTCATATGGATTGCGTGGCGAAAGCGCATATATAATACAGCTTTCTGGCGAAGTTCCTCTCACGGTCCGGGGGTCACCGAGACCAGGTATTCACCGAGGGGACCACGTAACACAAGATTCAATTCTATAGTTTAGATGTTCAATATATATGTGTATAAATTGTTGCGGTTTTGAGAACCCACACTTGTAAATAAATATAACATCATTAAAGGTTAAAGGTAGCACCCCATAGGTAGGCCACAAGCAACACGTTGGTCACCATAGGACGTCAGTTATTCCTTAGTATGTGTTTAGAAAAGGCTATTCCCAATAGTTGAATCTGCGTTGTGTCAAACAAATAAGAATAGGCCCTTGCGTTCATTCCGTTCATTTTCGCAGCTTCCTTTCCAAGCGACGCCATTAAGCGCTCTACCGTCTGTGCCCAATGGCCCCTCCCAATTTGGTACGCTCCTAGGCCAGCAGCCTTTCGCTGCCCTTGAGCTCGCTCAACGCCGCCATAAGCCACGAGGTGAAGCCCGGAAAAAGGGGGCGGAGCGCCAGGGAGGAGGTGTGGCCACGTCAGCCAGCCATTAGGGCGGAGCGGGTAAGCCAACACCAGCCAATAGTCAGGTTCACTATGTTTTTTCGTTCAAAATCATGGTAGATTAGCAAACCTATACATTTTTGGAAACGTTATTACATGGAAAATCTGAAAATCAATGTTTACATTTGCCAATTCCGACCAATTCGATTCGACCAATCGACCAATTCCATTCGACCATTCGACCAATCGCTTCGATCGACCATTCGGCCATTCGATCGATTCGATTCGATTCATCGAATTCGATTCGATCAACCATTCGACCAATTCGATTTGCCAATCAATTTGACTGACCTTTGCTTGTGTGGAACGGACTGTGAAAACGATGCGGACTATATTGTCGGATACGACACACAGGACAGTGATGACGAACTCTAAATGGCATATTCTGTAATCGTGTATGTTTGATGCCATTGACTGCCTGTGTATATTTTGTCATTGACTGCCTGTGTAGATGTGAAGTTATACTGACCATGTGTATTTATGATTTTGCTGACTGCCTGTGTATGTTTGGTGATGTGAATTATTGTGACACATTTTGATGTTATTAACTGCCTGTACAAAATGATAACATGTATTTGATTATGCAACTTATCGCGAATATAAAGACAGTATTTTGCAATTCAAAACCTTTGATTCGTGTCTTACCATTCCCCATAGCACTAATTTGATACTTTCATTGGATTCCTTGTCCCTGAAAATATAGGTTTAGTATATTTGAAAAAGTTTTTAGGGTAATTAGAGGCAGAAATAGAACAAACTAGAACGGGCACTCGGTAGAGCGCATACCTTCGCCGCAGCTACTGTTCTGTACTTGGTAAAAATACGATTTTGACCTTTTCGTGACCTTGACCTTGACCTTTGACCCGATTGCTCCCAAAATCTAATCAAATGTGTCCCGTATAATAACCAATCATCCCACCAAATTTCATGCAATTCGGTTGAATACTTTTTGAGTTATGCGAATAACATACACACACACACACAGACATACAAATAAATACACAGCGATCAAAACATAACCTTCCGCTTTTGCGAAGGTAAATATGTATTTTACAGTGGCCATTTTGAAAATCCAAAATGGCCGCCATACAGGTATCTCTCCAAATGTAAACATTGATTTTTAGTTTCCTTATGCTATAACCTTTCCAAAAATGTATAGGTTTGCTAATCTACCATGATTTTGAACGAAATATAATTTATTGACATAGTGAACCTGACTACAACCAGGGCTGAGGGGAGGTCGCCTGACAGGCGTGGTTTGAAACTTCGAGAGCGTTCGCTGGCTTGGCTTGTAAAAGCGCGAACGCAAAGCCCTCGAGAGGACTTATGAGAAGCATTGGTATTGAAAGGACTTGGAAGGACTCGCTCGCGCTCATTGCGAAAGGACATCGGAGGGAGAGAGTCGTTTGACCTGGGACGTGCGCTTTACGCGAGAACTGAAGCCAAGCATTGGTATTTCAAAGAGACGCGCTGTGGCAACCCGCTGTACTAAGGGTGAGCGCGCGGCACGCATTGCCACGAACTGCAGCGTGCAGGACAGTGGGGAGGGGGCGCTTGGAGCGAGTAGTGCGCATATTAAGTACGCCAGTATACCAGCCTTCCCCCGTCATTATAATTGTCCGCTCGCATTACACTACGTGAAGAGCTGCCTGCCAGGTTTCGTCTGCTGGACCGGAGCCGGACTGGAGCCTGGACACCATTGCCGGACCTCCCACCCTACCATCTGCATCCCCGTGTAAGTCTGGATTCTGAGATCGAATCTGAGAGCGATCGGGCCCGTGTCCAGGGAATAGAGTAAGACTGTTTAAGACTGCCCTGTGTACTTTTCCTTCCTCTTTTTCTTGTACATTCTTTCGTTTCCTCTTCTTTTTTGTACATTTGTTAATAAATTGCCCTGTTCTTTCTGGTTTCTCCTTAATCCGATCGTCCTAGTCTTTTCCCCATTGGGTAAACGTGGCACGATCGCAACCGCTTAGAATCGGGTCTAGTCACTTGTTAACAGCTCAGATCGCGGATCGCTATCCGCTCGGCATTTCCATCATTATCCGTGATTCGGGCGGGAGTTATTCCCTCGTGTCCGGCCGGCGTTAATACTTAGGTAGTAGCGAATCCCTAGGCCTAACAAACCCTACCTAACGCCACGCCGCGAAGGAAGTTATAACTTCCAGGATCGCGTCGGCCAGATAAAAGGACAAGGGGATTAACCCCCTCTTGATAAGGGGAGAGCCGACGTCGGAGATCCGTAACAATTGGTGTCAGGGAGTGGGATTTGGGACCCGAACCAAATTTTTGATCTGTTGGATAAATTTGGTCAAAATTACGAGTGGCCAAAATTTTATTAAACATCTAAATTTTAAATCGTGCCATGGATAGCCAAGGTGATCGGATACCGGTGGGGGTAGATGAGGAAGGGTTAGAATCAACCCAGGACCCCCGGGAAGAAGTGAGACAATTGGGAGGAATGGAGGAGGAAATCGAAGAGGGTGCAGCAGTCGGGGTTGCGGGCGCACAAAATGGCGGCGCCTCGCACATGGCGACGAGGGCCGCGCCCGCTGCGCAAATGGGAGGGATGGATATGCAGGACCTCATTGCGCAGCTACAGGCAGCCATACAAATGGAGATGGGAAACCAAATTGGGGGATTGAGTAAGGAGATGGGAGAAGTGAGGGCCGATCGTGAGGGAATGGAAAACAGAATGGGGGAGCAATTGGGAAACCAAATTGGGGGATTGAGAAACGAGGTGGGAAACCAAATTGGGGGGATTGAGAGACTGGTTAAGTAATTTGGGAAAATAGAATGGGGGAGCAATTGGGAAGTCAAATTGGGGGGTTAGAAAGTAAATTGGGGGGATTAGAAAGCAAATTGGGGGCCAGTTGAAGGACGTGGGTGGCCAAGCCCGAGACATAAACGAGGGGTTAGCGAGGGAGGAAGCCAGGTATGAAATAAAAGCATTGGGGAAGGATATTGACCGCGAGTTGAGCGGGAAAGGCACACGGGTATGCGACGGGGTAGCGCGGCTTGAGGAGCGTGGGAAAACCAAGGAGGAGCAAAGCACAGCCGAGTGGACCGGGGTAGAAATCGCGACACGGGGAATAGAAAAGCCGACGACCGCTGAATTGGAAAATTTGATGTGATGTGCGCCAGCGGTCGTCGAGCTTAATAAAGAAAATGAATTAAGTATAGTTGAAATCGGGGTTAAGAAGACGGCGGACTTAGAAAAGCACTCACGGAAGGAAGAGAGGGAAAATGTGCAAAGTCCGTGTTCGCATCATGATGCCGTACTTGTTAACCCCAATGAAAGTTTGCAAGTGCGTGTGGAGAGGAGGATCCCGAAGGTAAGCAGGATTGTATATGGTGCGAAAAGGTTTGACGCGAAAATATTTTTCGCGCGCTTGGGAACCCGGCGTCACCCGGGCGCTTTTAGGAGGTCCGTGGTGCGCTGTGTGAAAGGAAATGGCGCGTGTGTGCGAACGGCGCCGGAGCGCGATTGTGTTACAGGGTATGAAAGTGAGAGTGAGAGTGACACAGAGTGTGAGATGGATGGAGAGCGTGTGTGAGAATGCACACCTGGGATGGATGAGGAGAGTGTGCAGGAGTGCACACCAGAGCGTGTGATTGGGTGTGCGACAGGAGATAGTACACCCGTGGGTAGGTGTGCGCTGAGTGGGTGGATGCAAGAGTGCACACCCATGGTGGTTATGGAACATGTGACGGAGGAGAGTGCACAAGAGGAGTGCGGGGAAGGAAGGTGTGTAACAGAGGAGTGTGTGATGATGGGGTGTGCGAGTAGAATGAGGGCGCGAGAAGGTGCGCGAGAGTGTGTAAGAAAAGAGAATGCACGAGTGAGTGCAGTAATAGAATGGGTGGAATGTACGAGAGGCACCGGAGCGCCTCGATGTGTGAGTGTAGAACGGGTCGCGAGGTGTGAAGGTGAGAATACGGTTCGAGCATCGACGCTGACTGGGGCAGCGCTTAGGCCGACGTATAGCCGACGCGAGCTCTCGGGGCGTGGTGTTCTTTGTGTGCTGCGGGGGCCGGCGGGGATCGTTGCCGCGGCGCTCTCGCAAGGAGCGCCGTGCACGATTCGGGCCGGGCCCCGCCCTGTATGGTCGGTGCCGCGCCGTAGCGGCAACCGGCACGATTCTGGGGGAGAAAGGCCAGGTCGGACCTTCGCCCCCTGGCGGGTGCGGTGTTCTGACCGGGTGAGGTTGGGTCATCGGGCCGGAGACCGAAAGGCTCCGTGCCGGGATGGACCCTGGAACCTCGGCCCAAGTATGCCTCTTCCCCAGAATCGAAAATGCCGGACGGACCCAACATACATGAGACTGACCATCCGCATACATTACTCGGTTTTTCGAAGCCGAGCTGAAATGAGAATGTATTTCCACCCCGAGAGGCTCAGAGTAGTGAACGAAAAGAACTAGTGATGGCGAATGGTATACGATGTAGAGGGATGGTAGCTGTCAAAGGATTATTTGGAGAGAGATGAGGTGCGGAAGAAGAGAGGTGTGCTGGTCTCATCAATGTCCACCAATCGGTTGGTTGTAGGAGAATTTATTAAATATCATTAGAAAGAAGAAATCTCGGTTTAATAAGCACAGATTACATACAAACTGTCACAAAGTTCACTTGGTTACAACATAGAATTGCGCAGCATAAGAGTAGAGCAGGTCAGTCGTCCCTCTCCACTCCCAGATTTCTGACTTCCTTTTATGCATGTAAAAGTCCTTGGAAGTCCCTCTCAAGGGAAAGATGGGGGTTTGCACACATTATGGTTCCATCTGGCTTTGCTCCTGCAAACCATGATAACTCGAAGGTATGCTTTGAGAGAATTGCGCACAGATGTTTTGAAGAAAAAAGTTCCTTTCGGGTCTCCCTGAGCAAACATTACTTCTTTATAATATTTAACATGATTCTCACTGCAGTACTTCCTTTGGATTTCTGTCAGCCTGACGAATGTATATCTGATTTCATACAAGCATTGCTGAAAAAGAATTCGGTTTGACCACATGTTCTTTCCACCTCACAATTCCCAATACAGCATTACTCATTATTCAGTTCAAGGAATACATTTTCCATATGTATAAAGAGATGAAATGGTTCAGACATTTTATACAAACTTTCTGTGATTTTCCTGCAAGAACTACAATTAATTCAAGATAGTATTAATTAATTAATCCATGTAGAAGTCCTACTTCTACACTCCTCCATTTCTGTCCTTTTCATAGGGCAATTAGGTCTTCAATTTACCTATTTGGATATCAAAACTTTCCATTACCTGAGGCATACACCATTTCCATTGAAGAATCTACTCATCAGAAGGCGTTCTCTTGTTCGTCGAATTCACCAATTTTTAACAGTTCAGTTTATTGCATTTACATCAGTTAGCATCCCAAGTGTCTCTGCAAACAAACTTCACCTTATACAACTGCACAAAATTCCAGACCATCATGAAGATTATTACTGTAATGTGCTTTATTCATTTCACCATTATCTTGGTAATACTATCAGCATGATTTCATGTTAAAACATCTGAAACATTCAGCCATGTTGATTCGAAGGTGCTTGTTGCAGAGTGAATGCAGAACTTCTGTTTGAAAAAGCTGATCACTTATATGGTTGAAATTCAAGTATGAACCACATTCTTCTGATGTCTTCATAGCACCTACACTATTCCACGTAGGTTTTCTGCTATCATGGTAGATGGGCAAGATCACAAACTGACTCTGCTCCACATGTAGCATCCTTGCCACTCTTGCCATGAACCGTAGCAGATCTTGAACAAGGCTGTCGTCCAGTTGTCGTTGACCTGCCTCCTCACTCATCGTGAGTGGGCAGCAAGTGTTGTGATGTTGGTCGACCGGCAGGACGTGGACCCGAGATGACAGGTCCATCCATAGCGATGTTAGGACCGTGGTGTTCAAGTTGTCTGTGGTCCATGCCAGGAACAGCCAGCGGAATTATGGAAGCCCAGTGTAGAAAAAAGAGGCAAGGCCATCCACTTACAACTCCACGCTGGTTCCCTGGCCGTTGTTGGAGCAATGACATCAAGTCACAGCATCCAGTAGAAGTTGCAAGTAGCATGTTGTCATCCAACAATTGCTGATGTGTTTGATGTTCCAGGCACTGAACAGGAGCAAGTGATCGCCTTTCGCTCACTCATTACAATGTGACCCAGGCCAGTGGTCACAAAATTTTCTTGGTGAAGGTGAACATCCTTTCCAATCTTACAGAGGAAGATGCCTTTGCCATTCTTCAAAGGGAGGGTGTATGCCACACGTAATCTTATCACGTAATCACACGTGTCTCAACAATGGATGGAGGTCCTCAATGCCAAACAGGAAATTAGAGCTGTCTCCCTCGACATATCACGTGCCTTCGACACGGTCTGGCACCCCGCTCTGCTCACCAAACTCTCCTCCTTTGGTATCCATGGAAATCTCCACGCATGGCTGGCGGACTTCCTCTCTAGTCGTCGTCAACGTGTGGCCCTGAATGGGTTTCTCTCATCTCCTCTTCCTGTTCAGGCTGGAGTTCCCCAAGGCAGTGTTCTGGGCCCCGTGCTTTTTCTGGTCTTCATCAATGATCTCTCTGACTCTCTCGAAAATCCTCTCTATCTCTTTGCTGATGACTCCACTCTCTGCCGCTCCATTCCTCTTCCCTCAGATCGGCAGTCTGCTGCCTCCTCACTCTCTGAAGACCTGGACAAAATCACAGACTGGTCAAACAAGTGGAACATGTCTTTCAATCCTGACAAATCTCACACTCTTACTATGTCTCTCCGAAAAGATCGACTGGACAACCCTCCCATCTACTTTCTCAACAATCCTCTCCAAGAAGTTCTGTCGCTCAAGATTTTGGGTCTCACTATCTGCCATGATCTTTCTTGGGAAAACCACATTTCCAAGCTGGCCTCCAAAGCCAGTCGCCGACTGGGCATCCTCCGTCATGCGAAGTCCTTCCTCGGCACACCTGAGCTCCTCACCACATACAAGGCTTTCATCCGCAGCTCAATGGAATACTGTTCTCCCCTATGGGCCGGTGCTCCTGCCTCACACCTAGCTCGGCTTCACGCTGTTGAAACCAAAGCTTTCAGAATTATTGGAATCTCCCGCGATGAAGCTATCTCTGAGGGCCTTTCACTCACTCACTGCAGGCAGGTAGGTGGTCTTTCTGTCTTCTACCGACTCCTCTCCGGCCTTGCACCCCCAGCTCTCTCTGTGCTCTGTCCCCCAAATATTCCTACAGGTCGCACAAGATCTGCCAGCAACCCTCTGATGGTTAAACTGCCGAAATCTCGGCTCTCTGCTCACCTTCACTCTTTCATTCCTCTTTTCTCCCGCCTCTGGAACAAACTCCCTCACTCCCTTCAATCCCACTCCTCCCTCCAGGTCTTTAAAACAGCTGTTCACCACCATCTCTTATCTTCCCCCATCCAAAACCTTGATCTTTTCTACCCCCGCTAATTCACCCCAGATCCACCTTGTTTGAAATTCCAACTTCTTTCCTGGAAGTCCTGGCAGTGTCCATATGTTTTATACCTCTCCCACCGCCCCCTTCCCATGCCCCCCCCCCCCCAAAGCCCTCGCCCTCTCTCAGATCTCTCGATGTCTCCATGTCTCTCGGTCCCTGCTCTCAAATGTTGTGTTTGTGTCCTTCCCCCTCTCTCCCCATCTTGTCTACCGCTCCCGATGTTATATGTTTTATGTGTCAGTTTGTCTTTCTGTGTGATTAATGTTCGCTCTTTCACGAGCCTCGATCTTGTATACAAAAAAAAGAAAAAAAAGAAAAAAAAAAGTATTGACATGGGCATTGAGGAAGTTAGGAGTGGAGGAATGGTTGATCAGAGTAGTGATGGCAATGTACAAAAGAGCGCGCACAGCTGTAAGGACGAAGGACGGGAACAGTGGTGAGTTTGAGGTGAAGGTGGGAGTGCATCAGGGGTCGGTACTGCGTCCACTACTATTTGTAGCTGTGATGGAGGTGCTGGCTCAGAACGTAAAGGAGGGTTTACCGTGGGAGTTGTTGTATGCAGATGATCTGGTGTTGATTGCGGAAAGTATGGATGGACTGAAGGAAAAGATGAACAAGTGGAAGGAATGTATGGAGACAAAAGGTCTGAAGGTGAATATCGGAAAGACGAAGGTGATGGCAAGTGGTAAAGCATGTGGTGAGGTGGAAAGAACTGGGAAGTGGCCGTGTGCTGTGTGCAGGAAGGGTGTCGGAGTGAACTCCATTCAATGTACAATGTGCGCTGAGTGGGTTCATCAAAAATGTAGTGGTCTGAGAGGGTCATTTACCAGTGTGGCAGCTACATTCAAATGTAAGGTGTGCACAGAGGGAGCTGCAGATGGAGGAAATGTTGAGTTGGATCTTGGAGACGGCATGAAGCTGAAAGGTGTGAAAACATTTTGCTACCTCGGAGACATGCTGAATGGAGAAGGTGGATCAGATTCGGCAACGGTTGCTCGAGTGAGATGTGCATGGAAGAAGTTTCGGGAACTGAGTGGCGTGCTGATGAGGAGGAGAGTGTCACTGAAGCTGAAGGGAAAGGTGTATGCTGCATGTGTGAGAAGTGTTATGATTTATGGGAGCGAGACATGGGTAATGAACGTAGAGCAGCAACGAAGGCTGGAAAGGGTGGAAATGCGAATGGTTCGACGGATGTGCGGAGTATCGTTGAGAGAGAGGAAGACAAATGATGAATTGCGAAAGATGATGGGAATATTGCCTGTGATTGATGCTGTGAAGAGGAACAGGCTGAGATGGTTTGGTCATGTGTTGAGGAAGGATGAAAGTGACTGGTTGAGAAGAGTGATGGAAATTGATGTCGAAGGAAGTAGAGGACGGGGAAGACCGAGAAAGACTTGGCTAAAGATGGTGGAAGAAGAAATGCGGGCAAGGGGGTTAACAAGGAGAGATGCAGAAAATAGGGCAAAATGGAGAAGATTGTCATGGGGACCGCAAGGTTAACCCCCGCTCTAGCAGGGAAAATGGCCTTAAAATGCATGTTGTTGTATATCATTACCCTTAGTAATTGACATATGTCCTTTCGCTTACTTTTCCTAGCCCTGCTTTATCCAGGGTCGTAAGTGTAGTCATGAGGTGTTATCGAATCTCCATGTGAATGTGAGCGTTATTGCTCATGGTGCACAAATATCAGTATATGATTATGTGTCGTGTAGGCAGGTGAATGTCACCATTGTTAGACATTAAGTGGGAACTCGAAATGTTTAGTCCATGGGCCAGGATCCCAAATTTCCAGTATCGGTACCACCCGGGGTGACTAATTCTCTTTGGTGTTTTTAACTTGCTATATGTCTCTAGTTTGCATTTTGATATGATAGCCCTTGCAGACTCACAGCTTTTAGAGTTTATCACTTCTTGTAATGGACATTCCCCATGGATGAAAGACGCGAACACACACTTTACCACTATCCTTTATTCTCACACCACAATCTTTCTGTTAAGAATCAGTTCAGTCACAGACAAGCATAAAATACCACATAGGGATCCTTTCTTACCAGTATCACAAATGTAGGCAGTCATTCTCGTACATAAAGGCAGATTTTGTAGATGAAGTGGGTTGTTTTCAAAAAAATTCGAACTTAACTAAACAAAATATTTATGCAAGTTAAACAAAATATTTATGTTTTTGTCAAGTCACACCCTGTGACAAATCAAACTCTAGGTTTCCTGTTTTAAGCAAGGTCTTTGATTCAGTAGAATCAACATGCATCCATGACACTTTTTCTTTGGCTCTTAACATTATTAAATGAAGTACAGTTTCACGTTTCTGTTTGTGCATAATTATGCCACCAATTTATTCATCATCACCGTCATCCATATCAGAGTCAGTTAATTCCACTTCTGGCTCTTCTTCACTGGCTTGGTTGCTGCACGTTTGTAGTTTGCACATGTCTGTGCACTTCAGGCCATTGCTGAGGCAGTTACATGCTGGTAGTTTGCATGACAGCACACATTTGCAGGAGAGCAGCTGCAGCACAGCATCTGGTGCAGGTGAGCCATGCATCCACTCAACAGCCAGCTTCCCATCCTCATCAGTTGTCCAACCACAGTCCTTTGGGCTTGGAACATAGGGCTGGCTCTGCAGACATCTCCTCCAGATGGCAGCTTGATAGTTTGCATGGCGAGCATGCATGAATAGACAGTCCTCACAAGGAGGGAGTTGACTTGACTCAACTTCTCCACGTCTGGCACAGAACAGTTGGTATCGAAGCTTGTCGACTTCAGATGTGCGGCTAGAAGGCATGTACATATGGCAGTTGATCTCCTGTAGCTTCTGGAACAGTTCTGCAGATACTTCCCATGAACGTCCAAGTTCCATGAAAGCTTCCTGGTAGGTCTTGTCAGACTTCACCTGCTTCAAGGTCGTCCTCTTCCCACGGCCAGCGAATGCACTGACTGTATCACAGCCCGTGAAGGCATGCATAGCAATCAAGGCATCACAGACAGTACCTCCCAGTGCATGGCTTAGCTTGGTGATGTCCAGGAACCTTGTCCGGTTCTTTGTTCCACATTTCTGGTACATGGGACATGGGATGTTGCTGCTGACCCCCAGGCAGATAACCAAGACGTCTGTATCCTCAGCAGTGATGACAACAGACTTGTAGCCAGATTCTGCTGCATGAAGAGCATGGAGTAGTAGGCGAGTATCAGCTTCTTCCTGTGAGGATTTTAGCTCTGTGGCCTCTTCCCATTGTTCTTTGGTGATCTTGAAGCAAAGCTGCTCACAGGTAACATAGAGTACCTTGTCCTAGAGTTTCTCTCTCTGTCTTGGCCCCTTCCATTCCTCTACCAGAAACTTGATCAGGCTTGTTTTGTTCGAAGGACTGCTGAGCAGTTTCCTCCATTGCTGGATGTTGTGCCCAGGTGCAATGTTCCGGAATTGGATTCCAGTGTCTGCACCCCTGTTGGCTCTTTCTGCATCTTTAATGGACGTCTCCTTGTAAACGTCAAAGACGACATCGATGCGATGGCTCTTGGCACCTTCATGGAGAACACTTGACAAGGCTGATTCTGCCAGCTGTGAGAAGGTCTTGTCATTCCCTTTCAGTTTCTGGACCAGGCTCATCCCATCAATGACAGTTGCTGATGGCTCTGGGAGGAATTCTGCTGGAGAAACGTTCTTCTCCAACTCTCTCGCTAGGGCTGCTTTGTTGGTCTTACGGAGAGAGCCATCACCGTTGGCGAGAGCTCATGGCAAAGGCCCCAGGGGATGTGCCAAGACATCGCTCATGTGTAGCTTTCTGTTTTCCGCAACAAGGATCATCTGGCCAAACAGTTTCCTGTCAGCCTGTAGGACCACATCTTTGGCACGACCTTGGTTGCGTGGCTTCTTTCTGATGTCAGAGAACGTTTTCAGTTTCTTCGTCGTCATCTTGTCATGGAACTGGGTAGATTGTGCACTTGCTTGCATGCGTTCCTGCTTGAAAGTTTGATATGCCTCCTCTCCTATCCTGCGGGCCTCCAGAAGGTCCTTGGCCACTAGTTCTGGTGGTGCGGCTGCAGCAGTTGACAAGCTGACAAGCTCTCCATGATCAGGGTTGAAAGGATTCAGCCAACTTGCGTCCATCAGCTGAACAAGGGACTGGACATCAGCCTCATCTCTTCTGATCCTAGGCAACTGTAGGTCTGGATGACTGAAGTCAGAGTCATGTTGACCTATCATGCCCCTCAGCTGCCTTAAGTACCTGCTGCGGTACTCGGATGTCAAATAGTGTCTAGCCACAGCTCCACCTTTCAGGCTGAAACCTTTCGTACCTCCAGCTGTCTGGGTGTCTTTGTTCACAGTCTCCTCGATCGTCTGGTCCACAGGTATCCGTCCAAAGGGATTCTGGCTCCCAATCTGGACTGAAAAGCCACCTTGCATGAAGTGGGCATGCACTTCAGGATGTTCAATAGGCAGCCGAGACATCGTGGCATAGTAGTAGGTCAGGAAGCGGGCGTAGTTTACCTTGTCATAGGCAAAACACCATGGGATCATCTCTCGGATTGCTGCAAGGTGAAGCCTGCAGCACCTGTGAACGTACCAGTGAGGTCAAGATGTGGCAGATCTTAGATACGATTTTTAGATACTTAGATACGATACTTAGACACTACAGTAGACACCTGCAATGTAAAAGCAGCAATCCGTGTTCCAGCAATCCAATGCATTCTTTGTTCTGACTACCATTGAAAGCAAATCTAAAATCGTATCTAAGATCTGCCACATCTTGACCTCACTGGTAAGTTAATCCTCGAAAAGGAAAGGATATTACCATAGTTAACTGATCTTAACTAATCAAACTTAATTAACCTTAATTAGAACTGCAAAAGATAACTTACATAGCCAGATATCTCACCAGTTCCATCAAAGGAGCTGAAAAAAAAGCTTACATCTATCCGCAATTAACTCTTCCTAGAAAAAAAGCTGAACGTGAGTACACAATTATCCAATAAGAAAGTACAGACAAATAGGAAATGCATTTATTTTGCTCTGATGTTTAATAATTACAATATAGTAGCATTTCTCACATGGTTTTAGTTCTGTATTGACTGAAATTAGATGTGATCTTTGCATACTGCAAGATTTGAATGAACTACGCAATGCCGCTATTGGGTGAATTTGATGTTTTTACAAAAAAACTGACAAGGCTGCCAGATGTGGAAAGGCTATCACATCTTAATGTACTTATATTGACCCAATAAACATTTTAGTACCACTTAGGTTTGGTCACCCCAGGTGGTACCGATATCTGGCCTGGCCCATGGACTAGTTGGAAGTGCAATGTTTATCAATGCATAGAGTGGTAAAATGTATTCATAACCAATGGAGGTCATGACTTTATGTAAACACCAATTAGTGTTCTGCAGGGCTGCTATGTTCAGCCTCATTTTCTATGGGACTGTCATTAACCCCATGTGCTCGTTTGCAGTGAGAGGCATGAATCCAGCTTGTTTTGCCTTCACATTTCACAACAGGGTTGTAAGCAGTACTTGGTGTGGCCCTGACCATCTTGGTTTCAAAGCAGTTTTCCACTTGAAAATTTTAATGTACACATGGTCTCCAGGTTTGAAAGAATGGCACTCATTTTCTGCAGGTTCTGGTAAGGCTTCCTTCACCTGGGAATGAAACATCTTAACTGTCTTCGTCAATTCAATACAGAAGGTGGACATCAAATCGTCCATCTGGTGGATATCCATCTCCTTAATGGTCAGGGGAGGTGAGTGGGGTACCCGCATTGGTCTTCCCATTAGGATTTCATGTGGGGATAGTCCCGTTTTCCTATTTGGAGTGGCCCGCATTGCCATAAGTGCAAGTGGGGTAGCATCTGGCCATTTCAAGTTGGTCTCTGTGCAGATCTTGGCCAGTTTGTTCTTTGTCACTCCATTATGTCGTTCCACTGCTCTCGCTGACTGAGGATGATAAGGACAATGAAGATGAAGGTTTATTTGCATTGTTTTGCCCAGTTCCTTGACAATTTCTGCCGTGAAGTGCGTTCCCCGATCGGAAGAAATTTTGCAACAGACCCAAAAGCGACATATGAAGTCCTTTAGCAGAATTTTCACAACTGTTTTTGCATCTGCATGTCGACAGGGATACACTTCTACCCATTTTGTAAACATGTCAATAATCACGAGGACGAACTCAAACCCGGCATACTTCTCCATTTGTATAAAATCTATTTGTAGATGTACGAACGGGCCGGACGGTACTGTGTGAGCTGCTTGCGTAGTTGTCTCACCTTTTCCTGGGTTATACTCCTGACACACCTGACATGTAGCACAATATTGCTCTGCCACAGGTGTAAATCCAGGTGCATACCACTGTTTTGACACTGATGCACACATCCCTCCTTTGCCTGTGTGACTCACTCCATGAGCCAGATGAGCAATCCATGGCAATAACTGCCGAGGTGCAACCACACGTCCATCGCGGGAAATCCACAATTTAGATTCACTGTCAAATATGCATCCCGTTTGTACCCAAACGTCTTTTTCCTGGTTATCCACAGCTTCTTGCATGATGCCAACATCTTGCAAAGTTGGGCTATTCTCCGGAATTGTCACAGGTGTCTGTAAAATCACTGGGTCTCGTTCAGAGTTTGCCGCCAATTTTGCTGCTTCATCTGCCCTTGCATTGCCCTGCGAGACCTCATCTTTTCCTCTTGTGTGGGCCTCACATTTGATCACTGCAATTGCAGATGGTAGGAGAATTGCCTCCAGGAGGCTGGCTATCAACGTTCCGTTTTTTATTCGGCTTCTTGAAGATGTCCCTGCTCTCAAATGTTGTTTGTGTGCTTCCTCCCCTTCTCTCCCCATCTTGTCGACCACTCCCCTTTTTATATACTTTGTTTGCTTGTTTGTTTGATTTGTTTGTTTGATAAATGTTAGCTCTTTCACGAGCCTCGAATTTGTATACAAAAAAAAAAGAAAAAAAAAAAAGGCAAAATTCCTCTTTGCTTCCAGAGGGCACCATAATCATGGACAACCCCATGCGCATAACTGGAGTCTGTATAGATGGATACTCTGACTTTCGGCTCGGAAACAAGCTCGTCAATGCAAAAATTTCTGCCTGCTGAGCTGAAAAAGTGTTTGGTAATTTTCCACTCTCCCATGTCTCACTATCTGTGCACACTGCATATCCTGTCAATAGTGAGCCATCCAATGCTCTTGATGATGATCCGTCAACGTACAGTACCAAGTCTGCATTTGGAATTGGGACGTCCTTCAAATCAATGCGTGGTACTAGTGCATGTGCCAATATCTCAACACAATCATGGGGTTCACCATCTTCTTCTGTTGGCAACAAAGATGCTGGATTCAACGTTGGACAACGTTGAATGGTAAGGTTTGACGGCGTCGGTAACCCTAGCTCATACGTTGTAGCTCGTGATGCTGAAAGATGCTGCGTTCCTGCTTTCAGTAAAACCGTTGCCACTGCATGCTCAACAAGAAGAATTAATGGGCAGCCCAGGACTATTGTAGCTGTGGCTTCTACTGCGCACGAAGCTGCTGCCACTGCTCGCAAGCACTGTGGAAACCCTCGTGCTACTTCATCCAGCCTAGTGCTGTGGTATGCTACGGGGCGCATTTTCCCTCCATGTTTTTGTGCCAATACTGATTGGGCAAACCCTCCTTTTTCATGTGAATAGAGAAAGAAATTTTTCTCATAATCTGGCAGTCCCAGGGCAGGTGCTGACGCCAAGGCATCTTCCAATGCCGTGAAAGCTTGTTCGGCCTCTGGTGTCCATTTCAACGGATTTGGACTACTTGGTAGGCTAATGTCTAACAGAGGGCGAGTTAATAGTGTGTAATTAGCAATCCACTGATGACAAAAACCTGTTGTCCCGAGGAAAGATTTCATCTGCCTCACAGTCGTAGGTTTTGGGAATACTTGTATCGCCTTCACTCGTTCAGGGCAAAGACGTCTTGTGCCTTCTTTCAAGATATGTCCCAGATATTTCACCTCTTGTTCGCAAAACTGCAACTTATCTCTGGAGGCTTTGTGCCCTTTCTCTGCTGATGCTGTCAGTAGGACAACTGTGCCCTGCTCACACACTTCCTTAGAAGTTGAGCATATGAGAAGATCATCAATGTACTGTACCATCACTGAACCTCCAGGAAACTCAACATCACTGAGGTCTTCATGTAGGGCACGGGAAAACAATGTTGGGCTCTCTGTGTACCCTTGTGGTAAAACAGTCCACGTGTATTGTAGACCATTGTAAGTGAAAGCAAAGAGATAGCGTGAGTCTTCATGAATAGGTACACTGAAAAACGCTGAGCACAAGTCCACTACGGAGTAGAACTTTGTATTACATGGGATGCTTGAAAGTATGGTGATCGGGTTAGGGACCACCGGATAAGCTGGAATGACACAATTATTAATCACTTGAAGATCTTGTACAAATCTCCATGTGAGCTTGCCAGGCTTCTTCACAGGTAGGATAGGAGTGTTGCACATGCTAACAGTGCGAACTATGACTTCTTGGTTCCTCCAAAGATCGAATTACCGGTGCGATACCAGCTCTGGCTTCTGGTCGTAGTGGATATTGGCGTTTTCTAGGCAGCGGCTTAGATTCATCTACCGTGATTTGCACAGGTGCAATACTCTTTATCCGGCCCACATCGTTCGGGTGTGTTGTCCACAAATAAGTTGGTATTCGATCGAGTGGGTCCGGCTCACCTTCAGTCTCGGAACTGAGTAGGTATACCCCAACATCGTCAGTTTCAGGTGCTTTTTCAATCATAAGGAAAGTAGAAGAGACCACCTGCTCATCCAGCTGCCAGCAAAACCCATCCCCATTCAAGTCATAGAGTGGAGCCTACTGAACTTCTCCCATGTATCCCATCTCTTTACATTCGTTCAAATTTGCTATCATTGTTCCAACATCCTTTGCTTCATATCCTTTTGCCACCGCAAGGGTGATGTGTGGGGTTGTCATCTCCGACTGGTTCCACAGGAGTTGTTGATCTGGCGTCAGGCAAACTGACATGCCCACTCCCTGTCTTCCTACCCACAGTGATACCAGGTGTATTTCATCCCTTGTTCCCAGGTGTAGAGAAGCGTTCGTGGAGTAGGACACCTCTTCTCCTGTGGGGTCATAACATGCTGTGCAGTGAAGATGAGATTCCCATTGTAGAGAGTCCATGAGATGGTCACTTACCCACTCCTGTACTTCGGGCACTTCATCCATCATACCCATAAAACCGTCGCACAAAATTTCTGCCATTGCCACATCGTCGATTTCCTATTGATAAGTTATGGGCTCCAGTAGTCTTTGCAGCATATCAAAAACAAAGTCATGGGAGTGCTCTGGCATTTCTAGGTACACTCCATTCTCATTACATGTTACGGTACAGTTCAATTTACACAATAAATCTCGTCCCATCAGATTTACTGGAGAGTCAGACGCCAGAAGAAAGGCATGATGTCCACTCAATGGGCCTACTTGAACACGCAATTCCTTTGTAATGGGTGTTGCTATAGGAACACCAGAGACGCCCACAACATTTATCTGTGACCTTGACAGTGGGACATTCGGAAAGTCTGCTTGTCGTAATGTAGAACGTGTCGCGCCTGTATCGATTAAGAAAGGAGCCTCGTGGCCGCTTACTTTTACATTGAGCTTAGGTTCTTCTTCAGAAGACCTTGCAATCAAAGGAAGCGCCGACACTTGTTCATGTCGGTCTAGTCAGAAAGGCTTAGCAGACCAGTTAGGCTGTTGAAGCCGGCCCTTACTCGGGTTCTGCAACAACGGAGCCCTGTCCATTGTCGGAGGTGCGGATGATTGTTGGTACCCTTGTCCTTGGTTTCCTCTTTGAAATGGTTTCCTGTTGGAATATGGGCAGTTTCTTTTCCAGTGTCCTAGTTCTCCACACCTGAAACACCGGTCAGTGTCATCCTTTGTTCTTTCCACTCTTTCTCTTCTATCTCTTCCTTGCCACTCCGGTCCCTGGTTATATATTGAGGCAGAGAAAACCCTTCTGCGTTGATTCACAGGCATTAGGGCTTGGGTCTGTAGTTGCATCAGCTTTTCGGCATTCATGGCATTGTTTCTTGCCTACATTCGCTGGTGATAATAATAATAATCATAATAAAGGAGTCTTATATAGCCCCATCAAGCAGAGTAAACTACCCTCATAGCGCTTTACATTATCATGTGAACGCACACACACCGCACACACACACACAAACACACACACACACACACACCTTCACTCTTGCCCTATTCCTCTCCCTCCCCATTCAAAACCCACAGATGTGTACTCCCCCTCCTCCTCCCCTCCCTCCCCCGCACATGTACACAGACATACTCTCGATCTCTGTCCCACCTCAAACCAAAGGGAAAGCAGGACTTAGACTTTGAAAGACTTGTGAAACAGATAGGTTTTGAGGGAGGTTTTAAAGGCAGGAAGAGAGTCAACATGTCGAACAGAGGAAGGCAAGTCATTCCAGAGCAGAGGTGCAGCAAAGGAAAAGGATTTCTCGCCAAACGACTTGGTGCTGGTGCGCGGTGGGTCTAAGGTCATAGAGTCGTCGCTTGAGCGAAGCCGTCGCCGAGGTTCATAGCGAGTGAGCAAATCGGCGAGATAGTGAGGTCCCGTTCCACACAATGATTTATAACATAGTGTGCAAATTTTGTATTGCACATGAGCAGAGACAGGCAGCCAGTGTAAAGATTCAAGAAGCGGAGTAACATGGTCAGACTTCTTCGCCTTACATACAAGACGAGCGGCAGAGTTTTGAACCTTTTGTAACTTATCCAAGAGAAACTGAGGGCAGCCAGCATACAAAGAATTACAATAGTCTAGCCTTGAGAGGACAAGGGCACAGACCAGAGTTAGAGCAGCCTGAGGAGTAAGAAAGTGGCGAATGGATGCGATCTTTCGCAGCTGAAAGTATGCTGATTTGCAAGTTTGAAGTACTTGCTTGGAAAATGTCATGTTAGTCGAAAACCACACCAAGGTGCTTGGCCGACGAAACAAAGTTTACATCGGTTTCACCAACATGAATAGTGGTAGGAAGTGAACATTGTAGAGGACATCTGTGCGACCTTACAATCATAGACTCTGTTTTAGCATCGTTCAGCTGAAGTTTGTTTTGGGTCATCCACGCCTTCACGTCGGCAATACAGCCTTCTAACACTTCAACAGTGGGCACGATTTGTTGAATCGTGCTTCCTTTGTACAGCTGATTGTCGTCCGCAAAGGCGTGGTGATCAAATGAATGTCTGGCAACAACATCAAATAGAGGCTGAGTGTACAAAAGAAAGAGGATAGGTCCCAGGACTGAGCCCTGGGGAACGCCAAAGGAAAGCGGAGAAGGGGCTGATTTCTGGCCATTGACAACAACTGTTTGCACTCTATCAGTAAGATAGGACATCAGCCAAGAAATGGGAGTACCAGTTATACCAAATGTGATTTCAAGACGACGAATTAAGACACTACGGTCAATCGTGTCAAAGGCGGCAGACAAGTCCAAAAGAGCAAGAACGGAAACCTTACCACAGTCAAGAGAGGTCAGAAGATCATTGGTTATTCTTAGGAGAGCGGTCTCGGTGCTATGGCCTGGTCTATATGCTGACTGGCAAGAATTGAAAAGATTATTTGAAACTAGATGGTCATTCATCTGTGATAGCACAATTCTTTCTGTGATCTTTGACAGGAAAGACAGGTTGGAGATAGGACGGTAATTTTTCATGTCGTTAAGGTCAAGGGTGGGCTTTTTAAGAAGTGGTTTAACAAGAGCTTGTTTAAAGAGAAGCAGAAATGAACCCGTAGTCAGAGAATCATTGATAACTGCAGTAATAAATGGGAGGAGGGTGTCCAAACACTCAATAAACAAATCGGTGGGAAGGGGGTCAAGATCACATGTTTTTGTGTTTGACTTGAGGATTGTACATTTGACAATTTCCTCAGTAACAGGAGTAAACGAACTAAGAGGTCGTCCGTGAAAGCAGTGTTCCGCATCATCGAAGGAAAGGAGTGACTGTTTGTCAAGATTGTTTCTTATTGACTGAATTTTATTGTGAAAGAAATGCAGGAAGCGTTGGGGTAGTTCGTTTTGAGGAAATACAGTGGGAAGAACGGATTTATTTTTGGTGGCAAACAGGCGGTTGGTAATGCTGAACAGTTGCTTGTAGGAGGAGCTCCTAGTAATCCGATCAGAAATATATGACGTTTTTGCTTTCAGAATGATTTTCATGACGAGTCTTTTAGCTATGTTATACAACTGTTTATGGACTGTGAGGCCAGTCTTCAGCCACCATCTCTCGGCACGTCGTCGTTCCTTTTTGGCAGCCCTGACTTCGTCGCTGAATGCGCTGAACCACGGAGTACTCCTGCGTCTGGGAACGGCACGCCGTGTCGCTGGAGCATGACAGTCCAACGCTGTGCGGAGGCAACAGTCGAGGTCTTCTGCAGTGACATAGGAACGGCCAGAGAGACGGGTGTGAAGGTCCTCTTTAAAGGCAGAACGGTCGATGGCACGAATGTTGCGGGCAGTGATGAAGGTGGGCTGAAGACGAGGAACAGCAATACTCAGGTGGCTGGTGACACAGAAGTGGTCCGAGGTGATAGCACAGGTCACTGACGTGGACTGCACCAACTGATCATCGCATCTGTGCACTAACCAATCCAGGATGTGTCCTTTAACGTGTGTAGGTTGGGAGACAGACTGAGACAGACTAAAAGTAGAAAGGAGGTCAATGATCTTTGAAGTGAGAGGATGTTGTGGTTGGTCATAGTGGACGTTGAAATCTCCAAGAATCAAGACGAAACCAGGAAGAGTATTGCAGTGGTCGAGCAGATTAGGAAGCTTGGTCACGAACATCGAGTCAGTAAGCTTGTTTTTCCGGTTAGGTGGAGGTCGGTAGAGGCAGAAGAAATGAAGAGTGTTTTCTGACAGAGTGAAGGTGACATGGGCTAGCTCGTAGGATGAATGGTCGAACGAAAAAGTCATGGTGAAGGAGACGAAGGGAGAGAAGTTGTCTCTGTAAATAACAGCCACGCGCCCACCCCTAGAGGAGCGAGGAAATGACTGCAGGGTGTATCCAGGTGGGGTGAGATCAGCACACCTTGCTTCGTCGCCACTGAGTCGGAGCCAAGTTTTGGTCAGAAAAAACACGTCGATATCGTTATCTTGAATAAAAGAGGTAATTTCGGTTAGCTTGTCAGGACTACTTACAGACTGAGCGTTGAATAAGGCGAGATACAGGTCAGAACGGTGTTGTTTTGGTGCTGTGTATGTTCTACAGGGATAGATGAGGTTATTGAAGTTGACAGGGGACACTTTTTCGCAGGAATTATTAAAATGTGGGCTGGGCCGTCGCTGGTCGCGAAGAGAAATCACAATCGGTATTTTTCTCTGCTTTCTCCTCCCGCCTCGCTTTGTGCGTTTTCTCGGGAGACCAATGCCGATTTCAAGTTCTCTGAGGCCTGACACGAGTCCAGGAGTCAATCGAGTGGTGTTGTTTAAAGACAAAAGTTTTTGCCGAGTGTAGCGAATAGGCCTCGGGATAGAGGAGTCAGAGCGGATAGTCGAGCTCGGTACATGCAGCGGTGCGTGCAGAGGTGGGGCGAGCGGTGGGACGGGCGGTGGGGCGAGACGGGGAAAAGAACTGTCTTGTTGAGAGGCGCACACCGGGGCTGCGTGAGCCTCAACGAAAAAACATGGTGGGTACTTACAGTTCGAAATTTTCAACTTGGTGGCGAGTAAAAACCAAAGTACTGCAAATCTCACGGGCAGACACGCCGCCATAAGCCAGGAAACGAAACAGGGATCCATCACAATCATTCACACAAAGCACAACACGACAGCACACGCTAAATCCAACAAAATCAATCAAATACACAGGACGACCGACTCAGCTCAGCCTGCTAGGCGAATGGCATAAGTCAATGGCATAAGTCAATATTTCCCATATCGTTTTTCCTTCCCAAGCAACACACTGTTTTTCCACTTCTCCCTTCAGTTTTGGCAACAGGCCATTAATGAAGAGGGGTTTTATGGCCTCGTCCACCTGTGCATGGACAATTCCCGAGTGCAGTCGAAAAACGTCTCAGTCTGTCCAAATAGTCCGCAGATTCTTCACCAATTTTCTGTTTACACGTAACCACCTTATTCCAGTCAGTCCACAGGTGACAATTTTTGTATGGCCGCTATTAATCTATCTATCTGTGCCTTTTTCTGGCGATCGTCCATATCTACTCTCCCATTTTCTGCCGGTATCCTTTGCGCAGTTGTCATTAGCTCTCTCAACGTTGTGGCATTAGGAATGATCCATTTCAGAAGTATTTCCATGTCCCTTGCAGTTGGAAGTTGCGTTTCCACAACCAATCGCAATTCATCGGCGAATTGAATTGGATCGGTCTTGATTGATGGCATACTGCTCTGCAATGCCTTATGTTCATATATCTGCCAAGGCCGGTACATAAGGTCTGGCTCGTCTCGATTCGCCCCAGGAAATTGTCGCTGAGGAAGATTGGTAACGCCAGACTGCTCAGGATCGTTCTGGTAATTCATCCTTTGAGGAGGTGGCGGCTTGTTCCCAACAGGCCCCCTACTTCTCAACCCATAGTCGTGTTCTGAAAAGTATTTTGAAGTTGTTATAACTGTGTCTTGTGTAGACTGAAGGCTTTCCCTTTCAGCAATGCCACTGACTGGTCCTCTCTCTGCCCTTGTCTGAGTCATTACTTGTCCCGGACCGAATTCCTGCCCCCCAACTGCACCCTCTTGGGCAGTAGTTCCAGATGAACCACTCCTTCCATCTTTCTCCTGATGACTAGAACTAACCGCCCCTCCTTCAGGTGTGGGCCCTGCTCTAGGTTGTTCCTGCATGGTAGGTGCAGGCACTGCTCGAGGTTGCTCCTGCATGGTAGGTACGGATACCTCTATAGGTTGTTCCTGTACGGCAGGTGCGGGTGCTGCTCTAGGTTGTTCCTGTATGGCAGGTGCGGGTGCTGCTTAAGGTTGTTCCTGTATGGCAGGTGCGGGTGTCTGTCGTGCAGGATTCCTCCGATAAGGTGGAGGAGTATCCTCTTGCATTTGCAGTATCTCATATGACTTTGCTTCAGGGTACAATCTGGGCTTGGGTTTGGGTGGGGCAGATGGCTTGTCACTTTCCACTTCCAGAGGCATTTGAGTGGTTACCTTCCCCAATTTATTCTGTATCTCTTTTACCTCCTTTTTCAAGCCCCCCATTTCACGTCATTTTCCCGTTTCCTAGACTCATTGTCCCAGTAATAAAATGACTGCCAGTTCACCTTTTCCTTCTTTTTGACTCTGTCTTCCAACTCTTGTCTTAATCTGTCCAATCAGCTCCTCTCAAATGTACCATCTCTTGAGAATCCCTTCGTGTACCTTTTTGTCCATTCCCACCAGGACTCAACATCTTTCACTGAGCCTACACCATAATGCTTGCTCATGTAACGTATGCAGGTACCTCTTTGTAAAATATCCAAATCGCCCTTTTTACCCCTTATAGGCCCCATTACCCATGATGTTTGTGTGTGATATCGCACACTACCCACTGAATGTACTAGGCAAACTCCCACAATCTGCACTTTCAGCGACAACTGTACACTGTGTGCACTGTAAGGAAAGTCGGAGTTTGTTCCACCTTGTACAAAGTAGGCTTGGATGCGTCGTCTCCTAGATTGTTCGTAATTCCAGGAAGAAACTCTCCACTCCACTCAATTTCCAATTTCAGCTGACTTCAGGAGCACCGTCCCTTACCTGTGGCTGTTCCACGAACCAATCTCCCTGATTGGTCCGTAGATGAGTCACCACTAATAGGTAGATGCTCAATTACACCAAAGTCAACCACCGTGTCGGTAGGCAGGTATCCCGTTCTGTCAAGAAGGAACCACACAAAATGGTAACCACATATGTAATATACATATATATATTTGGACCCTTTCTTTGTCCACCTCACCACCTTGCTTCATCTTCATCTTCATTGGTACGTGTATATGTATCCTCTAAATATATATGCATATATCTACAAAGGATAGCAGAGTGACCAGCCTTTTAGACTACCCACTACCCCAGCATCCACCAGTCATGTGTGCTTGAGGACCTCACCGTAAATACACCTACGGGATTTCAACTATCAACACACCTTTTCTAGGACAGCTCAAAATGGTGGGTAGAATATTTGAAGGTCGTCTTGCATAACCTGTAATGTAATGTTCTGTCTAGATGTTTCTTCCAACATCTCTTTAACCCTAGAGTAATGTAATGTAATGTAATGTAATGTAATGTAATGTAATGTAATCTGTAATATGTAATGTACTCTGTAGTATGTAATGTAATGTTGTACATGTAATATGTCACGTAATCTGTAGTATGTAATGTAATGTTGTAATATGTAATATGTAACGTAATCTGTAGTATGTAATGTAATGTTGTAATATGTAATATGTAACGTAATCTGTAGTATGTAATGTAATGTTGTAATGTGTAGTGTAATGTGTAGTGTAATCTGTAGTATGTAATGTAATGTTGTAATATGTAATATGTAATCTGTTCTGTACTCTGGTAACATATCCAGATGTGTCTTCCAACATCTCTGTAACAGGTTTCGGCTTGATCAATGCGCAGGAGTACCCTTTCCCAGCGCTCTTTACCCTAGCCATTTTGCATTCATGCAGGATTTTGAACCTTTCAAGTATTCACATATTATACATATAATTTACATCTAATGTACATATCCTTCACATTGACAATGGCCATATCAATGTGTTACACTTTTACTTTAAGAGCCCAATTATGAGCCAATTAGATAACACCATGTATGATCCCTTCGCAATCTATTCAGAATAGCCCTTTCATTTCACTGAGGCCTATGTGCAAGGTCGTCACCCATTTACATACCCCTCCTGAAAAAAAAACTGACATCATTTCTCTGTTCTGGACTCATACATATATTTATCCTACCAGTGAACTAAAATGCCTTCAATCTTTCCAGCCTGTACTATCACAAAATCTAGCATCTACGGCCAGTTAAGGCTATTTTATCTTTCATTTGTGAGACAGTTAGACAGATTGATCAGACACCTTGTGTCATAACTCCGTTACCAAAATCATTTACATCATATTCAATTTGAATTCAAATTGAGATTTCCATAATAACCACAATTCAAATGTTCCAAAAAAAAAATGTCAATCACTGGAAGAGAAATCATTTTCCCCAAATTTTCTAAAAAATTGTAAAAATGCAAAGTTATATGCTATTACATGATATTTTCAAAACCCAGAGAAATTAGAGAATTAGAAGAATTAAAAAATTTAAATAATTAAAAATTCCTAAAAGTAATTGCAGAAAAAAAATTCTTTTTTTTTAAATTTTTTTTTAAAAAATCATTAAATTCAAAAATTCAAAATTATTTTAAATTCCCAATAATGATAAAAATTATTATTCTAATTTGAATAGTTATTTACTTATTCAATGAAGGTGTGTAATATGTAATCCTTGGTGTTGGACTGGTGTAATCCCTGGACGTCCCAATAATTCAATCCCTGGTGTTGGGCTAGTGGCTAGGGTGCCGGCTTAGGATCCTAGGATCCTGGGTTCGAATCCCGGTCGATTGCTGAATTAACGCCAGGGGGGTTGACTCAGCCTGTCATCCTTCCGAGGTCGGCTAATTGAGTACCAGTTCACTGGTAATTCCCTGTTTGTCGTTAAAGGCGGCAAAAAGGGTTGGCGTCAGGAAGGGCATCCGGCCGTAAAACATTGCTTCAAAAAGGGGACCGAAAAACAACAACAACCACGGTTCCCGAAAAAGGCCAACCCCCGCTTTGCGGGGAAAAATGGCCTCTAAAGGTGGTTATATATATAATGAAGGATTCACTATAGTCCAATTTTCCATTACCTGATTTTCCTACGAGAGTATTCCCACATATTATGTGCCAACCCGTGATACCTTGTTCACCTGTCGGACCAGTAAAGCCTGAGGGTTCTATGGTTCCAGGCCACAATCATTGGTACCCCAGACCCAACAGAGCCTGGGGGCCCCATAGCCCCAGACTGTAAGTCTATGGTGTCCTGTGCTCCTTTCGGACCCTGTCGAGCCTGCTGGTCCACAGTTCCCTGAATTACCTGACTCTCCATGTTAGCCTTTGGAGCCAGCGGTACCACTTTTACCCTATTTCCACAGTTCCCATTTTATCCTGGGGGGCTTAAAATACTGTTTCAGGCTCAATTTTGAATCGTAATTCAAAATATACGTGTCAGAGCGATATTATTTATCTGAAGAATAAATCTCTGATATTCTTCTATGAAGATATAATAATAGGGATATAGACAGAGAGAGAGAGAGAGAGAGAGAGAAAATGAAGAAGAAAATCAGATCTTGACAGAGACTCTGTCACCAATTATTTGGTTAAATCTCATCTCTGGTTCACAGATATTTCAGTAATTATCTCTGATTCTCTTAAATCTTAACCCCAAAATGCCATCAATTCATGTCTACCTTTTTATACATTAAAAACCCTTTAGCTATTCCCAAATATCACATTTTACTAGCCATGACAGGAAAGCTAATATGGCTTCCACATGCCACATGACATGCCACATGACATCCCACATGACATCCCACATGACATCCCACATGACATCATGACATTATCATTTTCAAACTACATGCAACAGTGCTTTTAGATGATATTTGTAAATAACATCAGCATTCGTAATAACATCATTAGCATCAGCATAATAACATCATTAGCGTACCGACACAGACAGAGAGAGATAGACAGAGACAGAGAGAGGCAGACAAAGAGAGAGAGAGAGAGAGAGAGAGACAGATAAAGAATGACACTGCATCAGCATATAACATTACCATCATATAACATCAACATTAACAGCTGCAGCTGCACACCCTGTCAATGATCCATCATATCAGAACCAAATCCATAGACATAGAGAGAGAGAGACAGATAGACAGAGATGGGCAAAGAGAGATGAAGAGATAGAGTTAGACAGAGAGAGAGAGACGAAGAGAGACCCAGACAAAGAGAAAGACATAGAGAGAGACAAAGAGGGACAAAGAGAGACATATAGAGAGAGAGAGATAGAAAGACATAAAGAATGACACTGCATCAGCATATAACATTACCATTATATCAATAACTCCATGGATAATGAACATCAATGAGCATCATTAGTCACAGCATCAAACAAAAGAGAGATGCAGACAAGGAAAGATAGATAAAGAGAGACAAATAACGAGAGAAACAGGGAAAGAGAGAGATATACCGAGAGACAGGCAGGCAGGCAGGCAGGCAGACAGACAGACAGGGACAGAGAGTTAGAGAGGGACACATAGGGGGACAGAGAGAGATAGAGAGAGATAGACAGATGGACAGAGACAGAGAGAGAGAAAAAAAGACACAGGGAGATGGAGAGATACAGAGAGAGTGAGACAGAGATGCAGAGACAAAGACAGAGATAGACATATGTGCTATTCCAATCATGTCCACATGAGGGCAGTGTCACTCCATGTACCTTTTCAACTGTGTCATATCTGTTGAGTTGGATACCAACCAGCTCGTTCAAACATTTATTATGTAACATATGCAGATCCTTTCACAGGTATACTCTGTGGTTTTTTGTGTGAGTATTTAAAATCCCGTCAACATTCCTATAATTAACATGTGGCTGAAGCGCGGTGCTACGCGCGCTTACTTGTATAACAAGGAGGAAGCGGACAACGCGGTAAGTTCAAGAGTCTTTATTATAAGAGCTCAACTGCAGCACTGTCGCGCTCTGGGCTGCGCGCCCGATGTATATCCCGCGGCCACGCCTACCCCTTGGGCGTGGCCGCTGCCCACTTGGTGCGCGGAATGATGCCCTCACACCAGTGAGCTTTCGTGTCCGCCACACGCGCCCCCCCCCCCCCCCCAGAATTCCCGCACACCTGGAGGGCCAGTTTGCGGGGCAAACGGATGACCTGGCCGAAGCGCCCTCTGGCGTCCGGGGTGCAGGGATGCCAGTTGGGATGCCTCCGGCTGCACCTGGGATGGGTGCAGGACCGGGGGGCGGCGGGCCTGGGCGGTGCCGGGGGTCCGCCCGCAAGGGGGCGGCCCCGACAGGGGGCCGAGCCACCGACGGTGGGTGGTCCACGTCGAGGTGGGCCGGCTTGAGGCGATCCACCGAGACGCGGTCGGGAGTACCGCCGATGTCCAAGGTGAAATGTTTCACCCCGGTCTCCAGCACGTGGAAAGGCCCGTCGTACGGGGGCCGCAGTGGTGTCCGGTTGGCGTCGTGCCGGATGAAGACGTATACTCTAGTAGCTCATGGTGGTTGAGTATGCACTTTATTGTACAGACCTAAACTCTTCAGGAATCCACTAATTGAAGGTCCAGGAACAATATTTGGTTGGTAACACATTTGCCACTGACGGCGAAATAGCTGAAATGGCCATACCCCTTTTTGGGCCACGCCCCCTTTTTTGCCGTGACTGTATCTACAGAACCGTTGGACCTAGGAGGTTGCCCGACCACTCAAAATTTGCGCAATGGCCACATTATGGGGGGTCAGTAATACATTTTCATATCCAAAAGTCAATGGTTTTTAAGATAATTGCCAAAAACCGATTTCAACATGTTACGAACTACAATTGTATGATACCACCAAGGCCACAACATTATATGACACTTATACCTTTTGCATCATCCTATTTTGGAATTTACTTATTTGGATTTCTACACTTTTCGCCTTTACTACAGCCACAAAACGTGACACATTTAATGTTCCTGTCTCTGCAAGTGCACGTTTTGGTACTCATACATGCTCTTGGGCATTTGCATGGAGGAGGCAGGTCATCGGGCCTGCACGATACTGGCAGTATCACTGGTGTTATGCCAACGTCCGTTGCTTCATACCCATACTGGAGTGGATCTGGTTTGGTGACGGCAGGAGTTGGGGCTTGCAACCACATCTTACACTGAAGAAATGCTCGCTTTATGTGTTCTCGTAGCGTTGATGAACAGCACACAAGCTGGTTGAAGTCCAGTTCTTTCTTGGAGTTGTGGTACTGCTCCCATCGATATTCATCGAAAGTGGAACAGTCGGTCTTCTTTAATCCAGACACAAGGAACTTTTCAGCATTGCTTGTTATCTGTGGTGACAGTTCTTCTACACCAAACCCTTCCAGTAGGGAGAGATCGATGGATGCTTTCAGGCCAGACAGCTTTGGACCCACCTTGCTGGTACTGTCGCAACCGCTGAGAGCATGAATGGCTGGGAGACACGACACCAAACCGTTGTCCAGTTGATCAACCAACATGTGGACTGGTACAGTTTTCTTTGTTTTCCGGTTACCAAGCTTCACGTACAGCTTTTGTAGTTGCCAGGTTGTGTTGAAGTGGAAGATGAGGTTGACAAAGACATCTGTGTCAGGCGAGTCGACCAAGACTGATTGAACCCCGTGTTTCACAACACCATCATTAATATGGAACATGATTCTGTCGTCGGCTTCTTCTTGGTTGCTTGAGAGCTCTGCGATCTGTGTTTCAGTGCCAGCTAACAGTTTCCTGCATTCACCCCCATATACTCCTCCAAAGAATATTTCCTTGTCCGACTCGACATTCTGCAGCATCCACTTGAAGACATACTCCTGCAACCGAACTTTGTTCAACATTGAGCTCCAGAACATATCAAGATCGACAGGGAGTTTCTGATTGTCAGACCCAATGGTGATTGTGATTTGTTCTGAGGAACTTCGCTGTGCCCGTTCCATTTGCTTGATTGATGATTTTTGATAAACATCAAAAATAATGTCTATTCTTGTGGACACGGAGCCTGTAGCAAGAATCCTGTTGGAAAGACTCTCAGCCAATTCCCCGAATGTGTGAAGGCCCATCTTTTTCATCGGTAGTTTACGCACAAGTGCCATGAAGTCCACTATTGTCATCTGAGCGTCACTCTTTACATTCCTCGTCTCCCGTCGGCTTTTGATGGTACTTGAATGTGTTGCTGCACATGTTTATTCTTGAGATGACGAAAGAATCATCCAATTGTTGTGCTGCCATCCGGATTTTGGCACGACCATCATCAGTTCCTGAAAAAAGTTTCAGCATGAGTAAAATCTATATGGCCAACTGCTGATCTTGTAGCACTTCATGTATATACATACAATTCACATAAAACTTGTAAACTGAATCCAAACTGGAGATTATGGTAAAATTTACCTGTTAACGTTTTCCCTGATGCAGTGTTGCATATAACGCATACAGTCCCATCGTAAACTGCTTCGTCTGCTGGGCTTGATAACACTGAAGTTTCCTGTACAAAATATTTTTGATTAATTAATGATATGGAACAAATATTGTTTCAGATTGATTTAATGTGCATATAATAAATGCAACTATTATTTAAAAACTTACCATGTTTTAGTCACAGCAAGCAGGGATCGAAAGTAGAATTACTTGCCATCAGAGAACACTTTAACACTTCACCTAAACACCTTCACCTAAGAACAGAGGAGAAAGAGTTAAATTGCCTGTAATCTAGGCCTCTTCGGCCTCTACTTGCTTCTCGGTGCGACGCCATGTTGTTTTATGGGATACCGCTGCCTGCATGCAGGCTCAACGACAAAACACCCATGACCGGAATTTCTAGCCATGTCTAGACTCTAGTCTAGACTCTAGACTAAATTCTAGTCTAGACTCTAGTCTAGACTCTAGTCTTGACTCTAGTCTAGACTCTAGTCTAGTCTAGACTCTTCAGGAATCAAGTAATTGAACAATAGGAACAGGAACAGGAACAATTACGAATAATATTGTAGTTCGTAACATGTTGAAATCGGTTTTTGGCAATTATCTTAAAAACCATTGACTTTTGGATATGAAAATGTATTACTGACCCCCCATAATGTGGCCATTGCGCAAATTTTGAGTGGTCGGGCAACCTCCTAGGTCCAACGGTTCTGTAGATACAGTCACGGCAAAAAAGGGGGCGTGGCCCAAAAAGGGGTGTGGCCATTTCAGCTATTTCGCCGTCAGTGGCAAATGTGTTACCAACCAAATATTGTTCCTGGACCTTCAATTAGTGGATTCCTGAAGAGTTTAGGTCTGTACAATAAAGTGCATACTCAACCACCATGAGCTACTCTAGTAATATGGAAATGCTGTTGAATACAGAGAATGAATGCGATGGCAACATAGAGAGTAACCCAGTTTTAGGACCGGCAGAGAAGATAACTGAGAAGGAAGTTGAGGAAGCGATAAAAGCAATGAAGAGTGGAAAAGCGGGAGGGCCGACGGGAGTTGTGGGAGATATGATGAAGGCAGCAGGAAGTTGGGGTGTGAAGAGAATGACAGAGATCTGTAATCTGGTGGTGAAAGAAGGCCGCATTCCAGTGGATTGGGAACTGAGTACCCTCGTCCCTCTATACAAGGGGAATGGTGACCCTCTGGAGTGTGGCTCGTACCGAGCGATAAAGTTATTGGAGCATGGAATGAAGGTATTGGAAAGGGTGTTGGAGAGGAGGATAAGGAAGAAAGTGAAGATCGACGAAATGCAGTTTGGATTTATGCCAGGAAGAGGAACGACAGATGCGCTTTTCATTGTGAGGCAGTTGCAGGAGAAGTACATGGATAAGAGGAAGAAGTTGTTTTTTGGGTTTGTTGATCTGGAGAAAGCATTCGATAGGGTTCCACGCAAAGTATTGACATGGGCATTGAGGAAGTTAGGAGTGGAGGAATGGTTGATCAGAGTAGTGATGGCAATGTACAAAAGAGCACGCACAGCTGGAAGGACGAAGGACGGGAACAGTGGTGAGTTTGAGGTGAAGGTGGGAGTGCATCAGGGGTCGGTACTAAGTCCACTACTATTTGTAGCTGTGATGGAGGTGCTGGCTCAGACCGTAAAGGAGGGTTTACCGTGGGAGTTGTTGTATGCAGATGATCTGGTGTTGATTGCGGAAAGTATGGATGGACTGAAGGAAAAGATGAACAAGTGGAAGGTGATGGCAAGTATGGAGACAAAAGGTCTGAAGGTGAATATCGGAAAGACAAAGGTGATGGCAAGTGGTAAAGCATGTGGTGAGGTGGAAAGAACTGGGAAGTGGCCGTGTGCTGTGTGCAGGAAGGGTGTCGGAGTGAACTCCATTCAATGTACAATGTGTGCTGAGTGGGTTCATCAAAAATGTAGTGGTCTGAGAGGGTCATTAACCAGTGTGGCAGCTTCATTCAAATGTAAGGTGTGCACAGAGGGAGCTGCAGATGGAGGAAATGTTGAGTTGGATCTTGGAGACGGCGTGAAGCTGGAAGGTGTGAAAACATTTTGCTACCTCGGAGACATGCTGAATGGAGAAGGTGGATCAGACTCGGCAACGGTTGCTCGAGTGAGATGTGCATGGAAGAAGTTTCGGGAACTAAGTGGCGTGCTGATGAGGAGGAGAGTGTCGCTGAAGCTGAAGGGAAAGGTGTATGCTGCATGTGTGAGAAGTGTTGTGATTTATGGGAGCGAGACATGGGTAATGAACGTAGAGCAGCAACGAAGGCTGGAAAGGGTGGAAATGCGAATGGTTCGATGGATGTGCTGAGTATCGTTGAGAGAGAGGAAGACAAATGATGAATTGCGAAAGATGATGGGAATATTGCCTGTGATTGATGCTGTGAAGAGGAACAGGTTGAGATGGTTTGGTCATGTATTGAGGAAGGATGAAAGTGACTGGTTGAGAAGAGTGATGGAAGTTAATGTAGAAGGAAGTAGAGGACGGGGAAGACCGAGAAAGACTTGGCTAAAGATGGTGGAAGAAGAAATGCGGGCAAGGGGGTTAACAAGGAGAGATGCAGAAAATAGGGCAAAATGGAGAAGATTGTCATGGGGACCGCAAGGCTAACCCCCGCTCTAGCAGGGAACATGGCCTTAAAATGCATGTTGTTGTTGTATTATATACACAAAGAATTAAGTTAAGCACCCCCCCGTTTTTTTACAACCTCGCACATTACAAGTTTGTTGTCGTCAAAACAGTGTAATATACCCATGATATTGCTATATTTTCTGGAGAAGTGATATTATGGTCACATAAAAACATAACAATCATGCCGTTTTCAATATTTTATTCTGAATAATTTAAGGTGAAATTTTTTGGGAATTTTAGGCATATTTTCACCTCAATTTAAGTATGGAGCTATAGGTCCATCACGGACAGTGTGGATGACGTTTATGTTTTCTAACGTACAGTCATTGTTCTGAGAAGACCTCTAGCGATCTTTACGTCAATAACGTGTGTAGGACCCACGTGATCGGATCACTGACTCAACCCTACGTCTCATAGACCCTGTAAGCCGTCGTATGCGTTGCTGTGGCAGGTTGTTCCATTCCCGATGTAATGCACGTTCCAATTCATCCAGATTGGCTATTGGAGGGACCATCTTCGCACAAATACATATACATATACACAAAGAATATATATTAGGGGGTGCTTAACTTAATTCTTTGTGTAGGGGTGCTTAACTTAATTCTTTGTGTATATTTGAAAACACTGACATATTTGAAAAAGGTTCACATTATATTTGAAAACAGCTTTACATTATATTTGAAAAAGTTTGACATTATATTTGAAAACAGTTTGACAATATATTTTTTAAAAGGTTGACATTATATTTGAAAACAGCTTTACATTATATTTGAAAAAGGTTGACATTATATTTGAAAAAGTTTGACATTATATTTGAAAAAGTTTGACATTATATTTGAATAAGTTTGACATTATATTTGAAAAAGTTTGACATTATATTTGAAAAAGTTTGACATGATATTTGAAAAAGGTTGACATTATATTTAAAACAGTTTGACATTATATTTGAAAACAGTTTGACATTATATTTGAAAAGAGTTTGACATTATATTTGAAAAAAGTTTGACATTATATTTGAAAACAGTTTGACATTATATTTGAAAAAGTTTGACTATATTTGAAAACAGTTTGACATTATATTTGAAAAAGTTGGACATTATATTTGAAAAGACTGACATTATATTTGAAAAAAGTTTGACATTATATTTAAAAAAGTTTGACATATTTGAAAACACCAACATTATATTTGAAAAAGGTTGACATTATATTTGAAAAAGTTGGACATTATATGTGAAAAGACTGACATTGTATTTGAAAAAGTTTGACATTAAATTTGAAAAGTTTGACATTATATTTGAAAAGACTGACATTATATTTGAAAAAGTTGGACATTATATGTGAAAAGACTGACATTGTATTTGAAAAAGTTTGACATTAAATTTGAAAAGTTTGACATTATATGTGAAAAGACTGACATTGTATTTGAAAAAGTTTGACATTAAATTTGAAAAGTTTGACATTATATTTGAAAAGACTGACATTATATTTGAAAAGGGTTTCGACATTATATTTGAAAACACTGACATTGTATTTGAAAAGTTTTACATCATATTTGAAAAAAGTTTGACATTATATTTGAAAAAGTTTGACATATTTGAAAACACTGACATTATATTTGAAAAAGGTTGACATTATATTTGAAAAAGTTTGACATTATATTTGAAAAAGGTTGACATTATATTTGAAAAAGTTTGACATTATATTTGAAAACAGTTTGACATTATATTTTAAAAAGGTTGACATTATATTTGAAAAAGGTTGACATTATATTTGAAACCAGTTTGACATTATATTTGAAAACAGTTTGACATTATATTGGAAAACAGTGACATTATATTGGAAAACAGTGACATTATATTTGAAAAGGGTTGACATTATATTTGAAAAAGTGTGACATTATATTTGAAAAAGGTTGACATTATATTTGAAAACAGTTTGACATTATATTTGAAAAGGTTTGACATTATATTTGAAAACAGTTTGACATTATATATGAAAACAGTTTGACATTATATTTGAAAACAGTTTGACATTATATTTGAAAACAGTTTGACATTATATTTGAAAACAGTTTGACATTATATTTGAAAACAGTTTGACATTATATTTGAAAACAGTTTGACATTATATATGAAAACAGTTTGACATTATATTTGAAAACAGTTTGACATTATATTTGAAAACAGTTTGACATTATATTTGAAAAAAGTTTGACTATATTTGAAAACAGTTTGACATTATATTTGAAAAAGTTTGACTATATTTGAAAACAGTTTGACATTATATTTGAAAAAGTTTGACATTATATTTGAAAAAAGTTTGACATTATATTTGAAAAGGTTTGACATTATATTTGAAAAAGGTTTGACATTATATTTGAAAACAGTTTGACATTATATTTGAAAAGGTTTGACATTATATTTGAAAAAGGTTTGACATTATATTTGAAAAAGTTTGACATTATATTTGAAAAGTTTTACATCATATTTGAAAAAGGTTTGACATTATATTTGAAAAGACTTTGACATTATATTTGGAAAAAGTTTGACAATATATTTTGAACAAACCTCACATACATCCTCCATTAATTAATTATCCCTCACAGGTGACGTCATTAAAGACATCATCAAGGAAGATATTTCCTCCATTCTGTTGTTAAATTCCTCAGCAATGGAAATTCTTTGAAATTTTACGCAGATCTTCATATTTGCATGACTTGGTTGAACTTTCCCATTGGTTATTGTGAGGGTCGCAGGTTGTAGTGTATTGGAGAATTAATTAATTTGGCCTTGAATGATATTCAGTGACTCATTGTCTCAATAATTAAGGTCCAAACTTGTTTCAGAAGTACAATCGGCTGATTTTAATGGTATGTGGAAGTTCTCATTTCACTTTTCTAAAAGGTATTACAAAACACACTCTTCAATTCAACGTAACACATACACGACAGAATAATATCACTACGCTACATACTACGCACGCTACATTCAATACAGGCAACTGGACTGAGAACCTCTCCGATTTTCTGTTACACGGCTATTCGTGGTCAAATATGAAAGCGGGAGAGGTCAGGAGAGGGTCAGAGAGGAGAGATAACATTTCGGCATATAGTGCATTTGTGATTTCGCCATTCATTGGATCCATCCATAGCAGGCAGCTCTTCCAGGTCGTTATCTCTGCCTCTCCCCGGCCATGAGTGTCAGATAATGATAAACAGAGATACTAGCTGTTTTGCAAAATAAACAGAGCTCCCTGCTCCTTTGAGATAACATGCTTTAGCGTGTTGAGAACATCTGGTTTGTCTCAATCTCCAGCCTGGAGAAAACAGGGTTTCAAAAGTTCAATGAGAGGGTTACACATTATTGTTACAAGATTCAATTCTATAGTTTAGATGTTCAATATATATGTGTATAAATTGTTGCGGTTTTGAGAACCCACACTTGTAAATAAATATAACATCATTAAAGGTTAAAGGTAGCACCCCATAGGTAGGCCACAACCAACACGTTGGTCACCATAGGACGTCAGTTATTCCTTAGTATGTGTTTAGAAAAGGCTATTCCCAATAGTTGAATCTGCGTTGTGTCAAACAAATAAGAATAGGCCCTTGCGTTCATTCCGTTCATTTTCGCAGCTTCCTTTCCAAGCGACGCCATTAAGCGCTCTACCGTCTGTGCCCAATGGCCCCTCCCAATTTGGTACGCTCCTAGGCCAGCAGCCTTTCGCTGCCCTTGAGCTCGCTCAACGCCACCATAAGCCACGAGGTGAAGCCCGGAAAAAGGGGGCGGAGTGCCAGGGAGGAGGTGTGGCCACGTCAGCCAGCCATCAGGGCAGAGCGGGTAAGCCAACACCAGCCAATAGTCAGGTTCACTATGTTTTTTCGTTCAAAATCATGGTAGATTAGCAAACCTATACATTTTTGGAAACGTTATTACATGGAAAATCTGAAAATCAATGTTTACATTTGCCAATTCCGACCAATTCGATTCGACCAATTCGACCAATCGACCAATTCCATTCGACCATTCGACCAATCGCTTCGATCGACCATTCGACCATTCGACCAATTCGATCGATTCGATTCGATTCGATTCATCGAATTCGATTCGATCGACCATTCGACCAATTCGATTTGCCAATCAATTTGACCGACCTTTGCTTGTGTGGAACGGACTGTGAAAACGATGCGGACTATATTGTCGGATACGACACACAGGACAGTGATGACGAACTCTAAATGGCATATTCTGTAATCGTGTATGTTTGATGCCATTGACTGCCTGTGTATATTTTGTCATTGACTGCCTGTGTAGATGTGAAGTTATACTGACTGCATGTGTATATATGATTTTGCTGACTGCCTGTGTATGTTTGGTGATATGAATTATTGTGACACATTTTGATGTTATTAACTGCCTGTACAAAATGATAACATGTATTTGATTATGCAACTTATCGCGAATATAAAGACAGTATTTTGCAATTCAAAACCTTTGATTCGTGTCTTACCATTCCACATAGCACTAATTTGATACTTTCATTGGATTCCTTGTCCCTGAAAATATAGGTTTAGTATATTTTAAAAAGTTTTTAGGGTAATTAGAGGCAGAAATAGAACAAAATATGTATTTTACAGTGGCCATTTTGAAAATCCAAAATGGCCGCCATACAGGTATCTCTCCAAATGTAAACATTGATTTTTAGTTTCCTTATGCTATAACCTTTCCAAAAATGTATAGGTTTGCTATCTACCATGATTTTGAACGAAATATAATTTATTGACATAGTGAACCTGACTACAACCAGGGCTGAGGGGAGGTCGCCTGACAGGCGTGGTTTGAAACTTCGAGAGCGTTCGCTGGCTTGGCTTGTAAAAGCGCGAACGCAAAGCCCTCGAGAGGACTTATGAGAAGCATTGGTATTGAAAGGACTTGGAAGGACTCGCTCGCGCTCATTGCGAAAGGACATCGGAGGGAGAGAGTCGTTTGACCTGGGACGTGCGCTTTACGCGAGAACTGAAGCCAAGCATTGGTATTTCAAAGAGATGCGCTGTGGCAACCCACTGTACTAAGGGTGAGCGCGCGGCACGCATTGCCACGAACTGCAGCGTGCAGGACAGTGGGGAGGGGGCGCTTGGAGCGAGTAGTGCGCATATTAAGTACGCCAGTATACCAGCCTTCCCCCGTCATTATAATTGTCCGCTCGCATTACACTACGTGAAGAGCTGCCTGCCAGGTTTCGTCTGCTGGACCGGAGCCGGACTGGAGCCTGGACACCATCGCCGGACCTCCCACCCTACCATCTGCATCCCCGTGTAAGTCTGGATTCTGAGATCGAATCTGAGAGCGATCGGGCCCGTGTCCAGGGAATAGAGTAAGACTGTTTAAGACTGCCCTGTGTACTTTTCCTTCCTCTTTTTCTTGTACATTCTTTCGTTTCCTCTTCTTTTTTGTACATTTGTTAATAAATTGCCCTGTTCTTTCTGGTTTCTCCTTAATCCGATCGTCCTAGTCTTTTCTCCATTGGGTAAACGTGGCACGATCGCAACCGCTTAGAATCGGGTCTAGTCACTTGTTAACAGCTCAGATCGCGGATCGCTATCCGCTCGGCATTTCCATCGTTATCCGTGATTCGGGCGGGAGTTATTCCCTCGTGTCCGGCCGGCGTTAATACTTAGGTAGTAGCGAATCCCTACGCCTAACAAACCCTACCTAACGCCACGCCGCGAAGGACGTTATAACTTCCAGGATCGCGTCGGCCAGATAAAAGGACAAGGGGATTAACCCCCTCTTGATAAGGGGAGAGCCGACGTCGGAGATCTGTAACAATTGGTGTCAGGGAGTGGGATTTGGGACCCGAACCAAATTTTTGATCTGTTGGATAAATTTGGTCAAAATTACGAGTGGCCGAAATTTTATTAAACATCTAAATTTTAAATCGTGCCATGGATAGCCAAGGTGATCGGATACCGGTGGGGGTAGATGAGGAAGGGTTAGAATCAACCCAGGACCCCCGGGAAGAAGTGAGACAATTGGGAGGAATGGAGGAGGAAATCGAAGAGGGTGCAGCAGTCGGGGTTGCGGGCGCACAAAATGGCGGCGCCTCGCACATGGCGACGAGGGCCGCGCCCGCTGCGCAAATGGGAGGGATGGATATGCAGGACCTCATTGCGCAGCTACAGGCAGCCATACAAATGGAGATGGGAAACCAAATTGGGGGATTGAGTAAGGAGATGGGAGAAGTGAGGGCCGATCGTGAGGGAATGGAAAACAGAATGGGGGAGCAATTGGGAAACCAAATTGGGGGATTGAGAAACGAGGTGGGAAACCAAATTGGGGGGATTGAGAGACTGGTTAAGTAATTTGGGAAAATAGAATGGGGGAGCAATTGGGAAGTCAAATTGGGGGGTTAGAAAGTAAATTGGGGGGATTAGAAAGCAAATTGGGGGGCCAGTTGAAGGACGTGGGTGGCCAAGCCCGAGACATAAACGAGGGGTTAGCGAGGGAGGAAGCCAGGTATGAAATAAAAGCATTGGGGAAGGATATTGACCGCGAGTTGAGCGGGAAAGGCACACGGGTATGCGACGGGGTAGCACGGCTTGAGGAGCGTGGGAAAACCAAGGAGGAGCAAAGCACAGCCGAGTGGACCGGGGTAGAAATCGCGACACGGGGAATAGAAAAGCCGACGACCGCTGAATTGGAAAATTTGATGTGATGTGCGCCAGCGGTCGTCGAGCTTAATAAAGAAAATGAATTAAGTATAGTTGAAATCGGGGTTAAGAAGACGGCGGACTTAGAAAAGCACTCATGGAAGGAAGAGAGGGAAAATGTGCAAAGTCCGTGTTCGCATCATGATGCCGTACTTGTTAACCCCAATGAAAGTTTGCAAGTGCGTGTGGAGAGGAGGATCCCGAAGGTAAGCAGGATTGTATATGGCGCGAAAAGGTTTGACGCGAAAAGATTTTTCGCGCGCTTGGGAACCCGGCGTCACCCGGGCGCTTTTAGGAGGTCCGTGGTGCGCTGTGTGAAAGGAAATGGCGCGCGTGTGCGAACGGTGCCGGAGCGCGATTGTGTTACAGGGTATGAAAGTGAGAGTGAGAGTGACACAGAGTGTGAGATGGATGGAGAGCGTGTGTGAGAATGCACACCTGGGATGGATGAGGAGAGTGTGCAGGAGTGCACACCAGAGCGTGTGATTGGGTGTGCGACAGGAGATTGTACACCCGTGGGTAGGTGTGCGCTGAGTGGGTGGATGCAAGAGTGCACATCCATGGTGGTTACGGAACATGTGATGGAGGAGAGTGCACAAGAGGAGTGCGGGGAAGGAAGGTGTGTAACAGAGGAGTGTGTGATGATGGGGTGTGCGAGTAGAATGAGGGCGCGAGAAGGTGCGCGAGAGTGTGTAAGAAAAGAGAATGCACGAGTGAGTGCAGTAATAGAATGGGTGGAATGTACGAGAGGCACCGGAGCGCCTCGATGTGTGAGTGTAGAACGGGTCGCGAGGTGTGAAGGTGAGAATACGGTTCGAGCATCGACGCTGACCGGGGCAGCGCTTAGGCCGACGTATAGCCGACGCGAGCTCTCGGGGCGTGGTGTTCTTTGTGTGCTGCGGGGGCCGGCGGGGATCGTTGCCGCGGCGCTCTCGCAAGAAGCGCCGTGCACGATTCGGGCCGGGCCCCGCCCTGTATGGTCGGTGCCGCGCCGTAGCGGCGACCGGCACGATTCCGGGGGAGAAAGGCCAGGTCGGACCTTCGCCCCCTGGCGGGTGCGGTGTTCTGACCGGGTGAGGTTGGGTCATCGGGCCGGAGACCGAAAGGCTCCGTGCCGGGATGGACCCTGGAACCTCGGCCCAAGTATGCCTCTTCCCCAGAATCGAAAATGCCGGACGGACCCAACATACATGAGACTGACCATCCGCATACATTACTCGGTTTTTCGAAGCCGAGCTGAAATGAGAATGTATTTCCACCCCGAGAGGCTCAGAGTAGTGAACGAAAAGAACTAGTGATGGCGAATGGTATACGATGTAGAGGGATGGTAGCTGTCAAAGGATTATTTGGAGAGAGATGAGGTGCGGAAGAAGAGAGGTGTGCTGGTCTCATCAATGTCCACCAATCGGTTGGTTGTAGGAGAATTTATTAAATATCATTAGAAAGAAGAAATCTCGGTTTAATAAGCACAGATTACATACAAACTGTCACAAAGTTCACTTGGTTACAACATAGAATTGCGCAGCATAAGAGTAGAGCAGGTCAGTCGTCCCTCTCCACTCCCAGATTTCTGACTTCCTTTTATGCATGTAAAAGTCCTTGGAAGTCCCTCTCAAGGGAAAGATGGGGGTTTGCACACATTATGGTTCCATCTGGCTTTGCTCCTGCAAACCATGAGAACTCGAAGGTATGCTTTGAGAGAATTGCGCACAGATGTTTTGAAGAAAAAAGTTCCTTTTGGGTCTCCCTGAGCAAACATTACTTCTTTATAATATTTAACATGATTCTCACTGCAGTACTTCCTTTGGATTTCTGTCAGCCTGACGAATGTATATCTGATTTCATACAAGCATTGCTGAAAAAGAATTCAGTTTGACCACATGTTCTTTCCACCTCACAATTCCCAATACAGCATTACTCATTATTCAGTTCAAGGAATACATTATCCATATGTATAAAGAGATGAAATGGTTCAGACATTTTATACAAACTTTCTGTGATTTTCCTGCAAGAACTACAATTAATTCAAGATAGTATTAATTAATTAATCCATGTAGAAGTCCTACTTCTACACTCCTCCATTTCTGTCCTTTTCATAGGGCAATTAGAAGGTCTTCAATTTACCTATTTGGATATCAAAACTTTCCATTACCTGAGGCATACACCATTTCCATTGAAGAATCTACTCATCAGAAGGCGTTCTCTTGTTCGTCGAATTCACCAATTTTTAACAGTTCAGTTTATTGCATTTACATCAGTTAGCATCCCAAGTGTCTCTGCAAACAAACTTCACCTTATACAACTGCACAAAATTCCAGACCATCATGAAGATTATTACTGTAATGTGCTTTATTCATTTCACCATTATCTTGGTAATACTATCAGCATGATTTCATGTTAAAACATCTGAAACATTCAGCCATGTTGATTCGAAGGTGCTTGTTGCAGAGTGAATGCAGAACTTCTGTTTGAAAAAGGTGATCACTTATATGGTTGAAATTCAAGTATGAACCACATTCTTCTGATGTCTTCATAGCACCTACACTATTCCACGTAGGTTTTCTGCTATCATGGTAGATGGGCAAGATCACAAACTGACTCTGCTCCACATGTAGCATCCTTGCCACTCTTGCCATGAACCGTAGCAGATCTTGAACAAGGCTGTCGTCAAGTTGTCGTTGACCTGCCTCCTCACTCATCGTGAGTGGGCAGCAAGTGTTGTGATGTTGGTCGACCGGCAGGACGTGGACCCGAGATGACAGGTCCATCCATAGCGATGTTAGGACCGTGGTGTTCAAGTTGTCTGTGGTCCATGCCAGGAACAGCCAGCGGAATTATGGAAGCCCAGTGTAGAAAAAAGAGGCAAGGCCATCCACTTACAACTCCACGCTGGTTCCCTGGCCGTTGTTGGAGCAATGACATCAAGTCACAGCATCCAGTAGAAGTTGCAAGTAGCATGTTGTCATCCAACAATTGCTGATGTGTTTGATGTTCCAGGCACTGAACAGGAGCAAGTGATCGCCTTTCGCTCACTCATTACAATGTGACCCAGGCCAGTGGTCACAAAATTTTCTTGGTGAAGGTGAACATCCTTTCCAATCTTACAGAGGAAGATGCCTTTGCCATTCTTCAAAGGGAGGGTGTATGCCACACATAATCTTATCACGTAATCACACGTGTCTCAACAATGGTCAATGTCCAGGTCTTTAAAACAGCTGTTCAGCACCATCTCTTATCTTCCCCCATCCAAAACCTTGATCTTTTCTACCCCCGCTAATTCACCCCAGATCCACCTTGTTTGAAATTCCAACTTCTTTCCTGGAAGTCCTGGCAGTGTCCATATGTTTTATACCTCTCCCACTGCCCCCTTCCCACGCCCCCCCCCCCAAAGCCCTCGCCCTCTCTCAGATCTCTCGATGTCTCCATGTCTCTCGGTCCCTGCTCTCAAATGTTGTGTTTGTGTCCTTCCCCCTCTCTCCCCATCTTGTCTACCGCTCCCTATGTTATAGTTTTATGTGTCGGTTTGTCTTTCTGTGTGATTAATGTTCGCTCTTTCACGAGCCTCGATCTTGTATACAAAAAAAAAAAAAAAAAAAAAAAAAAAAAATGGATGGAGGTCCTCAATGCCAAACAGGAAATTAGAGCTGTCTCCCTCGACATATCACGTGCCTTCGATACGGTCTGGCACCCCGCTCTGCTCACCAAACTCCCCTCCTTTGGTATCCATGGAAATCTCCACGCATGGCTGGCGGACTTCCTCTCTCGTCATAGTCAACGTGTGGCCCTGAATGGGTTTCTCTCATCTCCTCTTCCTGTTTAGGCTGGAGTTCCCCAAGGCAGTGTTCTGGGCCCCGTGCTTTTTCTGGTCTTCATCAATGATCTCTCTGACTCTCTTGAAAATCCTCTCTATCTCTTTGCTGATGACTCCACTCTCTGCCGCTCCATTCCTCATCCCTCAGATCGGCAGTCTGCAGCCTCCTCACTCTCTGCAGACCTGGACAAAATCACAGACTGGGCAAACAAGTGGAACATGTCTTTCAATCCTGACAAATCTCACTCTCTTACGATGTCTCTCCGAAAAGACCGACTGGACAACCCTCCCATCTACTTTCTGAATAATCCTCTCCAAGAAGTTCTGTCACTCAAGCTTTTGGGTCTCACTATCTGCCATGATCTTTCCTGGGAAAACCACATTTCCAAGCTGGCCTCCAAAGCCAGTCGCCGACTGGGCATCCTCCTTTGTGCGAAGTCCTTCCTTGGCACACCTGAGCTCCTCCACATACAAGGCTTTCATCCGCAGCTCAATGGAATACTGCTCTCCCCTCTGGGCTGGTGCTCCTGCCTCACACCTAGCTCGTCTTCATGCTGTTGAAACCAAAGCGTTCAGAATCATTGGAATCTCCCGCGATGACGCTATGTCCGAGGGCCTTTCACTTACTCACCGCAGGCAGGTTGGTGGTCTTTCCGTCTTCTACCGACTCCTCTCCGGCCTTGCTCCCCCCCCCCCCAGCTCTCTCTGGGCTCTGTCCCCCAAATATTCCTACAGGTCGCACAAGATCTGCCTGCAACCCTCTTATGGTTAAACTGCCAAAATCAAGACTCTCTGCTCACCTTCACTCCTTCATTCCTCTTTTCTCCCGCCTCTGGAACAAACTCCCTCACTCTCTTCAATCCCACTCCTCCCTCCAGGTCTTTAAAACGGCTGTTCACCACCATCTCTTATCTCCCCCAATCCAAAACCTTGATCTTTTCTACCCCCGCTAATTTCACCCCAAATCCACTTTTTTTAGGTGACTTTTGTCTTCTTTCCTGGAAGTCCTTGGTGTCCTTGCGTTTTATACCTATCCTGCCTTCCCCCAGGCCCTCTCCCTCCCACATCTCCCGATGTCCCTGCTCTCAAATGTTGTGTTTGTGTGCTTCCTCCCCTTCTCTCCCCATCTTGTCGACCGCTCCCCTTTTTATATACTTTGTTTGCTTGTTTGTTTGATTTGTTTCTTTGATAAATGTTAGCTCTTTCACAAGCCTCGACTCTGTATACAAAAAAAAAAAAAAAAAAAAAAAAATTTCATGGTTAGTTATTTTGTTCAGACACACTGTCACCAAAGCTTTGAGGCAATTCACCACTAAAACTATTGTCAATATAATTACCAACCTAACAAATAGGTATTGGAGTATTTTAGCTGCCACTCCTCCAAATACATTTCCCAACCATGCAAAAGCACCCCCCTTTGTGTAATCATGATATTTTGCTCCCTCTTGTCTTATCGTATTGGCTATGTCATAAATTTCCTCTGAATTATCGGGTATATATGTACAACAATTTGCGCCAACCACTGCACATGTACCACCTTTTTCTGCTAACAGCATATCTAATGCCATGCGATTTTGTAATGCCATGCTTCTTGTCGCTGCCAGCTCCCTCGTAAGTTTTTCCAACCCACTAGCTGTTTTATTTGCCAATGTCTCCATAGCCAATGCCATTTGTCTTAGTTCTCGTCCCGCTTTCCAGGTTCCATAAAATGGGAATATTACCATCCCAATCAATTCTCCGAATGTAATGGTCCTTCTATACCTTGAATGCAGGGCGTGCATTGGTGACTTTGTCAACAAGCGCATGTGCGGAAGTACAAAACCAAGAAAGCATGATCCTGACCATGTCAGTGGGAGATACGCATACACCTTGTGTCCACATATAAAATATGTATTATTATAGGTCCATGTAGTATCTGTTGTCCAAGTTCCTTCCCAAAACAAAGATATTATCTTTAAGCCATTTTCCTTTATTGGGACAGGCAATCTCATATAGCCCAACTCGTAACTATAATGGTGGCAGGTGGAGTTTCCCATAAACTTATTATTCTCTGTGGTTCGATGTCGGATGAAACATATGAGCCCTTTCATTTGTTGTTGAATAGTCACGTAAGGGGGCATAACTTCATTGTCATATTTAGGCCTATAACTGTCTGCAAATTCCTTGCATTTATATCCCCCTCTTTCCCAACCAACGTCCCCTAGCATCGCTGCCATTGGTAAATCAGGTGTTGTTGCTGCCAACCTCTTTGGGAAGCGACTACATAATTCATCCCAGCCAAAAAGAACTACCTCCAATGGTATTCCATTCTCACTAGAATGTGGCACTGTGTACATATCCAACAATTACTCTCATTTGCTATGTGAGCTCTTGTGTGGGCTAAATGCAGAAAAGTATTAATCCCGTGTAATCCATCAGGTTTTAAAGGTGTTTCTCCGTTTCCCTTCAAACTTCTCTTTTCCTTATGTCCTACCCCATGATCATACATCTGCATGTCAACCATTGGTGTTGCATTTCGTTGTCTTATCGACGCAGCGAACTCCACACAACACACAGTCCCCACGACCAGAAAACTTATTCCTAGGATAAATATCACCATTTTCAGGGAGTATCTGAAGAAGCAGCCTCCTGTTTCTTCTGATTGTTCAACTTGTCTCGATAAGGTCTTTCCCACTGTCCCACCTGTTTCCATCTGTAAAAAAACATGTCAACTACCCCTTGTATACGTCCGTACCTATAGCATATTTACATTTCAATAAATCCAACCTTATATACTAAACCTCATAACTAGTTTATTCTACTACGTTAATAAAGGGTCCCTTACTACTTTGACTAATATTCTCAGTCATATCATTATCCGGTTCCGGTTCCCGGTTCCGGTTTTCCGGTTCCTCGGGCGGTTTTCCGGTTTCCGGTTCCTCGGGTTTCCGTTTTCCGGTTCCTCGGGCGAGTGAAGCGTACTTCGAGCTCTCCACGGCATCGAAGTTTAAGTGTTTTCCCATTCTTGTCTTTGTCAAATTTCTACTGGTTATTTTGCTGTGTACATGTTATTGTGTGTTTCTGGTTGGTATTGGTTTGTAATTCGTACAAACTTGTGTGTAGTTAATCGTTTTCTGAGTCGTACCTCGTGCGCGGCCTGGTAACTTGGGGCTTCCCTCCCCCGTCGGTGTTTTGTCGGTTTGGGTTATTTCCTCCGCTGCATTGCTTGTTTCTTTTATTTTATTTTCTCCCCCTCACCTCACCTCCCTAGACAAAGAATTCTATATTGATTCTTTCTCTCCTCCCGGACACGTTTGTTCGCTCTCCCCCTCGTCTCGGCTTGTGCCCCGCCCCCTGTATCTCGTTTCTCTCCCGCCTCTGCTCCTTCCTCCTCAAATCCACGTTCTCGCTTGGAGACTTTTCCCAGATTGTTTTTCATGGTTTTCATGGTTCTGTTTGGATATTGTTGGAATATGTTTAAACTGCAGCCGTGATGCTGACGACGCCCCCCCCCCCCCCCCCCCCAGAATTTCCATGTTTTAAACGTTTCCCAGTGTGTACCCTGGTCAGAATAGGTACACCGTATCCCTGCGTGTCGTAAGAGACGACTAAGAGGGTTGGCGTCAGGAAGGGCATCCGGCCATAAAAAACATTGCCTCAAAAAGAGAACCATGACAATTACAACTACATATTGGCAGGGAGCAGCCCGAAGTGGAGATCGGTTTCTGAGGTTTGGTACATGGAATGTAGGGTCAATGACAGGGAGATCAGGAGAAGTGATGGAAGTATTGGTCAGAAGAAGAGTGGACATATGTTGTGTGCAAGAGACGAGATGGAAGGGAAGTGGTGTGAGAATGGTGAAGGGTAGGCAGGGACAGAAATACAAGTTTGTGTGGCAAGGGTGCCCGGAGGGCGTGAATGGTGTTGGTGTCCTGTTTTCTGAGGAGTTTGTAGACAGTGTGGTGAGTGTGACTAGAGTGAGTGATAGGTTGATGATGGTGAAAATGATGATTGGAAAGCTCTTGGTGAACGTCATCTCGGGATATGCTCCGCAGGTTGGTCGAAGCGATGAAGAGAAGGACAAGTTCTGGTGTGCGATAGAGAAGCTGATGGAAAACGTGAAAGATGAAGAAGTTGTTGTGGTGGGAGGAGACCTGAATGGACATGTGGGAAGGAGTATGGATGGTTTTGAGGGAGTTCATGGGGGTTACGGATATGGTGTGAGAAATGGAGAAGGTGAAAGGATTTTGGAGTTTGCTGATGGAGCTGATTTGTTGATTTGTAATACTCAGTTCCAGAAAGAGGATAATAAGCTTGTTACATACACGTCAGGTGGGTCGACGACAACCGTTGACTACCTGATGGTGCGTAGGCGAGATAGGGGGCACCTCCGGGACACAAAGGTGATCCCGGGGGAGGAGGCTGTTTCACAGCACCACTTGGTTGTCTGCGACATAAAAATGAAAGGTGCGAGGAGAGCTCGGCAGGTGAAGTACCAACCAAGAATGAAGGTGTGGAGGTTGAAAGAGGTGACAGTAAGGGAGGCATTAAAAAAGAGGCTGAGTAGGGTAGAGGATGATGTGGTTGAGCTTGAAAGTGGTTGGATGTCAATGAAAGCTAGTCTGTTGGGAGCCGTTGGTGAGGTATGTGGATGGACAAAAGGACCACCGAGGCACTCGGAAACATGGTGGTGGGATGATGAAGTTGGAAAGAGGATTGACGAGAAGAGGAAGAAGTTCAAGGAGTGGCAGAAGGCAAAGGGTATGGGAGCAGAAACAGCAGAGCATGAAAGTTATAAGGCAGCCAGGAAGGCTGCAAAGAAAGAGGTAGCAAAGGTGCAGGAGGCATGTAGGAAAATGTTCGGAGAACGCTTGGATTCAGAAGAGGGTCAGAAAGCAGTATTCAGGATTGCAAAGCACATAGCGAAAGAGAGGTGTGACATGATGGGGGTGAGTTGCTTGAAGGATGAAGTGGGACAAATCGTTGTCGACCCAGATGGAATTAAAGGAAGATGGAAAAGATATATGGAAATGCTGTTGAATACAGAGAATGAATGGGATGGCAACATAGAGAGTAACCCAGTTTTAGGACCGGCAGAGAAGATAACTGAGAAGGAAGTTGAGGAAGCGATAACAGCAATGAAGAGTGGAAAAGCGGGAGGGCCGACGGGAGTTGTGGGAGATATGTTGAAGGCAGCAGGAAGTTGGGGTGTGAAGAGAATGACAGAGATCTGTAATCTGGTGGTGAAAGAAGGCCGTATTCCAGTGGATTGGGAACTGAGTACCCTCGTCCCTCTATACAAGGGGAAAGGTGACCCTCTGGAGTGTGGCTCGTACCGAGCGATAAAGTTATTGGAGCATGGAATTAAGGTATTGGAAAGTGTTGGAGAGGAGGATAAGGAAGAAAGTGAAGATCGACGAAATGCAGTTTGAATTTATGCCAGGAAGAGGAACGACAGATGCGCTTTTCATTGTGAGGCAGTTGCAGGAGAAGTACATGGAGAAGAGGAAGAAGTTTTTTTTGGGGTTTGTTGATCTGGAGAAAGCATTCGATAGGGTTGCACGCAAAGTATTGACATGGGCATTGAGGAAGTTAGGAGTGGAGGAATGGTTGATCAGAGTAGTGATGGCAATGTACAAAAGAGCTCGCACAGCTGTAAGGACGAAGGATGGGAACAGTGGTGAGTTTGAGGTGAAGGTGGGAGTTCATCAGTGGTCGGTACTACGTCCACTACTATTTGTAGCTGTGATGGAGGTGCTGGCTCAGAACGTAAAGGAGGGTTTACCGTGGGAGTTGTTGTATGCAGATGATCTGGTGTTGATTGCGGAAAGTATGGATGGACTGAAGGAAAAGATGAACAAGTGGAAGGAATGTATGGAGACAAAAGGTCTGAAGGTGAGTGAATATCAGAAAGACGAAGGTGATGGCAAGTGGTAAAGCATGTGGTGAGGTGGAAAGAACTGGGAAGTGGCCGTGTGCTGTGTGCAGGAAGGGTGTCGGAGTGAACTCCGTTCAATGTACAATGTGCGCTGAGTGGGTTCATTAAAAATGTAGTGGTCTGAGAGGGTCATTTACCAGTGTGGCAGCTACATTCAAATGTAAGGTGTGCACAGAGGGAGCTGCAGATGGAGGAAATGTTGAGTTGGATCTTGGAGACGGCATGAAGCTGGAAGGTGTGAAAACATTTTGCTACCTTGGAGACATGCTGAATGGAGAAGGTGGATCAGACTCGGCAACGGTTGCTCGAGTGAGATGTGCATGGAAGAAGTTTCGGGAACTGAGTGGCGTGCTGATGAGGAGGAGAGTGTCGCTCAAGCTGAAGGGAAAGGTGTATGCTGCATGTGTGAGAAGTGTTATGATTTATGGGAGCGAGACATGGGTAATGAACGTAGAGCAGCAATGAAGGCTGGAAAGGGTGGAAATGCGAATGGTTCGACGGATGTGCGGAGTATCGTTGAGAGAGAGGAAGACAAATGATGAATTGCGAAAGATGATGGGAATATTGCCTGTGATTGATGCTGTGAAGAGGACCAGGCTGAGATGGTTTGGTCATGTGTTGAGGAAGGATGAAAGTGACTGGTTGAGAAGAGTGATGGAAATTGATGTAGAAGGAAGTAGAGGACGGGGAAGACCGAGAAAGACTTGGCTAAAGATGGTGGAAGAAGAAATGCGGGCAAGGGGGTTAACAAGGAGAGATGCAGAAAATAGGGCAAAATGGAGAAGATTGTCATGGGGACCGCAAGGCTAACCCCCGCTCTAGCAGGGAAAATGGCCTTAAAATGCATGTTGTTGTATATCATTACCCTTAGTAATTGACATATGTCCTTTCGCTTACTTTTCCTAGCCCTGCTTTATCCAGGGTCGTAAGTGTATTCATGAGGTGTTATCGATTCTCCATGTGAATGTGAGCGTTATTGCTCATGGTGCACAAATATCAGTATATGATTATGTGTCGTGTAGGCAGGTGAATGTCACCATTGTTAGACATTAAGTGGGAACTCGAAATGTTTAGTCCATGGGCCAGGATCCCAAATTTCCAGTATCGGTACCACCCGGGGGTGACTAATTCTCTTTGGTGTTTTTAACTTGCTATATGTCTCTAGTTTGCATTTTGATATGATAGCCCTTGCAGACTCACAGCTTTTAGAGTTTATCACTTCTTGTAATGGACATTCCCCATGGATGAAAGACGCGAACACACACTTTACCACTATCCTTTATTCTCACACCACAATCTTTCTGTTAAGAATCAGATCAGTCACAGACAAGCATAAAATACTACATAGGGATCCTTTCTTACCAGTATCACGAATGTAGGCAGTCATTCTCGTACATAAAGGCAGATTTTGTAGATGAAGTGGGTTGTTTTCAAAAAAATTCGAACTTAACTAAACAAAATATTTATGTTTTTGTCAAGTCACACCCTGTGACAAATCAGACTCTAGGTTTCCTGTTTTAAGCAAGGTCTTTGATTCAGTAGAATCAACATGCATCCATGACACTTTTTCTTTGGCTCTTAACATTATTAAATGAAGTACAGTTTCACGTTTCTGTTTGTGCATAATTATGCCACCAATTTATTCATCATCACCGTCATCCATATCAGAGTCCGTTAAATCCACTTCTGGCTCTTCTTCACTGGCTTGGTTGCTGCACGTTTGTAGTTTGCACATGTCTGTGCACTTCAGGCCATTGCTGAGGCAGTTACATGCTGGTAGTTTGCATGATCGCACACATTTGCTGGAGAGCAGCTGCAGCACAGCATCTGGTGCAGGTGAGCCATGCATCCACTCAACAGCCAGCTTCCCATCCTCATCAGTTGTCCAACCACAGTCCTTTGGGCTTGGAACATAGGGCTGGCTCTGCAGACATCTCCTCCAGATGGCAGCTTGATAGTTTGCATGGCGAGCATGCATGAATAGACAGTCCTCACAAGGAGGGAGTTGACTTGACTCAACTTCTCCACGTCTGGCACAGAACAGTTGGTATCGAAGCTTGTTGACTTCAGATGTGCGGCTAGAAGGCATGTACATATGGCAGGTGATCTCCTGTAGCTTCTGGAACAGTTCTGCAGATACTTCCCATGAACGTCCAAGTTCCATGAAAGCTTCCTGGTAGGTCTTGTCAGACTTCACCTGCTTCAAGGTCGTCCTCTTCCCACGGCCAGCGAATGCACTGACTGTATCACAGCCTGTGAAGGCATGCATACCAATCAAGGCATCACAGACAGTACCTCCCAGTGCATGGCTTAGCTTGGTGATGTCCAGGAACCTTGTCCGGTTCTTTGTTCCACATTTCTGGTAGATGGGACATGGGATGTTGCTGCTGACCCCCAGGCAGATAACCAAGACGTCTGTATCCTCAGCAGTGATGACAACAGACTTGTAGCCAGATTCTGCTGCATGAAGAGCATGGAGTAGTAGGCGAGTATCAGCTTCTTCCTGTGAGGATTTTAGCTCTGTGGCCTCTTCCCATTGTTCTTTGGTGATCTTGAAGCAAAGCTGCTCACAGGTAACATAGAGTACCTTGTCCTAGAGTTTCTCTCTCTGTCTTGGCCCCTTCCATTCCTCTACCAGAAACTTGATCAGGCTTGTTTTGTTCGAAGGACTGCTGAGCAGTTTCCTCCATTGCTGGATGTTGTGCCCACGTGCAATGTTCCGGAATTGGATTCCAGTGTCTGCACCCCTGTTGGCTCTTTCTGCATCTTTAATGGACGTCTCCTTGTAAACGTCAAAGACGACATCGGTGCGATGGCTCTTGGCACCTTCATTGAGAACACTTGACAAGGCTGATTCTGCCAGCTGTGAGAAGGTCTTGTCATTCCCTTTCAGTTTCTGGACCAGGCTCATCCCATCAATGACAGTTGCTGATGGCTCTGGGAGGAATTCTGCTGGAGAAACGTTCTTCTCCAACTCTCTCGCTAGGGCTGCTTTGTTGGTCTTACGGAGAGAGCCATCACCGTTGGCGAGAGCCCATGGCAAAGGCCCCAGGGGATGTGCCAAGACATCGCTCATGTGTAGCTTTCTGTTTTCCGCAACAAGGATCATCTGGCCAAACAGTTTCCTGTCAGCCTGTAGGACCACATCTTTGGCACGACCTTGGTTGCGTGGCTTCTTTCTGATGTCGGAGAACGTTTTCAGTTTCTTCTTCGTCATCTTGTCATGGAACTGGGTAGATTGTGCACTTGCTTGCATGCGTTCCTGCTTGAAAGTTTGATATGCCTCCTCTCCTATCCTGCGGGCCTCCAGAAGGTCCTTGGCCACTAGTTCTGGTGGTGCGGCTGCAGCAGTTGACAAGCTGACAAGCTCTCCATGATCAGGGTTGAAAGGATTCAGCCAACTCGCGTCCATCAGCTGAACAAGGGACTGGACATCAGCCTCATCTCTTCTGATCCTAGGCAACTGTAGGTCTGGATGACTGAAGTCAGAGTCATGTTGACCTATCATGCCCCTCAGCTGCCTTAAGTACCTGCTGCGGTACTCGGATGTCAAATAGTGTCTAGCCACAGCTCCACCTTTCAGGCTGAAACCTTTCGTACCTCCAGCTGTCTGGGTGTCTTTGTTCACAGTCTCCTCGATCGTCTGGTCCACAGGTATCCGTCCAAAGGGATTCTGGCTCCCAATCTGGACTGAAAAGCCACCTTGCATGAAGTGGGCATGCACTTCAGGATGTTCAATAGGCAGCCGAGACATCGTGGCATAGTAGTAGGTCAGGAAGCGGGCGTAGTTTACCTTGTCATAGGCAAAACACCATGGGATCATCTCTCGGATTGCTGCAAGGTGAAGCCTGCAGCACCTGTGAACTTACCAGTGAGGTCAAGATGTGGCAGATCTTAGATACGATTTTTAGATACTTAGATACGATACTTAGACACTACAGTAGACACCTGCAATGTACAAGCAGCAATCCGTGTTCCAGCAATCCAATGCATTCTTTGTTCTGACAGTACCATTGAAAGCAAATCTAAAATCGTATCTAAGATCTGCCACATCTTGACCTCACTGGTAAGTTAATCCTCGAAAAGGAAAGGATATTACCATAGTTAACTGATCTTAACTAATCAAACTTAATTAACCTTAATTAGAACTGCAAAAGATAACTTACATAGCCAGATATCTCACCAGTTCCATCAAAGGAGCTGACAAAAAAGCTTACATCTATCCGCAATTAACTCTTCCTAGAAAAAAAGCTGAATGTGAGTACACAATTATCCAATAAGAAAGTACAGCCAAATAGGAAATGCATTTATTTTGCTCTGATGTTTAATAATTACAATATAGTAGCATTTCTCACATGGTTTTAGTTCTGTATTGACTGAAATTAGATGTGATCTTTGCATACTGCAAGATTTAAATGAACTACGCAATGCCGCTATTGGGTGAATTTGACGTTTTTACAAAAAAACTGACAAAGCTGCCAGATGTGGAAAGGCTATCACATCTTAATGTACTTATATTGACCCAATAAACATTTTAGTACCACTTAGGTTTGGTCACCCCAGGTGGTACCGATATCTGGCCTGGCCCATGGACTAGTTGGAAGTGCAATGTTTATCAATGCATAGAGTGGTAAAATGTATTCATAACCAATGGAGGTCATGACTTTATGTAAACACCAATTAGTGTTCTGCAGGGCTGCTATGTTCAGCCTCATTTTCTATGGGACTGTCATTAACCCCATGTGCTCGTTTGCAGTGAGAGGCATGAATCCAGCTTGTTTTGCCTTCACATTTCACAGCAGTATGGGTTGTAAGCAGTACTTGGTGTGGCCCTGACCATCTTGGTTTCAAAGCAGTTTTCCACTTGAAAATTTTAATGTACACATGGTCTCCAGGTTTGAAAGAATGGCACTCATTTTCTGCAGGTTCTGGTAAGGCTTCCTTCACCTGGGAATGAAACATCTTAACTGTCTTCGTCAATTCAATACAGAAGGTGGACATCAAATCGTCCATCTGGTGGATATCCATCTCCTTAATGGTCAGGGGAGGTGAGTGGGGTACCCGCATTGGTCTTCCCATTAGGATTTCATGTGGGGATAGTCCCGTTTTCCTATTTGGAGTGGCCCGCATTGCCATAAGTGCAAGTGGGGTAGCATCTGGCCATTTCAAGTTGGTCTCTGTGCAGATCTTGGCCAGTTTGTTCTTTGTCACTCCATTATGTCATTCCACTGCTCTCGCTGACTGAGGATGATAAGGACAATGAAGATGAAGGTTTATTTGCATTGTTTTGCCCAGTTCCTTGACAATTTCTGCCGTGAAGTGCGTTCCCCGATCGGAAGAAATTTTGCAACAGACCCAAAAGCGACATATGAAGTCCTTTAGCAGAATTTTCACAACTGTTTTTGCATCTGCATGTCGACAGGGATACACTTCTACCCATTTTGTAAACATGTCAATAATCACGAGGACGAACTCAAACCCGGCATACTTCTCCATTTGTATAAAATCTATTTGTAGATGTACGAACGGGCCGGATGGTACTGTGTGAGCTGCTTGCGTAGTTGTCTCACCTTTTCCTGGGTTATACTCCTGACACACCTGACATGTAGCACAATATTGCTCTGCCACAGGTGTAAATCCAGGTGCATACCACTGTTTTGACACTGATGCACACATCCCTCCTTTGCCTGTGTGACTCACTCCATGAGCCAGATGAGCAATCCATGGCAATAACTGCCGAGGTGCAACCACACGTCCATCGCGGGAAATCCACAATTTAGATTCACTGTCAAATATGCATCCCGTTTGTACCCAAACGTCTTTTTCCTGGTTATCCACAGCTTCTTGCATGATGCCAACATCTTGCAAAGTTGGGCTATTCTCCGGAATTGTCACAGGTGTCTGTAAAATCACTGGGTCTCGTTCAGAGTTTGCCGCCAATTTTGCTGCTTCATCTGCCCTTGCATTGCCCTGCGAGACCTCATCTTTTCCTCTTGTGTGGGCCTCACATTTGATCACTGCAATTGCAGATGGTAGGAGAATTGCCTCCAGGAGGCTGGCTATCAACGTTCCGTTTTTTATTCGGCTTCTTGAAGATGTCCCTGCTCTCAAATGTTGTTTGTGTGCTTCCTCCCCTTCTCTCCCCATCTTGTCGACCACTCCCCTTTTTATATACTTTGTTTGCTTGTTTGTTTGATTTGTTTGTTTGATAAATGTTAGCTCTTTCACGAGCCTCGAATTTGTATACAAAAAAAAAAGAAAAAAAAAAAAGGCAAAATTCCTCTTTGCTTCCAGAGGGCACCATAATCATGGACAACCCCATGCGCATAACTGGAGTCTGTATAGATGGATACTCTGACTTTCGGCTCGGAAACAAGCTCGTCAATGCAAAAATTTCTGCCTGCTGAGCTGAAAAAGTGTTTGGTAATTTTCCACTCTCCCATGTCTCACTATCTGTGCACACTGCATATCCTGTCAATAGTGAGCCATCCAATGCTCTTGATGATGATCCGTCAACGTACAGTACCAAGTCTGCATTTGGAATTGGGACGTCCTTCAAATCAATGCGTGGTACTAGTGCATGTGCCAATATCTCAACACAATCATGGGGTTCACCATCTTCTTCTGTTGGCAACAAAGATGCTGGATTCAACGTTGGACAACGTTGAATGGTAAGGTTTGACGGCGTCGGTAACCCTAGCTCATACGTTGTAGCTCGTGATGCTGAAAGATGCTGCGTTCCTGCTTTCAGTAAAACCGTTGCCACTGCATGCTCAACAAGAAGAATTAATGGGCAGCCCAGGACTATTGTAGCTGTGGCTTCTACTGCGCACGAAGCTGCTGCCACTGCTCGCAAGCACTGTGGAAACCCTCGTGCTACTTCATCCAGCCTAGTGCTGTGGTATGCTACGGGGCGCATTTTCCCTCCATGTTTTTGTGCCAATACTGATTGGGCAAACCCTCCTTTTTCATGTGAATAGAGAAAGAAATTTTTCTCATAATCTGGCAGTCCCAGGGCAGGTGCTGACGCCAAGGCATCTTCCAATGCCGTGAAAGCTTGTTCGGCCTCTGGTGTCCATTTCAACGGATTTGGACTACTTGGTAGGCTAATGTCTAACAGAGGGCGAGTTAATAGTGTGTAATTAGCAATCCACTGATGACAAAAACCTGTTGTCCCGAGGAAAGATTTCATCTGCCTCACAGTCGTAGGTTTTGGGAATACTTGTATCGCCTTCACTCGTTCAGGGCAAAGACGTCTTGTGCCTTCTTTCAAGATATGTCCCAGATATTTCACCTCTTGTTCGCAAAACTGCAACTTATCTCTGGAGGCTTTGTGCCCTTTCTCTGCTGATGCTGTCAGTAGGACAACTGTGCCCTGCTCACACACTTCCTTAGAAGTTGAGCATATGAGAAGATCATCAATGTACTGTACCATCACTGAACCTCCAGGAAACTCAACATCACTGAGGTCTTCATGTAGGGCACGGGAAAACAATGTTGGGCTCTCTGTGTACCCTTGTGGTAAAACAGTCCACGTGTATTGTAGACCATTGTAAGTGAAAGCAAAGAGATAGCGTGAGTCTTCATGAATAGGTACACTGAAAAACGCTGAGCACAAGTCCACTACGGAGTAGAACTTTGTATTACATGGGATGCTTGAAAGTATGGTGATCGGGTTAGGGACCACCGGATAAGCTGGAATGACACAATTATTAATCACTTGAAGATCTTGTACAAATCTCCATGTGAGCTTGCCAGGCTTCTTCACAGGTAGGATAGGAGTGTTGCACATGCTAACAGTGCGAACTATGACTTCTTGGTTCCTCCAAAGATCGAATTACCGGTGCGATACCAGCTCTGGCTTCTGGTCGTAGTGGATATTGGCGTTTTCTAGGCAGCGGCTTAGATTCATCTACCGTGATTTGCACAGGTGCAATACTCTTTATCCGGCCCACATCGTTCGGGTGTGTTGTCCACAAATAAGTTGGTATTCGATCGAGTGGGTCCGGCTCACCTTCAGTCTCGGAACTGAGTAGGTATACCCCAACATCGTCAGTTTCAGGTGCTTTTTCAATCATAAGGAAAGTAGAAGAGACCACCTGCTCATCCAGCTGCCAGCAAAACCCATCCCCATTCAAGTCATAGAGTGGAGCCTACTGAACTTCTCCCATGTATCCCATCTCTTTACATTCGTTCAAATTTGCTATCATTGTTCCAACATCCTTTGCTTCATATCCTTTTGCCACCGCAAGGGTGATGTGTGGGGTTGTCATCTCCGACTGGTTCCACAGGAGTTGTTGATCTGGCGTCAGGCAAACTGACATGCCCACTCCCTGTCTTCCTACCCACAGTGATACCAGGTGTATTTCATCCCTTGTTCCCAGGTGTAGAGAAGCGTTCGTGGAGTAGGACACCTCTTCTCCTGTGGGGTCATAACATGCTGTGCAGTGAAGATGAGATTCCCATTGTAGAGAGTCCATGAGATGGTCACTTACCCACTCCTGTACTTCGGGCACTTCATCCATCATACCCATAAAACCGTCGCACAAAATTTCTGCCATTGCCACATCGTCGATTTCCTATTGATAAGTTATGGGCTCCAGTAGTCTTTGCAGCATATCAAAAACAAAGTCATGGGAGTGCTCTGGCATTTCTAGGTACACTCCATTCTCATTACATGTTACGGTACAGTTCAATTTACACAATAAATCTCGTCCCATCAGATTTACTGGAGAGTCAGACGCCAGAAGAAAGGCATGATGTCCACTCAATGGGCCTACTTGAACACGCAATTCCTTTGTAATGGGTGTTGCTATAGGAACACCAGAGACGCCCACAACATTTATCTGTGACCTTGACAGTGGGACATTCGGAAAGTCTGCTTGTCGTAATGTAGAACGTGTCGCGCCTGTATCGATTAAGAAAGGAGCCTCGTGGCCGCTTACTTTTACATTGAGCTTAGGTTCTTCTTCAGAAGACCTTGCAATCAAAGGAAGCGCCGACACTTGTTCATGTCGGTCTAGTCAGAAAGGCTTAGCAGACCAGTTAGGCTGTTGAAGCCGGCCCTTACTCGGGTTCTGCAACAACGGAGCCCTGTCCATTGTCGGAGGTGCGGATGATTGTTGGTACCCTTGTCCTTGGTTTCCTCTTTGAAATGGTTTCCTGTTGGAATATGGGCAGTTTCTTTTCCAGTGTCCTAGTTCTCCACACCTGAAACACCGGTCAGTGTCATCCTTTGTTCTTTCCACTCTTTCTCTTCTATCTCTTCCTTGCCACTCCGGTCCCTGGTTATATATTGAGGCAGAGAAAACCCTTCTGCGTTGATTCACAGGCATTAGGGCTTGGGTCTGTAGTTGCATCAGCTTTTCGGCATTCATGGCATTGTTTCTTGCCTACATTCGCTGGTGATAATAATAATAATCATAATAAAGGAGTCTTATATAGCCCCATCAAGCAGAGTAAACTACCCTCATAGCGCTTTACATTATCATGTGAACGCACACACACCGCACACACACACACAAACACACACACACACACACCTTCACTCTTGCCCTATTCCTCTCCCTCCCCATTCAAAACCCACAGATGTGTACTCCCCCTCCTCCTCCCCTCCCTCCCCCGCACATGTACACAGACATACTCTCGATCTCTGTCCCACCTCAAACCAAAGGGAAAGCAGGACTTAGACTTTGAAAGACTTGTGAAACAGATAGGTTTTGAGGGAGGTTTTAAAGGCAGGAAGAGAGTCAACATGTCGAACAGAGGAAGGCAAGTCATTCCAGAGCAGAGGTGCAGCAAAGGAAAAGGATTTCTCGCCAAACGACTTGGTGCTGGTGCGCGGTGGGTCTAAGGTCATAGAGTCGTCGCTTGAGCGAAGCCGTCGCCGAGGTTCATAGCGAGTGAGCAAATCGGCGAGATAGTGAGGTCCCGTTCCACACAATGATTTATAACATAGTGTGCAAATTTTGTATTGCACATGAGCAGAGACAGGCAGCCAGTGTAAAGATTCAAGAAGAGGAGTAACATGGTCAGACTTCTTCGCCTTACATACAAGACGAGCGGCAGAGTTTTGAACCTTTTGTAACTTATCCAAGAGAAACTGAGGGCAGCCAGCATACAAAGAATTACAATAGTCTAGCCTTGAGAGGACAAGGGCACAGACCAGAGTTAGAGCAGCCTGAGGAGTAAGAAAGTGGCGAATGGATGCGATCTTTCGCAGCTGAAAGTATGCTGATTTGCAAGTTTGAAGTACTTGCTTGGAAAATGTCATGTTAGTCGAAAACCACACCAAGGTGCTTGGCCGACGAAACAAAGTTTACATCGGTTTCACCAACATGAATAGTGGTAGGAAGTGAACATTGTAGAGGACATCTGTGCGACCTTACAATCATAGACTCTGTTTTAGCATCGTTCAGCTGAAGTTTGTTTTGGGTCATCCACGCCTTCACGTCGGCAATACAGCCTTCTAACACTTCAACAGTGGGCACGATTTGTTGAATCGTGCTTCCTTTGTACAGCTGATTGTCGTCCGCAAAGGCGTGGTGATCAAATGAATGTCTGGCAACAACATCAAATAGAGGCTGAGTGTACAAAAGAAAGAGGATAGGTCCCAGGACTGAGCCCTGGGGAACGCCAAAGGAAAGCGGAGAAGGGGCTGATTTCTGGCCATTGACAACAACTGTTTGCACTCTATCAGTAAGATAGGACATCAGCCAAGAAATGGGAGTACCAGTTATACCAAATGTGATTTCAAGACGACGAATTAAGACACTACGGTCAATCGTGTCAAAGGCGGCAGACAAGTCCAAAAGAGCAAGAACGGAAACCTTACCACAGTCAAGAGAGGTCAGAAGATCATTGGTTATTCTTAGGAGAGCGGTCTCGGTGCTATGGCCTGGTCTATATGCTGACTGGCAAGAATTGAAAAGATTATTTGAAACTAGATGGTCATTCATCTGTGATAGCACAATTCTTTCTGTGATCTTTGACAGGAAAGACAGGTTGGAGATAGGACGGTAATTTTTCATGTCGTTAAGGTCAAGGGTGGGCTTTTTAAGAAGTGGTTTAACAAGAGCTTGTTTAAAGAGAAGCAGAAATGAACCCGTAGTCAGAGAATCATTGATAACTGCAGTAATAAATGGGAGGAGGGTGTCCAAACACTCAATAAACAAATCGGTGGGAAGGGGGTCAAGATCACATGTTTTTGTGTTTGACTTGAGGATTGTACATTTGACAATTTCCTCAGTAACAGGAGTAAACGAACTAAGAGGTCGTCCGTGAAAGCAGTGTTCCGCATCATCGAAGGAAAGGAGTGACTGTTTGTCAAGATTGTTTCTTATTGACTGAATTTTATTGTGAAAGAAATGCAGGAAGCGTTGGGGTAGTTCGTTTTGAGGAAATACAGTGGGAAGAACGGATTTATTTTTGGTGGCAAACAGGCGGTTGGTAATGCTGAACAGTTGCTTGTAGGAGGAGCTCCTAGTAATCCGATCAGAAATATATGACGTTTTTGCTTTCAGAATGATTTTCATGACGAGTCTTTTAGCTATGTTATACAACTGTTTATGGACTGTGAGGCCAGTCTTCAGCCACCATCTCTCGGCACGTCGTCGTTCCTTTTTGGCAGCCCTGACTTCGTCGCTGAATGCGCTGAACCACGGAGTACTCCTGCGTCTGGGAACGGCACGCCGTGTCGCTGGAGCATGACAGTCCAACGCTGTGCGGAGGCAACAGTCGAGGTCTTCTGCAGTGACATAGGAACGGCCAGAGAGACGGGTGTGAAGGTCCTCTTTAAAGGCAGAACGGTCGATGGCACGAATGTTGCGGGCAGTGATGAAGGTGGGCTGAAGACGAGGAACAGCAATACTCAGGTGGCTGGTGACACAGAAGTGGTCCGAGGTGATAGCACAGGTCACTGACGTGGACTGCACCAACTGATCATCGCATCTGTGCACTAACCAATCCAGGATGTGTCCTTTAACGTGTGTAGGTTGGGAGACAGACTGAGACAGACTAAAAGTAGAAAGGAGGTCAATGATCTTTGAAGTGAGAGGATGTTGTGGTTGGTCATAGTGGACGTTGAAATCTCCAAGAATCAAGACGAAACCAGGAAGAGTATTGCAGTGGTCGAGCAGATTAGGAAGCTTGGTCACGAACATCGAGTCAGTAAGCTTGTTTTTCCGGTTAGGTGGAGGTCGGTAGAGGCAGAAGAAATGAAGAGTGTTTTCTGACAGAGTGAAGGTGACATGGGCTAGCTCGTAGGATGAATGGTCGAACGAAAAAGTCATGGTGAAGGAGACGAAGGGAGAGAAGTTGTCTCTGTAAATAACAGCCACGCGCCCACCCCTAGAGGAGCGAGGAAATGACTGCAGGGTGTATCCAGGTGGGGTGAGATCAGCACACCTTGCTTCGTCGCCACTGAGTCGGAGCCAAGTTTTGGTCAGAAAAAACACGTCGATATCGTTATCTTGAATAAAAGAGGTAATTTCGGTTAGCTTGTCAGGACTACTTACAGACTGAGCGTTGAATAAGGCGAGATACAGGTCAGAACGGTGTTGTTTTGGTGCTGTGTATGTTCTACAGGGATAGATGAGGTTATTGAAGTTGACAGGGGACACTTTTTCGCAGGAATTATTAAAATGTGGGCTGGGCCGTCGCTGGTCGCGAAGAGAAATCACAATCGGTATTTTTCTCTGCTTTCTCCTCCCGCCTCGCTTTGTGCGTTTTCTCGGGAGACCAATGCCGATTTCAAGTTCTCTGAGGCCTGACACGAGTCCAGGAGTCAATCGAGTGGTGTTGTTTAAAGACAAAAGTTTTTGCCGAGTGTAGCGAATAGGCCTCGGGATAGAGGAGTCAGAGCGGATAGTCGAGCTCGGTACATGCAGCGGTGCGTGCAGAGGTGGGGCGAGCGGTGGGACGGGCGGTGGGGCGAGACGGGGAAAAGAACTGTCTTGTTGAGAGGCGCACACCGGGGCTGCGTGAGCCTCAACGAAAAAACATGGTGGGTACTTACAGTTCGAAATTTTCAACTTGGTGGCGAGTAAAAACCAAAGTACTGCAAATCTCACGGGCAGACACGCCGCCATAAGCCAGGAAACGAAACAGGGATCCATCACAATCATTCACACAAAGCACAACATGACAGCACACGCTAAATCCAACAAAATCAATCAAATACACAGGACGACCGACTCAGCTCAGCCTGCTAGGCGAATGGCATAAGTCAATGGCATAAGTCAATATTTCCCATATCGTTTTTCCTTCCCAAGCAACACACTGTTTTTCCACTTCTCCCTTCAGTTTTGGCAACAGGCCATTAATGAAGAGGGGTTTTATGGCCTCGTCCACCTGTGCATGGCCAATTCCCGAGTGCAGTCGAAAAACGTCTCAGTCTGTCCAAATAGTCCGCAGATTCTTCACCAATTTTCTGTTTACACGTAACCACCTTATTCCAGTCAGTCCACAGGTGACAATTTTTGTATGGCCGCTATTAATCTATCTATCTGTGCCTTTTTCTGGCGATCGTCCATATCTACTCTCCCATTTTCTGCCGGTATCCTTTGCGCAGTTGTCATTAGCTCTCTCAACGTTGTGGCATTAGGAATGATCCATTTCAGAAGTATTTCCATGTCCCTTGCAGTTGGAAGTTGCGTTTCCACAACCAATCGCAATTCATCGGCGAATTGAATTGGATCGGTCTTGATTGATGGCATACTGCTCTGCAATGCCTTATGTTCATATATCTGCCAAGGCCGGTACATAAGGTCTGGCTCGTCTCGATTCGCCCCAGGAAATTGTCGCTGAGGAAGATTGGTAACGCCAGACTGCTCAGGATAGTTCTGGTAATTCATCCTTTGAGGAGGTGGCGGCTTGTTCCCAACAGGCCCCCTACTTCTCAACCCATAGTCGTGTTCTGAAAAGTATTTTGAAGTTGTTATAACTGTGTCTTGTGTAGACTGAAGGCTTTCCCTTTCAGCAATGCCACTGACTGGTCCTCTCTCTGCCCTTGTCTGAGTCATTACTTGTCCCGGACCGAATTCCTGCCCCCCAACTGCACCCTCTTGGGCAGTAGTTCCAGATGAACCACTCCTTCCATCTTTCTCCTGATGACTAGAACTAACCGCCCCTACTTGTTCCGCCCCTCCTTCAGGTGTGGGCCCTGCTCTAGGTTGTTCCTGCATGGTAGGTGCAGGCACTGCTCGAGGTTGCTCCTGCATGGTAGGTACGGATACCTCTATAGGTTGTTCCTGTACGGCAGGTGCGGGTGCTGCTCTAGGTTGTTCCTGTATGGCAGGTGCGGGTGCTGCTTAAGGTTGTTCCTGTATGGCAGGTGCGGGTGTCTGTCGTGCAGGATTCCTCCGATAAGGTGGAGGAGTATCCTCTTGCATTTGCAGTATCTCATATGACTTTGCTTCAGGGTACAATCTGGGCTTGTGTTTGGGTGGGGCAGATGGCTTGTCACTTTCCACTTCCAGAGGCATTTGAGTGGTTACCTTCCCCAATTTATTCTGTATCTCTTTTACCTCCTTTTTCAAGCCCCCCATTTCACGTCATTTTCCCGTTTCCTAGACTCATTGTCCCAGTAATAAAATGACTGCCAGTTCACCTTTTCCTTCTTTTTGACTCTGTCTTCCAACTCTTGTCTTAATCTGTCCAATCAGCTCCTCTCAAATGTACCATCTCTTGAGAATCCCTTCGTGTACCTTTTTGTCCATTCCCACCAGGACTCAACATCTTTCACTGAGCCTACACCATAATGCTTGCTCATGTAACGTATGCAGGTACCTCTTTGTAAAATATCCAAATCGCCCTTTTTACCCCTTATAGGCCCCATTACCCATGATGTTTGTGTGTGATATCGCACACTACCCACTGAATGTACTAGGCAAACTCCCACAATCTGCACTTTCAGCGACAACTGTACACTGTGTGCACTGTGTGCACTGTAAGGAAAGTCGGAGTTTGTTCCACCTTGTACAAAGTAGGCTTGGATGCGTCGTCTCCTAGATTGTTCGTAATTCCAGGAAGAAACTCTCCACTCCACTCAATTTCCAATTTCAGCTGACTTCAGGAGCACCGTCCCTTACCTGTGGCTGTTCCACGAACCAATCTCCCTGATTGGTCCGTAGATGAGTCACCACTAATAGGTAGATGCTCAATTACACCAAAGTCAACCACCGTGTCGGTAGGCAGGTATCCCGTTCTGTCAAGAAGGAACCACACAAAATGGTAACCACATATGTAATATACATATATATATTTGGACCCTTTCTTTGTCCACCTCACCACCTTGCTTCATCTTCATCTTCATTGGTACGTGTATATGTATCCTCTAAATATATATGCATATATCTACAAAGGATAGCAGAGTGACCAGCCTTTTAGACTACCCACTACCCCAGCATCCACCAGTCATGTGTGCTTGAGGACCTCACCGTAAATACACCTACGGGATTTCAACTATCAACACACCTTTTCTAGGACAGCTCAAAATGGTGGGTAGAATATTTGAAGGTCGTCTTGCATAACCTGTAATGTAATGTTCTGTCTAGATGTTTCTTCCAACATCTCTTTAACCCTAGAGTAATGTAATGTAATGTAATGTAATGTAATGTAATGTAATGTAATCTGTAATATGTAATGTACTCTGTAGTATGTAATGAAATGTTGTACATGTAATATGTAACGTAATCTGTAGTATGTAATGTAATGTTGTAATATGTAATATGTAACGTAATCTGTAGTATGTAATGTAATGTTGTAATGTGTAGTGTAATGTGTAGTGTAATCTGTGGTATGTAATGTAATGTTGTAATATGTAATATGTAATCTGTTCTGTACTCTAGTAACATATCCAGATGTGTCTTCCAACATCTCTGTAACAGGTTTCGGCTTGATCAATGCGCAGGAGTACCCTTTCCCAGCGCTCTTTACCCTAGCCATTTTGCATTCATGCAGGATTTTGAACCTTTCAAGTATTCACATATTATACATATAATTTACATCTAATGTACATATCCTTCACATTGACAATGGCCATATCAATGTGTTACACTTTTACTTTAAGAGCCCAATTATGAGCCAATTAGATAACACCATGTATGATCCCTTCGCAATCTATTCAGAATAGCCCTTTCATTTCACTGAGGCCTATGTGCAAGGTCGTCACCCATTTACATACCCCTCCTGAAAAAAAAACTGACATCATTTCTCTGTTCTGGACTCATACATATATTTATCCTACCAGTGAACTAAAATGCCTTCAATCTTTCCAGCCTGTACTATCACAAAATCTAGCATCTACGGCCAGTTAAGGCTATTTTATCTTTCATTTGTGAGACAGTTAGACAGATTGATCAGACACCTTGTGTCATAACTCCGTTACCAAAATCATTTACATCATATTCAATTTGAATTCAAATTGAGATTTCCATAATAACCACAATTCAAATGTTCCAAAAAAAAAATGTCAATCACTGGAAGAGAAATCATTTTCCCCAAATTTTCTAAAAAATTGTAAAAATGCAAAGTTATATGCTATTACATGATATTTTCAAAACCCAGAGAAATTAGAGAATTAGAAGAATTAAAAAATTTAAATAATTAAAAATTCCTAAAACTAATTGCAGAAAAAAAATTCTTTTTTTTTAAATTTTTTTTAAAAAAATCATTAAATTCAAAAATTCAAAATTATTTTAAATTCCCAATAATGATAAAAATTATTATTCTAATTTGAATAGTTATTTACTTATTCAATGAAGGTGTGTAATATGTAATCCTTGGTGTTGGACTGGTGTAATCCCTGGACGTCCCAATAATTCAATCCCTGGTGTTGGGCTAGTGGCTAGGGTGCCGGCTTAGGATCCTAGGATCCTGGGTTCGAATCCCGGTCGATTGCTGAATTAACGCCAGGGGGGTTGACTCAGCCTGTCATCCTTCCGAGGTCGGCTAATTGAGTACCAGTTCACTGGTAATTCCCTGTTTGTCGTTAAAGGCGGCAAAAAGGGTTGGCGTCAGGAAGGGCATCCGGCCGTAAAACATTGCTTCAAAAAGGGGACCGAAAAACAACAACAACCACGGTTCCCGAAAAAGGCCAACCTCCGCTTTGCGGGGAAAAATGGCCTCTAAAGGTGGTTATATATATAATGAAGGATTCACTATAGTCCAATTTTCCATTACCTGATTTTCCTACGAGAGTATTCCCACATATTATGTGCCAACCCGTGATACCTTGTTCACCTGTCGGACCAGTAAAGCCTGAGGGTTCTATGGTTCCAGGCCACAATCATTGGTACCCCAGACCCAACAGAGCCTGGGGGCCCCATAGCCCCAGACTGTAAGTCTATGGTGTCCTGTGCTCCTTTCGGACCCTGTCGAGCCTGCTGGTCCACAGTTCCCTGAATTACCTGACTCTCCATGTTAGCCTTTGGAGCCAGCGGTACCACTTTTACCCTATTTCCACAGTTCCCATTTTATCCTGGGGGGCTTAAAATACTGTTTCAGGCTCAATTTTGAATCGTAATTCAAAATATACGTGTCAGAGCGATATTATTTATCTGAAGAATAAATCTCTGATATTCTTCTATGAAGATATAATAATAGGGATATAGACAGAGAGAGAGAGAGAGAGAGAGAGAGAAAATGAAGAAGAAAATCAGATCTTGACAGAGACTCTGTCACCAATTATTTGGTTAAATCTCATCTCTGGTTCACAGATATTTCAGTAATTATCTCTGATTCTCTTAAATCTTAACCCCAAAATGCCATCAATTCATGTCTACCTTTTTATACATTAAAAACCCTTTAGCTATTCCCAAATATCACATTTTACTAGCCATGACAGGAAAGCTAATATGGCTTCCACATGCCACATGACATGCCACATGACATCCCACATGACATCCCACATGACATCCCACATGACATCCCACATGACATCATGACATTATCATTTTCAAACTACATGCAACAGTGCTTTTAGATGATATTTGTAAATAACATCAGCATTCGTAATAACATCATTAGCATCAGCATAATAACATCATTAGCGTACCGACACAGACAGAGAGAGATAGACAGAGACAGAGAGAGGCAGACAAAGAGAGAGAGAGAGAGAGAGAGAGACAGATAAAGAATGACACTGCATCAGCATATAACATTACCATCATATAACATCAACATTAACAGCTGCAGCTGCACACCCTGTCAATGATCCATCATATCAGAACCAAATCCATAGACATAGAGAGAGAGAGACAGATAGACAGAGATGGGCAAAGAGAGATGAAGAGATAGAGTTAGACAGAGAGAGAGAGACGAAGAGAGACCCAGACAAAGAGAAAGACATAGAGAGAGACAAAGAGGGACAAAGAGAGACATATAGAGAGAGAGAGATAGAAAGACATAAAGAATGACACTGCATCAGCATATAACATTACCATTATATCAATAACTCCATGGATAATGAACATCAATGAGCATCATTAGTCACAGCATCAAACAAAAGAGAGATGCAGACAAGGAAAGATAGATAAAGAGAGACAAATAACGAGAGAAACAGGGAAAGAGAGAGATATACCGAGAGACAGGCAGGCAGGCAGGCAGGCAGACAGACAGACAGGGACAGAGAGTTAGAGAGGGACACATAGGGGGACAGAGAGAGATAGAGAGAGATAGACAGATGGACAGAGACAGAGAGAGAGAAAAAAAGACACAGGGAGATGGAGAGATACAGAGAGAGTGAGACAGAGATGCAGAGACAAAGACAGAGATAGACATATGTGCTATTCCAATCATGTCCACATGAGGGCAGTGTCACTCCATGTACCTTTTCAACTGTGTCATATCTGTTGAGTTGGATACCAACCAGCTCGTTCAAACATTTATTATGTAACATATGCAGATCCTTTCACAGGTATACTCTGTGGTTTTTTGTGTGAGTATTTAAAATCCCGTCAACATTCCTATAATTAACATGTGGCTGAAGCGCGGTGCTACGCGCGCTTACTTGTATAACAAGGAGGAAGCGGACAACGCGGTAAGTTCAAGAGTCTTTATTATAAGAGCTCAACTGCAGCACTGTCGCGCTCTGGGCTGCGCGCCCGATGTATATCCCGCGGCCACGCCTACCCCTTGGGCGTGGCCGCTGCCCACTTGGTGCGCGGAATGATGCCCTCACACCAGTGAGCTTTCGTGTCCGCCACACGCGCCCCCCCCCCCCCAGAATTCCCGCACACCTGGAGGGCCAGTTTGCGGGGCAAACGGATGACCTGGCCGAAGCGCCCTCTGGCGTCCGGGGTGCAGGGATGCCAGTTGGGATGCCTCCGGCTGCACCTGGGATGGGTGCAGGACCGGGGGGCGGCGGGCCTGGGCGGTGCCGGGGGTCCGCCCGCAAGGGGGCGGCCCCGACAGGGGGCCGAGCCACCGACGGTGGGTGGTCCACGTCGAGGTGGGCCGGCTTGAGGCGATCCACCGAGACGCGGTCGGGAGTACCGCCGATGTCCAAGGTGAAATGTTTCACCCCGGTCTCCAGCACGTGGAAAGGCCCGTCGTACGGGGGCCGCAGTGGTGTCCGGTTGGCGTCGTGCCGGATGAAGACGTATACTCTAGTAGCTCATGGTGGTTGAGTATGCACTTTATTGTACAGACCTAAACTCTTCAGGAATCCACTAATTGAAGGTCCAGGAACAATATTTGGTTGGTAACACATTTGTCACTGACGGCGAAATAGCTGAAATGGCCATACCCCTTTTTGGGCCACGCCCCCTTTTTTGCCGTGACTGTATCTACAGAACCGTTGGACCTAGGAGGTTGCCCGACCACTCAAAATTTGCGCAATGGCCACATTATGGGGGGTCAGTAATACATTTTCATATCCAAAAGTCAATGGTTTTTAAGATAATTGCCAAAAACCGATTTCAACATGTTACGAACTACAATTGTATGATACCACCAAGGCCACAACATTATATGACACTTATACCTTTTGCATCATCCTATTTTGGAATTTACTTATTTGGATTTCTACACTTTTCGCCTTTACTACAGCCACAAAACGTGACACATTTAATGTTCCTGTCTCTGCAAGTGCACGTTTTGGTACTCATACATGCTCTTGGGCATTTGCATGGAGGAGGCAGGTCATCGGGCCTGCACGATACTGGCAGTATCACTGGTGTTATGCCAACGTCCGTTGCTTCATACCCATACTGGAGTGGATCTGGTTTGGTGACGGCAGGAGTTGGGGCTTGCAACCACATCTTACACTGAAGAAATGCTCGCTTTATGTGTTCTCGTAGCGTTGATGAACAGCACACAAGCTGGTTGAAGTCCAGTTCTTTCTTGGAGTTGTGGTACTGCTCCCATCGATATTCATCGAAAGTGGAACAGTCGGTCTTCTTTAATCCAGACACAAGGAACTTTTCAGCATTGCTTGTTATCTGTGGTGACAGTTCTTCTACACCAAACCCTTCCAGTAGGGAGAGATCGATGGATGCTTTCAGGCCAGACAGCTTTGGACCCACCTTGCTGGTACTGTCGCAACCGCTGAGAGCATGAATGGCTGGGAGACACGACACCAAACCGTTGTCCAGTTGATCAACCAACATGTGGACTGGTACAGTTTTCTTTGTTTTCCGGTTACCAAGCTTCACGTACAGCTTTTGTAGTTGCCAGGTTGTGTTGAAGTGGAAGATGAGGTTGACAAAGACATCTGTGTCAGGCGAGTCGACCAAGACTGATTGAACCCCGTGTTTCACAACACCATCATTAATATGGAACATGATTCTGTCGTCGGCTTCTTCTTGGTTGCTTGAGAGCTCTGCGATCTGTGTTTCAGTGCCAGCTAACAGTTTCCTGCATTCACCCCCATATACTCCTCCAAAGAATATTTCCTTGTCCGACTCGACATTCTGCAGCATCCACTTGAAGACATACTCCTGCAACCGAACTTTGTTCAACATTGAGCTCCAGAACATATCAAGATCGACAGGGAGTTTCTGATTGTCAGACCCAATGGTGATTGTGATTTGTTCTGAGGAACTTCGCTGTGCCCGTTCCATTTGCTTGATTGATGATTTTTGATAAACATCAAAAATAATGTCTATTCTTGTGGACACGGAGCCTGTAGCAAGAATCCTGTTGGAAAGACTCTCAGCCAATTCCCCGAATGTGTGAAGGCCCATCTTTTTCATCGGTAGTTTACGCACAAGTGCCATGAAGTCCACTATTGTCATCTGAGCGTCACTCTTTACATTCCTCGTCTCCCGTCGGCTTTTGATGGTACTTGAATGTGTTGCTGCACATGTTTATTCTTGAGATGACGAAAGAATCATCCAATTGTTGTGCTGCCATCCGGATTTTGGCACGACCATCATCAGTTCCTGAAAAAAGTTTCAGCATGAGTAAAATCTATATGGCCAACTGCTGATCTTGTAGCACTTCATGTATATACATACAATTCACATAAAACTTGTAAACTGAATCCAAACTGGAGATTATGGTAAAATTTACCTGTTAACGTTTTCCCTGATGCAGTGTTGCATATAACGCATACAGTCCCATCGTAAACTGCTTCGTCTGCTGGGCTTGATAACACTGAAGTTTCCTGTACAAAATATTTTTGATTAATTAATGATATGGAACAAATATTGTTTCAGATTGATTTAATGTGCATATAATAAATGCAACTATTATTTAAAAACTTACCATGTTTTAGTCACAGCAAGCAGGGATCGAAAGTAGAATTACTTGCCATCAGAGAACACTTTAACACTTCACCTAAACACCTTCACCTAAGAACAGAGGAGAAAGAGTTAAATTGCCTGTAATCTAGGCCTCTTCGGCCTCTACTTGCTTCTCGGTGCGACGCCATGTTGTTTTATGGGATACCGCTGCCTGCATGCAGGCTCAACGACAAAACACCCATGACCGGAATTTCTAGCCATGTCTAGACTCTAGTCTAGACTCTAGACTAAATTCTAGTCTAGACTCTAGTCTAGACTCTAGTCTTGACTCTAGTCTAGACTCTAGTTTAGTCTAGACTCTTCAGGAATCAAGTAATTGAACAATAGGAACAGGAACAGGAACAATTACGAATAATATTGTAGTTCGTAACATGTTGAAATCGGTTTTTGGCAATTATCTTAAAAACCATTGACTTTTGGATATGAAAATGTATTACTGACCCCCCATAATGTGGCCATTGCGCAAATTTTGAGTGGTCGGGCAACCTCCTAGGTCCAACGGTTCTGTAGATACAGTCACGGCAAAAAAGGGGGCGTGGCCCAAAAAGGGGTGTGGCCATTTCAGCTATTTCGCCGTCAGTGGCAAATGTGTTACCAACCAAATATTGTTCCTGGACCTTCAATTAGTGGATTCCTGAAGAGTTTAGGTCTGTACAATAAAGTGCATACTCAACCACCATGAGCTACTCTAGTAGTACTCCGCGGTGCGAAGCTCCGGGGCAATGTGCGTAGGCGGGTGCCCGTGGTGCGCCGTCGGCACCGGGGCGAACCTCAGGGCTGTCTCCTGCAGTGCGGAGCGCTCCTGCGCCGCGGACCATGGTGCCGTGGGGTCGGGGAGGAACTCGCCCGGCACCCGCAGCGGTTGTCCGAAGACCAACTCCGCCGCGGATGCGCGCAGGTCGTCCTTGGGCGCCATCCGGAGGCCCAGCAGGACCCAGAGGAGCCTGTCGACCCAGCCGCCGTCGCGGAGGGTGGCCCGGAGCGCGGCCTTCAACGAGCGGTGGAACCGCTCGCACAGGCCGTTGGCCTGGGGGTGGTAGGCCGTGGTTCGGTGCAGCTGGACCCCGAGCCCCCGCGCGACCACCCCCCAGAGCTCCGAGGTGAACTGGGGGCCGCGGTCGGACGAGATGTCCGAGGGGGCGCCGAACCGGGCGACCCAGGTGGCGATGAACGCCTGCGCGACGTCTGCCGCCATCGTCGCTGCCAAAGGCACGGCCTCCGGCCACCGGGTGATGCGGTCCACCATTGTCAGGACATGGGTGAAACCCCGCGAGGGGGGCAGAGGTCCCACCAGGTCCACGTGCATGTGGTCGAACCTACATTCCGGCACCGTGAACGGGGCCAATGGGGCCTGGGTGTGCCAGTGCACCTTCGCGCGCTGGCACGCGAGGCATGTCCTGGTCCAGCTGCGGACGGCCTTCCGGAGGCCATGCCAGACAAACTTGTCGGCGACCAACCTCTGGGAGGCCTTCGTGCCCGGGTGGGACAGGCCGTGGATGCCGTCAAAAACCTGGCGCTGCCAGCCCGCGGGCACGATGGGGCGAGGCCGCCCGAGGGAGACGTCGCACAAGAGGGCCGTGCCCACGCCGTTGAACGGCACCTCGGTGACGCGGAGGCCCGTGACGGCGGTCCGCAAGGCCTGGACGCCGGGGTCGGCGGCCTGGTCCACCGCCATCCGGGCATAGTCGATGCCAAGGTGGACTGCGTGGGCGACGGACCGGGAAAGGCAATCCGCCACCGGGTTGTCCTTCCCCGCGACGTGCCGGATGTCCGTCGTGTACTCGGACACGGCCGAGAGGTGACACTGCTGCCAGGCCGACCACGGCTCGGCGACCTTGTCCATCGCGAAGACCAGTGGCTTGTGGTCGACGAAGGCCGTGAACGCACGGCCCTCGAGCAGATGGCGGAAGTGCCTGACCGCCAAGTGAAGCCCGAGCAACTCGCGGTCGAAGGTACTATAACGGCATTCGGGCGGGCGAAGCTGCCGGCTGAAGAACGCCAGTGGTTGCCAGGCACCACGCACCCATTGCTCGTGCACCGCGCCCACCGTGTAGTCCGAGGCGTTGGTGGTGAGGGCTATCGATGCATCGGGCGCCAGGTGCGTGAGCATGGTGGCGTTAGCCAAGGCGAGCTTCGCGCCCGCAAACGCCGCGTCCATCTGCTCGGTCCAGGTAACGTCACCTTTGCCCAGCTTCCCTCGGAGGGCCTTGTGCAAGGGGCGCAGGAGCTGCGCGATGCGGGGCAGGAACCGATGGTAAAAGTTTACCATGCCCAGGAACTCCTGGAGCCCCTTGATCGTGCGGGGGCGCGGAAACCCCTTCACCACCTCCACCTTGGCCGGTAGGGGGACGGCCCCGTGCCTGGTGATGCGGTGCCCCAAAAAGTCGATGTCGGCGACGCCAAACCGGCACTTGGCGGGGTTCACGATGAGGCTATGCTGGCCCAGACGTTCGAAGAGCGTGCGGAGATGGTGTAGGTGCTCTTCGCGGGACACGCTGGCGACGAGGATGTCGTCCAGGTACACGTAGACGAAATCCAAGTCGTGCAAGACGCTGTCCATTAGTCGCTGGAAAGCCTGAGCCGCATTTTTCAAACCGAAGGGCATCCGAAGAAATTCGAAAAGTCCGAATGGCGTGATGACCGCCGTCTTCGGGATGTCCTCCGGCCTGATGGGGACCTGATGGTAGCCGCGTATGAGGTCCACCTTCGAAAAGAAGGACATGCCCGCCAACTGGGCGGAGAAGTCCTGGATGTGGGGGACAGGGTAGCGGTCGGGGGTGGTGGCGTCGTTGAGGCGCCGGTAGTCCCCGCACGGTCGCCATCCCCCGCCGGGCTTGGGCACGATGTGGAGCGGCGACGCCCAAGCACTCTCAGAATGCCGCACGATGCCGAGCCGCTCCAGCGTAGTGAACTCCGCTTTAGCTACCGCGAGCTTCGTCGGCTCGAGGTGGCGTGCCCGGCGTAGACCGGTGGCCCGGCGGTGGGGATGTGGTGTTCCACCCTGTGCTTGACGGCCCCCGCCGAGAAGGTGGGCCGCGTAAGGGCCGGGAAGCTGGCGAGGAGGCGGGTGAATTCGTCCGCTGCCGGAAGCATACAAACTAACCTCGCCGGGACCGAACCGCTCAGCAAGCCGCTTGGCGAGTCGCTCGGTGAGCCGCTCAGTGAGCCGCTCAACGAGCTGCTCAGCGCGCAAGCAAGCGAGCTGAACGTTTCAGCCTGGACAAGGCGTCTGTTCTTCACATCTACCAACAACCCGTGTGCACAGAGGAAGTCCGCACCGAGCAGTGCCATGGGGACACTAGCGGTTACGAACGTCCACGTGAAGCATTGCCTTCCGAACCGCAGGGAGAGGCAGCGCTTCCCGAATGTGCGTATGGGTGTTCCGTTCGCGGCAAGCAACGCGGGGCCCCGGCCCGCGGTGTGCTTGTCGGGCGTAGAGGCAGGGATAACGCTCACCTGTGCCCCCGTGTCGCATAGGAAATGGCGCCCGGACAAGGTGTCCGTTATAAAAAGAAGGCTGCCGGAATGGCCGACGCTCAGGGCCGCTACCGAGCGCTGGCTTTGTAGTTTCCCGACTTGCCGAAGGAGCACGGCGGGCAACAATTCCTCGCCTTGTGGCCAAACCTGTCGTGGAAATGGCGCCAGGTTTGCGGCGAAGGCGGAGGCCGCGGTTTTTGCGGTGGTGGTGGGCGTGGCGTGGCGGCGGCCACGCAGCGTGCATTAGCCTCGGGATCCATGGGGTGTGGTGCATCAGGGTCAGCCTCGGGATGCGCGACGGCCGCGCCAAAACTCGCCTGCGCGTCCAAAGCCGCGAAGAACCTGTCGGCCTCGGCAGCGAGAGCTCGGGGTTCCGTCGTCACAGAACCGGCCAACGCGAGGCGGACTCGTGCCGGCAGCTGGCGTCGAAATAACGCCTGGAATAGAGCGTTCGGGGTTTCGTCGCCCATCAACGACAGCATATCGTCCGCGCGGACCGACAGTCGCGTGTCACCGAGCTCGGGGAGGTCCAGGAGGCGGTCGGCCCGTGCGTCCACCGTGAGGCCGAACGTGGCGAGGAGGAGACGCTTGATCGCCTCGTACCTGCCGTCGGCCGGTGGGTTCCTCAGGACCGACATGACGCGGGCGGCCGTGCCGGGCCCGAGGGAGGCGACCACGTGGCAGTACCTGGTCTCGTCCACCGTGATGCCTCAAAGTCGGAACTGGGCTTCTGCCTGCAGGAACCAAACTTCGGCTTGCGTCTCCCAGAACTCGGGGAGTTTGATTTGGACCGCGTTGGTTGCCATTGCTGTGGCGGGTTCGGGTGGTCAGCGACGGCTGATCAGAACGTCGGAGGGTCACCAATGAAGCGCTGTGCTACGCGCGCTTACTTGTATAACAAGGAGGAAGCGGACAACGCGGTAAGTTCAAGAGTCTTTATAATAAGAGCTCAACTGTAGCACTGGCGCGCTCCGGGCTGCGCGCCCGGTGTATATCCCGCGGCCACGCCTACCCCTCGGGCATGGCTGCCACCCACTTGGTGCGCGGAATGATGCTCTCACGCCAGTGAGCTTTCGTGTCCGCCACATGGCCACGTTTTTAATCTGCATTTAGGATCGAGTCTATATGATCCCATACTTATTTCGTCAATTAACATCCCGATCAATTAGCATTGATGCCAGCCCGACACCTGAACGCATATGCGCACTGGTTCCACCATCAAGACACACACACACTGTCCTTCCTCAAATTTTGTTGTCAATGTAGATCGAGCAGTTTGGAAGGGTCACATATGTTCCCGATTAGTCACGGATCAACATGTACTAGATCACGTGGTCACTAGCTACCGGCATTCCCTGATTTGGGCACACCCAGCCCACTGCACAGCACGTCCCCCCAACACACCGTGCCTGCACGCTCATTGAACGCATCGCAGCACGAAGCACAGCGAAGCGGGGAAGGAGAGGGCGGGGGGTGGGGGTGGTGTGGCCCGACTTCAACACCCTATGCTACAAACTCCTCAGATTACAACAGAATTGTGGTGCACGACACAACACTGCCGTAAGTCTGGAGTTTGTAACCTTTTATATTTCCACTGTTACAAATGCACACAAGATTTAACACATGACATCACACGAATGCACCCACAAACACACAAATCATCTCAATTATAGTTGGACAGTTACACAACCAGTTTTCCAACATGTTCTCAAGAACTCTACTTGTCACTACACTACAACCACAACTACAACAAGACAGCTACTTGTCCATCAACGACCACCACACTAACGTTGACCAATCATGGTGCAGACACCTGCCACCTGCTGCAGACATGACATGACCTGACAGACCGACCTGTCTAAAAACACTAGGATTGTACATAATGCTGTGCAAGGATATAATGCTTTAAGGATATCCTGGACACTGCACTCATGCAATAACAGCTCTCCATATTGTTCGGTCGCGTTGTCCGAAGGTCACTGACCTGGTGTCTTGACCCCGCGGAGGTGCGATGAACCCAGGGACGCCAAAACTGTCAAAGAAGGATTATTTGGAGAGAGATGAGGTGCGGAAGAAGAGAGGTGTGCTGGTCTCATCAATGTCCACCAATCGGTTGGTTTTAGGAGAATTTATTAAATATCATTAGAAAGAAGAAATCTCGGTTTAATAAGCACAGATTACATACAAACTGTCACAAAGTTCACTTGGTTACAACATAGAATTGCGCAGCATAAGAGTAGAGCAGGTCAGTCGTCCCTCTCCACTCCCAGATTTCTGACTTCCTTTTATGCATGTAAAAGTCCTTGGAAGTCCCTCTCAAGGGAAAGATGGGGGTTTGCACACATTATGGTTCCATCTGGCTTTGCTCCTGCAAACCATGAGAACTCGTAGGTATGCTTTGAGAGAATTGCGCACAGATGTTTTGTAGAAAAACGTTCCTTTTGGGTCTCCCTGAGCAAACATTACTTCTTTATAATATTTAACATGATTCTCACTGCAGTACTTCCTTTGGATTTCTGTCAGCCTGACGAATGTATATCTGATTTCATACAAGCATTGCTGAAAAAGAATTCGGTTCGACCACATGTTCTTTCCACCTCACAATTCCCAATACAGCATTACTGATTATTCAGTTCAAGGAATACATTTTCCATATGTATAAAGAGATGAAATGGTTCAGACATTTTATACAAACTTTCTGTGATTTTCCTGCAAGAACTACAATTAATTCAAGATAGTATTAATTAATTAATCCATGTAGAAGTCCTACTTCTACACAGCTCTACCATCCCTCACATCACTGGGGCAAAGGAGCTATAGTTTATGGGGTTTGGTGGTGAGAAATAGCCAGGGAGGGCTAGGCTAATGTTAGGACTTAGAGATGACCATAGGAGACCAAGATTTAAGTAGAGACATTGATACAGGTAGTGGGGACGTAGAGAGATTAGTTGGTTGATAATGACGAGGGACGTGCTTAGAATAAGGGATGACAGGGAAGCACTAGTATTACGGGAAATAGATTAAATGATGCTGTGTGTGTGAAGAAATTGTGTATGGGTAGGATGAGCTTTAGGCGGAAATGAGGAATTGGGTATGAGAGTCTTGGTCGTACTGGTGTGTGTGTGTGTGTGTGTGTGTGTGTGTGTGTGTGTGTGTGTGTGTGTGTGTGTGTGTGTGTGTGTGTGTGTGTATGTATGAATGGAGTATTGAGGATGTGTGTGAGGTATTGAGTGATTGACTTGCATGGCGTGCAAGTGGAGAATGGTTGTGTGGAATAAATGGTGTGGAATGAGTAGTGTGGAGTGCATGGTGCGAAGGAGTGAATGGGGGAAGGATGGACCCCTTCACGAATACCTGGGGAGGGTAGTTTAAAAGTAGGCAGAGGGAGTAGGTAAATTGGTTGGATATTGACATCTGTGGTGCGTGTAGTAGCAATGAAGTGCTTAGAGGGGTGCATAAGTGTGTGGAATAGCTGGGCGTGTGAGCCTGTTATTACGTATGGTTAAATGAGCACTCCGCCACTGGTAGTCTGTCAGCCAGGTGAGGCCGCAGGTAGGCTCTGAGAGCCAGGTAGAGTTGAGTAGTGTTCAGCAGGGCCCGAGGATCCGAGAAGGAGGACCCGGGTAGCCCACTGCCAGAGGGGGCATGGAGGGGGTAAGTGCCTGGGAGGGCCTTCCCCAGGTTAGGGTAGTGAGGAGCTAGGCAAGCTCGGGTGGCGACTTCAGTGGCGAAGGTGTGCAGGTAAGTAGACCTGCTGGTAGAGCCACACGACCCAGCCCTGAAATTGTGCGAGGGCACAGATGGAAAAATTGGGGGAGTGAGACCCCAAATTGGGAGAGCACCACAGTATGGACAATGGGAATTGGTTTCTAGAACCACATAGTGTAAAGAGGCCAATGGATTGGCAGGGCAAGACCCCGGGTAGTTTAAAGTGTTAATGTCATTTAGAAAGATAGTTTGGAGAAAATCTCTTCGCACCATCCGCATCCACTCACCGAGGTGATAGAACTCCACACCAGGTTTTTGCAAGTATTTGGAATGTAAGACGCATCATGACGGAGTTTGACATTGTTTGTGATTCCATCCCTTACTTCTTGGGAGGGATTGGGGACGAATTTGGTTTAGGGGAGATATGGGGGACGAGACAGTAGAGACGAAATTAGTAAATTGTGTAAATACGGGGAAGGGCAAGGGTAGTGTAGGTTGACATGGCGGGTGACGTATGAGTAGGGACGAGCTTTCTCAGCTTGCTCTCCAGCGCCCCTCATGTCGCATTACCTTGTATGATGTGTACCCTTGCGCCCTTGCACCCCGCTAACTTCTGCTTTGTCTGCCTCCCCACTCGTGGACCATGGTCTTTTGTGTGAGGGGAGTGTGCAGGTGCCCTTAATTGTGCGGCCGCACTCTTGCTGCCTGTACCCTGCTGTTGCTGCCTGCCTGCACTGATACACCATATGGACCACACGTTCTGTGGCCTGGCACCTTTGGACCACACGTTCTGTGGGCACCTTTGCTGGGACAGACCATTGCTGCTAGCAGTATCTGGCTTGCAGACCACTGTTCTTTAAGTGGCATCGATGCCATGCAGGCGGACCACCTGAGTTGGCCCTGCTGGCCCTCAATAAAAAAGCAGACGCGGTTTGTGCCCTTTTTATTAATTAATCCAGCAAGTAAGAAGATACAGCCAAGATCCATCGGCCCAGCAGTCAAGCAAGGACAAGGCATCATTTATGATTGTTGAAATGTTTGTTTTTGTGCATTTTTGGTGCTGGTGCTTTTTGTGCATTTTATTATTTAGGTGCATATGGGTATATGGTGAATTGGTGCAGTGCAGTGCAATGGTATTTCCTCTTTTCAAAATTCCTTCTTCTTTTTCCCACAAAAGACAGGTCCTGGGTTGCAGTTTTGTAAATAACTAGTAGTGTCTTGTAAATAATGCTCCCCACCGGCTAAAATGTTTAGTTTGAAAACCATTCCGTAATTCGGTTAATTGTGGGCGTGAGTCAGTTAGGTAGGACGCAACGCAGCAGGGGGGACATATCTAGTGTTAAAACTGTTGCACTCAGGGTGAGGTTAAAAGTAGAGGGTAACCACACCTAAGTGTCACACTAATTGTTAAAAGATAGTCCTGACCCTTGTATTGTTTCGGCTCGGGACGAGCCTAGCAAAAAGGAGGGGTGCAGTGTTGCGGTTTTGAGAACCCACACTTGTAAATAAATATAACATCATTAAAGGTTAAAGGTAGCACCCCATAAGTAGGCCGCAAGCAACACGTAGGTCACCAGAGGACGTCAGTTATTCCTTAGTATGTGTTTAGATAAGGCTATTCCCAATGGTTGAATCTGCGTTGTGTCAAACAAATAAGAATAGGCCCTTGCGTTCATTCCTTTCATTTTGGCAGCCTCCTTTCCAAGCGACGCCATTAAGCGCTCTACCGTCTGTGCCCCATGGCCCCTCCCAATTTGGTACGCTCCTTGGCCAGCAGCCTTTCGCTGCCCTTGAGCTCGCTCAACGCCGCCCGAAACCATGAGGTGAAGCCCAGAAAAAGGGGGCGGAGCGCCAGGGAGGAGGTGTGGCCATGTCAGCCTGCCATCAGGGCAGAGCCGGTAAGCCAACACCAGCCAACCAGGGCTGAGGGGAGGTCGCCTGACAGGCGTGGTTTGAAGCTTCGAGAGCGTTCGCTGGCTTGCCTTATAAAAGCACGAACGCAAAGCCCTCGAGAGGACTTATGAGAAGCATTGCTATTGGAAGGACTCGCTCGCGCTCATTGTGAAAGGACATCGGAGGGAGAGAGGCGTTTGACCTGGGACGTGCGCTTTACGCGAGAACTGAAGCCAAGCATTGGTATTTCAAAGAGACGCGCTGTAGCAACCCACTTTACTAAGGGCGAGCGCGCGGCACGCATTGCCACGAACTGCAGCGTGCAGGACAGTGGGGAGAGGGTGCTTGGAGCAAGTAGTGCACATATTACGTATGCCAGTATACCAGCCTTCCCCCATCATTATAATTGTCCGCTCACGTTTCACGACGTGAAGAGCTGCCTGCCAGGTTTCGTCTGCTGGACCGGAGCCGGACTGGAGCCTGGACACCATCGCCGGACCTCCCACCCCACCATCTGCATCCCCGTGTGAGTATGGAGTATGAGAGCGATCGGGCCCGTGTCCAGGGAATAGAGTAAGACTGTTTAAGACTGCCCTGTGTACTTTTCCTTCCTCTTTCTTTCTTGTACATTCCTTCGTTTCCTCTTCTTCTTTGTACATTTGTTAATAAATTGCCCTGTTCTTTCTGGTTTCTCCTTAATCCGATCGTCCTAGTCTTTTCTCCATTGGGTAAACGTGGCACGATCGCAACCGCTTAGAATCGGGTCTAGTCACTTGTTAACAGCTCAGATCGCGGATCGTTATCCGCTCGGCATTTCCATCGATATCCGTGATTCGGGCGGGAGTTATTGCCTCGTTTCCGGCCGGCGTTAGTACTTAGGTAGTAGCGAATCCCTTGGCCTAACAAACCCTACCTAACGCCGCGCCGGGAAGGACGTTATAACTTCCAGGATCGCGTCGGCCAGATAAAAGGACAAGGGGATTAACCCCCTCTTGATAAGAGGAGCGCCGACGTCGGAGATCCGTAACAATATGTATCGTTTGAAAAGTATACTTATTTATCCAATATTAGAATAAAAGGGACTATTTCTTTTTATTCTCCAAACGGGCTGACTTGACTGTGAGGATCTGAAGCTAGAAAACATCACAGTTCAAGCTGGACGTTTGCCTCTAATGTCTGCAAAGGAGCCCAGAATAATTATGAACTACAGCATAGTATTATTAAGATTCATCAAAGACGAAACTATTTCTATCTCATTGTCGTTACAATATATTTTATTGATCAAGAGGATCAGGGACAAGTTTGAATTTGAATGCCTGCGATAACTTGCCTGCCCCTGTCTTGTAGAGGTCTTTATAATTCTACATAGTGTATTGGAGAATTCTCACTTGTTTATGCTTGTGTGAACTTTTCATTAATTCTCTGTTTCTCTACCTCTTTCCCCACTGGTACACCTTTATGTAATTGTCTCATTCACAAATGTAAATTGATTGCCAAGAGAGCTTTGTAATTTCCTCTTTCCTCTCTTTTTGAGATCCATATCATGATGTTGATGCTGTTTTTATATCCCTCTGATACCTCTACTGACTTTTTTTTCTGTGAATTATCTTTAGAGGGATCAACAACGACCTTCAGTACGTTTTCCTTTACCAAGAATGTCCACACCTCCAACGAGAGATCTTTGCCGCAACAGCAGAAGAGTTACTTAATGAAGTTCATGGATTACAAAAATAATTTGAGTCGTGACCACGTAAACATGGATATTGACACTTGTGAAAAGACAGACAACGGCACAGAATGCAAGACATCTCAGAAAGATTCCAGCAAGAAGACTCGCCGGAGGAGACGTACTGTTGGGAAATGTCACGAGTGCACGACGTGCAACAAACCATTTAAGTTTAAGTCAGAGCTCCAGAAACACATACGGACGCACACTGGTGAGAAGCCGTATAAGTGCACCGACTGCACTAAATCATTTGCACTGCATTCACACTGGCAGACACACTGGCAGACACACGTGCGGACACACACTGGTGAGAAGCCGTATAAGTGCACCAACTGTGGTAAATCATTTGCACTGTATTCAAACTGGCAGACACACGTGCGGACACACACTGGTGAGAACCCGTATAAGTGCACTGACTGCAATAAATCATTTGCATGTCATTCAAACTGGCAGACACACATGCGGACACATACTGGGGAGAAGCCGTATGAGTGCCTTTTTTGTAGTAAATTATTTGGACACCCTTCCAACTGGAATGTACACATGAGGGGCCATACTGGAGAAAAGCCATTTCAATGCAGTGTGTGCAATAAATCATTTACATTGAATCAGAACTGCCAGAACCACATGAGAATACACACAGGAGAAAAGCCACACACGTGCTCAATTTGCAAAAAATCATTCACTCAAATCTCGGCTTACCAGGCACACATGAGGACTCATACTGGGGAGAAACCATTTCATTGTAGCTTCTGCAGTAAATCGTTCAGTCAGACCTCGGGCCGCAAGGTACACATGCGGACACACACTGTTGAGAAGCCATATAAGTGCAGTGTGTGTGTTAGAAGATTCCAAAGTATCTCAAACTGCCAGCGCCACATGGGAATACACACTGTTGAGAAGCCACACAAGTGCAATGTGTGCAGTAAATCATTCAATCAAATCTCAAACCACCACGTACATATGAGGACCCACACTGGGGTGAGGCCGTATAAGTGCAGTGTGTGCAATAAATCATACCGTCACATCTCAAGCCTCCGGAAACACATGAGGAACCACCCTGGGGATAAACTGTACAAGTGCAGTGTGTGCAATAAATCATTCAGCTATAATTCATCCTACAAGGCACACATGGTGACCCATGCTGGATAAAGGTACAAGAGAAACGCCAAAATAGAAATCTTAGAGAATTGTCCAAACACCTGTAATCCATTGACACATCTGCAAAAAGTTCAATATCCCAGGCTGACAAATTCAGAAAAGTACAAACTAAAGGCAATAATTGAAAACGAGACGTAGTACTCACGATGACATCACCATCCCATCAAGACGTTATGAAAGTGATAGTTGGAGCAACATGAACTCGAAGAAGAAACGCACCGAGACCTTTAAAACCATATTGCGGAATATTGCAACAAACGAACACAAATTGGAGGCTGCCTGGAGATCAGTGAGCAAAATTTTGAGAAGAGCAAAACTTCACAGCTTGGTCCTTGAAACGTGGTCCTGTACCAAAATGGAGGTAAATACTTTGAGTCCTAGGAGGACTCTGTACCTCCTTCTGAACCCCAAATGGAGATGATACCCTAATAGAAAGATAGTCTCTTCCAGGGAGATGATCTTTCTCCCACTCCCTGTCCCCTCTCTGTTCTGCTTGGCTCTTACCCCCATAACACGACGATCGACAGCCAAGTAGATGAACACAGTGTAACCTCCCACAGGAAGTTGGAGGTGACATCCTAACAAACAAAGTCAACAACCTCCTGTATATGGACGACAAGAGGTTTAACTCCAAACAATGAATAACTAACAGAACAGGTAAAAGTGGTAAAACGGTACTCTGAAAACATTGAAATGCAATTCGGACAAGGTAAATGTTGCCAACTTAACATAAAAATAAATAATGAGCAACAACACAAAAGTCAAGAACTATGCAAGAACAAAGAAATGAAACATTGTGAAAACACCTCGGGGTGGAATAGGATCACCAAATCGAACACACAAGACAAGAGTCCAAGAATATTTATGCAGAACAACCAATGATGGACAAACATCTCCCCAAGAAACAAAATCAAAGTTGTAAATCAGCCAATACAACTGCAGAATGGTGCATTGTGCTGCAATGGTAGATTGATAATTCAGATGTAAAAGGAATTTCTAACTATCCACGAAGTGTTCGATAAAATCAGTTTGCCCCAAGACTCGAGTTAGCGAGACGTGAAGGAGGCAGAGGCCTGTTGGAGTTGAATCGAGTTCATTGACCAACTGTGGGATTCGCTGTGAATGCAAAATGCTCAACAGATCTTTGAATCCCATTTCCCATGAGCACCAAGAATGCGAGGCTGGAAAGCTCAATCACCTCGGAAAACTTTTTCCATCAAGAAGCACAATTACAAAATGTAAGAACTGAAAGCGAAACAGAAGAAAACACAACATTCACAATTTCAAGGACAATGAAGGAAAGTCACAAAAAAACCCACTCAACTCAGACATTTTTATTTGTCAATGTAAAGGAGAGATCAGCTGGATGGGAAATGTCCTCTTCTTGATGTGGAATGGACTGAAAAAGCTCCTTTACGAACCTGAAATAATTGTTCATGAAACATAAACAATCATTTCATGCATTGGTTGAACTGACTCCGTTTAAATGAGTTTCCATATCAACAAATCTGTACAATGTTTATCTTATAGTTATTGTGCTTGTTTACGAATTCATCTTTTTATAACAGTTTCGTTTCGATAACAACAATAATTTTCTTTGAATAACAAAATGCTGTGAATTTTTCGGATGCAAACGAATTAAAATCTTTTTAAAACGCGATTTTCTTTTATTGTCGCCGAGTTTATTATTTCATTGAGTCTGCTCGTGGCTTAACAGATAAGATGGCTGCTTTCAAGGTCCCAAGCCTCTGTTGTGTCATAAATAACATCAGGTGGGTAAACTCAGCCAGTTATCCTTCCGAGGTTGACAAAATGAGTACCAGCTCCTGAGAAAAATGAGCCATTGGAGTTGTGACCCTCCAGGATTGTGCCACCTGGAGAATGACACTACCTCAGCAGCTTGTATCATATGCCTCACGGTAGGAACAGAATGTTTTTTATTAATGGAAGTCAATAGAATTGAAGCGTTCCTGACACGAAAGATGGTTGTTTGTGCACGTTTTTTGTTGCAAGTCACTCTTCTCAGGCAGAAACGTGTGTTTCAAAAAATAGTGTATTTAGCTTGTAAGCAGCAAAACAACACATTGCGCAAGAAACCTTATTAGTGCAAAAACGGTCTTGTTTTCTTAATAGAAGCGTTTGACAAAAAAGCTCTGTCGGAAGTCACTATTTTAGGGCAGAAACGTGTTTTTGTTTATTTAACTCAACTGGACTATGTCCAGCTGAGTTTTTGTCAACACCCAGTGTCCGTCTGTCGTCTGTCTGTCTGTCGTCTGTAAACAATTCGACGTCTACGCTCTAAAAGTCACAAATATTGATTAAATTTGATGAAACTTGTGATGCAGCATCTTTTAGACATAAACTAGTTTGGGATTGCATTTTGGAGTTGCACCCCCAAAAATGGACGCAACAGGGCGGACATATTGAAAAAGCAATTTTTGGCATATATTTTTTAGCACATATAAACAATATAGTTTGTGGTTCGATTATGCATATTCGAACCATATTGAGATAGACCAGTTGAGTTCACGTGCCCTGGAACCTCTAGTTTGTATACAGAATCGAGGCTCGTGTAAGAGCTAACACATTGAACATGAAAACATGCACAGACACATAAAACATACAATGAAGGGAGTGGGAGACAAGAGGGGGAGAGAAAGGGAAGCACATGAGCACAACAACAGTAGAGAACAGGGACGTCGGGAGATCTGTGGTAGGGAGAGGGCTGGGGTGGGGTACATGGGTTAAACAAGATGGACACTACAAGGACTTTCAAGAAAGAAAACGGAATTTGAAGGAAGTGGATTTGGAGTCAATTAATGGGGTAGAAAAAAATTAAGGTTTTGAATGGGGGAAGACAAGAGATGGTGGTGAACAGCTGTTTTAAAGACCAGGAGGGAGGAGTGGGATTGAAGAGAGTGAGGGAGTTTGTTCCAGAGGCGGGAGAAAAGAGGAATGAAAGAGTGAAGGTGAGCAGAGGGCCTAGATTTTGGCAGTTTCACCATAAGATGGTTGCTGGCAGATCTTGTGCGACCTGAAGGAATATTTGGGGGACAGAGCACAGAGAGAGCTGGGGGAGCAAGGCCGGAGAGGAGTCTGTAGAAGACAGAAAGACCACCAACCTGCCTGCGATGAGTAAGTGAAAGGCCCTCGGAGATAGCTTCATCAAATAGTCTGTATTTAGATAAAAACAAACAAACATCAGATTACAGAAGAAACCTTGTTCGTGCAAAAACAGTCTTGTTTTCTTAATGGAAGCATTTTTGACACAAAAGCTTGTTGTTACCTCCGCCCCCTGAGGTGGATGAAGGTTATGTTTTCACCCCTGTCTGTTTGTTTGTTTGTTACTTGCAAAAATCGAAGATTTTTCAAATATATTGGTCGGTTGCGTTTGTTATTCTCTGCTTGTTTGTCACTCGCATACAAGTCACAATTCCAAACCGATCGTCATGAAACTTCACCAGGTTGTAGAGGTCGTCACAATTGAGAAGCCTATTGATTTTGAGGTCAAAGGTCATCTGGAGGTCAGATTTCTAAAATCCTCAATTTTAATCTGATTGACTTGCAAATTGAACAGCCTTTGCACATTGTCACTGAATGGGAAACCAACTATTCGAGGTCAAAAGGTGAAAGGTCAACTCAAGGTCAAACTTCCAACATCATCAATTTTCATCTGATTGACTTGAAAATTGAACAGCCTTTGCACATTGTCACTAAATAGGGAAACCAACTATTTATGAGGTCAAAAGGTCAACTCAAAGTCAAACTTCTAAAATCATGAATTTCAATCCGATTGACCCGAGCTTTGATTAACGCCATCAATTTTAATCTCAATTAAATTGACAATTTGATGTATCCATGGCAATCTTTTTGGGGGTGAAGGGTGGATTTTGCAAGTATCGTGCTCTGCGTGACGTCTTCCTGTTTGTCTCTGTGAACAAAATATCTCAAAGTTGTGGACGGATTCGGACGAAATTTGGCGGAGATGTAGTGTATGTGACAACGACGAAATGATTAGAGTTTGGTGAAGATCCGGATTTGGATCCGACTAATATAATTTTTAAAGTGATTCTTCACCATTGTGAAATCGGGCCAAAAACGATACATAGCAGGACATCTCAAAGTTATGGGCGGATTTGGATGAAACTTGGTCGACCGGTTGGGTGTATGACAAGGACAAATAGATTCGATTTTGGTGAAGATCTGCATATGTATTTGGATATGAGAATTATTTTAATTTTTTTACGTGATTCTTCACCATTGGGAGATGGGGCCAAAAACGATACATAGCAGGATATCTCAAAAGGTTATGGATGGATTTGACGAAACTTGGTGGACACTTTGTGTGTGTGACAAGGAAGAATCTATTCGATTTTGGTGAAGATCTGAACATGGATTCGGATATGATAATTATTTATTTTTTAAGTGATTCTTCACCATTGGGGGATCGGGCCAAAAACGATACATAGCAGGATATCTCAAAAGTTATGGACGGATTTGGACGAAACTTGGTGGATCGGTTGGGTGTGTGACAGGAACGATTCGATTCGATTTTGGTGAAGATCTGAATATGGATTCGGATATGAGTATTATTTAATTTTTTACATGACTCTTCACCATTGGGAGATATGGCCAAACACGATACATAGCAGGATATCTCAAAACGTTGTGGATGGATTTGGACGAAACGTGGTGGACCGGTTGTGTGTGACGTGGACAATTCGATTTGATTTTGGTGAAGATCTAATTATGGATTCTGATACTAGAATTATTTAATTTTTTGTGTCATTCTTCATCATTGAGAGGTAGCCGATCCACGATCGTAACATAAAGGTTCTTTTTATCCTTCTTAGCCTATCCGATCGTGTCCGAGATCATCACCACGTGATCAAGACAAGAAACTGGTATCCGGATCTGGATCTTCACCAAAGTCGATCCAATTCTTCCTCGTCCCACTCAACCTGTCCACTGAGGTTCCTCCGAATCCGTACACATAACCTGCGGAGGTAATAATAACTCAAGCGATCGTGAATGGACGTCCCTTTTGTTGTTTTCTTTCTTCGTCCTCCAACATGTCGGCGGCACACAAATTGCTGACGTCACTAACAACTTCCGTTGGAATTCCGTGTGGATATTTCTTCTGCTTCAACACCGTGAGCCCGTGACCTGGGTGTATCGCGTCAGCTGAAGTTATCCAATCTCCCTTTGACCTTCTCTATATCGGAAAGTTTTTTTTCCCTCAATTGAAACTTGAAAGTGAAAATCTGAAACAGGAATCGTGGGTTTGATCTTGATCCGAGCCCGAGCAATCACAGGAAGGGTAAACCTGTGTTACACTGTTACTTCCGGTGAAACAAACCACGTGGTTCGGCGACCCAAGAGGTGAAGACCGAGGACGGGATCATGGACCGAGAACCCCTAAACTGCGCCCACGATCCGAGCTCGTCGGGTCCTCATGGAGGAGACGGAGGGGGTTCAGAAGGGGCTGCTGGGATCTGGGGGTTCAAGATTCTGGACGTTCAGGACCTTCGTGAAGGAGGGGACGAGCCCGACGTGCTAACAGGTACATTGATCTTGTGTACATGTCATAATTTCGTGAGTGCACATCTATTTATGACGTACACATGGAGGTTGCTTCTGTGAAGTGAGTTCTCCACGGAAGCTGCAGGTAGGTGTCCCCTACCCCCCCCCCCCCCCCTCCGACAAGGTCGGACAAGTGTGACGTTCGACTGAACACCGACCGACCGATCATCCGTCCATGTACTTTTATATTCTCTATATTTCATAAACCGTTGGCGTTGAACATTTAGCTTTCAAATTACAGGTATCTATTCCTAATGACATATTATCTCAACCTGAATTGGCGACGGTGATTGGCTGAATAATGTTTAATTTCAATTAAATAGTGACCAAACATAACGTGGTTAGCTGTGTGACTATATGTCTATTAATTACGTACTGTTGGAAAATACCTTTCGACCCCTTAGGACTTGGAGCTTAGACCTTTGAAGACCCTTTAAGTTCCCCAAGACCCTTAAGACCACCAAGATCCCGAAGGACCAGAAGACCCTTGAAAACCCTGGAAATCCAGACGACCCAAAAGACCATGAAGACCTAAATGACCACAAAACTCCCTAAGACCCAAAGGACTATTAAAGACCCCAAATACTCTTAAAGACCCAGAGAAGCCAAAAGACTATGAAGACCCCGAAGACCCTTAACGACCCAGAGGAACCAAAAGACCCAAAATACCTTGCGGACTCAAAATATCCCAAAGACCCTGAGGACCCAAAGGACCCTTCAATATCCCAAAGACCCAAACGACACAGAGGACCTTGAAGACACAAATACCCTGAAGACCATTAAAGACCACAAGGACCCTTAAAACCCCAAAGACCCATAAGATGCTTTCGACCCACTAAACCAGCTTGGACCCTTGACCATTTTGAGCTTTACATCACATGGACCTTTTTAGATTACAAATAAATTACATATAAATAATATCACCAATATTACAAATAAATTACAAATAAATAATGTCACCAATATTACAAATAAATAATATCACCAATATTACAAATAAATAATATCACCAATATTACAAATAAATTACAAATAATAATATCACCAATATTACAAATAAATAATATCACCAATATTACAAATAAATAATATCACCAATATTACAAATAAATATCACCAATATTACAAATAAATAATATCACCAATATTACAAATAAATTACAAATAAATAATATCACTAATATTACAAATAAATAATATTGTTGTGGTTTTGAGAATAAAGGCAACCCCCCTTTAGTTAGTTGCACCACAACATGTAGCCTTGCTTTAGTTCAGTTATTTCTTATTGAATGTTAAGTATAGTCTCCTTCCCAGTGTTCGTATGCGTTGAGACAGGTAAGTAAGGGTAGGCCTCATTGGGCCTGGAATGCCATGTGCTGGGCCTAGAGCAAGTCGAGGAGGCCCGAGAGAGGAGCCGGAGGGAGTGGCTGGCAAGCAGCAAACAGCCAATGGGGCTAAAGGGTAGTGGCCAACAACGGCAGCCAATGGGAGCTAAAGGGGAGTGGCCAACAACGGCAGCCATGGGAGCTAAAGGGGAGTGGCCAGCAACGGCGGCCAGGGGAGGCCCTTGGAACATTCTGGTGGGACTCCGGGGGGGAGGGCTATAAAACCCGGCCCGGATCCCGGATCCCGGATCTCTCTCTCTCAAGCTCTGTAAGGTCGAAGTCTGAGCAAGAAGCTCTCAGCGCTCTCTCTCATTTTGGATCTCATTAACTCATTTTGGATCCATCTCGGTAATTTTGGCCAAAGATTTGCCTGATCCCAGTTCAACTCGGAACTCGGATAAATGTCTATTCTATAATCCATATATAAAAGGAGCCACGTTTCTCCAACTAAAGGGTTTATGCTGTCATTGAATAATAAAAATGGTACCATTGGAAATGGTATCATGTTGAATGTGATTGTTTGGTTGTATTGTGATTGTTTGGCGGCTTGTTTGGTTGTATAGGTACCTAACAGGAGTACCTGGCGTTGCGGGGGGAGGGGGGGGGGGAGAAAGATATACTACAAAAACATATTTTGGGGTGGGGGAGTGGGGCTTTGACAGGCCCCTCTGTTTTGGGGGAGGAGGTGGGTAGGGAAGGGGGAAAAATGTACCATGCAAAGAGTGCTTCATAACCTCAGTGTTGCACAAGTAAAAAATAAAGGAAATTGTTATACACTCTGCTACCATCACCAGGTGGCGCAACACGATACACATTTACATAGATAATTTACGCCCTTCTCCCGGTCCCCCACACCCCCGCACTAGGCCACGGCCACATAGCCAATGTTACCCCCGAGACAAAGTTGTATTTGTATTTGTATCCCGAGTAAAGTATGAAAGTGTTTATAGCTGGAGTAGCCGGCGTTGCTCAAGCGAAAAATAAACATTAACATCTTTGAAATGAGGGCAAATATAATGGAAAAGCAATTACATCCAAATCAGAATCCATCACAAATGTCAAATCATCATTTTACCTTTTCATTGAATATCTGCTGCTGAATGTGGCGTTCATCACGTTTCTGAGTTAAGTATGATGACGTTCAGGAAGAAGAAGAAGCCTTACCACCAACTTTGACCACTTCGGAATTGTTTTGTTATTTGTGTTCAAATGTCTGGTGATTGTTTTGTATTTATTTGTGTGAACATGTACTTGTAAATAACTGTCATTAATCAAAAAGGTTTAGGCACTATGGAGCAAAAAAAAAATTAATCCAAAAAAACAAAAAAAAATTCAAACTTTTGTTTTTGCCGAAAACAATCCCAGGCACTCACTGATGAACCTCTGGAAGTTTGACGAAAATCCGTTCAGCTATCTTTGAGAAAAATGGCGATACACCGACCAACGGCTCTCTTATATAGTAGATAAATAAATCAAACAATTTGTTCACAAAGTTGCCTAATTTAAAAGCCTCTTCCTGTGTCTGAAGACAAGAATAACAAGAAGCGCTATTGGTGTGTTCACACGGTGGTTTGAATGGAAACATTTATTAGCACCTGACCGACATGGACCAAATTTGGTACGATACATCAGAGCATAAAGGTCTCATGGGGCTGTGCTCCCCATCCGGATCCGCCTCCGATAAGAGGCTGAAAAAGGGGGGTTTTGCCTCAAATCCAGTTAATTTATTTTAAAATCTTCTCAAAAGCTGTGGGGAAATAGCCTTTGACCCCACGGCACTATTTTTTAAATTGCTGGCACCATACAAATTGTAAATTGCTCGGGTTTCCTGAATCAGAAAAACTATGGTGTGAGGTCTTCATTGCACATTTAGTGGTGTTTTTGGCCCAATTAAGACACGGAATTAGTTTGTCGTTTTGTTATACTTACACGTTATACTTATACGTTTTGTTAGACATATTTGGGGTGGGGATAGAAATCTTGTATGTTTTTGGTGTTCCTTAAGAAATTTTCTGAAGTGTACCTACAGATAAAACGTTATGCGACAATGTAAAAAAAAAAAAAAAATATCCAACGTGGCCGCTACTATAAGTCAGAATGACCTAATTTTGCAAAAGTTCACACTGTAGTCAACAACAACAACAACAGGCATTTTAAGGTCATTTTCCCTGCTAGAGCGGGGGTTAGCCTTGCGGTCCCCATGACAATCTTCTCCATTTTGCCCTATTTTCTGCAGGGGGTCATCGACTGTAGTCATTAAAAAAAAATTCTCACAATAAAGATTGATGTGAAAAACATTGTTTACTGGATAATATAATTTATAACTATTTCTTGTTATTTCACACTCGATTATGCACCTGTCCAAACGCCCTCCACGCCCCACAAACAACAACACAACCCCCAAGAGATGTGCTCTGTATAATGCGACGGTCAGTGTCTGTGCATGTCCACCTCCATAATGTCCAATGTTTTTACACAGCATTGTTTAATTTGATACAGTTCCCATGTAACAATAATTGGATCTAAATGCTGAACACCACCTGTATTAGATCATCAAGATCATGCTCTGAGCTAACATTTGATTTTGTGCAGGTAAAATGGGTCCAGCAGAAGCTGTATGTCTCTCTGGTAACGCTCATCGTACTTCAAATGGCATCCAGGTGAAGGAAGACCTGAGTGAAGTTTCTCGCTCTGCACAAAGTGAGTATGGTGAGGCTTGTGAAGTTCAGAAGAGTTCTTTGGATTATTTCCATATATACACAAAGAATTAAGTTAAGCACCCCTACACAAAGAATTAAGTTAAGCACCCCCTAATCCTGTCCTGAACCTGAACCCCCTCGAGCACGTTTGGGACATGTTGGGACGACAAATTGCGAAGATGGTCCCTCCAATAGCCAATCTGGATGAATTGGAACGTGCATTACATCGGGAATGGAACAACCTGCCACAGCAACGCATACGACGGCTTACAGGGTCTATGAGACGTAGGGTTGAGTCAGTGATCCGATCACGTGGGTCCTACACATGTTATTGACGCAAAGATCGCTAGAGGTCTTCTCAGAACAATGACTGTACGTTAGAAAACATAAACGTCATCCACACTGTCCGTGATGGACCTATAGCTCCATACTTAAATTGAGGTGAAAATATGCCTAAAATTCCCAAAAAATTTCACCTTAAATTATTCCGAATAAAATATTGAAAACGGCATGATTGTTATGTTTTTATGTGACCATAATATCACTTCTCCAGAAAATATAGCAATATCATGGGTATATTACACTGTTTTGACGACAACAAACTTGTAATGTGCGAGGTTGTAAAAAAACGGGGGGGGTGCTTAACTTAATTCTTTGTGTATATATATTGTTACAGACGTGGCTTGGATGTTATTTACCGAGCGGTTTTATGGTATGACCACGTCTGCACAAGTTACCCGATTGTGCCCGAACGTTGACTAGTCGCGCGATGCTGGCTCAATAAGAAAAAGAAGACACCCGGCTGGATTACAATAACACAATACGACACCAATGTTTCAATTCTCAAGACCTCCGGAGGAGATTATATTCGTACGGAAAGGTTAGATTACAGGGGCTAGAGGTATATTACAGGAAGACGGGCACTTAGACACAATCTTATATTATTCCCCAACAGACGACAGGCAAACGGGACAAGGCTGACTCACACGGGGGTTGATGAAAAGGACAGCGGGTATCGATGGCTCAAGGTGCACTCTTGGCTCAAGGACAGGGTACAGTACGGTCCGGTCCGGTCCAAAGATGCGGGGAGGTATCGTCGCGCTGGGGGTGGCGGTGGCTTCTCTCTCCAAGCTGAGGCGCATCTCACGTCACATCCGGCGTGGGGCCGCGTATATCCGGCGGGGAGTGACACGCCCTCGGCTCGTTAGCTCCGCCCCAGATGGAATCGGCACGTTGCTTCTCATTGGGTGCGTGGGGGGGTTACTGGCTCCGCCCCTGACGAGGAGCTGACAGCCAGCCCCTTCGGGGTAACGCCGTGGAGCGCATGGTCATGGCGGGTAACCGAGCCGGTGTGAGGACGCACACTCCCCGCCCCTCTGTTGTTGTAGTCGTAGTTGTAGTTGTAATTGTTGTTGTAGTTGTTGTTATTGTTGTTGTTTGGGGAAGAAGATGGGAGGAGGTATGGGAAAGGTCCTAAACTCACTACTGATGCCATATAATCACATTCTGGTGCAACGAAGAGTCATAATTAATGGAAACGAGGCCTTAACTGACATAGATTAAGAATAACTAGGAAGATGTCCGAAAGTTGTCTACGTGTGGTGCGGTGGACCTGGGCACGACATTTAATGGGGGAATAAGGGGAAGGTCGGCTCTACTGATTGTTGTTTACATGCAATGGGACTAGGGAATGGGGGATTGGGGAAAGTTGGGGGAGTATTGGAGAAAATAGGGGAATATTTACAAGCGGATATGGAGGCCAAATTCCATATTCGCAACATTGCACCCTTCTCTACCCTTGGGGCGTCCCGACCCGATAAATTTTTACCTACTTTAGTGTGGCACGCAATGTAGTTCCCTCTACTATTAACTCTACCCTGAGTGCGACAGTTTTACAGATATTCACCAATGAGTAAATATGTCCCCCTGCGACGTTGCACCCTTCTCCTCACAGAAACACACCCACAGGATAACCGAATCCGGAAAGAATTCTCAAACTAAACATACAGCCGGTAGGGAGCATTATTTACAAGATTACGCTGATATCTACACTACGATCCAGGACCTGTTTTTGGAGGAACACATGCAGATGTTATGCATAGAGAGAGCGCGCTTGCCAACATCGATACACCAACCCACGAGTGCTCTGTGGCCGACGGCCTTTAATAACGTGCAGAGCACCCTTCCCGAGCATCAACAGCACCACCCCACCACCAATCGGTGCAGTCACCATTGTTCATTGGAATAAAAATAAATTCGACAACCCCTAACCCTGCAGGTGTCTCTTGCTCTTCGTGTGGCCTTCAGTGGTGTTAATTAACAGTGGTTCACCTTTATGGCATAGGTGCCACGTTGACCCATAGGTCCATCCCCGGGTGGTGCTTGGCCGCAAACGAACTGCGGTCCATTGTGGGTGGCCACAAACATTGCGGTCCATATGGTGTATCGATCCCGGCAGCAAACAGCGAAAGTGCAGGCCCACAACTGCGCAGCCAGCACCTCTCTCTCCTCTCTCTCTACCCCAAAACCAGATCCTCGGAGGTGGGAGACAAAAGAAGAAACAAGTGAGTAAGGTGGTAAGGGCGCAAAAGTGCACGCAATGTAAGGTGATGCACACTGGGGGCACATGGGAACCAGGTGAGACAGGTACGTTCCTATCGTACGCCGCCCCCCCCCCCCCCACCAGGTAACCTACATGGCCCCTCCCTTACCCCTTACTGTATCCACACAACACAACACTACCCATAAACATCTACTTTACAAATCAACATACATCCCTACTGTCTTCCCCGTTCCTCCCATATACCAAATTCGTCTTCTCTCCCTCCTAACCAATCAAATTTGCCATTTCCAATTCAACATCAGTCCCTCCTAGGGAGGGAGAGATGGAATCACCCCAATGTCTCATCCACGTCGTGATGCGTCTCACAAATCCTCACAATCTCATTTCCTGCAACAAAACAAAGAAAACACAGGTGTGGAGTCATCATCACCACAGGTAAGTGGCTGCGTATGGTGCGACAGGTTCATCAATCCTAACTATTTCCTAAATGACTTTAACAACTTTACACTACCCGGGGTCTTTCTCCGGCCAAACCATTGGCCCTCTTACACTACGGGTTCTAAAAACCAACTCCCATTGGCCAAACTGTGGTGCTCTTCAATTTGGGGTCTCACTCCCCCGATTCATCTCCCGGTGCCCTCGTACAATTTCTGGGCTGCGACGTGTACCTCTCCCAGTGGGTCTACCCACCTGCACACCTCCACCACTGCAGTTGCCTCCGAGCTTACCTGCTCCTTACCCTAACCTAACTAACTGGGGCAGGCCCTCTGGCGCTCTCCCCACTCGGTGCCCTCTCTGGCACTGGGCTACCCGATCCACACCCGGGATCCTCAGGCACCCACTCACAACTACCGGCTCCCAGAGCCCACCTGCGGCCTCACCTGGCCGACATCCTCACAGTGGTGGAGTGCCCAACCAACTACACACACTAACAGGCTACACGCCCAGCCATTTCCACCACACTAATGCACCCATCCACAACACCATTCTGCAACCGCACCACAAATGCCAATATCCAACCACAATTTACCTGTACCCTCTACCTAACACTTACACTACCCGCCCCGGGTACTCGTGAAAGGGGTCCACTCTTCCCCCATCCACACCTTCGCACCATGCACACCACTCCGTACCACTTACTCCAACTCTCTCCACACACCTGTACTTGCACACCTGTGCTCTCACACTTGGTGCCACCTGCACCCTTCTCTCCCCAAGCGCATTCGCGCTGATCCACACACTCACGACTCATACACTGCTCCACACACCTGTCCAATTGCACACCTGTGCAATCACACCTGTTCCATCCTCACACACACGGCATCATCTCAGCTAACTACTCCCTTCTGAAACTTGCGCTTCCCAGTCGTCCCTTTAAACTATTGCGCTCCCACGTCATTATCATCCACACTAATCTACCTGCGTCCCCACTACAGGTATCAGTCACTAACTAACCTTAACGTTACCTAAGGTCATCTTCTCTAGATCCCTACACACAATATCCTAACCCACCCGGGCTAGTTTTCACTGCCATACACCCCATAAGCTATTGCTCCTTTGCCCCCCCTCAGGGGAAGGGTGGCAGGGATGCCATCCCACCACATCGGGGGTCTCTCACTACCAATTTTGCACATCAAATTTCAACAAATTAAAAATTTGCCAATCACTACCCATCATCTGCCAATCACTACTGCCAATCCCTTGCCAATCGTCAAATTTTGTTTTTCTCTAATTTTGGGTCCAAAACACTAACCTCATCACCCAGTCGACTCACTAATACCTCTCGGTGCGCCAATCCCTGTCCAAAGCCCGGCTTCGTAAAGCCAAGCAATGGATGCTGGTTGTTTTGTGCCAGCGGCTGGATGCGTCCGGCACTCGGTGCAGGGACGGGGGCTTACCCGGGCCGAGATCCCACGCATCACCTCGGCGTGGAGCCATCCAATGTCCCGATCTCGACCTGCCGGCACGTCTCAACAAAACGTGGTCGCCATGACGACCCTTCCTATCCAGCCGCCCGCTCCGCCTAGTGGAGCACGGACGCGGCCGTTCAAAGCGAGGCCCGGCACGCACCGAGGGCCCGATTCGGCTATAAGTCGTTCTAAACTCTATCCCGTCTAACGTCGATGCTTCACCTGGACGCTTACACCCCGCAGCCCGTTCCTTGCTCACACATCCCGCCGTGCCCATGCTCCTCGTACCTTTCCTTACACACCCAGGTACACCCATTCCACTCACAGCCTTGGTCACACACCTGACCACCGAACACTTTGGCACACATTCGTTGGTAGCACACCTCACCAACACACCTCTTCGCACCCCCTCCTCTGTCACCTCCTCTGTGACAATCACAGGTGTGCCCTCATTCGCACACCCAACCACGTGCCTCACCACCAACTCCAGCGTGCATTCCCACTCACGCTCTACCATTCCAGGTGTGCATCCTTCCATCCCAGGTGTACATCCTCGCTCACCTGTCACAACTAACTCACGCTCCATGTCACTCTCACTACTTTCACCTCCATTCCTGACAACTCACTCACCCTTACTCTTGACAGCACACTCTTTCCCCATGCACCTGTCCGTCACACACCTTTCTCGCGCACACTCTCCCGTTACACCCTCTGTAACACTCACCACAGGTGGACACTCTTCCTTACTTCTGACAGCGCACTCTTTCCTCATGCACCTGTCCGTCACACACCTTTCTCGCGCACACTCCTGCGCACACTCTCCCGTCACACCCTCTGTAACACTCACCACACCACGCTTCCATGTGCTCCCTCGCACACGCGCTACGACCGACTCACTCTCGCCAGCACACTCACTCCTTGGCACGCACTTTTTCCTCACACACCCCAGAGTCGGACTTTCTCGCACACCTCCTTTTTCGCACACCAGACCTGTCGCACACTTCACCAACGGCCTCTCACGAACATCCGGGTCTATCTCGACCCCCAAGCTTATTAAATCACCTGGCGCATCATACGCACGACCATATTGGTCACCACTTACACCGGGTCCTCTTCCTCTTCGCTTCTCCTCCATCACCTGCGAATCCCTCATCCGGTTAACGAGCACATCACGATCCAAACACAGACTTTGGACCAATTCTTTTATCTCCTCTTTTATCTCTTTGTTATCCCCTCTCCGTCGCTTCTTAATTTCGCTCACCCCTTCTTCCACTTCTTCTAATTTGTGCCTCACCTCTTTTATTCCCCGGTACGTCTCCTCAAGCTCGTCCTCCAAGGCTACCTTGACCGTTTCCATGTGCGTCCTCACCTGCCGGTCCTTCGTCTCCATTACCTCTATCACCTCGTCCAACCTCGTTGTCAGTCCCTCACGTACTATCTGACATTCCCTCTTTGTCGCTATTAAGTCGTTTTTTATGTCGTTTTGTGTCGCTTTTAAACCTCCTAATACTGCAGTGTTCCTTTGAACCTGCTCCGTTAGTCCTTTTTGTCCCTCCGTCAGCTGTTCCACCTCCTGCGTCAGGTCCTCTATGCCCCCTTGTAACTTTACAGTCCCCTTTCTCACCTCCTTTTCCATGTGCTCCTCACAGTGCCTCACCTCCTCGCGCACTCCTCCGACCTCCTCACTCACTCCTCTTCTGATCTCCTCTCCCATCACTTGCATCTCCTGCCCAGATGCCACCCTCATCTGCTCCATTTCCTCCCTGTGAGCATCCAGTTTGGTTTCTACCCCCATTCTGACCCCCTCTATCTGCTGCTCCATTTGTTTAACTTCCCTTTCCGCTTGGTCCCTCATGTCCCTCAATTTGCCTTCCATACTGTTTTCTAACCCCTCTAACCCATTTTTCACTCCCTCTATCTGATTCTCCTGGGCAGCCATTCTATTTTCTACCCCCTCTAACCCCTTTTGCATCCCTTCCATTTGATTCTCTTGAGCGGCCATTCTGTTTTCTACCCCCGTTAACCCATTTTTCACTTCTTTTATCCCGTTGTCTAACCCCTCAAAATTATTGTCTAACTTCTCACTGGTACCCCTCGCTTCGTCCCTCATTACCCCCATTTGGTTTCCCATTACCCCCATTTGGTTTTCCAATCGCTCACTATTCTTTTCCATAAGGGCCGTCATTTGTATAAAAAAAAGTTCCAATCTTCCCAGCGGCGCTACTTCGGTCGCGGGCACGGTGACCAGCGAGGCGCCTTTTTGCGCGCCTGAAGCATCGTGCGCGAGAGCGCCATTTTGTGCACCTGCTACCCCCGCTGTTTCGCTCTCCTCATGTCCCTCATGTCCCTCAATTTGGTCCTGGACCGACCCTGCCTCACTCTCCCCTACCGGACCCCAGCCGTCTTGACCCGCCATAGCGCGACTTTCAAAATTCGGTTTTTTATTTTATTTTCGTAAAACAAATTCAAATTTCGCCGTTATAATTTCGCGCGGGAAACGCGCTCCGAATCGATTCTACTTGTTACCAATTTGGGCCTAATAAATTTAGTCCCGGGTTCGAATTCCACTCCTCGACACCAATTGTTACAGACGTGGCTTGGATGTTATTTACCGAGCGGTTTTATGGTATGACCACGTCTGCACAAGTTACCCGATTGTGCCCGAACGTTGACTAGTCGCGCGATGCTGGCTCAATAAGAAAAAGAAGACACCCGGCTGGATTACAATAACACAATACGACACCAATGTTTCAATTCTCAAGACCTCCGGAGGAGATTATATTCGTACGGAAAGGTTAGATTACAGGGGCTAGAGGTATATTACAGGAAGACGGGCACTTAGACACAATCTTATATTATTCCCCAACAGACGACAGGCAAACGGGACAAGGCTGACTCACACGGGGGTTGATGAAAAGGACAGCGGGTATCGATGGCTCAAGGTGCACTCTTGGCTCAAGGACAGGGTACAGTACGGTCCGGTCCGGTCCAAAGATGCGGGGAGGTATCGTCGCGCTGGGGGTGGCGGTGGCTTCTCTCTCCAAGCTGAGGCGCATCTCACGTCACATCCGGCGCGGGGCCGCGTATATCCGGCGGGGAGTGACACGCCCTCGGCTCGTTAGCTCCGCCCCAGATGGAATCGGCACGTTGCTTCTCATTGGGTGCGTGGGGGGGTTACTGGCTCCGCCCCTGACGAGGAGCTGACAGCCAGCCCCTTCGGGGTAACGCCGTGGAGCGCATGGTCATGGCGGGTAACCGAGCCGGTGTGAGGACGCACACTCCCCGCCCCTCTGTTGTTGTAGTCGTAGTTGTAGTTGTAATTGTTGTTGTAGTTGTTGTTATTGTTGTTGTTTGGGGAAGAAGATGGGAGGAGGTATGGGAAAGGTCCTAAACTCACTACTGATGCCATATAATCACATTCTGGTGCAACGAAGAGTCATAATTAATGGAAACGAGGCCTTAACTGACATAGATTAAGAATAACTAGGAAGATGTCCGAAAGTTGTCTACGTGTGGTGCGGTGGACCTGGGCACGACATTTAATGGGGGAATAAGGGGAAGGTCGGCTCTACTGATTGTTGTTTACATGCAATGGGACTAGGGAATGGGGGATTGGGGAAAGTTGGGGGAGTATTGGAGAAAATAGGGGAATATTTACAAGCGGATATGGAGGCCAAATTCCATATTCGCAACAATATCTATATTTTTTACTAGCAAAGAACCCATCAGTGACAATTCTAAATTTAAGGTCTTCTATGGTACAGGTACAGGTGATACTAGACTACGAGAGAGTTCATCGAACAGTTTACCCCACGTAGTCTTGAGAAAAAAGACATGGGAAAGGTTGTTTAACTACCAGGTATGCAGATAGGGTAAACAAATGATCTCACTCCTCTCTGCACATGTGCGGTAGTGATAAATTCAGAGCCAAATTATGGTAAAACAGCAAACTTATCTTCCTGTTCATGTTCCAATTTGTGTTTAAAATATAACATTCAATTTAAATAAGTTGTTCCTTGATCATAAATTACTAAGACAGACGGACGGATATGTACGAATTGCTTTTCGCTTTGCATGCCGCGGGGTAAAACAAAAAAAGGACTGGGAGCAATGACTTTGGTGAAGGAAGCAACGGAATGTCGTGTGAGAACGTGGCCACTGGTGAGTCAGAGAACAACATGCACCATTTGTGCAACTCATTCACAGGAAAGAGACGCTGCGAGTCCAACAAAACCATTAGGTGCGTCACACAATCTGAGAATCCACGTGTCCGACACATCGATTGAGAAACGTCTGTCAAAGGAACACTTGAATGTACACAACACTGCAAGATGCGGCGTACATTGGCACCTCCGCCAGACTCAACAGTTTGTTTTGTATCACATGGGATCTGATCCGGATCCATACCTGAACCAACATCGAATCGACTTGTTCTCGACATCTAACCAACTCATCCACCAAGTTTTGTCATAATCGGTCCCCAACTTTTTGAGATATTGTGCAATATATCGGTTTTAACTCAATGGTGAAGAATCGCTTTAAAAAATTAAAATTCGTATATCCAGATACAGTTTCGGATCTTCAATGAAGTCAAATCAATTCAAACTTGTCACACACCCAGCCTCTCCAAGTTCCATCCAAATCCGTTCACAACTTTTTGAGATATTGTGCTATACATCGTTTTTTTCCCCCTATCTATCAATGGTGAAGATTCAGATGAAAAATTATCGGACCCAGATCCATATCCGGATATTCACCGGAATCTAATAATTTCGTCCCTGTCACACACCCAACATCTCCACCAAATTTCTTCTGAATCCGTCCACAGCATTTTGAGATATCCTGTTCACAGACAGACAAACAGACAGGGGTGAAAATATTGTTACGGACACGGCTTAAGATGTTATGATGGGCCGAGCGGAATGGCCGCCGTGTTCGCACAGTTTACCCGATTACCCCCAACTCACCCGATTCCACTCGAACGTTGGCCAAATCGCGCTACGCTAAATCAATGAAGGAAAGGACACAACGGCTGGGATAAATGAAACGACACAAGGGGTACAGTTCTCAAGACCTCCGGAGGAGGATATAATTGGTGGTGTAGAAAAGGGGTAGATTACAAGGTAAGAGGTAAAGCACAGAAGAGATAGGCACTTAGACACAATCTTATCTATCCCAGACAGACCACAGACAAACGGAACAAGACTGACTTACACAGGGATTGATGGCAGGGAAGGACAGGCAGTCGATAGCACAAGGTGCACCTTGGCTCAGGGGCAGAATCAAACACGGTCCGGTCCAGAGATGCGGGGAGGTATTGCAGCGCTCGGAGGTGGCGTCCTTCTCTCTCCAAGCTGAGGGCGCATCTGACGTCACCTCCCTCTTCCTGCGCATGCTCAGCGGGGAGTGACACGCCCTCGGCTCGTTGGCTCCGCCCCAGATGGGATCGGTCCGCCGCTTCTATTGGGTGCGGGGGGTTACCGGGCTCCGCCCTTGACGACGAGCTGACAGCGAGCCCCTACTTGGTAACCCCGTCGAGCACATGCTCGATGGCGGCTCGTTGGAAAGGCATGGTGCACTCACAACACCCCCCACCAACCAAGCCGGAGTGAGGACGCACACTCCCCGCGCCGCCGCCGCTGTTGTTGTTGTTGCTGTTGCTGTTGTTGTTGCTGAACCATGAGGAAGAGCTGCGGGGAGGTATTGGGAGGTCCTAAACTTCCTAACGGTGCCATACAATCACATTCTGGTGCAACGAAGAGTCAGAATTAATGGAAACGAGTCCTTAACTGACATAGACTAAGAATAACTAGCAAGATGTCCTATAGTTGTCTACGTGAGATGCGGTGGACCTGGATGCGACATTTAATGGGGGAAATAGGGGAAGGTCGGGTCTACAGAGTGTTGTTTACAGAAAATGGGACTAGGGAATGGGGGATTGGGGATAGTTGGGAAGTATGGAGGAAATAGGGGAATATTTACAAGCGGATATGGATGGATGCCAATCTCATATCCGCAACAATATAATTTCCATCCACCTTCGATGGTGGAGGTAAACATATACATGTGTATATGTATATGTTTGTGTGTGTGTATATATATATATATATTGTTGCGGATCTCCAAAACATCGGCCTTCCCCTTATGAAGGGGGGATTAATCCCCTTGTCCTTTTACTGGCCGACGCGACCCCGGGGCTATCACGTTCCTTCCGGTCGGTGTTAAATAGGGTTGTTGGTCGAATTAGTCCTATTACCTAAGTACTAACACCGGCCGTGAAGCAAGGAAAATAACCCCACCCAAACCACAGCGTTAGTGGACACGCCGAGCTAAGCGAGCCGCGATCCGGGCCGTTAGCAGGTACTAAACCCGATTCGAGCGGTTGTCATTCGTGCCACGCTTACCCAATTGAGAAATCACTAAAGGGCCTTTCTCATTGGCGGAGACGTCGCCGCGACTGCCACGACTGATGAGTCGCGGCAACTCGGGCGACTCGGGAGACCAAAAAATGGCTTGCGCTCTCACCAAGGCGACGCCAGGGCGCCGTCTACGCCAGGGCGATGATATTCATCACTACTCCTTTCGCTACATTTTTTACATATTTTTGCATGTATTTATTTTAATGCAATTAAATATAAATTCAATGCAATTTAAATATACACACACATGTAGGTAGGGGCTTCTTGATCTCCTCGAAGATGTTCTACATATCAACAAGGAAGGTTTCAACCGCTGCTTTCTTGTATTGGTTATCTTTGTATCTTGCATACGATTTATCGTAAAATTCCGGATGATCCTCCCAGAAGTCAGCCATTTCCTCTTGATGCCCCTCTTTCCAATCATATTGTTTTCTAGTCGGATCGCCGCTGGAACCATGTTCCTCATCTTCTCTAGCATCAACTGCTGCCTCAGCATCCACAAACTGCGCTGAAACTGCTACAACTGCTTCATCCTCCTTCTTGCGCTTCCGGCCCCCACTGCCCTTGGGTGGCATGGTGGAAGGACAGTACTACTCTGGAGTTGGAGCTGTCCCCTGGCAAGACAAGATGATGGTGGGGCCTCTTCCAAGGCAGTACAAGGAGCAGCAGCAGTAGCAGGAACAAGTACCAAATGATGAAGACCTTGACCGGATCCTGTACCTGACTTGGACCAGGAGTGAAGGCGTCTCGATGATGCCAGCACGCGCTCAGTCACGTGGTCTCTAAAGTGGGTCAAGCAGCGTCAAGCAGCGTCACGGAGACGTCGCGGAGACGTCTCCCCAGTCGCGGACAAAATTAGTCTCCGCAACGTCCAAAAAAATCGAACATGTTTGAATTTCCCACGACTTCCCGGAGACCCGGCTAGTCTCCAGGAGACGTTGCGGAGACTCGAGTCGCCACCAGGTCGCCACCTAGTCTCCAGGCCAATGAGATAGGCCCTTTAGACGATCGAATTAGGAAAGACAGGAAGAACAGATTGGTTTATTAACAATTTGGACACAAAGAAGAAGAGGAAGAAAAAATAGCAATGTACAATGAAGAGGAAGAAGCAGATACACAGGGCAGCCTTATACAGTCTTACTTATTCTCTGGACACGGGCCCGTTCACACTCAGACTCACTCTCAGACTCACTCACATGGGGTTTGTCGATGGTCGGGTTGAGGGTCCAAGGGTCCACAGCTCGTCCGGTCCCCGACTCGTACCGTGCAGATGGTGGAAGACGGCAGGCAGCTCTCCACGTGGCGTAGGCGCGAGGCGGACAATTATATATCGGGGGATCGGTAAGTGGCGATTATATTGCGTACGCAATAGGTGTATCGGCGCCTTTATACGCGCTCCCGGTGTCGCGGTGTACAATGCGCCGCCCCCCCCAATGATGTTACCAATGGTGCCTTCCCACAAAAGTCCTTCTGCACGCTGCAGTCCTCTGCAATGCGTGCCGCGCGCCAGTCCTTTGTAAAGCGCAATCGATCCTTTCAAGGCTTGGCACCGCGCGTCTCTCCCTCTCGTAACAACTCCCGAACTCAACAAGCGCCTCTCCCATAACTCAACTCGTTCAAGACTCGTAACTCAACTGAGGTGGGGGGCCTCACGCGAAGGGTTATATTGCCACGCCCAGCGAACCCTCTGGAATGTCCAGCCACACCCTGTCAGGCGATGTCGCCTCAGCCCTGGTTGGCTGTTAAGGGCTTACCGGCTCCGCCTTTGACGGCTGCTTGATGTGGCCACACCCCCACCCTTGCGCTCCGCCCCCTTTTCGGGCCTTACCTCGTGGCATTTGGGCTGGTTCGAGCGGAAGCCCAAGGGCAGCGAATGCTGCTGGCAAAGGAGGTGTATTAGCCAAATCAGGGCACGGGATGGATGCTGCCCAACGAGGTCGATTTGGAGGGAGGCTGCAAAATGGATGAACAGGCCTACTCTTATTTGTTTTACACAACGCAATGCAACTATTGGGAATGGCCTTATCCTAAACACATACTATGAAATAACTAACGTCCTAAGGCGACCTACGTGTTGCATGTGGCCTAACTATGGGGTGCAACCTTTAACCTTTAATGATGTTACCATATATATATATACACACACACACAAACTGCTTGCTTGAGCTAAGTTGCCACGTCGAGAGTCGTGAGTTAACTTATAGCTGCGTTGTTGTCTGTGACGTTAGTACTTGTTTAATTTGGGGATTCTTAAGAAAGTCTTTAAGTGCTACATGAAATTAGTATTATTGTGCTTGAGGTAAACAGTGGGGAATAATAAATATTCTTTATAAAGTTACCTTTCTGTCTTCTCGTATGTTGGTGTCACCCATAAAACAACACGAAGGGTACATCAGCTTCTTTATTTATTTTCTGTCGTGACACCCTCTGGGTTACCAGTGCCCTCACTGCGGTGCCCCCAAGGTCAACACATAACTGATGCGTTCCTGAAAAGTGTGACGAATATTGAAATGACGAAAATCAAAGCAGTTTTTCTCATCTTACTATAATTCACCAAATGTCCATCCGTGTGTCTCTGTCTGTCCGTTCGAAGGTACCGTAAAATCTGCTGAACCGGTCGCAACGATATTTTGGGTGGATAATCCTGGGATCTCCAGGAGTAAAATAGACTATTTAGTTTTCCCAATTTCAGCTTTAGTCTCCAGCATTCTCAGGTTTGGACTCCCGCATGACATTCGCGTTCGCATAACGTTCATTGTGACGATGTTTTCATTGTGACGATGTTGTTTTCCCGGGTGCCGCACAAACGGCTGCACGGATTGCTGCACGGCTGCACTGATCGGACTCGGTGACCTCGGACAAAGACCTTTTATAAGGACACGGGTTGAATCCCTGCTTGAGAGAATTCCAACCCCCTCCCCACCATCTCGGCCGTCTCTCCAACTTACAATCCCATGAGATATGCGGAAAGGACGACCCAAAACCAATATAATTATCATTAAACATCATTCGTATATAAACATCACTAAAAGTAAACAATGACCTCGGCCAAAGTTCAAATGACGTGAGTTTAATCTCTACATGGGAGAATTCCACATAGCTATTTGGGCGGTGTATACGCTAACAGATCGCTGTCTCCATCGATCTTGCCAAGGCCGTAACACCGATCGGCTCAAAATCATTTTAACTGTTGATTTGGAAGTTTTTACAATGAAGGAAACACGTATCGGGAGTACATACGACATCGGGAGTACTAACTGCACGCGACTTCAGTATCAAGCTTAAATCTGTCATGGCGGATCTGAAGAGCGGAATGCCTGGAGAAGTGGTGGGCTACTTCGGCATGAAGGAGGATCAGAAACGTGGACTCCCACACTGCCACATCCTGCTGATACTTGCTCCCGCATGACGTTATTTTCCCGGGTGCCGCACAAACGGCTGCACCGATCGAGATTTAACGGATGTTTATATAAATCGTTTTAAAGAAAAAATGCCTTCAATTTCTGATATTTAGTCTTTTCATTTGGGCCTCCCAATTGAAGCCCCGCCCGTGGGGCGGGTACCGTTGCTCGTGAGAATTAATGGAATAAGGGGGGATGTGTTCTTAACATTGCTACTTCAGGTATTATATTTCACCTTTTACCTGTGATATTACCCTTTTATGATTAAGACAGTAATATTCAAGTACACAAACGTATAAATAAACAAAAAACAAATATCAGAAATATTGAAATAAAAATTTACCTCTTCCGAAATAGTCGAAGCTTGTGGTACGTCCTTCCTCCTTATTTAATGAAGTTCAGCATATTTATAGAATGGAGGCAAACTGAATAACCCAGAAAGATCAACGGCACTTTCACCAGTATCCATTCGATGAATAACATCTAATTTCACTTTCAAGGTAACATTTTTTATGATGCCTCTCCATCAATGTACTGTACATTAGTGCGACGCCAAGTCCAGTAGTTCTTTCGGCAATGTTACGATCTCCCGATTTGGTAATTTAGCGATGCATTCTGGCGTCGTTATCAGTCTTGGTTATTCGGAAAACGCTCTAAAATATAAGGTATGGCTTTTAAAAGCTTATGACTTCCTTCCATCGCATTTTTTTCAGCGTATCTTTTTGTACCCATTTGATGGGATGGCTGTCGTGGAAATCATACAGGTCCACAACTTTGTCCCATAGGTAGGTTTAATCTCAATTGGATCTCTGGCATCATCCTGTAAAAATACAATCATGCAATAGATATCAGGATCTTGGTATCATACAGAGAGGACCGATCATAATAGTCAAAGCAAGCGAGTCTAGCATATACGTACCATTCAAGACTACATGTAAAGTAAATGTCACAGGAGTGGCTCAGCGTCGCGGATGTCCCAGGTTTTATAGACGCCCTTCAGTGGCTGAAGCGAGTATCTCTCCTGGGTTCAACTTTGGTATAATTTCACTACATTCTCCCCGCCGTTAGAACTATACTGCCGCGAGGCAGATCGCAAGCATGCGTCAGCATTAATTGATTGGGGTACGTCATTCCATGTCAGTCGGTCCACCCGTAGCGGTCGGGGTGGCGAACTACCCTGCCAGCCCGTGTCCGGAAACTACCGGGTACGGCGTCCCCAAGCCCGGAGTCCCCTGCGTCGGAGTAGCCGCTGGAGGCAGGTGTCGGAGGGGGCACCTCAGAGCCTTCAGGCAGGGGTGTAGGTGACGACAGAGGTGACGGCAAAGGTTCCATAGAGGAAGCTTCGGTAGAGTCCATAGACTCGTAGATCGGTTCGTCGATATCCCTATAAGGGTCGATGACCCCACAAGGGGCGAGATGGTGTATGGAGACAGTGGACTCACGTCCATCTGCCGTCAGCACACGAGCATGCTCGGGATTAGCCTGGAGTACCTGCACCTTATCCACAAAGGGGTCGTACTTGCTCGTGCGCACCGCTCATTTGAGATAAGCCGGCCCCGGCTCAGCGAGCCAGCTGGGTAAAGATCGGATACGACCTGAGCTTCTAGGGTGGTGGAACAGTCTTTCGTGAGGAGTCTGGTTGGTGGCCATGCATAGGAGAGCCCAGATCGAGTTCAGAGCCGCAGGAAGCGACCAAGCCCATTTATCGAGACCCCGGCCGAGGGTCCGGAGGCTTAGCGTGACAGCCCTCCATATAATCCCATTGAAGCGTTCGATCTGCCCATTCGCCTGGGGTCTTTACGGTGTGGTGTAACTCGAAGCAACATTATTTTGGAGCAAATAACCTCTCACCTCCTGCGACAGGAACACCGCACCCCGATCGGTATGCACGTAGGCCGGATACCCAAACATAGAAAACAAATTCTGCAGGCACCCACCGTATGACCGTGGCAGCCGTCATATCCCCGCACGTGTAAGCAAAAGGGAATCGCGAGTACTCATCAACGATAGTGAGCAGATAACGAGAGTTGCTCGACACCGGCAGCGGTCCTTTGAAATCCATTGCCAATCTCTCCCACGGTCTAGTAGCCCTAACCAGCATCCCCATGGGAGGGTTGTAAAAACGCGGTTTGAGTTCCGCACATATAGCGCAGTCACGGCAGATCCGGCGGATGTCTTCAATCGAGTACGGCAGATTACCACTACGCATAAAATGAGCGAAACGCGCCACCCCTGGATGACACATAGTGTCGTGCAAAGTGCGTAGCCCCTCCAAAGTTACGATCCCCGCGCACGTAGCCGGCCTCGATAAGGCATCGGCGACCAGGTTATCCTTCCCCGGGCGGTATTTGATGGTGTAGCAGAAGTCGGCGAGTTCGATACGCCAGCGAGTGATTTTCTCATTCTTAATACGTTGAGCATGTAAGGTGTCGTACATGAACGCAACGCTTTGTTGGTCCGTTATGATTTGGAAGCATCGCCCGAGTAAGTACGGTCGCCATCGCCGAATCGACTCGACGATCGCGTACGCTTCCTTATCGACAGACGAATGCCTCCGCTCAGCGGAGGTGAGAGTCCGCGAAAAGAAAGCCACAGGGCGCCCCCCCTGGGAGAGAGTCGCCGCTATCGCATGATTCGAGGCATCACTTTCTAAGACGAAAGATTCGCTCTCGTCGATCGTCGCCACAGCGGCGCCAGCGATGTCGGCCTTAAGGCCCCCGAAGGCCACCAGGGCGGCCGGGCTCATGGGGAACGTGTCGCAGGCCACGAGGGGGCGGAGCTTCGCGGAGAAATTTTGCACCCACTTCGAATAGTGGGCGAACAGCCCGAGAGCACGCTTCAGCGAAGCTCGATCGCCGGGCGGGGCCATATCGAGCAAAGGTCGCAGACGCTCCTTATCCGGAGAGACTGAGCCATGGGTCACGGTGTACCCCAGAAGATCTATCGTGCGTTGAGAGTAACGACACTTAGCCTCATTCATGGTTAGGCGATACCTATGCGCGACCTCGAGGAAGCGCTTCAGATTAGCATCGTGATGCTCCTGGTCATACCCACAAACCGTAAGATTGTCCAGATAGACAAAGACATCTGTCCAAATTCTCCGTAGTAACGAGGTCGTCCATAGCCCTCTGAAAACAGGCGACCCCGTTCGTCACCCCAAAAGGTAATCGGGTGAACTGGTATAACCTTTGACCCGATTCGAAGGCGGTATAGATGCGATCAGCCCTAGAGATGGGGATCTGATGATACGCACTACGCAGATCGAGAGTGCTGTAGACGGAGTACTGGGCCACCAGTCGTACTAGCGCGTCCATCCCCGGTAAGGGGTAGGCGTCCAGCTGTGTAAAGCGATTAACCGTCTGTGAGTAGTCGATTACCATGCGCCGGCGATGGGCCTCACTTCGCACCACTAAGACCTGGGCCCGCCACGGCGATCGGCTAGGTTCGATAACACCGTACTTTAAGAGTTGGGCCGTTTCTTCCGCAATGAATTGCGCGTCCGCTCGTGAGTAGCGCCGTGATTTTACCGCGACAGGAGCGCAGTCAGTGGTCAGGTTGGGGAACAGCGAAAGTGGCTCAATTTCCATTTTCGCGAGTGCACACACAGCAAGCGTGTCCGTCCCACCAAATTCAATTTCCAAACGTCCATATCGCTTAAGAAAATCGTGTCCTAACAGGATGTCAGCACATAAGGCAGGCAAGACCATGAGATGTACATCGGAAAACATGCGTCCCTTTATCACAAGTTTCAATCGACATTCCCCCTTCGTGCTGAGCCGAAGTCCCTGGGAGGCCATGAAGATCCGTCATGTAGTCCCGATGACCGGCCACCCATGTTGACGCACCAGCCGCTGATCGATGAAACTATCCGCAGATCTGTGTCGACTAGGGCCCACGCAAAAATGCCTTCGACCAAGAGCGGGATAATGGCCTGATCAAGGCCAGAAGATCCGGCAGGTATTGCGCCGTCCGAGAGAGAAGATCGCGCCTCGCGCGTGTATCCCACACCAGCTGCAGTTTGAGGAGCCTCCGGAGGGCCCCCGTGCCAAACGCATAGTTGGTCGTGCCGGACCAAGAGCGTGGAGTTCGTACGAGCCGCCGTCAGATGGCGCTCGTGTCACGTGCGAAAGATCGCAGTCAATTGTACTTTCATGTGCTCGATCAAGAGCGTGTAGTTCGTACGAGCTGCCATCAGATGGCGCTCGTGTCACGTGCGAAAGATCGCACTCAATTGTACTTTCATGTGCTCGATCAAGAGCGTGTAGTTCGTCGGAACTGCCGTCAGATGGCGCATGCGCATGCACAACAGGAGGAGCTTTCAAAGCCGGAACTTTTTGTTTGTTTGAGGAGGGCGTTCTAACGCCAGTCAAGGTCGGTCGCTCCGCGGCCGGTCGCGTTCGCGCCATTTGTTTCGGCGGCCCGGTGTATCTCACCAAGGACGTGCGTGCAGCCAGGCGCGAGGAGGAGGACCGCTCATCAAGGCCGGGTGAGGCGCCCCGGTCTGTGCTCGGTCCGTTGGCTCGGCGATAAGCCCATTCAAGGTCGCGCGTGCTCGTGTGCCCCGCGCGGCCTTCTTGCAGACTTTAGTAAAGTGTCCTTTTGTAGAACACAAATGGCATATGGCTTCCCGAGCCGGACACGCTGACCTGGGATGCTGTCGGTTGCCACAGAAGTAACACGTCGCGTTCCGGTCAGGCCTGGGCCTGGCTGCTGTAGCTGCTGCCAGGCCGGAATCCGAGTCCACCTCGGGAGCGGCCAGGGGCTCGGCCGTAGTCGAGCCCGCACCCGTATCCTCGGCGGTAGCCCTCTCCGGTCGCGCGAGTTGAGAAGTCCCCGCGGCGACCCGTGCATGGTCATAAGCGGTGGATTGTTCCCGGGCCTCAGTGTAAACGTTGGCCAACCGTAGGGCCTCCGTGAACGTCAGGTCAGGTGTCTCCAAGAGCCTGAGTCAGATTTGTAGAGCTGATCCCAGAGACGAAAGCGTCTCGGACAAGATCGTCCTGGACTTGCTCGTGTGTCCGTACCTCTTGAGTACTGTCCGCGAGTAGGTGCCGCAGCTCCTGAGCGAAGCGATCGATCGACTCGGTTGGCTGTTGACGCCGCGTGGCGAGCAGATGCCTGTTGTACACCACGCTCCGTTTCTTAATGTAGTCGCTTTAGCTCTTCCACGGCGGCGTCGTGCATCGTGCGATGCTCCTGTAGACGTGGTGGTCGACTTTGGTCTGTAGCACAGACAGCTTCGTTTCAGCGGTGGGAACGGCATCCTGGGCGCCGAACTGGTTCTCCAGCGTTTTGAGCCAGTGAGTGAACACCGAGCCCGAATCCTCAGCTTGTGGGTCGGCGCCGAGTGTCGGTACATTGATCATCTTGTGTCCCGCCATTTCCGTAGATCTTAATTGAGATTAAGTGTCGTGGAAATCCATCAGGTCCACAACTTTGTCTCATAGGTAGGTTTAATATCAATGAGATCTCTGGCATCATCCTGTAAAAATACAATCATGCAATAGATATCAGGATCTTGGTATCATACAGACAGGACCGATAATAATAGTCAAAGCAAGCGAGTCTAGTATATATGTGCGAGTCTAGCATATACGTACCATTCAAGACTACATGTAAAGTAAATGTCACAGGAGTGGCTCAGCGTCGCGGATGTCCCAGGTTTTATAGACGCCCATCAGTGGCTGAAGCGAGTATCTCTCCTGGGTTCAACTTTGGTATAATTTCACTACAATGGCCATTTTATTTCACCTTTCCATCCTTCCATAAGGAGTACCACCATACTCCATGAAAAATTGATTTTTTGGGATTGGCCATTATTACACAATAAATAATATTGTCATGTCTGTGGGCTCGGCAGTGATATGTAGAGTCAGGTAGATTTGTATAAATTAACATGCTCCGGATGTCGGGTAAGAACCATCACCACATAATAAGTTCTGTTTAGCTGAATGCCGGATAAGTGTATATCTGTCCCCGTCGTGAGGGGGCTGGGCATGTTAACGAGGTTCGGGCATAAGGATAAATTATCCCTTGTTTGTCTTACCCTATGTGATTTACATCCTTTGTCCTTTATGGCACTGCAATTGACACCAGTGCAGGAAGTGCCTATTAAACCACACATAACAATAAAACCAACCGGAAGACAGGCATCGGGCACTGGGGCTGATAATCCTGCCTGGCAGGCACACATTGCTCGGGCAGGCCGAGAGCCATGCCCAGAAGGACAGTGATTGGGCGGGGGTTGACAAACAGGAAGGCCGGGGTAAGAAGGGATTCGCTGATTGGCCAGGGCAGAGAAAGAAGGCACTCATCGATTGGTGAAAGAAGGGCGAGCAAGAAGCGGCGCACTGATAGGCGGAGAGCTGGACAAGGCAGTGGTGGCCTGTGGGATGATTGGTGGAGAAGCGCTGATGACATCACAACCGGACGTTAGAATAACTCTCGGACCGACATCTTTCCTCTTGCCCTCCTCTCTTGCCCTGCCCTTGCCCTCCTCTGGTTCCCTTGTTCTTCTCCCTCGCACTCTTGTGCCTTTTTTCGTTCTGGACCTCGGGACGATTGTGCTTGGACCGGCCATGTTCAGAGACGCCACCAGGAGGCGTGCAGATTTTTGCAGGCGGAAACGACGTGTTGCTTACCGCTGCAGCGTGATGAGGTCTAGTACGAGCGCTGCAGTTCGAACGGGCGCAACGAGGCCTAGTTCCCGCCAACGTGCGCGCTTCACCCTGACGAGACCTCACCAGTGATCAGAGCTAAGCACACACACACACACATAATTTATTTTCCAGTTCTTTCATCCCTTTTGTCTGTGTTTGGTTCTGTGTGTGGGAGCGCTCCATATCGGAATTTAGTTTTACCGCTCGGCGGGTGAAGTACCAACCGAGAATGAAGGTGTGGAGGTTGAAAGAGGTGACAGTAAGGGAGGCATTAAAAGAGAGGCTGAGTAGGGTAGAGGATGATGTGGTTGAGCTTGAAAGTGGTTGGGTGTCAATGAAAGCTAGTCTGTTGGGAGCCGTTGGTGAGGTATGTGGATGGACAAAAGGACCACCGAGGCACTCGGAAACATGGTGGTGGGATGATGAAGTTGGAAAGAGGACTGAAGAGAAGAGGAAGAAGTTCAAGGAGTCCAGAAGGCGAAGGGTACGGGAGCAGAAACAGCAGAGCATGAAAGTTATAAGGCAGCCAAGAAGGCTGCAAAGAAAGAGGTAGCAAAGGCGCAGGAGGCATGCAGGAAAATGTTCGGAGAACGCGTGGATTCGGAAGAGGGTCAGAGATCAGTGTTCAGGATTGCAAAGCAGATAGCGAAAGAGAGGTGTGATGTGATGGGGGTGCGTTGCTTGAAGGATGAAGTGGGACAAATCGTTGTCGACCCAGATGGAATGAAAGGAAGATGGAAAAGATATATGGAAATGCTGTTGAATACAGAGAATGAATGGGATGGCAACATGGAGAGTAACCCAGTTTTAGGACTGGCAGAGAAGATAACTGAGAAGGAAGTTGAGGAAGCGGTAAAAGCAATGAAGAGTAGAAAAGCGTGAGGGCCGACGGGAGTTGTGGGAGATATGTTGAAGGCAGCAGGAAGATGGGGTGTGAAAGAGAATGACAGAGATCTGTAATCTGGTGGTGAAAGAAGGCCGCATTCCAGTGGATTTGGAACTGAGTACCCTCGTCCCTCTATACAAGGGGAAAGGTGACCCTCTGGAGTGTGGCTCGTACCGAGCGATAAAGTTATTGGAGCATGGAATGAAGGTATTGGAAAGGGTGTTGGAGAGGAGGATAAGGAAGAAAGTGAAGATAGACTAAATGCAGTTTGGATTTATGCCAGGAAGAGGAACTAACATTTATCAAACAAACAAGCAAACAAAGTATATAAAAAGGGGAGCGGCAGACAAGATGGGGAGAGAAGAGGAGGAAGCACACAAACGCAACATTTGAGAGCAGGGACATCGGGAGATGTGTGGGAGGGAGAGGGCTTGTGGGGAGGCAGGAGAGTTATAAAACGCAAGGACACCAAGGACTTCCAGGAAAGCAGTTGGTATTTCAAAAAAGTGGATTTGGGGTGAAATTAGCGGGGGTAGAAAAGATCAAGGTTTTGGATTGGGGAAGACAGGAGATGGTGGTGAACAACTGTTTTAAAGACCTGGAGGGAGGAGTGGGATTGAAGAGAGTGGGGGAGTTTGTTCCAGAGGCGTTGGGTTGCAGGCAGATCTTGTGCGACCTGAAGGAATATTTGGGGGACAGAGCACAGAGAGAGCTGGGGGAGCAAGGCCGGAGTGGAGTCGGGAGAAGACAAAGACCACCAACCTGCCTGCAGTGAGTAAGTGAAAGGCCCTCGAAGATGGCGTCATCGTGGGAGATTCCAATGATTCTGAACGCTTTGGGTTCAACAGCGTGAAGACGAGCTAGGTGTGAGGCAGGAGCACCAGCCCAGAGGGGAGAGCAGTACTCCATTGAGCTGCGGATGAAAGCCTTGTATGTGGTGAGGAGCTCAGGTGTGCCAAGGAAGGACTTCGCACGACGGAGGATGCCCAGTCGGCGACTGGCTTTGGAGGCCAGCTTGGAAATGTGGTTTTCCCAGGAAAGATCATGGTAGATGGTGAGACCCAAAAGCTTGAGTGACAGAACTTCTTGGAGAGGATTATTCAGAAAGTGGATGGGAGGGTTGTCCAGTCGGTCTTTTCGGAGAGACATCGTAAGAGTGTGAGATTTGTCAGGATTGAAAGACATGTTCCACTTGTTTGCCCAGTCTGTGATTTTGTCCAGGTCTTCAGAGAGTGAGGAGGCTGCGGACTGCCGATCTGAGGGAAGAGGAATGGAGCGGCAGAGAGTGGAGTCATCAGCAAAGAGAGAGAGGATTTTCCAGAGAGTCGGAGAGATCATTGATAAAGACCAGAAAAAGCACAGGGCCCAGTACACTGCCTTGGGGAACTCCAGCCTGAACAGGAAGAGTAGATGAGAGAAATCCATTCAGGGCCACACGTTGACTACGACCAGAGAGGAAGTCCGCAAGCCATGCATGGAGATTTCCATGGATACCTTAGGAGGAGAGTTTGGTGAGCAGAGCTGGGTGCCAGACCGTATCGAAGGCACGTGATATGTCAAGGGAGACAGCTCTGATTTCCTGTTTGGCATTGAGGACCTCCATCCATTGTTGAGACAGCAGAAGCAGCATGTCCAGAGTAGAGTGACCTGGTCTGAAACCAAATTGATGATCAGAGATCAAGCCATTGGAGAAGAGGAAAGATTTCATATCCGAAGCAATGATGGATTCCATGACTTTGCTGATAATTGGGAGCAGGCTGATTGGTCTGTAGTTGCAAGGATCTGTTTTTGCACCTTTTTGTGTAAAGCGGTAATGTTTGCTGATTTCCAGGATGCTGGCAGATGACCTTGAGCAAAAGATAGGGTGAAAAGAACAGAGAGAGGGTGAGATAGAGCGGCAGAGCAGGATTTTAGGACCCGTGGGCTGATGCCGTCTGGTCCAGTTGCAGAATCAGAGTCGAGGTTTGACAAAAACTCCTCCACCTTGTCAGGAGAGAAGGACACAGAGTCCAGGAGCAGTTGGGTTCGACTGGGAAAGGTGGGAACAGATAGAGATGGGTTTGGGACTAAGGATTTTGAGGCAAACACAGAGTTGAGGCATTCGGCTTTGTCTCGTGCGATGTCAACTGTGTGGCCATTTGAGGTGAGGGAGGGGATGGAGGGGGAACAAACACCAGAAACGGATTTGACCAGACACCACCAGGATTTGGAGGAAGGAGACAGGTTTGAGAGTTCATTCTTGAGTGAGGAGAGATAGTGCTTCCTGGCACTCCTGAGGGTAGACACACGCTTGTTCCGAGCTTGGTGGAAGGAACTGAGATTGCCTTCAGTTGGATTAGCCTTCCAAGAGGCAAAGGCAAGTTGTTTCAGGGCAACTGCCTCACCACAAGATTCAGTGTACCATGGACGGGAGGAAGGGTAAGACAACTGAAGGCGAGATGGGATAAATCTGTGCATGAGAGAGATCAGTTTGCTTTGGAAGAATTCCCAGGAAGAATTGATGTCAGACGCAGTGGAGATGGGAGACCAATCCAGACGATTGATGGCTGCTTGAAGACCGTCTCAGTCGGCCTGAGTGAAATGCCAGACTCGTCGACGCTGAGGAGGCTCTCTGAGAATGGCCAGAGAGATGTCCACTTTGACAAGCACATGATCAGACGAACCGATTGGAGCAGAATAAGAGCAGCAGACATTAGCAGGGAAGTTTGTCATAACCAAGTCTAGAAGAGAAGATACTCCATTGGCTGAGATCGTGGGTCGGGAAATTGACAGATTGTGTCAATCCCAGTGAGTCACAGAAGCCCTTTGCTGAGGTGCCATGACTGGTGAGAGAGGAACCCACACCCAACCAGGTGGCATGATGACAGTTGAAGTCACCACATATGAGGAAGAGAGAGTTGGGATGAGTGGATAGAAGTTGGTCCATGTTGTCAGACAGTGAAATGGAGATGGAGTCATCACTGTTTGGGGGACGGTACAGAACACATATGAACAAAAGGTGGGAGTGGAGAGGAAGCCGTAGCCAGAGGTACTCCTGGGGGTGAGGAGGAGAGAGGGCTGTGCAAGGAGAGTGAGGAAGAGAGTTTTTGATAAAGATAGCCAACCCACCACCAGGCCGAGGCTCAGGTCTATCATACCGGAGGAGGGAGTAACCAGGAAGAGATATTAAGGAATCAGAGACATCTTGAAGGAGGAAAGTCTCTGTTAAGCAGATCAAGTCTGGATTGTCAGAAGCAACCTGTATGGAGAGATCAGTCAGGTTTGAGCGAAGGCCCCGGATGTTTGAGGTCCATACCGTTAATGAAGAGAGAGGGGGAGCATCGGGTACAGGACAGGGGAGGGGAGGAGTAGGGTAAGATGAAGGATGAGAGGGGGAGGTAGGGAGAGCAGTTGATAGTGTGTCAGAGATTGCAGAAGAGTTCCAAGAAAGGGAAGGATGAGGAGGATGAAAGGTTTGATGGTGAAGGGATGAGGCACAGTGAGGGGTTGTTTGAGGGGGGGCAGAGGAAAGTAGAAGGTTGGGGGGGGTGGAGGTATGAGATAGAAGGGAGACGAAGTGGGGAGGAGGCAGCTTTGAGGAGGAGGGGGGAGGAGGGAGAATTGGAGAGGAATGGTATGGGGGGAGATTTGAATGGGAGGGGTTGGGGGGGAGTTTTGAAGGGGAGGAGTGAGGGGAGGGGCAAGGGGGGAGTTTAGGAGGCAAGGGGCAAGGGGAAGTTTAGAAGTGGAGGGGCAAGGGGGGAGTTTAAGAGTGGAGGGGCAAGCGGGGAGTTTAGGAGTGTAGGTGCAAAGGGTGGGGGGGATTTCGATGGGAGGGGCAAGAGGGGAGTTTAGAAAGTGGCTGATTAATGAAAGACGAACATTGAAAACAAATTGGGTTTGTTGTGATTTTCGAGTTAGCAATCCGATTCAAAACGATGGAGGAGGGATGGAATGAATGTGAATTTAGACCATGTAGTGAGGGAGACGTATAAGATATTGAATTTCTTTTTTTTGAAGTGGAATGAGTTGGAGAGGAAATTGAGAAAAGCCTTTTAAATAGGAAGAAAAACAGCGTGTTGTAAAATACCACTGAGTAAAACACTGAAGGGGAAAGGTTAAACATATTTAAATAATATTTAAACAGAACCGTGAACAATCTTATATGCACAAAATACCAACGGGGGGAGAGCCGAGAGGGACCACCACGAGTCACGTGAACAGGGCAAACGGTGGATGGCAAGGAGATAATGGGGGCGGGGCGAACAGCACACTTGGACAGAAAATACAGGATGAGACAACAGTACACGTGGAGAAAGGAAAATAATTTTATTTTTTTTGGGGGGGTGGGGGTGGGGGGGGGGTGGGGATTTAGAACGTTAGACAGAGTATTATGTTCGGGGTAGAAGGGAAAAAACTAAGAGCCAAGCAAAACACGCTTAAGTTAACAAACACCGACGGGGGTACAACTACAAGGCCGCACACGAGGAGCAGAACACGATTAATTAATTACGAGTTACAGGAAATTCAATCCAAAACTAACTATAATCAAACAATAACGCATGGACGATAAAATAACGAGTTGAAATTTGACAATCTATCTGGAGAAATGGGGGAGAAACACGTGGTCGAAGAACGAACGAACGAATAAGAATGAATAAACGAATGAGAACAGAGAAGGAAATGTTGTTTTTTTGTTTTTTTTGAGTTGAGATTTACATAAGGAGTAGGCTTTGGGGTGAAAAGACTGGGAAAACAGAGAACGAAAGTTATTGGATCACAAACGACGGACCACTGAGAGAAAAACAAAGCCTCAAGGTTGTACAGTGTACACTGTACAAGGCCTCAAGACACGACACGAATTAACACGATTTTCAATGCAGGTATGAAAGATTTGCACCGAAAATCTTCGTCGGGAGACAATATATACACCATAAAATAAATACAGTTATAACGAAAATACAAATGGGAACAATGACTTAACTTCGATTTCGATGGCGAGCGTGGAGAGCTGAGAATAAACGAACCCTCGCCAGCAAGACCGGAAACGGAAGTCCGAAAGGCCGAAGAAAACGGAAGTCCGAAGTTATGAAAGGAAATGAGATTTCCTTCCGTTGGATTTGCTTTCCAGGAGACGAAGGCAAATTGTTTCTGGGCAACAGCCTCACTTCAAGATTCCGTGTACCATGTATGGGAGGAAGGGTATTACAACTGAAGACGAGATGGGATAAATCTGTGCATGAGAGAGCAATTTACTTTGGAAGAATTCCCAGGATGGGTTGATGTCAGAGGTGGAAGAGATGGGAGACCAGTCCTGATGATTGATGGCTGCTTGAAGACCGTGCCAGTTGGCCTGAGTGAAATGCCAGACTCGTCGACGCTGAGCAGGCTCCCTGAGAATGGTAAGAGAGATGTCCACTTTAACAAGCACATGATCAGATGAGCCGATTGGATCAGAAGCAGAGCAGCAGACATTTTCAGGGAAGTTAGTCATAACCAAGTGCAGAAGAGAAGATGCTCCGTTGACTGAGATCCGGGTCGGGAAATTGACAGATTGTGTCAGTCCCAGTGAGTCGCAGAAGTCATTTGCCGAGGAGCCATGGCTGGTGAGAGAGGTACCCACACCCAGCCAACTGGCATGGTGACAATTGAAATCACCACATATGAGGAAGAGAGAGTTTGGATGAGTCGATAGAAGTTGGTCCATATTATCAGACAGCGACATGTAGATGGAGTCATCACTGTTTGGTGGACGGTACAACACACATATGAACAAGAGGTGGGAGCGAAGGGGAAGCCATCGCCAGAGGTATTCCTGGGGGTGAGGTGGAGAGAGTGCAGTGCAGGGCGAGTGAGGAAGAGAGTTTTTGATAAAGAAAGCAACCCCACCTCCAGGAGGAGGCTCAGGTCTATCATACCGGAGGAGGGAGTAACCCGGGAGAGATACTAAGGAATCAGACATCATGAAGGAGGAAAGTTTCTGTTAAGCAGATCACGTCTGGTTTGGTCAGAATCAACCTGTATGGAGAGATCAGTTAAGTTTGAACGAAGGCCCCGGATGTTTGAGGTCCATACCATTAATGAAGAGGAAGGGGGAGCATCGGATACAAGACAGGGGGGAGGAGGGGTAGGGTAAGATGTGGAAGAGGTGGAAGAGGTAGGGAGAGCTGTTGAAGGTGTGTCAGAGATTTCAGAAAAGCTTGGAGAAAGGGAAGGATGGGGCGGACAAAAGGTTTGATGGTGATTGGGTGAGGCACAATGAGGTGTTATTTGAGGATGGGGAGAGCGAGGCAGAAGGTTGGGGGAGATGGAGGTGAGAGTTGGAAGGGGGAAGAAGCGGGGAGGACGCTTTGAGGAGGAGGGGTGAGAGGGGGGAAATGGAGAAGAAATGAGGGTGGGGAGATTTGAAGGGGAGGGGTCAGGGGGGAGGTTATGAGGGGATGGGTTAGGGGGGAGTTTAGGAGGGAAGGGACAAGGGGAGGGATTTGAAAGGGATGGGATATGGGGGAGATTTGGAGGGGAGGGCTGAGGGGGGAGTCTAGGAGGGGAGGGGCGAGGGGGAGTCTTGGAGGGGAGGGGTGTGGGGGGAGTTTAGGAGGGAAGGGGCAAGGGGGGAGAATTGAAAGGGATGGGTGATGGGGAGGATTTGGAGGGGAGGGGCAAGGGGGAAGATTCGAAAGGGATGGGTGATGGGGAAGATTTGGAGGGGAGGGGTGATGGAGAAGATTTGGAGGGGAGGGGTGAGATTGGATTTTAGAAGGTGTACGATTAATGGGAAACGAACATTTATTGCAAAATGAGTTACTTGTGACCTTCGAGTCAAAAATACGTTTAAGGACGCTGGAGGGAGGATGGAGTGCAGGAGAGTTTAGGGAATGTAGAAAAGAGGCACTGTAAGAGATGGAATTTTTTTTGGGGGATGAATAGATTTGGTGAGCAAGTCGAAAGCAACCTTTTAAAGAAGAAGAAAAAATAGGTGTTGTAATATATGACAGAATACAGAACTTGAGGGCAAGGTTTAAACATTTTAACTTTTAACAGTGAAAACGATCTGGGGAAATGGGGGAGAAACACGTGGTCGAAGAATGAACGAACGAATAAACGAATAAGATCAACGAATAAGAACAGAGAAGGAAATGTTTTTTTGTTTTTTGTTTTTTTTTTAGTTGAGATTTTAAACAAAGAAGTAGGCTATGGGGTGAAAAGACTGGGAAAAACGGAGAACGAAAGTTATTGGAGCACAAACGACGGACCGCTGAGAGAAAAACAAAGCCTCAATGTTGGACACTGTACAAGGCCTCAAAAGACACGGCACGAATTAACACGATTTTCTATACAGGTATGAAAGATTTACACCGAGAATCTTCCTCCGGACACACTATACGTACACACACCATAAAATAAATACAGTTATAACGAAAATACAAATGGGAACAATTACTTAACTTCGATTTCGATGGAGAGCATGGACAGCTGCGAATAAACGAAACCTCGCCGGCAAGACCGGAAGCGGAAGTCACTTGTTAATGTTTGTGTGAACTTTTCATTAATTCTCTGTTTCTCTACCTCTTTCCCCACTGGTACACCTTCATGTAATTGTCTCATTCACAAATGGAAATTGATTGCCAAGAGAGCTTTGTAATTTCCTCTTTCCTCTCTCTTTGAGATCCATATCATTATGTTGATGCTGTTTTTATATCCCTCTGATACCTCTCCCTACTTTTTTTTCTGTGAATGATCTTTAGAGGGATCAACAACGACCTTCAGTACGTTTTCCTTTCCCAAGAATGTTCGGAAGCGGAAGCGGAAGAGTTACTTAATGAAGTTCATGGATTACAAAAATAATTTGAGTCATGACCAGGTGAACATGGATATTGACACTTGTGAAAAGACAGACAACGGCACAGAATGCAAGACATCTCCGAAAGATTCCAGCAAGAAGATTCGCCGGAGGAGACGTACTGTCGGGAAATGTCACGAGTGCACGACATGCAACAAACCATTTAAGTTTAAGTCAGAGCTCCTGAAACACATACGGACACACACTGGTGAGAAGCCGTATAAGTGCACTGACTGCACTAAATCATTTGCAAGTCATTCAAACTGGCAGACACATGTGCGGACACATACTGGGGAGAAGCCGTACGAGTGCCTTTTTTGTAGTAAATCATTTGGACACCCTTCCAACTGGAATGTTCACATGAGGGGCCATACTGGAGAAAAGCCATTTCAATGCAGTGTGTGTAATAAATCATTTACATTGAATCAAAACCGCCAGAAACACATGAGAATACACACAGGAGAAAAGCCGCACACGTGCTCAATTTGCAAAAAATCATTCACTCAGATCTCGGCTTCCCAGGCACACATGAGGACTCATACTGGGGAGAAACCATTTCATTGTAGCTTCTGCAGTAAATCGTTCAGTCAGACCTCGGGCCGCAAGGTACACATGCGGACACACACTGTTGAGAAGCCATATAATAATAATAATAATGCATTTATTTTATATAGTGCTTTTCAGGAAGCCCAAAGACGCTTTGACAGAGTGCAAGACATAATGCATAGCAAAACATAAAAACAATTGTAAAAAAGGCAGTAGAAGCATCTCAAACTGCCAGCGACACATGGGAATACACACAAACATCCACACTGGGGAGAGGCCGTATAAGTGCAATGTGTGCAGTAAATCATTCAATCAAATCTCAAACCACCACGTACATATGAGGACCCACACTGGGGTGAGGCCGTATAAGTGCAATGTGTGCAGTAAATCATTCAATCAAATCTCAAGCCACCACGTACATATGAGGACCCACACCGGAGAGAGGCCGTATAAGTGCAATGTGTGCAGTAAGTCATTCAATGAAATCTCAAACCACCACGTACATCTGAGGACCCACACTGGGGTGAGGCCGTATAAGAGCAGTGTGTGCAATAAACCATACCGTCACATCTCAAGCCTCCGGACACATGAGGAACCACCCTGGGGATAAACTGTACAAGTGCAGTGTGTGCAATAAATCATTCAGCTATAATTCATCCTACAAGGCACACATGGTGACCCATGCTGGATAAAGGTACAAGAGAAACGCCAAAATAGAAATCTTAGAGAATTGTCCAAACACCTGTAATCCATTTGCACATCTGCAAATAGTTCAATATCCCAGTCTGACAAATTCAGAAAAGTACAAACTAAAAGCAATAATTGAAAACGACACATAGTACTCACGATGACATCACCATCCCATCAAGACGTTGTGACAGTGATAGGTGGAGCAACATGAACTCGAAGAAGAAACGCACCGAGACCTTTAAAACCATATTGCGGAATATTGCAACAAACGAACACAAATTGGAGGCTGCCTGGAGATCAGTGAGCAAAATTTGGAGAAGAGCAAAACTTCACAGCTTGGTCCTTGAAACGTGGTCCTTTACCAAAATGGAGGTAAATACTTTGAGTCCGAGGAGGACTCTGTTCCTCCTTCTGAAACCCAAATGGAGATGACACCCTAATAGAAAGATAGTCTCTTCCAGGGAGATGATCTTTCTCCCACTCCCTGTCCCCTCTCTGTTCTGCTTGGCTCTGACCCCCATAACACGACGATCGACAGCCAAGTAGATGAACACAGTGTAACCTCCCACAGGAAGTTGGAGGTGACATCCTAACAAACAAAGTCAACAACATCCTGGAAAGGACGACAGAAGAGGTTTAACTCCAAACAATGAATAACTAACAGAACAGGTAAAAGTGGTAAAACGGTACTCTGAAAACATTGAAATGCAATTCGGACAATGTAAATGTTGCCAACTTAACATAAAAATAAATAATGAGCAACAACACAAAAGTCAAGAACTATGCAAGAACAAAGAAATGAAACATTGTGAAAACACCTCGGGGTGGAATAGGATCACCAAATCGAACACACAAGACAAGAGTCCAAGAATATTTATGCAGAACAACCAATGATGGACAAACTTCTCCCCAAGAAACAAAATCAAAGTTGTAAATCAGCCAATACAACTGTTTGTTGTGCAATGGTTGTTTGTGCAATATAAACAATCATTTCATGCATTGGTTGAACTGACTCCGTTTAAATGAGTTTCCATATCAACAAATCTGTACAATGTTTATCTTATCGTTATTGTGCTTGTTTACGAATTCATCTTTTTATAACAGTTTCGTTTCTATAACAACAATAATTTTCTTTGAATAACAAAATGCTGTGAATTTTTCGGAAGCAAACGAATTAAAATCTTTTTAAAACGCGATTTTCTTTTATTGTCGCCGAGTTTATTATTTCATTGAGTCTGCTCGTGGCTTAACAGATAAGATGGCTGCTTTCAAGGTCCCAAGCCTCTGTTGTGTCATAAATAACATCAGGTGGGTGAACTCAGCCAGTTATCCTTCCGAGGTTGACAAAATGAGTACCAGCTCCGGAGAAAAATGAGCCATTGGAGTTGTGACCCTCCAGGATTGTGCCACCTGGAGAATGGCACTACCTCAGCAGCTTGTATCATATGCCTGACGGTCGGAACAGAATGTTTTTTATTAATGGAAGTCAATAGAATTGAAGCGTTCCTGACACGAAAGATGGTTGTTTGTGCACGTTTTTTGTTGCAAGTCACTCTTCTCGAGCAGAAACGTGTGTTTCAAAAAATAGTGTATTTAGCTTGTAAGCAGCAAAACAACACATTGCGCAGGAAACCTTATTAGTGCAAAAACATTCTTGTTTTCTTAATAGAAGCGTTTGACAAAAAAGCTCTGTCGGGAGTCACTATTTTAGGGCAGAAACGTGTTTTTGTTTTTTTTAACTCAACTGGACTATGTCCAGCTATGTCCAGCTGACACCCAGTGTCCGTCTGTCGTCTGTCTGTCTGGAAACAATTCGACGTCGACGCTCTAAAAGTCACAAATATTGATTAAATTTGATGAAACTTGTTATGCAGCATCTTCTTTTTTTCTTTTTTTCTTTTTTTTGTATACAAGATCGAGGCTTGTGAAAGAGCGAACATTAATCACACAGAAAGACAAACCGACACATAAAACGACACATAAAACATACAACAGATCTTTAAGACAAAAACTAGTTTGGGATTGCATTTCGGCGTTGCATGCCCAAAAATGGGTGCGACAGGGCGGCCATATTGAAAAACAATTATTGTCATATATTTTTTAGCACATATAAACGATGTAGTTTGTGGTGCTATTATGCATATTCGAACCATATTGAGATAGACCAGTTGAGTTCACGTGCCCTGGAACCTCTCGTTTGTATACAGAATCGAGGCTCGTGTAAGAGCTAACACATTGAACATGAAAACATGCACAGACACATAAAACATACAATGAAGGGAGTGGGAGACAAGAGGGGGAGAGAAAGGGAAGCACATGAGCACAACAACAGTCGAGAACAAGGACGTCGGGAGATCTGTGGTCTGGAGAGGGCTGGGGCGGGGCACACGGGTTAAACAAGATGGACACTACAAGGACTTTCAAGAAAGAAAGCGGAATTTGAAGGAAGTGGATTTGGAGTCAATTAATGGGGTAGAAAAGATTCAGGTTTTGAATGGGGGAAGACAAGAGATGGTGGTAAACAGCTGTTTTCAAGACCTGGAGGGAGGAGTGGGATCGAAGAGAGTGAGGGAGTTTGTTCCAGAGGCGGGAGAAAAGAGGAGTGAAGGTGAGCAGAGGGCCTAGATTTTGGCAGTTTAACCATAAGATGGTTGCTGGCAGATCTTGTGCGACCTGTAGGAATATTTGGGGGACAGAGCACAGAGAGAGCTGGGGGAACAAGGCCGAGAGGAGTCGGTAGAAGACAGAAAGACCACCAACCTGCCTGCGGTGAGAGTGAAAGGCCCTCGGAGATAGCTTCATCAAATAGTCTGTATTTAGTTTCAAAAAAAAACATTACAGAAGAAACCTTGTTCGTGCAAAAACAGTCTTGTTTTCTTAATGGAAGCATTTTTGACACAAAAGCTTGTGGTTACCTCTGCCCCCTAAGGTGGATGAAGGTTATGTTTTCACCCCTGTCTGTTTGTTTGTTACTTGCAAAAGCGAAGATTTTTCAAGTATATTGGTCGGTTGCGTTTGTTATTCTCTGTTTGTTTGTCACTCGCATACAAGTCACAATTCTAAACCGATCGTCATGAAACTTCACCACGTTTTGAGGTCTTCACAATTGAGAAGCATATTGGTTTTGAGGTCAATGGTCATCTGAAGGTCAGATCTCTAAAATCCTCAATTTTCATCCGATTGACTTGAAAATTGAACAGCCTTTGCACATTTTCACTGAATGGGAAACCAACTATTCGAGGTCAAAAGGTGAAAGGTCAACTCAAGGTCAAACTTCCAACATCATCAATTTTCACCTGATTGACTTGAAAATTGAACAGCCTTTGCACATTGTCACTAAATGGGAAACTACCTATTCATGAGGTCAAAAGGTGAAAGGTCAACTCAAGGTCAAACTTCCAAAATCATCAATTTTCATCCGATTGACTTGAAAATTGAACAGCCTTTGCACATTGTCACTAAATGGGAAACCAACTATTTTTGAGGTCAAAAGGTCAACTCAAAGTCAAACTTCGAAAATCATGAATTTCAATCCGATTGACCAGAGCTTTGATTAACGCCATCAATTTTAATCTTAATGAAATTGACAATTTGATGTGTCCATGGCAATCTTTTGGGGGGTGAAGGCTGGATTTTGCAAGTATCGTGCTCTGCGTGACGTCTTCTTGTTTGTCTCTGTGAACAAAATCTCTCAAAGTTGTGGACGGATTCGGACGAAATTTGGCGGAGATGTAGTGTATGTGACAACGACGAAATGATTAGATTTTGGTGAAGATCCGGATTTGTATCCGACTCATAGAATTTTTAAAGTGATTTTTCACCATTGGGAAATCGGGCCAAAAACGATACATAGCAGGACATCTCAAAGTTATGTACGGATTTGGATGAAACTTGGTGGACCGGTTGGGTGTCTGACAAGGACAAATAGATTCGATTTTGGTGAAGATCTGCATTTGTATTTGGATATGAGAATTTTGTTTTTTTTTACGTGATTCTTCACCATTGGGAGATGGGGCCAAAAACGATACATAGCAGGATATCTCAAAAGGTTATGGACCGATTTGGACGAAACTTGTTGGACAGGTTGTGTGTGTCTCAAGGAAGAATGTATTCGATTTTGGTGAAGATCTAAATATGTATTCGGATATGAGAATTATTAAATATTTATGTGATTCTTCACCATTGGGACACAGGGCCAAAAACGATGTACAGCAGAATATCTCAAAAAGTTGTGGACGGATTTGGACGAAACTTGGTGGATCGGTTGGGTGTGTGTCAAGGAAGAATGGGTTCGATTTGGGTGAAGATCTACATTTGGATTCGGATATGAGAATTATTTATTTTTTTAAGTGATTCTTCACCATTGGGAGACAGGGCCAAAAGCGATACATAGCAGGATATCTCAAAAAGTTATGGATGGATTTGGATGAAACTTGGCGGAAGGTTGTGTGTGTGACAAGGAAGAATCGATTAGATGTTGGTGAAGATCTCAATGTGGATTTGCATGTGAGAGTTATTATTTTTTAAAATTGATTCTTCACCATTGGGAGATATGGCCAAAAACGATACACAGCAGGATATCCCAAAAAGGTGTGGATGGATTTGGACGAAACTTGGTGGACAGGTTGTGTGTCTGACGTGGACAATTCGATTCGATTTTGGTGAAGATCTAATTATGGATTCTGATCTACAATTATTTAATTTTTTATGTCATTCTTCATCATTGTGAGGTAGCCGATCCACGATTGTAACATAAAGGTTCTTTTTATCTTTCCTAGCCTATCCGATCGTATCCGAGATCATCACCACGTGCTCAAGACAATAATCTGGTATCTGGATCTGGATCTTCACCAAAGTCGATCCAATTCTTCCTCGTCCCACTCAACCTGTCCACTGAGGTTCCTCCGAATCCGTACACATAACCTGCGGAGGTAATAATAACTCAAGCGATCGTGAATGGATGTCCCTTTTGTTGTTTTCTTTCTTCGTCCTCCAACATGGCGGCGGCACACAATTGCTGACGTCACTAACAACTTCCGTTAGAATTCCGTGTGGATATTTCTTCTGCTTCAACACCGTGAGCCCGTGACCTGGGTGTATCGCGTCAGCTGAAGTTATCCAATCTCCCTTTGATCTTCTCTATATCGGAAAGTTTTTTTTCCTCAATTTAAAGTGAAAATCTGAAACAGGAATCGTGGGTTTGATCTTGATCCGATTCCGAGCAATCACAGGAAGGGTAAACCTGTTTGTTACTTCCGGTGAATCGAACCACGTGGTTCGGCGACCCAAAACCCAAGAGGTGAAGACCGAGGACGGGATCATGGACCGAGAACCCCTAAACTGCGCCCACGATCTGAGCTCGTCGGGTTCTCATGGAGGAGACGGAGGGGGTCCAGGAGGGGCTGCTGGGATCTGGGGCTTCAGGATCCTGGACGTTCAGGACCATCGTGAAGGAGGGGACGAGCCCGACGTGCTAACACTAACAGGTACAGGTACATTGATCTCGTGTGCAGGTAATAATTTCGTGAGTGCACATCTATTTATGACGTACACATGGAGGTTGCTTCTGTGAAGTGAGTTCTCCACGGAAGCTGCAGGTAGTCGGCCTCAAGCTGAGACCTGAAATAGTGTCAAACAAAATGAGTTTCGTTCCGAACTCATGGGACTACGATTTCTATGCATTTTTTTATTGTATATAACATGCCTGACCTTGTGTTAAAAGTTTAACTCTGAAATCCTGCCAGTTTCCGTGAACGACCACGTCAAACTAGGTCATGTAGAGTCAAAAAGGAGGATTTTTAGCTCCGGTGCCGACTTTGCGGCGTGGTATCTCCGGCAGTACATATAATTCAGCCTCGGAATTTATGCTCGGCACAGACCTCCCATGGTTCTGTGGCCCTGCCAGTTTTAAAGGCTCTTACTTACGCACGCATCATACAGCGGAAATGTAAAAAATGTACTTTTGTCGTACGTACCTACTGTAAAATTCAATGAATTTCTCCGAAATTAACCCAAAATATTTTCGAAACCATCAGAGATATCCTCTCGAAAATGGGTACGCTTGGCATATGGAAGGGATACTGCTTATTGACGACGTTTCGTGGTTGTCTGGAAAACAACGGATGAAGGGGGCGACACTAAAAATGCCTCCAGATGCATATGGGGACCGCATGATGACCAGGGATAGCATAGTGAATGTAGAGTAGGGAAGCTTGGTATTATGGTCGGCGGCATGAATCCGATGAATACATGATAATCCATTGATACAATAAGTATCAATCCATAGATAATAAGGCACACACCTGAAGTAAATCGCATGATAGTTTATTCACCGTCATGTCAATATGCAAAGATACAGGCTTCGATGTATGCGAAAATTCTGAATGTCCACGGCTCAAGTAGCATTCTTTACGTCAAAACATTACAAAGTGAATGGAAAATGCCATAAACTTAGAACATAAACTTAGAACTTAGAGATTACATGACAAATTTGGTCAGTGCGCTTTCCAGTCTCATTTGATCCATAGGAAAAAGATTCCACCCCCATTCCACCCCAACAGTTATTCATCAAGATATTCATCGTTGTTGATGTCCACACCTCCATCCCCTTGTAAGCGCTGTTGTGTGATAGTCTCAGTGGAGTTCATGCAATTCTTACAACAACATAAATCGGTGCAAGACAAACCCGACCTACGACAGGAGCATAGCATACCTTCGCAACGAGTTTTCAGACATTTGCAGCTTATTATTTCTAGAATACTCTCTGGAGCTGGGGGCTTCGTCATCCATTTGATGGAGAGTTCATCGTTTAATAATGTCCATTCGTGACCATCAGGGGACGGGGGGTTGATCATTTGTTGCAGTGAGCGCCGAAAAACCGCAGCTTGGTGCGAGGCCCGCCGAGTGTGCTGAATTAAAGCATCCTTCGTTGGAGGCATGCTTTGTTCACATGGGGAGGACGAGGCAAGACAGAAGACTTTGTATCTCGCGTCATTGACTTCGGTGGATGTAGTCTGCCCATACAAATGACAGACGAATTTTTCTAGCCGGACAATCAACAATTCTGGCGGGATGAATTCTTGCCCAAGTTCAATGAAAGCATTGGTAAACTCCTCCGACGCTGTCATTATGGAAAATGCTTTACGCTTGCCCTTCCCATAGAAGGCACTCGTTGAGTCGCAGCCAGTGAAGGTATGAAGGCCGATCAAAGCAGCGGATGCTTCAGGCCCTAAGGCCGATAATACATTCGTCAAATTTATGATACGCGCCTTGTTCTTCACTCCGGTGGCAAAGTACATACATGTATTAAGAGAAATATCATGGCTCACAGACAAGGCTATGACTGCCACATCAGTATCGGGACTGTGGATGACTACGCAGCTGTGTGTATTACTTGCATGTTTGCAATGAAGTAAGATACGTGTGTCTCCCTCTTCATGGTCACATTTTAGTTCCTCTATCACCTGGACCGACAGAACTGCATCATGGACATTCAATCGATGACACTCATTTCCATGAGCGATGTAGATACTGATGTTGCCTCTGACTGCGCCGAAATCAGCACCCTGCCATTCAGTGACCAGAAACTCAACTAGGGCTTCCTTGTTTTTCCCGTTTGCAAGGAACTTTTTCCACTGCGTTGGAGTTTTCTGGTGTTTGTTGTGAATGCAGAACGTCTGTTTCCCACCATCGCCACGACGTGTCCTCTCAGCATTTTTCACGTTGATAGCTGGGTATGTGTCGGTGACAAAGACCACCCGATTACATTTCAGCTTCTTCATCAGCTGGATGAGTCGAGACAGTACAGCATCGGCGAGTTCGCCAAAACTCGAAACTGAATGTCGCATGCTATGCAGAAGGCCCATACCATCGATGATTAGGGCACCATCATCAGGCACTGTTGAAACCAAGTAGTCCTTGGAGCTTTCAATTGCATCAAGTAAGGCGGACTTCGTTGTCTTTGCCATGGAGCCATCAGCTGTCGCAAGTGGCAGCGAGACAGGAGACAGTGAATAGCACAGAATCTCACGCAGATCGATGTTCCTGTTCTGTGCAATAATAAGCAGTCTAGAAAATAACTGCTTGTCATTGCGTAACATGATCTCCTTACCTGACTTTGTTTTTGCCTTCGATTTCCCCAGATTTGAAAATGTTTTCAGCTTCAATGCCTTGAGGGGTGCAAAGAAATCTACTGATAGATTTATCAAACGGTTGTCAACGAATTCATACATGCTCCTCTCACCAATCTCATTGGCTGAGATCAGGTCGTGTTGGACCTCACTGCTGGCCACAACACCTGAACTGATGCTTGTCAGTTCTGTAAGGTGGGAATCAAAGGGATTCTGCATAGACTCAATGTTTCCGACTGACTTTTCGTCGGCAATAATTCTGCTGTGGCCGAGTTCCTTCCTGACCTGACGGTCTCGAGAAGTATCAGTCAGAGCTTCGCATTGGCGGACAATGGCCGCCCGTTCATTTTGGCTCAGTATCCATCTTTGGACAGCACCACAATTCAAGGTCATTCCTGTCAACCCCCCTGGTGTTTTTGAATCTCTGTTCAGAGTTTGCTCGATTGCCTGGTCACAAGCAATTGACGAGAACCCTGTGCCTGTCCGCTGAATGGTCCATTGACCATGCGAGGTCATAGATTTGTGAACCTCGGGATGAGTTAGGGGGAGAATGACCATCTCCAGCCAATAAGCGGGCAGGTATCGAGCATAATTAAATCGATCGTACGAGAAAAACCAAGGGAGCATGTGCCGTACAGCAGACACATGAAGATTCCAGTCGGACTCACGAGTTCCCCTGATGAATAATAACAGCAGCTGGACCATCTCGATGTACGACGACCAAAATGCAAACGTGGGATTCTCTTCACCTTGCCGCTGAACAAACGAATTGTAGGCAGATAACAATGTGGTGAACGCATCGCCAGACGACAGGCTGAGAAATTCCTCACTGGGATAGACATCAGCAAGGTCGCCCACGATTGCGAGAGCGCGTTGCTCTTCGTCCTCCGACAAGGATTCAAGGAAAGCCTCGAAACGTATTCTCTGGAGCCCTTCGGCTAAGAGTTTGTGGGATCTCATGCTTCTATTATAGTGATGACCGCTCACTACGCCGTTGATGGACCCCTCAGCTACCACTTCTGATTCGATCAGTATGTCTTTCATTCCGGCATCTGCAAATCGTTTTCCGATAATGGCTAGAAAGGCCATTGCTGTGTGGAATTCTCCAAGCCTGACTATAAACCGATTGGTCAAGGCTTCGTCTTTCCACCTGATCTGCTGGACCTTTGAATAAATGGCCTGGTCAAAAACGAGGATCATTTGCATCAAATCCAGTAGATCGGATATTTCTCGACTCTTATTCAGAATTTCATTTACAGTCGACATTTCAGTAGGCGAGGATTCTATGACAGGTAGGTAATGGATGACTGACTTTTCCAACATTTCGTTCTGATGAAGCTCAAGATGGAAGGCCGTCCATCCAGGAATTGTAGAAAGCATGTCAGCTACCACCTTGGTCATACCGTTTGCCGCTTCGATGACAGCGGCTGCCTTCAGAGTTCTTTTGTAGCAGTCGTCACGAATTAGTGCGCCCGCTTCCTGAGGAATATGGAGGGGCCCCTGTTTTTTCTGAAGATGATAATCGTCAATTTGACTGATGGAAGGCTTCAGTGACCGTAAGCCTTTCTTCAACGATTTCCTTCTAGAATGACTGGTGGCCTCACTAACGCTCGCTTGTACCATTATACCGTTGGTATGATGGGTAGTACCTCGACCGGAAAGTGTCTCTTCCCCGAAATCGATGTTGTCCCATACAAGAATAGTGGGCACGCTCTTTGCAAAGCCACGAAGAACAGAGTAATGTTTATTCACCAGTCGAAGTTCGGCCAGACTAGTTTCTAACCCAATGATTGTATCAACTGAAGCACTATGCCCGAGCTTATTGATGATAGACAGTAATCGAGACGAACCAGTCAAATGACGAATGGTCATGCCTAGTGCGAGGGATTTGGGTGTCTGTGTCTGGCCCTTAGAAGCCAGGTAAATGATATCCTGGCAGATTGATGTTAATTTGACCTCAGCAGTATTGTCTACCTTAACATAATTCGTGGCTACGGGATCATCGGACACACCAACAATCCATGCAAGAAGGTGATACAATTCGATTGGAATAATACCTTTCGCAGAGGACAGCGTCAGATCGTCAGCAGTAGGAGGCCATGGACAGTCCATCACAGTTGTTGGTTGTTGAATCGCATTCTTGATGATGAGCGCCGCTTGATATACAGTCCTCAGTTCATCTACTTTGGGTAAATGACTTGACGGTTTCTTGAGGGTTTCATCTATCAACGTGGAGTCTGCTTCGGAGGATGAACCGTCAGACTGCCCTGAGGATACGTCCACGAGGCGATCCAAAACCGTACCGGTCGAGAGGACGTCCACAAATACCAGCTGACTTTTGTTCCGCTTATTTGGCTGGTGGAATACAAGCTGTGGGTAGTCTTGCTGTAGCTTTCGCTTGAGCTTGTCCGACCTGTAGAAAACACCGAATACACTGACATGAAAGGGACATCAATTAGACCTACTTCTAACCAAGGATCAGGACATTATTTTTTCAACGTGGCCGCCAAAGGACACCACCTGTTGATCCAACAAAAAAAATACGCAGGAAGGCAAATCAAATCATGATCCATCTACCTGAAGTCTGTGATACCAACTCCCTCTGCTTCAACGCATTTTATGAATAAGGTGACAAGTTTCGTCATCCGGAACACTTCATGATTCTTGATCACTTGTTCTTCTACGACCGAACTGCAAAATGCTGCATAGGCTTTTGCCTGCAGACCACTGAAATTAGAAAGCAAACGTAAAATGCCACCATGTGGAGTAACCGGCCGTGTGGAGAGATCACCTTGTGCCTTAGGCCCTGTGGAGTCAACTTCACAAAACAGGAAATTGTTAAAGTCACTGAAGAGGGACAGCGAACATAGCTCGCTCAGCCATCTGGCAGATGATGCTGGTATCATTACTTGGCTGGCACATGTGCTGGAGTGCTGCACACATTTCTTCCAGCAGGACATTAGCCAGAATAACACAGTGCTGCATAAATTTCAATTCATGTTCTGGTACAAAAAAATTATTTCACACTTTAGCAGTGGTTTCAAAACTTACCTCTCAGCTGTACTGCTTTGCACTTTCATCGGGGTTTTCCACAAAATTTTACAGTAATCTTTGTAACATACTTTGTGGTATCTCACTTCCAGGGCAACGCAGTCTTTCCCTCTGATGTGCAATAGGATGCCTTCGTCATTTTTGAGAGTAGCGGCTTCCAGCAATTTCCCTGATAACAAAGATCAAATGAATATCACAGTTTGTATTTTCCCTGATCATTCATTTCGGAATTCCAGTCTTCTATCAATTTCTTTTAGAATATGTACTCACCTGCTGTTAACGTTTCAGCTTGCATCAAGCTATCCTTGTTTTATGAGAGACTCTCACGTACCGATCTGCCTTCTTACAAATAATGCACACTGCTGGTAGGACATGTTTGGGTGAATGCAGGTCAGAACGTGACCTCAATTTTTTCCACGGACTAGGCCTGTGTACAGCAGACTGATGTTGATGGCCTGTGTGTACAGAACCTGAACACTGAAGCGATCCCTCACTCTCCAAACTCTGCTGCAGCTGCCTCTTCAGACATTTTTTGGAACTCAGTTCTATCAGTCTCTTGTTGATGAAGCATTGATAACATGTAGGGTGAAATCCTGCCTCTGCAGGAATGTTGGTGAACTTGACGTTGACCAGATGCTGGTGTCTGTTGGCAAGATTGTGACACTCACCGTCCAATTGCAGCCACCTCTGCAGGCATTCACAATATTTACTCCATCTAAGAGTCAACATCCCTGGTGTTGGGCTAGCGGCTAGGGTGCCGGCTTAGGATCCAAGGATCCTGGGTTCGAATCCCGGTCGATCACTGAATTAACGCCAGGGGGGTTGACTCAGCCTGTCATCCTTCCGAGGTCGGCTAATTGAGTACCAGTTCACTGGTAATTCCCTGCTTGTCGTTAAAGGCGGCAAAAAGGGTTGGCGTCAGGAAGGGCATCCGGCCGTAAAACATTGCTTCAAATAGGGGACCGAAAAACAACAACAACCACTGTTCCCGAAAAAGGCCAACCCCCGCTTTGCGGGGGGAAATGGCCTCTAAAGGTGTTTTTTTTTTTTTTTTTTTTTTTTTTTAAAGAGGCGTAAACGGCGAAGTTATGTCATTCACGACGTGTTAAAAGTGCATGAAGCACTTTAAACGCGATTTTCCCGAGGCCATGACTAAACATTCAGCGTGACATGGGCGCCGCCATTTTGAATGTCATGTGACCCAAGCAAGTGTTCTGATAGGCCGAGATTCAAAATTAGTGCCTTCGATGCAAGACAAAGTAGTGCGACATAAACGCGTGGAAAACTTAAAAACTGGCTTGTTAGTTAAACTTTTGTTCGTTAAACTTTTTGTATGTGCTACAACTCGGCACGTACTCAGATTACCAGTGATTATTTTTTAGTCTCTCTGACCTCGGAACGGGATTGAACGATACACGGTGTCAGCTTGAGGCCTATAGGTGTCCCCTACCCGCCCCTCTGACAAGGTCGGACAAGTGTGACGTTCGACTGAACACTGACCGACCAATCATCCGTCCAAGTGCTTTTATATACTCGATATTTCATAAACCGTTGGCGTTGAACATTTAGTTTTCAAATTACAGGTGTCTATTCCGAATGACATTATCTCAACCTGAATTGGCGACGGTGATTGGCTGAATAATGTTTAATTTCAATTAAATAGTGACCAAACATAACGCGGTGAAGCTGTGTGACTATATGTCTATTAATTACGTACTGTTGGAAAATACCTTTCGACCCCTTAGGGCTTAGAGCTTAGACCTTTGAAGACTCTTTAAGTTCCCCAAGACCCTTAAGACCACCAAGATCCCGAAGGACCAGAAGACCCTTAAAAACCCTGAAAATTCAGAGGACCAAAAAGACCGTGAAGACCTAAATGACCACAAAACTCCCTAAGACCCAAAGGACTATTAAAGACCCCAAATACCCTTAAAGACCCAGAGAAGCCAAAAGATCCTGAAGATCCTGAAGACCATCAAAGACCCTTAATGACCCAGAGGAACCAAAAGACCCAAAATACCTTGACTCAAAATATCCCAAAGACCATGAAAGACCCTGAGGACCCAAAGGACCCTACAATATCCCGAAGACCCAAAAGACACAGAGGACCTTGAAGACACAAATACCCTGAAGACCATTAAAGACCACAAGGACCCTTAAAACCCAAAAGACCCATAAGATGCTTTAGACCATCGTTTCCCAACCGTTTTCTGATCGAGTACCACTTGGAGGTCCCGTACCGTCGCCGCGTACCACCTGCTTCCAGAAAAACTCAATCCGCGTACCACCTGGTTCCAGAAAAACTCAATTCGATAAGATATCAGGTTTATTTCAATTTAATGCGAGGGCTGCATCTGTTTCTTCTCCAGCAGCTGGTCGATGCGGGGCATAACTTTGCTCACAGCACATCGGAAATCATGAAATATATCAGAAATCAGAAATAAAAGAATTATCAGGCCAAATCTTTTTTTTTTAAAGGTTGAGTCGCGAACCACCTGGAAGGCCCTCGCGTACCACCAGTGGTACGCGTACCACAGGTTGGGAACCATTGCTTTAGACCCACTAAACCAGCTTGGACCGTTGACCATTTAGAGCTTTACATCACATGGACCTTTTTAGATTACAAATAAATTACAAATAAATAATATCACCAATATTACAAATGAATTACAAATAAATAATATCACCAATATTACAAATGAATTACAAATTAATAATATCACCAATATTACAAATAAATTACAATTAATAATATCACCAATATTACAAATAAATAATATCACCAATATTACAAATAAATAATATCACCAATATTACAAATAAATAATATCACCAATATTACAAATAAATAATATCACCAATATTACAAATAAATAATATCACCAATATTACAAATAAATAATATCACCAATAATACAAATAAATTACAAATAAATAATATCACCAATATTACAAATAAATAATATTGTTGTGGTTTTGAGAATAAAGGCAACCCCCCTTTAGTTAGTTGCACCACAACATGTAGCCTCGCTTTAGTTCAGTTATTTCTTATTAAATGTTAAGTATCGTCTCCTTTCATGTGTTCGTATGCGTTGAGACAGGTCAGTAAGGGTAGGCCTCATTGGGCCTGGAATGCCATGTGCTGGGCCTCGAACAAGTCGAGGAGGCCCGAGGGAGGAGCCGGAGGGAGTGGCTGGCAAGCAGCAAACAACCAAGGGGGCTAAAGGGGAGTGGCCAACAACGGCAGCCAATGGGAGCTAAAGGGGAGTGGCCAACAATGGCAGCCAATGGGAGCTAAAGGGGAGTGGCCAGCAACGGCGGCCAGGGGAGGCCCTTGGAACATTCTGGTGGGACTCCGGGGCGGGGGGGGGGGGGGGGGTATAAAACCCGGCCCGGATCCCCAAACTCTCTCTCAAGCTCTCTAAGGTCGAAGTCTGAGCAAGAAGCTCTCAGCGCTCTCTCTCATTTTGGATCTCATTAACTCATTTTGGATCCATCTCGGTAATTTTGGCCAAAAATTTGCCTGATCCCAGTTCAACTCGGAACTCGGATAAATGTCTATTCTATAATCCATATATAAAAGGAGCCACGTTTGTCCAACTAAAGGGTTTATGCTGTCATTGAATAATAAAAATGGTACCATTGGAAAGGTAGTATCATGTTGAATGTGATTGTTTGGTTGTATTGTGATTGTTTGGCGGCTTGTTTGGTTGTATAGGCAACTAGCAGGAGTACCCGGGGGGAGGGGAAGGGGGGGGGGGGGGAAGGGGAAAGATATACTCCAAAAACATATTCTCGGATGTGTGAGGGGGGCTTTCACAGGCCCCTCTGTTTTGGGGGAGGAGGTGGGGAGGGAAGGAGGAAAAATGTACCATGCAAAGAGTGCTTCATAACCTCAGTGTTGCACAAGTAAAAAAAAGGAAATTGTTATACACTCTGCCACCATCACCAGGTGGCACAACGCGATACACATTTACATGGATAATTTACGCCCTTTTCCTGGTCCCCCACACCCCCGCATGAGGCCGCGGCCACATAGCCAATGTTACCCCCGAGACAAAGTTGTATTTGTATTTGCACCCCAAGTAAAGTATGAAAGTGTTTATAGCTGGAGTAGCTGGCTTTGCTCAAGTGAAAAATAAACATTAACAGATTTGAAATGAGGGCAAATATAATGGAAAAGCAATTGCATCCAAATCAGAATCCATCACAAATGTCAAATCATCATTTTACCTTTTCATTGAATATCTGCTGCTGAATGTGGCGTTCATCACGTTTCTGAGTTAAGTTTGATGACGTTCAGGAAGAAGAAGAAGAAGCCTTACCACCTACTTTGATCACTTCCGGAATTGTTTTATTATTTGTGTTCAAATGTCTGGTGATTGTTTTGTATTTATTTGTGTGAATATGTACTTGTAAATAACTGTCATTAATCAAAAAGGTTTAGGCACTAAAGAGCAAAAAAAAAATTAATCCCAAAAAACAAACAAAAAAATTTTCACACTTTTTTTTTTCCGAAAACATTCCCAGGCACTCACTGATGAACCTCTGAAAGTTTGACGAAGATCCGTTCAGCTATCTTTGAGAAAAATGGTGATACACAGACCAACGGCTCTCTTATATAAAGATAATAAATCAATCAATTTGTTCACAAAGGTGCCCAATTTAAAAGCCTCTTCCTGTATCTGAAGACAAGAATAACAAGAAGCGCTATTGGTGTGTTCACACGGTGGCTTGAATGGAAACATTTATTAGCACCTGACCGACATGGACCAAATTTGGTACGATACATCAGAGCATAAAGGTCTCATGGGGCTGTGCTCCCCATCCGGATCCGCCTCCGATAAGAGGCTGAAAAAGGGGGATTTTGCCTCAAATCCAGTTAATTTATTTTAAAATCTTCTCAAAAGCTGTGGGTAAATAGCCTTTGACCCCACGGCACTATTTTTTAAATTGCTGGCACCATACAAATTGTAAATTGCTCGGGTTTACTGAATCAGAAAAACTATGGTGTGAGGTCTTCATTGCACATTTAGTGGTATTTTTGGCCCAATTAAGACACGGAATCAGTTTGTCGTTTTGTGATACTTACACGTTATACTTACACGTTTTGTTAGACATATTTGGGGTGGGGGTAGAAATCTTGTATGTTTTTGGTGTTCCTTAAGAAATTTTCTGAAGTGTACCTACAGATAAAACGTCATGCGACAATGTAAAAAAAAAAAAAAAAAAATCCAACATGGCCGCTACTATAAGTCAGAATGACGTAATTTTGCAAAAGTTCACACTGTAGTCAACAACAACAACAACAACAACCGGCATTTTAAGGCCATTTTCCCTGCTAGAGTGGGGGTTAGCCTTGCGGTCCCCATGACAATCTTCTCCATTTTGCCCTATTTTCTGCAGGGGGTCATTGACTGCAGTCATTTTAAAAAAATTCTCACAATAAAGATTGATGTGAAAAACATTGTTTACTGGATAATATAATTTATAACTATTTCTTGTTATTTCACACTCGATTATGCACCTGTCCAAACCCCCTCCACGCCCAACAAACAACAACACAACCCCCAAGAGATGTGCTCTGTATAATACGACGGTCAGTGTCTGTGCATGTCCACCTCCATAATGTCCAATGTTTTTACACAGCGTTGTTTAATTTGATACAGTTCCCAGGCAACAATAATTGGATCTAAATTCTGAACACCACCTGTATTAGATCATCAAGATCATGCTCTGACCTAACATTTGATTTTGTGCAGGTAAAATGGGTGCAGGAGAAGCTGGATGTCTCTCTGGTAACGCTCATCGTACTTCAAATGGCATCCAGGTGAAGGAAGACCTGAGTGAAGTTTCTCGCTCTGCACAAAGTGAGTATGGTGAGGCTTGTGAAGTTCAGAAGAGTTCTTTGGAATATTTCCATATATTATTCCATTACTAGCAAAGAACCCATCAGTGACGATTCTAAATTTAAGGTCTTCTATGGTACAGGTACAGGTGATACTAGACTACTAGAGAGTTCATCGAACAGTTTACCCCACGGAGTCTTGAGAAAAAAGACACGGGAAAGGTTGTTTAACTACCAGGTATGCAGATAGGGTAAACAAATGATCTCACTCCTCTCTGCACATGTGCGGTAGTGATAAATTCAGAGCCAAAGTATGGTAAAACAGCAAACTTATCTTCCTGTTCATGTTCCAATTTGTGTTTAAAATATAACATTCAATTTAAATAAGTTGTTCCTTGATCATAAATTACTAAGACAGACGGACGGATATGTACGAATTGCTTTTCGCTTTGCAGGCGCGGGGTAAAACAAAAAAAGGACTGGGAGCAATGACTTTGGTGAAGGAAGCAACGGAATGTCCTGTGAGGACGTGGCCACTGGTGAGTCAGAGAACAACATGCACCATTTGTGCAACTCATTCGCAGGAAAGAGACGCTGCTAGTCCAACAAAACCATTAGCTGCGTCACACAATCCGAGAATCCACGTGTCCGACACATCGATTGAGAAACGTCTGTCAAAGGTACACTTGAATGTACACAACACTGCAAGATGCGGCGTACATTGGCACCTCCGCCAGACTCAACAGTTTGTTTTGTATCACATGGGATCTGATCCGGATCCATACCTGAACCAACATCGAATCGACTTGTTCTCGACAATTAACCAACTCATCCACCAAGTTTTGTCATAATCGGTCCCCAACTTTTTGAGATATTGTGCTACATATCGGTTTTAACTCAATGGTGAAGAATCGCTTAAAAAAATTAAAATTCGTATTTCCAGATCCAGTTTCGGATCCTCAAAAAAGTCAAATCGATTCAAACTTCTCACACACCCAGCCTCTCCAAGTTCCATCCAAATCCGTTCACAACTTTTTGAGATATCGTGCTATACATCGTTTTTTTCTCCCTATCTATCAATGGTGAAGATTCAGATGAAAAATTATCGGACCCAGATCCATATCCGGATATTCACCGGAATCTAATAATTTCGTCCCTGTAACACACCCAACATCTCCACCAAATTTCTTCTGAATCCGTCAACAGCATTTTGAGATATCCTGTTCACAGACAAACAGACAGGGGTGAAAATATAATCTCCATCCACCTTCGATGGTGGAGGTAAACATATACACGTGTATATGTATATGTTTGTGTGTGTGCATATATATATATATATTGTTGCGGATCTCCAAAACGTCTGCCTTCCCCTTATAAAGGGGGGATTAATCCCCTTGTCCTTTTACTGGCCGACGCGATCCAGGGGCTATCACGTTCCTTCCGGTCGGTGTTCAATAGGGTTGTTGGTCGAATTAGTCCTATTACCTAAGTACTAACACCGGCCGTGAAGCAAGGAAAATAACCCCACCCGAACCACGGCGTTAGTGGACACGCCGAACGAAGCGAGCCGCGATCTGGGCCGTTAGCAGGTACTAAACCCGATTCGAGCGGTTGTCATTCGTGCCACGCTTACCCAATTGAGAAATCACTAAGATGATCGAATTAGGAAAGACAGGAAGAACAGATTGGTTTATTAACAATTTGGACACGAAGAAGAAGAGGAAGAAAAAAGAGCAATGTACAATGAAGAGGAAGAAGCAGATACACAGGGCAGCCTTATACAGTCGTACTTATTCCCTGGACATGGGCCCGTTCACACTCAGACTCACTCTCAGACTCACTCACACGGGGTTTGTAGATGGTCGGGTTGAGGGTGCAAGGGTCCACAGATCGTCCGGTCCCCGACTCGTACCGTGCAGATGGTGGAAGACGGCAGGCAGCTCTCCGCATGGCGTAGGCGCGAGGCGGACAATTATATATCGGGGGATCCGTAAGTGGCGATTATATTGCGTACGCAATAGGTGTACCGGCGCCTTTATACGCGCTCCCGGTATCGCGGTGTACAATGCGCTGCCCCCCCCAATGATGTTACCAATGGTGCCTTCCCACAAAAGTCCTTCTGCACGCTGCAGTCCTCTGCAATGCGTGCCGCGCGCCAGTCCTTTGTAAAGCGCAATCAATCCTTTCAAGGCTCGTCACTGCGCGTCTCTCCCTCTCGTAACTCAACTCCCGAACTCGAGAAGCGCCTCTCCCATAACTCAACTCGTTCAAGACTCGTAACTCAACTCAACTGAGGTGGGGGGCCTCGCGCGAAGGGTTATATTGCCACGCCCAGCGAACCCTCTGGAATGTCCAGCCACGCCCTGTCAGGCGATGTCGCCTCAGCCCTGGTTGGCTGTTGAGGTCTTACCGGCTCCGCCTTTGACGGCTGCTTGACGTGGCCACACCCCCACCCTTGCGCTCCGCCCCCTTTTCGGGCCTTACCTCGTGGCATTTGGGCTGGTTCGAGCGGAGGCCCAAGGGCAGCGAACGCTGCTGGCAAAGGAGGTGTATTAGCCAAATCAGGGCGCGGGATGGATGCTGACCAACGAGGTCGATTTGGAGGGAGGCTGCAAAATGGACGAACGGGCCTACCCTTATTTGTTTTACACAACGCAGATGCAACTATTGGGAATGGCCTTATCCTAAACACATTCTATGAAATAACTAACGTCCTAAGGTGACCTACGTGTTGCATGTGGCCTAACTATGGGGTGCAACCTTTAACCTTTAATGATGTTACCTGTGTGGGTTCTCAAAACCGCAACTATATATATATATATATATATATATATATATATATATATATATATATATATATATATATATATATATATAGATATATATATATATAGATATATATATATATATATATATATATATATATATATATAGATATATATATATATATATATATATATAGATATATATATATATATATATATATATATATATATATATATATATATATATATATATATATATACACACACACACACACACAAACTGCTTGCTTGAGCTGAGTTGCCACGTCGAGAGTCGTGAGTTAACTTATAGCTGCGTTGTTGTCTGTGACGTGAGTACTTATTAAATTTGGGGATTCTTAAGAAAGTCTTTAAGTGCTACATGAAATTAGTATTATTGTGCTTGAGGTAAACAGTGGGGAATAATAAATATTCTTTATAAAGTTACCTTTCTGTCTTCTCGTATGTTGGTTTCACCCATAAAAGAACACGAAGGGTACATCAGCTTCTTTATTTATTTTCTGTCGTGACACCCTCTGGGTTACCAGTGCCCTCACTGCGGTGCCCCCAAGGTCAACAAGGTCAACACATAACTGCTGCGTTCCTGAAAAGTGTGACGAATATTGAAATGACGAAAATCAAAGCAGTTTTTCTCATCTTACTATAATTCACCAAATGTCCATCCGTCTCTGTCTGTCTGTCCGTTCGAAGGTACCGTAAAAACTGCTGAACCGGTCGCAACGATATTTTGGGTGGATAATCCTGGGATCTCCAGGAGTAAAATAGACTATTTAGTTTTCCCAATTTCAGCTTTGGTCTCCAGCATTCTCAGGTTTGGACTCCCGCATAACATTCGCGTTTGCATAACGTTCATTGTGACGATGTTTTCATTGTGACGATGTTGTTTTCCCGGGTGTCGCACAAACGACTGCACCGATTGCTGCACGGCTACACTGATCGGACTCGGTGACCTCGGACAAAGACCTTTTATAAGGACACGGGTTGAATCCCTGCTTGAGAGAATTCCAACCCCCTCCCCGCCATCACGGCCGTCTCTCCAACTTACAATCCCATGAGATATGCGGAAAGGACGACCCAAAACCAATATAATTATCATTAAACATCATTTGTATATAAACATCACTAAAAGTAAACAATGACCTCGGCCAAAGTTCAAATGACATGAGTTTAATCTCTACATGGGAGAATTCCACATAGCTATTTGGGCGGTGTATACGCTAACAGATCGCTGTCTCCATCGATCTTGACAAGGCCGTAACACTGATCGGCTCAAAATCATTTTAACTGTTGATTTGGAAGTTTTTACAATGAAGGAAACACGTATCGGGAGTACATACGACATCGGGAGTACTAACTGCACGCGACTTCAGTATCAAGCTTAAATCTGTCGTGGCGGATCTGAAGAGCGGAATGCTTGGAGAAGTGGTGGGCGACTTCGGCATGAAGGAGGATCAGAAACGTGGACTCCCACACTGCCACATCCTGCTGATACTTGCTCCCGCATGACGTTATTTTCCCGGGTGCCGCACAAACGGCTGCACCGATCGAGATTTAACGGATGTTTATACAAATCGTTTTAAAGAAAAAAAGACTTCAATTTCTGATATTTAGCCTTTTCATTTGGGCCTCCCAATTGAAGCCCCGCCCGTGGGGCGGGTTCCGTTGCTCGTGAGAATTAATGGAATAAGGGGGGATGTGTTCTTCACATTGCGACTTCAGGTATTATATTTCACCTTTTACCTGTGATATTACCCTTTTATGATTAAGACAGTAATATTCAAGTACACAAACATATAAATAAAGAAAAAACAATTATCAGAAATATTGAAATAAAAATTTACCTCTTCCGAAATAGTCGAAGCTTGTGGTACGTCCTTCCTCCTTATTTAATGAAGTTCAGTATATTTATAGAATGGAGGCAAACTGAATAACCCAGAAAGATCAACGGCACTTTCACCAGTATCCATTCGATGAATAACATCTAATTTCACTTTTAAGGTAACATTTTTTATGATACCTCTCCATCAATGTACTGTGCATTAGTGCGAAGCCAAGTCCAGTAGTTCTTTCCGCAATGTTACGATCTCCCGATTTGGTGATTTAGCGATGCGTTCTGGCCTCGTTATCAGTCTTGGTTATTCGGAAAACGCTCTAAAATATAAGGTATGGCTTTTAAAAGCTTATGACTTCCTTCCATCGCATTTTTTTCAGCGTATCTTTTTGTACCCATTTGATGGGGTGGCCATTTTATTTCACCTTTCCATCCCTCCATAAGGAGTACCACCATACTCCATGAAAAAATGATTTTTTGGGATTGGCCATTATTACACAATAAATAATATTGTCATGTCTGTGGGCTCAGCAGTGATATGTAGAGTCAGGAAGATTTGTATAAATTAACATGCTCCGGATGTCGGGTAAGAACCATCACCATATAATAAGTTCTGTTTAGCTGAATGTCGGATAAGTGTATATCTGTCCCCGTCGTGAGGGGGGCTGGGCATGTTAACGAGCTTCGGGCATAAGGATAAATTATCCCTTGTTTGTCTTACCCTATGTGATTTACATCCTTTGTCCTTTATGGCACTGCAATTGACACCAGTGCAGGAAGTGCCCATTAAACCACACACAACAATAAAACCAACCGGAAGCCAGGCATCGGGCACTGGGGCTGATAATCCCGCCTGGCAGGCACACATTGCTCGGGCAGGCCGAGAGCCATGCCCAGAAGGACAGTGATTGGGCGGGGGTTGACAAACAGGAAGGCCGGGGTAAGAAGGGATTCGCTGATTGGCCAGGGCGGAGAAAGAAGGCACTCATCGATTGGTGAAAGAAGGGCGAGCAAGAAGCGGCGCACTGATAGGCGGAGAGCTGTACTAGGCAGTGGTGGCCTGCGGGATGATTGGTGGAGAAGCGCTGATGACATCACAACCGAACGTTAGAATAACTCTCGGACCGACATCTTTCCTCTTGCCCTCCTCTCTTGCCCTGCTCTTGCCCTCCTCTGGTTCCCTTGTTCTTCTCCCTCGCACTCTTGTGCCTGTTTTCGTTCTGGACCTCGGGACGATTGTGCTTGGACCGGCCGTGTTCAGAGACGCCACCAGGAGACGTGCAGAGTTTTGCAGGCGGAAACGACGTGCGGCTTACCGCTGCAGCGTGACGAGGCCTAGTACGAGCGCTGCAGTTCGAACGGGCACAACGAGGCCTAGTTCCCGCCAACGTGCGCGCTTCATGCGCAACGCCGGCCGGACCCATTCGCAGACCCTGACGAGACCTCACCAGTGATCAGAGCTAAGCACACACACACACATAATTTATTTTCCAGCTCTTTCATCCCTTTTGTCTGTGTTTGGTTCTGTGTGTGGGAGCGCTCCATATCGGAATTTAGTTTTATTGCTCGGCGGGTGAAGTACCAACCGAGAATGAAGGTGTGGAGGTTGAAAGAGGTGACAGTAAGGGAGGCATTAAAAGAGAGGCTGAGTGGGGTAGAGGATGATGTGGTTGAGCTTGAAAGTGGTTGGATGTCAATGAAAGCTAGTCTGTTGGGAGCCGTTGGTGAGGTAGGTGGATGGACAAAAGGACCACTGAGGCACTCGGAAACATGGTGGTGGGATGATGAAGTTGGAAAGAGGATTGAAGAGAAGAGGAAGTAGTTCAAGGAGTGGCAGAAGGCGAAGGGTACGGGAGCAGAAACAGCAGAGCATGAAAGTTATAAGGCAGCCAAGAAGGCTGCAAAGAAAGAGGTAGCAAAGGCGCAGGAGGCATGCAGGAAAATGTTCGGAGAACGCGTGGATTCGGAAGAGGGTCAGAGAGCAGTATTTAGGATTGCAAAGCAGATAGCGAGAGAGAGGTGTGATGTGATGGGGGTGAGTTGCTTGAAGGATGAAGTGGGACAAATCGTTGTCGACCCAGATGGAATTAAAGGAAGATGGAAAAGATATATGGAAATGCTGTTGAATACAGAGAATGAGTGGGATGGCAACATAGAGAGTAACCCAGTTTTAGGACCGGCAGAGAAGGTAACTGAGAAGGAAATTGAGGAAGCGATAAAAGCAATGAAGAGTAGAAAAGCGTGAGGGCCGACGGGAGTTGTGGGAGATATGTTGAAGGCAGCAGGAAGTTGGGGTGTGAAGAGAATGACAGAGATCTGTAATCTGGTGGTGAAAGAAGGCCGCATTCCAGTGGATTGGGAACTGAGTACCCTCGTCCCTCTATACAAGGGGAAAGGTGACCCTCTGGAGTGTGGCTCGTACCAAGCGATAAAGTTATTGGAGCATGGAATGAAGGTATTGGAAAGGGTGTTGGAGAGGAGGATAAGGAAGAAAGTGAAGATAGACGAAATGCAGTTTGGATTCATGCCCGGAAGAGGAACTAACATTTATCAAACAAACAAGCAAACAAAGTATATAAAAAGGGGAGCGGCAGACAAGATGGGGAGAGAAGGGGAGGAAGCACACAAACACAACATTTGAGAGCAGGGACATCGGGAGATGTGTGGGAGCGAGAGGGCTTGGGGGGAAGCAGGATAGTTATAAAACGCAAGGACACCAAGGACTTCCAGGAAAGCAGTTGGTATTTCAAAAAAGTGGATTTGGGGTGAAATTAGCGGGGGTAGAAAAGATCAAGGTTTTGGATTGGGAAAGACAAGAGATGGTGGTGAACAGTTCTTTTAAAGACCTGGAGGGAGAAGTGGGATTGAAGAGAGTGGGGGAGTTTGTTCCAGAGGCGTTGGGTTGCAGGCAGATCTTGTGCGACCTGAAGGAATATTTGGGGGACAGAGCACAGAGAGAGCTGGGGGAGCAAGGCCGGAGTGGAGTCGGTAGAAGACAAAGACCACCAACCTGCCTGCAGTGAGTAAGTGAAAGGCCCTCGGAGATAGCGTCATCGCGGGAGATTCCAATGATTCTGAACGCTTTGGTTTCAACAGCGTGAAGACGAGCTAGGTGTGAGGCAGGAGCACCAGCCCAGAGGCGAGAGCAGTACTCCATTGAGCTGCGGATGAAAGCCTTGTTTGTGGTGAGGAGCTCAGGTGTGCCAAGGAAGGACTTCGCACGACGGAGGATGCCCAGTCGGCGACTGGCTTTGGAGGCCAGCTTGGAAATGTGGTTTTCCCAGGAAAGATCATGGCAGATGGTGAGACCCAAAAGCTTGAGTGACAGAACTTCTTGGAGAGGATTATTCAGAAAGTAGATGGGAGGGTTGTCCAGTCGGTCCTTTCGGAGAGACATCGTAAGAGTGTGAGATTTGTCAGGATTGAAAGACATGTTCCACTTGTTTGCCCAGTCTGTGATTTTGTCCAGGTCTGCAGAGAGTGAGGAGGCTGCAGACTGCCGATCTGAGGGATGAGGAATGGAGCGACAGAGAGTAGAGTCATCAGCAAAGAGATTAAGAGGATTTTCAAGAGAGTCAGAGAGATCATTGATGAAGACCAGAAAAAGCACAGGGCCCAGAACACTGCCTTGGGGAACTCCAGCCTGAACAGGAAGAGGAGATGAGAGAAACCCATTCAGGGCCACACGTTGACTACGACTAGAGAGGAAGTCCGCCAGCCATGCATGGAGATTTCCATGGATACCAAAGGAGGAGAGTTTGGTGAGCAGAGCGGGGTGCCAGACCGTATCGAAGGCACGTGATATGTCGAGGGAGACGGCTCTAATTTCCTGTTTGGCATTGAGGACCTCCATCCATTGTTGAGACAGCAGAAGCAGCATGTCCAGAGTAGAGTGACTTGGTCTGAAACCAAATTGATGATCAGAGATCAAGCCATTGGAGAAGAGGAAAGATTTCATATCCGACGCAATGATGGATTCCATGACTTTGCTGATAATTGGGAGAAGGCTGATTGGTCTGTAGTTGCTTGGATCTGTTTTTGCACCTTTTTTGTGTAAAGCGGTGATGTTGGCCGATTTCCAAGCAGATGGCAGTTGACCTTGAGCAAAAGAGAGGGTGAAGAGAACAGAGAGAGGCAGTGAAAGAGTGGAGGGAATAGGATTTTAGGACCCGTGGGCTGATGCCGTCAGGTCCAGTTGCAGAATCAGAGTCGAGGGTTGACAGAAACTTTTCCACCTTGTCAGGAGGAAAGGACACAGAGTCCAGGAGCAGCTGGGTACGACTGGGTACGGTGGGTACAGAGAGGGATGGGTTTGGGACACAAGATTTAGAGGCAAACACAGAGTTGAGGCATTCAGCTTTTTCACGTGCGGAGTCAGCTGTGTCGCCATTTGAGGTAAGGGAGGGGTTGGAGGGGGAACAAACACCAGAAACAGATTTGACCAGACACCACCAGGATTTGGAAGAGGGAGACAGATAAGAGAGTTCGGTCTTGAGAACGGAGAGATATTGTTTCCTGGCTCTCCTGAGGGTGGACACACACTTGTTTCGGGCTTTGTGAAAGGAAATGAGATTTCCTTCTGTTGGATTTGCTTTCCAGGAGACGAAGGCAAGTTGTTTCTGGGCAACAGCCTCACCTCAAGATGCCGTGTACCATGGACGGGAGGAAGGGTATTACAACTGAAGACGAGATGGGATAAATCTGTGCATGAGAGAGCAATTTACTTTGGAAGAATTCCCAGGATGAGTTGATGTCAGAGGTGGTAGAGATGGGAGACCAGTCCTGATGATTGATGGCTGCTTGAAGACCGTGCCAGTTGGCCTGAGTGAAATGCCAGACTCGTCGACGCTGAGCAGGCTCCCTGAGAATGGTAAGAGAGATGTCCACTTTAACAAGCACATGATCAGATGAGCCGATTGGAGCAGAAGAAGAGCAGCAGACATTTTCAGGGAAATTAGTCATAACCACGTCCAGAAGAGAAGATGCTCCGTTGACTGAGATCCGGGTCGGGAAATTGACAGATTGTGTCAGTCCCAGTGAGTCGCAGAAGTCCTTTGCTGAGGAGCCATGGCTGGTGAGAGAGGTACCCACACCCAGCCTACTGGCATGGTGACAATTGAAATCACCACATATGAGGAAGAGAGAGTTGGGATGAGTAGCTAGAAGTTGGTCCATATTATCAGACAGCGAGATGAAGATGGAGTCATCACTGTTTGGTGGACGGTACAACACACATATGAACAAGAGGTGGGAGCGAAGGGGAAGCCGTAGCCAGAGGTATTCCTGGGGGTGAGGTAGAGAGAGTGCAGTGCAGGGCGAGTGAGGAAGAGAGTTTTTGATAAAGATGGCAACCCCACCTCCAGGACGAGGCTCAGGTCTATCATACCGGAGGAGGGAGTAACCCAGGAGAGATACTAAGGAATCAGAGACATCATGAAGGAGGAAAGTTTCTGTTAAACAGATCACGTCTGGTTGGTCAGAAGCAACCTGTATGGAGAGATCAGTTAAGTTTGAACGAAGGCCCCGGATGTTTGAGGTCCACACCATTAATGAAGAGGAAGGGGGAGCATCGGATACAGAACAGGGGGGAGGAGGGGTAGGGTAAAATGTGGAAGAGGAAGGGAGAGCTGTTGAAGGTGTGTCAGAGATTTCAGAATAGCTCAGAGAAAGGGAAGGATGGGGCGGATAAAAGGTTTGATGGTGATTGGGTGAGGCACAATGAGGTGTTATTTGAGGAGGGGGAGAGCGAGGCAGAAGGTAGGGGGAGATGGAGGTGAGAGTTGGAAGGGGGAAGAAGCGGGGAGGACGCTTTGAGGAGGAGGGGTGAGAGGGGGGAAATGGAGAAGAAATTAGGGTGGGGAGATTTGAAAGGGAGGGGTGAGGGGGGAGTTTATGAGGGGATGGGTTAGGGGGGAGTTTAGGAGGGAAGGGACAAGGGGAGGGATTTGAAAGGGATGGGATATGGGGGAGATTTGGAGGGGAGGGGTGAGGGGGGAGTCTAGGAGGGGAGGGGTGAGGGGGAGTCTTGGAGGGGAGGGGTGTGGGGGGAGTTTAGGAGGGAAGGGGCAAGGTGGGAGATTTGAAAGGGATGGGTGATGGGGAGGATTTGGAGGGGAGGGGCAAGGGGGAAGATTTGGAGGGGAGGGGTGAGATTCGATTTCAGAAGGTGTACGATTAATGGGAAACGAACATTTATTGCAAAATGAGTTACTTGTGACCTTCGAGTCAAAAATACGTTTGAGGACGCTGGAGGGAGGGTGGAGTGCAGGAGAGTTTAGGGAATGTCGAAAAGAGGCACTGGAAGAGATGGAATTTTTTTTGGGGATGAATAGATTTGGTGAGCAAGTCGAAAGCAGCCTTTTAAAGAAGAAGAAAAAATAGGTGTTGTAATATATGACAGAATACAGAACTTGAGGGGAAGGTTTAAACATTTTAACTTTTAACAGTGAAAACTATCTGGGGAAATGGGGGAGAAACACGTGGTCGAAGAATGAATAAACGAATAAGATCAACGAATAAGAACAGAGAAGGAAATGTTGTTTTTTTTGTTTGTTTGTTTTTTAGTTGAGATTTTAAACAAGGAAGTAGGCTATGGGGTGAAAAGACTGGGAAAAACAGAGAACAAAGTTATTGGATCACAAACGATGGACCGCTGAGAGAAAAACAAAGCCTCAAAAGACACGACACTAATTAACATGATTTTCTATGCAGGTATGAAAGATTTACACCGAGAATCTTCCTCCGGACACACTATACGTACACACACCATAAAATAAATACAGTTATAACGAAAATACAAATGGGAACAATTACTTAACTTCGATTTCGATGGAGAGCATGGACAGCTGCGAATAAACGAAACCTTGCCGGCAAGACCGGAAGTGGAAGTCACTTGTTAATGTCTGTGTGAACTTTTCATTAATTCTCTGTTTCTCTCCCTCTTTCCCCACCTCTTTCCCCACTGGTACACCTTTATGTAATTGTCTCATTCACAAATGTAAATTGATTGCCAAGAGAGCTTTGTAATTTACTCTTTCCTCTCTCTTTGAGATCCATATCATTATGTTGATGCTGTTTTTATATCCCTCTGATACCTCTACTGACTTTTTTTTTCTGTGAATGATCTTTAGAGGGATCAACAACGACCTTCAGTACGCTTTCCTTTCCCAAGAATGTTCCCACCTCCAACGAGAGATCTTTGCCGCAACAGCGGAAGAGTTACTTAATGAAGTTCATGGATTACAAAAATAATTTGAGTCGTGACCAGGTAAACATGGATATTGACAATGGTGAAAAGACAGACAACGGCACAGAATGCAAGACATCTCAGAAAGATTCCAGCAAGAAGATTCGCCGGAGGAGACGTACTGTTGGGAAATGTCACGAGTGCACGACGTGCAACAAACCATTTAAGTTTAAGTCAGAGCTCCTGAAACACATATGGACACACACTGGTGAGAAGCCGTATAAGTGCACTGACTGCACTAAATCATTTGCAAGTCATTCAAACTGGCAGACACATGTGCGGACACATACTGGGGAGAAGCCGTACGAGTGCCTTTTTTGTAGTAAATCATTTGGGCACCCTTCCAACTTGAATGTTCACATGAGGGGCCATACTGGAGAAAAGCCATTTCAATGCAGTGTGTGTAATAAATCATTTACATTGAATCAGAACCGCCAGAAACACATGAGAATACACACAGGAGAAAAGCCGCACACGTGCTCAATTTGCAAAAAATCATTCACTCAGATCTCGGCTTACCAGGCACACATGAGGACTCATACTGGGGAGAAACCATTTCATTGTAGCTTCTGCAGTAAATCGTTCAGTCAGACCTCGGGCCGCAAGGTACACATGCGGACACACACTGTTGAGAAGCCATATAAGTGCAGTGTGTGCAATAGAAGATTCCTACGTATCTCAAACTGCCAGCGACACATGGGAATACACACAAACATCCACACTGTTGAGAAGCCACACAAGTGCAATGTGTGCAATAGAACATTCAGTGACATCGCACAGCGCCGGGTACACATGAGGACCCACACTGGGGAGAGGCCGTATAAGTGCAATGTGTGCAGTAAATCATTCAATCAAATCTCAAACCACCACGTACATATGAGGATCCACACTGGGGTGAGGCCGTATAAGTGCAATGTGTGCAGTAAATCATTCAATCAAATCTCAAGCCACCACGCACATATGAGGATCCACACTGGGGTGAGGCCGTATAAGTGCAATGTGTGCAGTAAATCATTCAATGAAAGCTCACACCACCATGTACATATGAGGACGCACACCGGGGAGAGGCCGTATAAGTGCAATGTGTGCAATGAACCATACCGTTACCTCTCAAGCCTCCGGACACACATGAGGAACCACCCTGGGGATGAACTGTACAAGTGCAGTGTGTGCAATAAATCATTCAGCTATAATTCACCCTACCAGGCACACATGGTGACCCATGCTGGATAAAGGTATAAGAGAAACGCCAAAATCGAAATCTTAGAGAATTGTCCAAACACCTGTAATCCATTGGCACATCTGCAAAAAGTTCAATATCCCAGGCTGACAAATTCAGAAAAGTACAAACTAAAAGCAATAATTGAAAACGAGACATGGTACTCACGATGACATCACCATCCCATCAAGACGTTGTGACAGTGATAGGTGGAGCAACATGAACTCGAAGAAGAAACGCACCGAGACCTTTAAAACCATATTGCGGAATATTGCAACAAACGAACACAAATTGGAGGCTGCCTGGAGATCAGTGAGCAAAATTTTGAGAAGAGCGAAACTTCACAGCTTGGTCCTTGAAACGTGGTCCTTTACCAAAATGGAGGTGAATACTTTGAGTCCTAGGAGGACTCTGTTCCTCCTTCTGAAACCCAAATGGAGATGATACCCCAATAGAAAGATAGTCTCTTCCAGGGAGATGATCTTTCTCCCACTCCCTGTCCCCTCTCTGTTCTGCTTGGCTCTGACCCCCAAAACACGACGATCGACAGCCAAGTAGATGAACACAGTGTAACCTCCCACAGGAAGTTGGAGGTGACATCCTAACAAACAAAGTCAACAACCTCCTGTATATGGACGACAGAAGAGGTTTAACTCCAAACAATGAATAACTAACAGAACAGGTAAAAGTGGTAAAACGGTACTCTGAAAACATTGAAATGCAATTCGGACAAGGTAAATGTTTCCAACTTCACATAAAAATAAATAATGACCAACAACACAAAAGTCAAGAACTATGCAAGAGCGAAGAAATGAAACATTGTGAAAACACCTCGGGGTGGAATAGGATCACCAAATCGAACACACAAGACAAGAGTCCAAGAATATTTATGCAGAACAACCAATGATGGACAAACTTCTCCCCAAGAAACAAAATCAAAGTTGTAAATCAGCCAATACAACTGTTTGTTGTGCAATGGTTGTTTGTGCAACATAAACAATCATTTCATGCATTGGTTGAACTGACTCCGTTTAAATGTTTCCATATCAACAAATCTGTACAATTTTTATCTTATCGTTATTGTGCTTGTTTACGAATTCATCTTTTTATAACAGTTTCGTTTCTATAACAACAATAATTTTCTTTGAATGACAAAATGCTGTGAATTTTTCGGATGCAAACGAATTAAAATCTTTTTAAAACGCGATTTTCTTTTATTGTCGCCGAGTTTATTATTTCATTGAGCCTGCTCGTGGCTTAACAGATAAGATGGCTGCTTTCAAGGTCCCAAGCCTCTGTTGTGTCATAAATAACATCAGGTGGGTGAACTCAGCCAGTTATCCTTCTGAGGTTGACAAAATGAGTACCAGCTCGAGAAAAATGAGCCATTGGAGTTGTGACCATCCAGGATTGTGCCACCTGGAGAATGACACTACCTCAGCAGCTTGTATCATATGCCTGACGGTCGGAACAGAATGTTTTTTATTAATGGAAGTCAATAGAATTGAAGCGTTCCTGACACGAAAGATGGTTGTTTGTGCACGTTTTTTGTTGCAAGTCACTCTTCTCAGGCAGAAACGTGTGTTTCAAAAAATAGTGTATTTAGCTTGTAAGCAGCAAAACAACACATTGCGCAGGAAACCTTATTAGTGCAAAAACGGTCTTGTTTTCTTAATAGAAGCGTTTGACAAAAAAGCTCTGTCGGGAGTCACTATTTTAGGGCAGAAACGTGTTTTTGTTTATTTTTAACTCAACTAGACTATGTCCAGCTGAGTTTTTGTCGACACCCAGTGTCCGTCTGTCTGTCTGTAAACAATTCGACGTCTACGCTCTAAAAGTCACAAATATTGATTAAATTTGATGAAACTTGTTATGCAGCATCTTTAAGACATAAACTAGTTTGGGATTGCATTTCGGCGTTGCATGCCCAAAAATGGGTGCGACAGGGCGGCCATATTGAAAATCAATTTTTGTCATATTTTTAGCACATATAAACGATGTAGTTTGTGGTTCGATTATGCATATTCGAACCATATTGAGATAGACCAGTTGAGTTCACGTGCCCTGGAACCTCTAGTTTGTATACAGAATCGAGGCTCGTGTAAGAGCTAACACATTGAACATGAAAACATGCACAGACACATAAAACATACAATGGAGGGAGTGGGAGACAAGAGGGGGAGAGAAAGGGAAGCACATGAGCACAACAACAGTAGAGAACAAGGACGTCGGGAGATCTGTGGTCGGGAGAGGGCTGGGGCGGGGCACACGGGTTAAACAAGATGGACACTACAAGGACTTTCAAGAAAGAAAACGGAATTTGAAGGAAGTGGATTTGGAGTCAATTAATGGGGTAGAAAAAAATTAAGGTTTTGAATGGGGGAAGACAAGAGATGGTGGTGAACAGCTGTTTTCAAGACCTGGAGGGAGGAGTGGGATTGAAGAGAGTGAAGGAGTTTGTTCCAGAGGCGGGAGAAAAGAGGAGTGAAGGTGAGCAGAGGGCCTAGATTTTGGCAGTTTAACCATAAGATGGTTGCTGGCAGATCTTGTGCGACCTGAAGGAATATTTGGGGGACAGAGCACAGAGAGAGCTGGGGGAGCAAGGCAGGAGTGGAGTCGGGAGAAGACAAAGACCACCAACCTTCCTGCGGTGAGAGTGAAAGGCCCTCGGAGATAGCTTCATCAAATAGTCTGTATTTAGTTTAAAAAAATAAAATAAACATTACAGAAGAAACCTAGTTCGTGCAAAAACAGTTGTTTTCTTAATGGAAGCATTTTTGACACAAAAGCTTGTGGTTACCTCTGCCCCCTAAGGTGGATGAAGGTTATGTTTTCACCCCTGTCTGTTTGTTTGTTTGTTTGTTACTTGCAAAAATCGAAGATTTTTCAAGTATATTGGTCGGTTGCGTTTGTTATTCTCTGTTTGTTTGTCACTCGCATACAAGTCACAATTCTAAACCGATCGTCATGAAACTTCACCACGTTTTGAGGTCGTCACAATTGAGAAGCATATTGGTTTTGAGGTCAATGGTCATCTGGAGGTCAGATCTCTAAAATCCTCAATTTTCATCCGATTGACTTGAAAATTGAACAGCCTTTGCACATTGTCACTAAATGGGAAACCAACTATTTATGAGGTCAAAAGGTGAAAGGTCAACCCAAGGTCAAACTTCCAAAATCATCAATTTTCATCCGATTGACTTGAAAATTGAACAGCCTTTGCACATTGTCACTAAATGGGAAACTAACTATTTATGAGGTCAAAAGGTGAAAGGTCAACCCAAGGTCAAACTTCCAAAATCATCAATTTTCATCCGATTGACTTGAAAATTGAACAGCCTTTGCACATTGTCACGAAATGGGAAACCAACTATTTTTGAGGTCAAAAGGTCAACTCAAAGTCAAACTTCTAAAATCATGAATTTCAATCCGATTGACCCGAGCTTTGATTAACGCCATCAATTTTAATCTTAATGAAATTGACAATTTGATGTATCCATGGCAATCTTTTGGGGGGTGAAGGGTGGGTTTTGCAAGTATCGTGCTCAGCGTGACGTCTTCTTGTTTGTCTCTGTGAACAAAATATCTCAAAGTCGTGGACGGATTCGGACGAAATTTGGCGGAGACGTTGCGTGTGTGACAACGACGAAATGATTAGATTTTGGTGAAGATCCGGATTTGGATCCGTCTCATAGAATTTTTAAAGTGATTCTTCACCATTGGGAAATCGGGCCAAAAACGATACATAGCAGGACATCTCGAAGTTATGGACGGATTTGGATGAAACTTGGTGGACCGGTTGGGTGTCTGACCAGGACAAATAGATTCGATTTTGGTGAAGATCTGCATACGTATTTGGATATGATAATTTTTTTTTTTTTTACGTGATTCTTCACCATTGGGAGATTGGGCCAAAAACGATACATAGCAGGATATCTCAAAGGGTTATGGACGGATTTGGACGAAACTTGTTGGACAGGTTGTGTGTGTCTCAAGGAAGATTGGATTCGATTTTGGTGAAGATCTGAATATATATTCGGATATGAGAATTATTTAATTTTTAAGTGATTCTTCACCATTGGGATACAGGGCCAAAAACGATGTACAGCAGAATATCTCAAAACGTTGTGGACGGATTTGGACGAAACTTGTTGGTCAGGTTGTGTGTGTGTCAAGGAAGAATGGATTCGATTTTGGTGAAGATCTAAATATGTATTCGGATATGAGAAATATTTAATTTTGTTAAGTGATTCTTCACCATTGAGAGACAGGGCCAAAAGCGATACATAGCAGGATATCTCAAAAAGTTATGGATGGATTTGGATGAAACTTGGTGGACTGGTTGTGTGTGTGACAAGGAAGAATCGATTCGATTTTGATGAAGATCTAAATATGTATTCGGATATGAGAATTTTTTAAGTGATTCTTCACCATTGAGAGACAGGGCCAAAAGCGATACACAGCAGGATATCTCAAAAAGTTGTGGATGGATTTGGATGAAACTTGGCGGAAGGTTGTGTGTGTGACAAGGAAGAATCGATTAGATGTTGGTGAAGATCTCAATGTGGATTTGCATGTGAGTTTTTTTTTTTTTTAATTGATTCTTCACCATTGGGAGATATGGCCAAAAACGATACACAGCAGGATATCCCAAAAAGGTGTGGATGGATTTGGACGAAACTTGGTGGACAGGTTGTGTGTCTGACGTGGACAATTCGATTCGATTTTGGTGAAGATCTAATTATGGATTCTGAGACTAGAATTATTTAATTTTTTATGTCATTCTTCATCATTGAGAGGTAGCCGATCCACGATTGTAACATAAAGGTTCTTTTTATCCTTCTTAGCCTATCCGATCGTGTCCGAGATCATCACCACGTGATCAAGACAAGAATCTGGTATCTGGATCTTCACCAAAGTCGATCCAATTCTTCCTCGTCCCACTCAACCTGTCCACTGAGGTTCCTCCGAATCCGTATACAATATACATAACCTGCGGAGGTAATAATAACTCAAGCGATCGTGAATGGACGTCCCTTTTGTTGTTTTCTTTCTTCGTCCTCCAACTTGGCGGCGGCACACAAATTGCTGACGTCACTAACAACTTCCGTTTGAATTCCGTGGGGATATTTCTTCTGCTTCAACACCGTGAGCCCGTGACCTGGGTGTATCGCGACAGCTGAAGTTATCCAATCTCCCTTTGACCTTCTCTATATCGGAAAGTTTTTTTTTTCCTCAATTTAAAGTGAAAATCTGAAACCGGAATCGTGGGTTTGATCTTGATCCGATCAATCACAGGAAGGGTAAACCTGTTTGTTACTTCCGGTGAATCGAACCACGTGGTTCGCCGACCCAAAATCCAAGAGGTGAAGAACGAGGACGGGATCATGGACCGAGAACTCCTAAACTGCGCTCACGATCCGAGCTCGTCGGGTTCTCATGGAGGAGACGGAGGGGGTCCAGGAGGGGCTGCTGGGATCTGGGGCTTCAGGATCCTGGACGTTCAGGACCATCGTGAAGGAGGGGACGAGCCCGACGTCCTCACAGGTACAGGGACATTGATCTCGTGTGCAGGTAATAATTTCGTGAGTGCACATCTATTTATGACGTACACATGGAGGTTGCTTCTGTGAAGTGAGTTCTCCACGGAAGCTGCAGGTAGGTGTCCCCTCCGACAAGGTCGGACAAGTGTGACGTTCGACTGCACACCGACCGACCAATCATCCGTCCAAGTGCTTTTATATACTCGATTTGTTTTTTTTTCTTTTTTTGTATACAAGATCGAGGCTCGTGAAAGAGCTAACATTAATCACAAAAAGACAAACCGACACACAAAACACAAAAAACAAGGGTAGCGGCAGACAAGATGGGGAGAGAGGGGGAAGGACACAAACACAACATTTGAGAGCAGGGACATCGGGAGGACTTGGGGGGGGGGGGGGGGGTGGGAGAGGAATAAAACATATGAACACTGCAAGGACTCTGGGGTGAATTACCGGGGATAGAAAAGATCAAGGTTTTCGATGGGGGAAGATAAGAGATGGTGGTGAATAGCTGTTTTAAAGACCTGGAGGGAGGAGTGGGATTGAAGGGAGTGGGGGAGTTTGTTCCAGAGGCGGGAGAAAAGGGGAATGAAAGAGTGAAGGTGAGCAGAGAGCCTAGACTTTGGCAGTTTAACCATAAGAGGGTTGCAGGCAGATCTTGTGCGACCTGAAGGAATATTGGGGGGGACAGAGCACAGAGAGAGCTGGGGGAGCAAGGCCAGAGAGGAGTCGGTGGAAGACATAGACCACCAACCTGCCTGCGGTGAGTGAGTGAAAGGCCCTCGGAGTTGACTACATCGCAGGAGATTCCAATGATTCTGAAAGCTTTGGCCTCAACAGCGTGAAGCCGAGCCAGGTGTGAGGCAGGAGCACCAGCCCAGACGGGGGAACAGTATTCCATTGAGCTGTGGATGAAAGCCTTGTATGTGGTGAGGAGCTCAGGTGTGCCAAGGAAGGACTTCGCACGACGGAGGATGCCCAGTCGGCGACTGGCTTTGGAGGCCAGCTTGGAAATGTGGTTTTCCCAGGAAAGATCATGGCAGATGGTGAGACCCAAAAGCTTGAGTGACAGAACTTCTTGGAGAGGATTATTCAGAAAGTAGATGGGAGGGTTGTCCAGTCGGTCTTTTCGGAGAGACATCGTAAGATTGTGAGATTTGTCAGGATTGAAAGACATGTTCCACTTGTTTGCCCAGTCTGTGATTTTGTCCAGGTCTGCAGAGAGTGAGGAGGCTGCAGACTGCCGATCTGAGGGATGAGGAATGGAGCGACAGAGAGTGGTCATCAGCAAAGAGATGGAGAGGATTTTCAAGAGATTCAGAGAGATCATTGATGAAGACCAGAAAAAGCACAGGGCCCAGAACACTGCCTTGGGGAACTCCAGCCTGAACAGGAAGAGGAGATGAGAGAACCCATTCAGCGCCACACGTTGACTACGACTAGAGAGGAAGTCCGCCAGCCATGCGTGGAGATTTCCATAGATACCAAAGGAGGAGAGTTTGGTGAGCAGAGCGGGGTGCCAGACCGTATCGAAGGCACGTGATATGTCGAGGGAGACAGCTCTAATTTGCTGTTTGGCATTGAGGACCTCCATCCATTGTTGAGACAGCAGAAGCAGCATGTCCAGAGTAGAGTGACCTGGCCTGAAAGCAAATTGATGATCAGAGATCAAGCCATTGGAGAAGAGGAAAGATTTCATATCCGAAGCAATGATGGATTCCATGACTTTGCTGATAATTGGGAGAAGGCTGATTGGTCTGTAGTTGCTAGGATCTGTTTTTGCACCTTTTTGTGTAAAGCGGTGATGTTGGCCGATTTCCAAGCAGATGGCAGGTGACCTTGAGCAAAAGAGAGGGTGAAGAGAACAGAGAGAGGGAGTGAAAGAGCGGAGGGAACAGGATTTTAGGACCCGTGGGCTGATGCCGTCAGGTCCAGTTGCAGAATCAGAGTCGAGGGTTGACAGAAACTTTTCCACCTTGTCAGGAGGAAAGGACACGGCGTCCAGGAGCAGCTGGGTACGGTGGGTACAGAGAGGGATGGGTTTGGGACGCAAGATTTAGAGGCAAACACAGAGTTGAGGCATTCAGCTTTTTCACGTGCGGAGTCAGCTGTGTCGCCATTTGAGGTAAGGTAGGGGATGGAGGAGGAACAAACACCAGAAGCAGATTTGACCAGACGCCACCAGGATTTGGAAGAGGGAGACAGATAAGAGAGTTCGGTCTTGAGAACGGAGAGATATTGTTTCCTGGCTCCTGAGGGTGGACACACACTTGTTTCGGGCTTTGTGAAAGGAAATGAGATTTCCTTCCGTTGGATTTGCTTTCCAGGAGACGAAGGCAAGTTGTTTCTTGGCAACAGCCTCACCTCAAGAATCCGTGTACCATGGACGGGAGGAAGGGTATTACAACTGAAGACGAGATGGGATAAATCTGTGCATGAGAGAGCAATTTACTTTGGAAGAATTCCCAGGATGAGTTGATGTCAGAGGTGGTAGAGATGGGAGACCAGTCCTGATGATTGATGGCTGCTTGAAGACCGTGCCAGTTGGCCTGAGTGAAATGCCAGACTCGTCGACGCTGAGCAGGCTCCCTGAGAATGGTAAGAGAGATGTCCACTTTAACAAGTACATGATCAGATGAGCCGATTGGAGCAGAAGAAGAACAGCAGACATTTTCAGGGAAATTAGTCATAACCAAGTCCAGAAGAGAAGATGCTCCGTTGATTGAGATCCGGGTCGGGAAATTGACAGATTGTGTCAGTCCCAGTGAGTCGCAGTAGTCCTTTGCTGAGGAGCCATGGCTGGTGAGAGAGGTAACCACACCCAGCCAACTGGCATGGTGACGATTGAAATCACCACATATGAGGAAGAGAGAGTTGGGATGAGTAGATAGAAGTTGGTCCATATTATCAGACAGCGAGATGAAGATGGAGTCATCACTGTTTGGTGGACGGTACAACACACATATGAACAAGAGGTGGGAGCGAAGGGGAAGCCGTAGCCAGAGGTATTCTTGGGGGTGAGGTAGAGAGAGTGCAGTACAGGGCGAGTGAGGAAGAGAGTTTTTGATAAAGATGGCAACCCCACCTCCAGGACGAGGCTCAGGTCTATCATACCGGAGGAGGGAGTAACCCGGGGGAGATACTAAGGAATCAGAGACATCATGAAGGAGGAAAGTTTCTGTAAAGCAGATCACGTCTGGTTGGTCAGAAGCAACCTGTATGGAGAGATCAGTTAAGTTTGAACGAAGGCCCCGGATGTTTGAGGTCCATACCATTGATGAAGAGGAAGGGGGAGCATCGGATACAGAACAGGGGGGAGGAGGGGTAGCGTAAGATGTGGAAGAGGTGGAAGAGGTAGGGAGAGCTGTTGAAGGTGTGTCAGAGATTTCAGAATAGCTCAGAGAAAGGGAAGGATGGGGCGGACAAAAGGTTTGATGGTGATTGGGTGAGGCACAATGAGGTGTTATTTGAGGAGGGGGAGAGCGAGGCAGAAGGTTGGGGGAGATGGAGGTGAGAGTTGGAAGGGGGAAGAAGCGGGGAGGACTCTGAGGAGGAGGGGTGAGAGGGGGGAAATGGAGAAGAAATGAGGGTGGGGAGATTTGAAGGGGAGGGGCGAGGGGGGAGTTTATGAGGGGATGGGTTAGGGGGGAGTTTAGGAGGGAAGGGACAAGGGGAGGGATTTGAAAGGGATTACTTCTTCGATATGGGGGAGATTTGGAGGGGAGGGGTGAGGGGGGAGTCTAGGAGGGGAGGGGTGAGGGGGAGTCTTGCAGGGGAGGGGTGTGGGGGGAGTTTAGGAGGGAAGGGGCAAGGTGGGAGATTTGAAAGGGATGGGTGATGGGGAGGATTTGGAGGGGAGGGGCAAGGGGGAAGATTTGAAAGGGAGGGGTGATTGGGAAGATTTGGAGGGGAGGGGTGAGATTGGATTTCAGAAGGTGTACGATTAATGGGAAACGAACATTTATTGCAAAATGAGTTACTTGTGACCTTCGAGTCAAAAATACGTTTAAGGACGCTGGAGGGAGGATGGAGTGCAGGAGAGTTTAGGGAATGTCGAAAAGAGACACTGTAAGAGATGGAATTTTTTTTTGGGATGAATAGATTTGGTGAGCAAGTCGAAAGCAGCCTTTTAAAGAAGAAGAAAAAATAGGTGTTGTAATATATGACAGAATACAGAACTTGAGGGGAAGGTTTAAACATTTTAACTTTTAACAGTGAAAACTATCTGGGGAAATGGGGGAGAAACACGTGGTCGAAGAATGAACGAACGAATCAGAACGAATAAACGAATAAGATCAACGAATAAGAGCAGAGAAGGAAATGTTTTTTGTTTTTTTTTTTAGTTGAGATTTTAAAGAAGGAAGTAGGCTATGGGGTGAAAAGACTGGGAAAAACAGAGAACGAAAGTTATTGGAGCACAAAGGATGGACCGCTGAGAAAAACAAAGCCTCAAGGTTGGACACTGTGCAAGGCCTCAAAAGACACGACACGAATTAACACGATTTTCTATGCAGGTATGAAAGATTTACACCGAGAATCTTCCTCCGGACACACTATACGTACACACACCATAAAATAAATACAGTTATAACGAAAATACAAATGGGAACAATTACTTAACTTCGATTTCGATGGAGAGCGAGGACAGCTGCGAATAAACGAAAGCTTGCCGGCAAGACCGGAAGTGGAAGTCACTTGTTAATGTTTGTGTGAACTTTTCATTAATTCTCTGTTTCTCTACCTCTTTCCCCACTGGTACACCTTTACGTAATTGTCTCATTCACAAATGTAAATTGATTGCCAAGAGAGCTTTGTAATTTCCTCTTTCCTCTCTCTTTGAGATCCATATCATTATGTTGATGCTGTTTTTATATCCCTCTGATACCTCTACCGACTTTTTTTTTCTGTGAATGATCTTTAGAGGGATCAACAACGACCTTCAGTACGTTTTCCTTTACCAAGAATGTTCACACCTCCAACGAGAGATCTCTGCCACAACAGCGGAAGAGTTACTTAATGAAGTTCATGGATTACAAAAATAATTTGAGTCGTGACCAGGTAAACATGGATATTGACACTTGTGAAAAGACAGACAACGGCACAGAATGCAAGACATCTCAGAAAGATTCCAGCAAGAAGATTCGCCGGAGGAGACGTACTGTTGGGAAATGTCACGAGTGCACGACGTGCAACAAACCATTTAAGTTTAAGTCAGAGCTCCTGAAACACATACGGACACACACTGGTGAGAAGCCGTATAAGTGCACTGACTGCACTAAATCATTTGCAAGTTATTCAAACTGGCAGACACACGTGCGGACACACACTTGTGAGAAGCCGTATAAGTGCACCAACTGTGGTAAATCATTTGCACTGTATTCAAACTGGCAGACACACGTGCGGACACACACTGGTGAGAAGCCGTATAAGTGCACTGACTGCAATAAATCATTTGCATGTCATTCAAACTGGAAGACACACGTGCGGACACATACTGGGGAGAAGCCGTACGAGTGCCTTTTTTGTTGTAAATCATTTGGACACCCTTCCAACTGCAATGTACACATGAGGGGCCATACTGGAGAAAAGCCATTTCAATGCAGTGTGTGTAATAAATCATTTACATTGAATCAGAACCGCCAGAAACACATGAGAATACACACAGGAGAAAAGCCACACACGTGCTCAATTTGCAAAAAATCATTCACTCAGATCTCGGCTTACCAGGCACACATGAGGACTCATACTGGGGAGAAACCATTTCATTGTAGCTTCTGCAGTAAATCGTTCAGTCAGACTTCGGGCCGCAAGGTACACATGCGGACACACACTGTTGAGAAGCCATATAAGTGCAGTGTGTGCAATAGAAGATTCCAATGTATTTTAAACTACCAGCGACACATGGGAATACACACAAACACCCAGACTGTTGAGAAGCCACACAAGTGCAATGTGTGCAATAGAACATTCAGTGACATTGCACAGATCCGGGTACACATGAGGACCCACACCGGGGAGAGGCCGTATAAGTGCAATGTGTGCAGTAAATCATTCAATCAAATCTCAAACCACCACGTGCATATGAGGATCCACACTGGGGTGAGGCCGTATAAGTGCAATGTGTGCAGTAAATCATTCAATCAAATCTCAAACCACCACGTACATATGAGGATCCACACTGGGGTGAGGCCGTATAAGTGCAATGTGTGCAGTAAATCATTCAATCAAATCTCAAGCCACCACGTACATATGAGGACCCACACTGGGGTGAGGCCGTATAAGTGCAATGTGTGCAGTAAATCATTCAATGAAAGGTCAAACCACCATGTACATATGAGGACGCACACCGGGGAGAGGCCGTATAAGTGCAATGTGTGCAATAAACCATACCGTCACCTCTCAAGCCTCCGGACACACATGAGGAACCACCCTGGGGATAAACTGTACAAGTGCAGTGTGTGCAATAAATCATTCAGCTATAATTCATCCTACAAGGCACACATGGTGACCCATGCTGGATAAAGGTACAAGAGAAACGCCAAAATCGAAATCTTAGAGAATTGTCCAAACACCTGTAATCCATTGGCACATCTGCAAAAAGTTAAATATCCCAGTCTGACAAATTCAGAAAAGTACAAACTAAAAGCAATAATTGAAAACGAGACATAGTACTCATGATGACATCACCATCCCATCAAGACGTTGTGACAGTGATAGGTGGAGCAACATGAACTCGAAGAAGAAACGCACCGAGACCTTTAAAACCATATTGCGGAATATTGCAACAAACGAACACAAATTGGAGGCTGCCTGGAGATCAGTGAGCAAAATTTTGAGAAGAGCAAAACTTCACAGCTTGGTCCTTGAAACGTGGTCCTTTACCAAAATGGAGGTGAATACTTTGAGTCCTAGGAGGACTCTGTTCCTCCTTCTGAAACCCAAATGGAGATGATACCCCAATAGAAAGATAGTCTCTTCCAGGGAGATGATCTTTCTCCCACTCCCTGTCCCCTCTCTGTTCTGCTTGGCTCTGACCCCCAAAACACGACGATCGACAGCCAAGTAGATGAACAAAGTGTAACCTCCCACAGGAAGTTGGAGGTGACATCCTAACAAACAAAGTCAACAACCTCCTGTATATGGACGACAGAAGAGGTTTAACTCCAAACAATGAATAACTAACAGAACTGGTAAAAGTGGTAAAACGCTACTCTGAAAACATTGAAATGCAACTCGGACAACGTAAATGTTGCCAACTTAACATAAAAATAAATAATGAGCAACAACACAAAAGTCAAGAACTATGCAAGAGCGAAGAAATGAAACATTGTGAAAACACCTCGGGGTGGAATAGGATCACCAAATCGAACACACAAGACAAGAGTCCAAGAATATTTATGCAGAACAACCAATGATGGACAAACTTCTCCCCAAGAAACAAAATCAAAGTTGTAAATCAGCCAATACAACTGTTTGTTGTGCAATGGTTGTTTGTGCAATATAAACAATCATTTCATGCATTGGTTGAACTGACTCCGTTTAAATGAGTTTCCATATCAACAAATCTGTACAATGTTTATCTTATAGTTATTGTGCTTGTTTACGAATTCATCTTTTTATAACAGTTTCGTTTCTATAACAACAATAATTTTCTTTGAATGACAAAATGCTGTGAATTTTTCGGATGCAAACGAATTAAAATCTTTTAAAAACGCGATTTTCTTTTATTGTCGCCGAGTTTATTATTTCATTGAGCCTGCTCGTGGCTTAACAGATAAGATGGCTGCTTTCAAGGTCCCAAGCCTCTGTTGTGTCATAAATAACATCAGGTGGGTGAACTTAGCCAGTTATCCTTCTGAGGTTGACAAAATGAGTACCAGCTCGAGAAAAATGAGCCATTGGAGTTGTGACCATCCAGGATTGTGCCACCTGGAGAATGGCACTACCTCAGCAGCTTGCATCATATGACTGACGGGAGGAACAGAATGTTTTTTATTAATGGAAGTCAATAGAATTGAAGCGTTCCTGACACGAAAGATGGTTGTTTGTGCACGTTTTTTGTTGCAAGTCACTCTTCTCGAGCAGAAACGTGTGTTTCAAAAAATAGTGAATTTCGCTTGTAAGCAGCAAAGCAACACATTGTGCAAGAAACCTTATTAGTGCAAAAACGGTCTTGTTAGCCGCGTTGCAGACGCTGGTCATTGAGTGCCCTCTGCTGTTGTTGTTGTTCTTCTTGTTCTTCTTCTTCTTGTTCTTGCAGAGAAGACAAAACCTCAAAGCTCCACCCATTCTGGGAACCATAGCTCCACCCATTCTGGGAGAGGCTTCATATAAACAAATATCCACCATTTTATTAACTCACATAGTAGGGTGCATCAAACGCCCTTAGGTTCTTGGATTTTAATGTCTATTCTCTCAAATGTTACACTTGTTGGTAGAAGTATGTATGCAAAAAATAAATGAAATCAGAGGTGGTCCTGGGTGGCCACCGGCCACTTTTATATATTTAGGGCCATTTTCGGGGCCGCACTATGTAAAAATGTTTGATTTTGTTATTTTACACCCAAACCTAGTCATGTTTGGTATCAAATTGAAGGTCTTGATGAGAGGAATACAAATATAACAATTTTATGCAAAAAACGATGGTTTGATAATTAGTTTGTATTTTTACATGAATGAAATCGGAGGTCTAATCGTGGGTCCCATACTAGTAGTCTAATAATATCCTTTATTTTCTTTCAGATGGCAGATAAGAAGACCAGATTAGCAAGTGCCATTTTTGGTCTTGGCAATGCTTTTACAGAAGCAGATGGTACATTGACAGGAGTCCGCCTCCCAACTTGCCGGCAGGTTCTTCGATGCGTGATGTGGTACATCCAGAAAGAAATATGTGAAGGCAAACAAACTCAGCCACTGAAATGGAAATCTGCCAGCATCGTCCTTATCCAGCTGAAAAAATTCTACACTAAAGCAAATATTCCTATGCTTTCAGACCATCAATGCTGCAAACTAATACTTGACCTTCTTAATGACAATAACAAATTGCGTCAAATACCTGTTTCTCGCCGAGAATCTCCAAGCACTTTGGCTAAGTTGCAAACCATGAATGAACGTCTTGATAAGACCTTTGGTGTATGGACAAAAGATGCAATGACAAACATTAAGAATGAGGAAGATAGAGTATTTTTAGAGTCAATGAAATCTGACAGAGTAGCCTCATTTGGTGGTGTTGACAAGAAGAAAGTTGATAAAGATCATAGAAAAGAAAAACGCCTCTTAGCGGAAGCTTCAAGACGAGAACGTCATGAATCATCCAGTGTACAAGAGATGACAATTAGTTCTGTATGCTCTGATGATAGTGACTCTGCAGATAGCTTGGAAGAAACTGAAGAAGAGGCGATTCCAGAGTTTCAAAGGAAGCGTAGTCACCACAGATCAACATATGCAGGTACATCTGCCTTTATTCCTCATGATATTCTGAAAAGACATTCAGTTGTGTCTGTTGCTACTCGACTAAACATAACTCCTGTTCAACAGGTTGCACTCACCAAAGCTGTAATTCAAGAGGCAGGAGGTGATCCACGTCGTGTGGCCAAGTCGTACTCAACTGCTGATAAGGCTCGACGATCAATAACAAGTGCTATCGCCAAAGATATTCAAGAAAATTGGATCGCCCCAACAGCTGCAACACTTCACTGGGATGGCAAGCAGATACCAACGCTCACAAACAAGAATGTCAAGGAAGAAAGATTGCCAGTGTTGGTTGGGAATGCCACTGATGTAAAGCTACTGGGGGTGGCTAGATATCCTCCTGGAAGTGATAGGTCATCAGGTGACATCATTGCCGAGCACACTTACACGTATCTACATTCATGGAAGTGCAAACAATCAGTTGTCAACTTATGTTTTGACACAACAGCATCAAACACTGGACACGTTACAGCTGCCTGTGTTACCATTCAATCAAAACTGGACCGTGCTCTTCTGTGGTGTGCATGTCGCCATCATGTTGGAGAGGTAATCCTGGATCATGTGTTTGACGTTCTCAAAATTGAGGCATCAAAGTCTCCAGAAGTATCTTTGTTCCAAAAATTCCAGAAGAATTGGGAACGCATATCGCATGCAAAGAATGAAAGTTTAACCAAAATTGACATTTCCATGTACAATGACTATGCACAACAGCTGCTTTTATCCTGCAAAAACAAGGTTTTAAGCACAATCCGCACAAGCGCTTCATACTGTAGGGAAGACTACAAGGAAATGGCACAACTCTGCCAGGTAGTCCTCGATGATGATGTCACAAAACAAGGAACACTCCACAGACCAGGGCCATGCATAAAGCAAGGTGGATGTCAAAGATTCTTTATTCCATCAAAATATGCCTACTTGAAGAGCAAATTTCTCTACTACCTCGAGGAACTGTAACAACACAACATCAACAGAAAAAACTGAAGGAGTTTGTTGTTTTTGTTGTTTATATTTATTGTGATTGGTGGCTCATATGTCAGTCTGCTTCAAATGCCCCATGGTTTGATTTGTGCTTTTACAAGACTCTGCTCAACTATAAAGCTGTCAACTCAACCATTTCAGTCAGCGCTGTGAAAGCCTTTGATAGACATTTGTGGTATTTAACCCCAGAACTGGTTGTTTTGGCACTGTTCAGCAATGCAATTCCTCAAAAGGATCGTCGTGCCCTTGCAGATGTGTTACTGGCCATACAACCAGATGAAATGCCAAGCACTCCAAAACACCGCTACGGTTCTGGATATGGCAAACCGTCATTTCCAAAAATTACAGAAGCGACAACCCTGGCTGATCTTGTGAACGAGGACTCGTGGTTTACAGTAAACCTTCTTCACCTAGATATGACCTTCCTAACAGAGGATGTTGACACTTGGCAGAACAATGAGCACTTCAAGGCAGCCAAGTCCATTGTGGATGGGCTTAATGTTGTGAATGACCCTGCGGAGAGAGCAGTAAAGCTCGCAACTGATTTTGTCTCAACTGCAAGAAGAGAAGACCACTTCCAAAATCTTCTTCAAGTGGTTGAATGTGACCGCAAAGCGAGGCCAAATTTGCGGAAACGAGCAAAGTTGGAGTAGTGACATTGGCGTTGTGCTTAATACATTTTCAAACTTTTAATCAATGAAAGTACAATACTACAACACTGTACTACAACTTTGTAATATGAAGAACGATTTTGGTTAATTTTACATTGACATGTAAGGTTGTTTTAACTGTTTGATATTAGGCATTTAGTAAAAGGAGGACTTTACTTTTGTATATAGGTATAATGGTTAATTTTACATTATCATGTAGTTAATTTTACATTATCTTGTAAAGTAGTTTAGCTGTGGCCCTAAATGGCCCTAAATATATAAAAGTGGCCGGTGGCCACCCAGGACCACCTCTGATTTCATCTATTTTTTGCATACATACTTCTACCAACAAGTGTAACATTTGAGGGAATAGACATTAAAATACAACAACTTTTTGAAAATCATGGGGCGTTTGATGCACCCTATCACATAGCTTTGAGGCCTGTTTTGTAGGCCCGTGGTGTCTTCCTCTCTCACACAGTTTTATTTCAAATCAAATTCGATATATCATTTCATTTTTCACAGTCGCTAACATAGTTTTAGACTCGGTTGAAAAAAAACGGGAAGAAAATCCGATGAAAGTTGCCCTTTATAGAACGAAATGAATTCTCAAAGGCCTGTAACTTCAAGTCCTTGAGATTTTTTTTTTTTAAATCGCGGCATGGTCAGTCATACACCGCCCGAAATAACAGACGGGAAAATGCCGAGATATATTAAAAATTCGTCGCCACACACGGGAAATTGCCGAGATATATTTTCACTTTGCACAAAAATAACATCAAGTAATCGAATCAATAGGAATGTCCTGTGCCTATAACATCGACGTTATAGGCACAGCTGCATCTAGGCATTGTGTAACATCGACGCGGCTTTTGTTTTAATAAAAACTTTTTGTACTTGTTTTTTTAAAAGAAGCGTTTGACACAAAAGCTCTGTCGGAAGTCACAATTTTAGGGCAGAAACGTGTTTTTGTTTATTTTTAACTCAACTAGACTATGTCCAGCTGAGTTTTTGTCGACACCCAGTGTCCGTCTGTCTGTCTGAAAACAATTCGACGTCTACGCTCTAAAAGTCACAGATATTGATTAAATTTGATGAAACTTGTTATGCAGCATCTTTAAGACATAAACTAGTTTGGGATTGCATTTTGGCGTTGCATGCCCAAAAATGGGTGCGACAGGGTGGCCATATTGAAAATCAATTTTTGTCATATTTTTCGCACATATAAACGATGTCGTTTGTGGTTCGATTATGCATATTCGAACCATATTGAGATAGACCAGTTGAGTTCAGGTTCCCTGGAACCTCTAGTTTGTATACAGAATCGAGGCTCGTGTAAGATCTAACACATTGAACATGAAAACATGCACAGACACATAAAACATACAATGGAGGGAGTGGGAGACAAGAGGGGGAGAGAAAGGGAAGCACATGAGCACAACAACGGTAGTGAACAAGGACGTCGGGAGATCTGTGGTAGGGAGAGGGCTGGGGCGGGGTACACGGGTTAAACAAGATGGACACTACAAGGACTTTCAAGAAAGAAAACGGAATTTGAAGGAAGTGGATTTGGAGTCAATTAATGGGGTAGAAAAGATTAAGGTTTTGAATGGGGGAATACAAGAGATGGTGGTGAACAGCTGTTTTAAAGACCTGGAGGGAGGAGTGGGATTGAAGAGAGTGAGGGAGTTTGTTCCAGAGGCGGGAGATTTTTTTTTGTATACTGAATCGAGGCTCGTGAAAGAGCTAACATTTATTTCACAAACAAATCAACGAGAGAAACAAAATATACAAAAAGAGGGAGCGGAAGACAAGATGGGGAGAGAAGGGGAAGCACACAACCACAACATTTGAGAGCAGGGAGAAGTGTGGGAGGGAGAGGGCTTGGGGGCAGGAGGCGTGGGAAGGGGGGGGGGGGGGCTGGCAAAAGAGGAATGAAGGAGTGAAGGTGAGCAGAGAGCCCAGATTTTGGCAGTTTCACCATAAGAGGGTTGCTGGCAGATCTCGTGTGACCTGGAGGAATATTTGGGGGACAGAGCCCAGAGAGAGCTGGAGGAGCTAGGCCGGAGAGGAGTCGGTAGAAGACAGAAAGACCACCAACCTGCCTGCGGTGGGTGAGTGAAAGTCCCTCGGAGATAGCTTCATCAAATAGTCTGTATTTAGTTAAAAAAACAAGTACAAAAAGTTTTAATTAAAACAAAAGCCGCGTCGATGTTACACAATGCCTAGATGCAGCTGTACCTACAACGTCGATGTTATAGGCACAGGACATTCCTCTTGATTCGATTACTTGATGTTATTTTTGTGCAAAGTGAAAATATATCTCGGCAATTTCCCGTGTGTGGCGACGAATTTTTAATATATCTCGGCATTTTCCCATCTGTTATTTCAGGTGGTGTATGACTGACCATGCCGCGATTTAAAAAAAAAAATCTCGGCAATTTCCCGTGTGTGGCGACACGTGAACGAAGCTATGCTCCTCTCTCCACATTATTGTGACGACGTATAAATTAAATATTTCATCGTGACGATTGTCATCAAATGGACGAATTTTTAATATATCTCGGCATTTTCCCGTCTGTTATTTCGGGCGGTGTATGACTGACCATGCCGCGATTAAAAAAAAAAAAATCTCAATGGACTTGAAGTTACAGGCCTTTGAGAATTCATTTCGTTCTCTAAAGGGCAACTTTCATCGGATTTTCGTCCCGTTTTTTTTCAACCGAGTCTAAAACTATGTTAGCGACTGTGAAAAATGAAATGATATATCGAATTTGATTTGAAATAAAACTGTGTGAGAGAGGAAGACACCACGGGCCTACAAAACAGGCCTCAAAGCTATGCGAGTTAATAAAATGGTGGATATTTGTTTATATGAGGCCTCTCCCAAAATGGGTGGAGCTATGGTTCCCAGAATGGGTGGAGCTTTGAGGTTTTGTCTTCTCTGCAAGAACAACAAGAAGAAGAAGAACAACAACAGCAGAGGGCACTCTATGACCAGCGTCTTGCGACGCGGCTAACAACAACAGATTACAGAAGAAACATTCGTGCAAAAACAGTCTTGTTTTCTTAATGGAAGCATTTTTGACACAAAAGCTTGTTGTTCCCTCCGCCCCCTAAGGTGGATGAAGGTTATGTTTTCACCCCTGTCTGTTTGTTTGTTTGTTACTTGCAAAAATCGAAGATTTTTCAAATATATTGTTCGGCTGCGTTTGTTATTCTCTGTTTGTTTGTCACTTGCATACAAGTCACAATTCTAAACCGATCGTCATGAAACTTCACCAGGTTGTAGAGGTCGTCAAAATCGAGAATCCTATTGATTTTGAGGTCAAAGGTCATCTGGAGGTCAGATTTTTAAAATCCTCAATTTTCATCCGATTGACTTCAAAATTGAACAGCCTTTGCACATTGTCACGAAATGGGAAACCAACTATTTTTGAGGTCAAAAGGTCAACTCAAAGTCAAACTTCTAAAAAAATTGAACAGCCTTTGCACATTGTCACGAAATGGGAAACCAACTATTTTTTGAGGTCAAAAGGTCAACTCAAAGTCAAACTTCTAAAATCATGAATTTCAATCCGATTGACCCGAGCTTTGATTAACGCCATCAATTTTAATCTTAATGAAATTGACAATTTGATGTATCCATGGCAATCTTTTTGGGGGTGAAGGGTGGGTTTTGCAAGTATCGTGCTCTGCGTGACGTCTTCCTGTTTGTCTCTGTGAACAAAATATCTCAAAGTTGTGGACGGATTCGGACGAAATTTGGCGGAGATGTAGTGTATGTGACAAGGACGGAATGATTAGATTTTGGTGACGATCCGGATTTGGATCCGACCAATAGAATTTTTAAAGTGATTCTTCACCATTGGGAGATATGGACAAAAACGACACATCGCAGGATATCTCAAAACGTTGTGGATGGATTTGGACGAAACTTGGTGGTTTAGCGGTTGCCGAAGACGATAAGAAGAGGCCATTTCGTTGGGTACAAAAGGTTGTTTATTGTACAGAAATCTCCAGCAACTGCTCGCGAACGGAAGTCGTAACGGCTTATGTAAAACCAAAAACCCTCTTCGGAGGGCGTGGCTCCAACAGCCGCGCGTGCGTCACGACGACACAACCAAACGCCCGTGTGCGTGGGCTAGAACAAACCCATCGTAATGGTAACCGTCACATGCGGATAAGTGAACAAGGTAACCGCGACATGTGCATAAGGTAACCACTACAGTGGACAGGTTGTGTGTCTGACGTGGACAATTCGATTTTGGTGAAGATCTAATTATGGATTCTGATACTAGAATTATTTAATTTTTACGTGATTCTTCATCATTGTGAGGTAGCCGATCCACGATCGTAACATAAAGGTTCTTTTTATCCTTCTTAGCCTATCCGATCGTGTCCGAGATCATCACCACGTGATCAAGACAAGAATCTGGTATCCGGATCTGGATCTTCACCAAAGTCGATCCAATTCTTCCTTGTCCCACTCAACCTGTCCACTGAGGTTCCTCCGAATCCGTACACATAACCTGCAGAGGTAATAATAACTCAAGCGATCGTGAATGGACGTCTCTTTTGTTGTTTTCTTTCTTCGTCCTCCAACATGGCGGCGGCACACAAATTGCTGACGTCACTAACAACTTCCGTTGGAATTCCGTGTGGATATTTCTTCTGCTTCAACACCGTGAGCCCGTGACCTGGGTGTATCGCGTCAGCTGAAGTTATCCAATCTCCCTTTGACCTTCTCTATATCGGAAAGTTTTTTTTCCTCAATTTAAAGTGAAAATCTGAAACAGGAATCGTGGGTTTGATCTTGATCCGATCCCGAGCAATCACAAGAAGGGAAAACCTGTTTGTTACTTCCGGTGATTCGAACCACGTGGTTCGGCGACCCAAGAGGTGAAGACCGAGGTCCGGATCATGGACCGAGAACTCCTAAACTGCGCCCACGATCCGAGCTCGTCGGGTTCTCATGGAGGAGACGGAGGGGGTCCAGGAGGGGCTGCTTGGATCTGGGGCTTCAGGATCTTGGACGTTCAGGACCTTCGTGAAGGGGGGGACGAGCCCGACGTGCTAACAGGTACAGGTACATTGATCTCGTGTACAGGTAATAATTTCGTGAGTGCACATCTATTTATGACGTACACATGGAGGTTGCTTCTGTGAAGTAAGTTCTCCACGGAAGCTGCAGGTAGGTGTCCCCTACCCGCCCCTCCGACAAGGTCGGACAAGTGTTGTTAGACTGAACACCGACCGACCGATCATCCGTCCATGTGCTTTTACATACTCGATATTTCATAAACCGTTGGCGTTGAACATTTAGCTTTCAAATTACAGGTGTCTATTCCTAATGACATATTATCTCAACCTGAATTGGCGACGGTGATTGGCTGAATAATGTTTAATTTCAATTAAATAGTGACCAAACATAACGCGGTTAGCTGGGTGACGAAATGTCTATTAATTACGTACTGTTGGAAAATACCTTTTGACCCCTTCGGACTTAGAGCTTAGACCTTTGAAGACCCTTTAAGTTCCCCAAGACCCTTAAGACCACCAAGATCCCGAAGGACCAGAAGACCCTTAAAAACCCTGAAAATCCAGAGGACCCAAAAGACTGTGAAGACCTAAATGACCACAAAACTCCCTAAGACCCAAAGGACTTTTAAAGACCCCAAATACTCTTAAAGATCCAGAGAAGCCAAAAGACCCCAAAGACCATCAAAGACCCTTAACGACCCAGAGGAACCAAAAGACCCAAAATACCTTGAGGACTCAAAATATCCCAAAGACCCTGAGGACCCAAAGGACCCTTCAATATCCCGAAGACCCAAAAGACACAGAGGACCTTGAAGACACAAATACCCTGAAAACCATTAAAGACCACAAGGACCCTTAAAACCCCAAAGACCCATAAGATGCTTTCGACCCACTAAACCAGCTTGGACCCTTGAGCATTTTGAGCTTCACATCACATGGACCTTTTTAGATTACAAATAAATTACATCTATCTATAATTCCAGTAATCTCTGTACGTTTGTACGTTTGTACGTCTGTACGTCTGTACGTCTGTACGTTTGTCTGTGACCGCTGTTTCTCGACAACTACCGGTCCGATATACTTGAAACTTGCCAGGTATATTGCTGGGGACCCGAGGATGTGCCTTTTCAAGGTTTGAAATTAATCGGACAAGTACTTACCGAGCTATGGCGATTTAGCCGTTCGCCGTTCGCTTTGCCGTTGCGAATGGACCAAACCATTCATGTAAATAGAGGGGGGGGGGGGGGGGGTTCTGTGGTCGTTCGCTTTGGCTTTGCGAATGGACCAAACCATTCATGTAAATAGAGGGGGGGGGGTTCTGTGGTCGTTCGCTTTGGCTTTGCGAATGGACCAAACCATTCATGTAAATAGAGGGGGGGGGGTTCTGTGGTCGTTGCGAATGGACCAAACCATTGTTTTTTTTTTGCAGTTTTTTTTTTTTTTGCAGTTTTTTTTTTTTTGCAAGGAACGGGCACCCACGTACGGGCACGTCCTAGCTTATATATAGTACGGGCATGCCCTAGTCTATCTATAATTCCAGTAATCTCTGTACGTTTGTACGTTTGTACGTTTGTACGTCTGTACGTCTGTACGTTTGTCTGTGACCGCTGTTTCTCGACAACTACCGGTCCGATATACTTGAAACTTGCCAGGTATATTGCTGGGGACCCGAGGATGTGCCTTTTCAAGGTTTGAAATTAATCGGACAAGTACTTACCGAGCTATGGCGATTTAGCCGTTCGCCGTTCGCTTTGCCGTTGCGAATGGACCAAACCATTCATGTAAATAGAGGGGGGGGGGGGGGTTCTGTGGTCGTTCGCTTTGGCTTTGCGAATGGACCAAACCATTCATGTAAATAGAGGGGGGGGGTTCTGTGGTCGTTCGCTTTGGCTTTGCGAATGGACCAAACCATTCATGTAAATAGAGGGGGGGGGGGGGTTCTGTGGTCGTTGCGAATGGACCAAACCATTGTTTTTTTTTTGCAGTTTTTTTTTTTTTTGCAGTTTTTTTTTTTTTGCAAGGAACGGGCACCCACGTACGGGCACGTCCTAGCTTATATATAGTACGGGCATGCCCTAGTATAAATAATATCACCAATATTACAAATAAATTACAAATAAATAATATCACCAATATTACAAATAAATAATATCACCAATATTACAAATAAATAATATCACCAATATTACAAATAAATTACAAATAAATAATATCACCAATATTACAAATAAATAATATTGTAATGGCTTTAAGAATAAAGGCAACCCCCCTTTAGTTAGTTGCACCATAACATGTCGCCTTGCTTTAGTTCAGTTATTTGTTATTAAATGTTAAGTATAGTCTCCTTCCCAGTGTTCGTATGTGTTGAGACAGGTAAGTAACGGAAGGCCTCATTGGGCCTGGAATGCCATGTGCTGGGCCTAGAGCAAGTCGAGGAGGCCCGAGGGAGGAGCCGGAGGGAGTGGCTGGCAAGCAGCAAACAGCCAATGGGAGCTAAAGGGGAGTGGCCAACAACAGCAGCCAATGGGAGCTAAAGGGGAGTGGCCAGCAACGGCGGCCAGGGGAGGCCCTTGGAACATTCTGGTGGGCTATAAAACCCGGCCCGGATCCCCGATCTCTCTCTCAAGCTCTGTATGGTCGAAGTCTGAGCAAGAAGCTGTCAGCGCTCTCTCTCATTTTGGATCTCATTAACTCATTTTGGATCCATCTCGGTAATTTTGGCCAAAAATTTGCCTGATCCCAGTTCAACTCGGAATTCGGATAAATGTCTATTCTATAATCCATATATAAAAGGAGCCACGTTTCTCCAACTAAAGGGTTTATGCTGTCATTGAATAATAAAAATGGTACCATTGGAAAGGTAGTATCATGTTGAATGTGATTGTTTGGTTGGATTGTGATTGTTTGGCGGCTTGTTTGGTTGTTTTGGCAACTAGCAGGAGTACCCGGGGGGGGGGGGGGGGGGGGGGGGGGGGGGGGGACATATACTACAAAAACATATTCTGGGGTGCTGGAGGGGGGCTTTGACAGGCCCCTCTGTTTTGGGGGAAGAGGTGGGGAGGGAAGGAGGAAAAATGTACCATGCAAAGAGTGCTTCATAACCTCAGTGTTGCACAAGTAAAAAAAGGAAATTGTTATGCACTCTGCCACCATCACCAGGTGGCACAACACGATACACATTTACATAGATAATTTACGCCCTTCTCCCGGTCCCCCACACCCCCGCATGAGGCCGTGGCCACATAGCCAATGTTACCCCCGAGACAAATTTGTATTTGTATTTGTACCCTGAGTAAAGTATGAAAGTGTTTATAGCTGGAGTAGCCGGCGTTGCTCAAGCGAAAAATAAACATTAACATATTTGAAATGAGGGCAAATATAATGGAAAAGCAATTACATCCAAATCAGAATCCATCACAAATGTCAAATCATCATTTTACCTTTTCATTGAATATCTGCTGCTGAATGTGGCGTTCATCACGTTTCTGAGTTAAGTATGATGACGTTCAGGAAGAAGAAGAAGCCTTCCCACCAACTTTGACCACTTCGGAATTGTTTTATTATTTGTGTTCAAATGTCTGGTGATTGTTTTGTATTTATTTGTGTGAACATGTACTTGTAAATAACTGTCATTAATCAAAAAGGTTTAGGCACTATAGAGCAAAAAAAAATTTAAGCCAAAAAAAACAAACAAGAAAAATTTTCAAACTTTCTTTTTGCCGAAAACATTCCCAGCACTCACTGATGAACCTCTGAAAGTTTGACGAAGATCCGTTCAGCTATCTTTGAGAAAAATGGCGACACACAGACCAACGGCTCTCTTATATAGTAGACTAGCAGAAGTACCCGGCATTGCCGGGCGGGGGAGGGGAGGGGAACGGGGACGAGGGGAGAAGAGGGGGGGAGGGGAGAAGAGGGGGAGAGGGGAGAAGAGGTGGGAGGGGGAGAGGGGAAAAGAGGGGAGAAGAGGGGGGAGGGGAGAAGAGGGGGGAGGGGAGAAGAGGGGGGGAGGGGAGGAGGGGGGATGGGGAGGGGAGAAGAGGGGGGGAGGGGAGAAGAGGGGGGAGGGGAGAAGAGGGGGGAGGGGAGGAGGGGGCGAGGGGGAGGGATGGGAGGGGGAGAGGAGTGGGGGGGTGGGGAGGGGGGTGGGGAAGGGGTAGGGCAGAAAGGAAGGGGTAGGGGGAAAGGGAGGAGCACGGGGGAAAGGGAGGGGGAGGGGATGGGGAAGGGGTGGGGCAGAAAGGAAGGGGTAGGGGGGAAAGGGAGGGGCATGGGGAAAGGGAGGGGGAGGGGGTGGGGAAGGGGTAGGGCAGAAAGGAAGGGGTAGGGGGGAAAGGGAGGGGCAGGGGAGGGGGAGGGGAGGGGAGAGGGTAGGGTGGAGGGGGAAGGGAGGGGGAAGTGTAGGGGGAGGGGAGGGGGAGCGGGAGGGAGGGGGAGGTGGGAAGGGGAGGGGAGGGATACAGATGGTTACTGGCAATTGATCACATCCACAAATGATGTAATCCACACAATTTATGTACTTTACATAACGTTAATAGGAATACATGGCCGTGTAGATGGGAAATACAGTTTGTTTGAAATAAATCACAAATATCAGATGAAAGTGAAAAAAAACCTATGTGGTGTGAATGGCAATGTTCCTCGCTGAAATGTGAAAAAACTGAATTACGTGCGAATGCATAACTGTGAGATTATGGCGGCAAAGTTGGAACATCACGTGATCGCTCTGAGCGAATCAGCGCGCTGCTCTGCGACCAGCTGAGATTCCGTGTATAATGTTCCTCGCTGAAATGCGCTGAGGTAAATATGAATAAAAAATTCGATATATTTTCACTTTTATGTTTTGGCTAACTCGCTCGCGAACCTGACGAAGATCCTGAGCAAGGATCGCTATGTTATGCTAACGCTACGTTAGCTACGCTACGTTACGCTACGTTCGCTACATTATGGCTAAAAATATGGATCTAAAGATGAAAGAAAAAAAAACCTATGTGGTGTGAATGGCAATGTTCCTCGCTGAAATGTGAAAAAACTGAATTACGTGCGAACGCATAACTGTAAGATTATGGCGGCAAAGTTGGAACATCACGTGATCGCTCTGAGCGAATCAGCGCGCTGCTCTGCCATTCCGGTCATAATATTCCTCGCTGAAATGCGCTAAGGTAAAAATATGGTTAAAAAACAATATGAAATAAATTTTTAGGTCGACCATGTTCGTACCAGGCTCAATGGCCATGTTTGTGCCAAATATCAAGTTCGTGAGCCTCTCCGTTTAAGAGTCTATCGGTAACATTACACACACACACACACACACATAAACTGTGTTTTATATATAAAGATAATAAATCAATCAATTTGTTCACAAAGGTGCCTAATTTAAAAGCCTCTTCCTGTGTCTGAAGACAAGAATAACAAGAAGCGCTATTGGTGTGTTCACACGGTGGTTTGAATGGAAACATTTATTAGCACCTGACCGACATGGACCAAATTTGGTACGGTACATCAGAGCATAAAGGTCTCATGGGGCTGTGCTCCCCATCCAGATCCACATCCGATAAGAGGCTGAAAAAGGGGGGTTTTGCCTCAAATACAGTTAATTTATTTTAAAATCTTCTCAAAAGCTGTGGGGAAATAGCCTTTGACCCCACGGCACTATTTTTAAAAATTGCTGGCACCATACAAATTGTAAATTGCTCGGGTTTCCTGAATCAGAAAAACTATGGTGTGAGGTCTTCATTGCACATTTAGTGGTGTCTTTGGCCCAATTAAGACACGGAATCAGTTTGTCGTTTTGTTATACTTACACGTTATACTTATACGTTTTGTTAGACATATTTGGGGTGGGGGTAGAAATCTTGTATGTTTTTGGTGTTCCTTAAGAAATTTTCTGAAGTGTACCTACAGATAAAACGTTATGCGACAATGTAAAAAAAAAAAAAAAAAAATCCAACATGGCCGCTACTATGTCAGAATGACCTAATTTTGCAAAAGTTCACACTAGTCAACAACAACAACAACAACAACAGGCATTTTAAGGCCATTTTCCCTGCTAGAGCGGGGGTTAGCCTTGCGGTCCCCATGACAATCTTCTCCATTTTGCCCTATTTTCTGCAGGGGGTCATCGACTGTAGTCATTAAAAAAAAATTCTCACAATAAAGATTGATGTGAAAAACATTGTTTACTAGATAATATAATTTATAACTCTTTCTTGTTATTTCACACTCGATTATGCACCTGTCCAAACCCCCTCCACGCCCCACAAACAACAACACAACCCCCAAGAGATGTGCTCTGTATAATACGACGGTCAGTGTCTGTGCATGTCCACCTCCATAATGTCCAATGTTTTTACACAGCGTTGTTTAATTTGATACAGTTCCCATGTAACAATAATTGGATCTAAATGCTGAACACCACCTGTATTAGATCATCAAGGTCATGCTCTGCGCTAACATTTGATATTGTGCAGGTAAAATGGGTCCAACAGAAGCTGGATGTCTCTCTGGTAACGCTCATCGTACTTCAAATGGCATCCAGGTGAAGGAAGACCTGAGTGAAGTTTCTCGCTCTGCACAAAGTGAGTATGGTGAGGCTTGTGAAGTTCAGAAGAGTTCTTTGGATTATTTCCATATTTTATTCCATTACTAGCAAAGAACCCATCAGTGACAATTCTAAATTTAAGGTCTTCTATGGTACAGGTACAGGTGATACTAGACTACTAGAGAGTTCATCGAACAGTTTACCCCACGTAGTCTTGAGAAAAAAGACACGGGAAAGGTTGTTTAACTACCAGGTATGCAGATCGGGTAAACAAATGATCTCACTCCTCTCTGCACATGTGCGGTAGTGATAAATTCAGAGCCAAAGTATGGTAAAACAGCAAACTTATCTTCCTGTTCATGTTCCAATTTGTGTTTAAAATATAACATTCAATTTAAATAAGTTGTTCCTTCATCATAAATTACTAAGACAGACGGAGGGATATGTACCAATTGCTTTTCACTTTGCCAGCGCGGGGTAAAACAAAAAAAGGACTGGGAGCAATGACTGGTGAAGGAAGCAACGGAATGTCGTGTGAGAACGTGGCGACTGGTGAGTCAGAGAACAACATGCACAATTTGTGCAACTCATTCGCAGGAAAGAGACGCTGCGAGTCCAACAAAACCATTAGGTGCGTCACACAATCGAAGAATCCACGTGTCCGACACATCGATTGAGAAACGTCTGTCAAAGGAACACTTGAATGTACACAACACTGCAAGATGCGGCGTACATTGGCACCTCCGCCAGATTCAACAGTTTGTTTTGTATCACATGGGATCTGATCCAGATCCATACCTGAACCAACATCGAATCGACTTGTTCTCGACATTTAACCAACTCATCCACCAAGTTTTGTCATAATCGGTCCCCAACCTTTTGAGATATTGTGCTATATATCGGTTTTAACTCATGGGTGAAGAATCGCTTAAAAAAATAATAATTCGGATATCCAGATCCAGTTTCGGATCCTCAATAAAGTCAAATCGATTCAAACTTGTCACACACCCAGCCTCTCCAAGTTCCATCCAAATCCGTTCACAACTTTTTGAGATATCGTGCTATACATCGTTTTTTTTCCCCCTATCTATCAATGGTGAAGATTCAGATGAAAAATTATCGGACCCAGATCCATATCCGGATATTCACCGGAATCTAATAATTTCGTCCCTGTCACACACCCAACATCTCCACCAAATTTCTTCTGAATCCGTCCACAGCATTTTGAGATATCCTGTTCACAGACAAACAGACAGGGGTGAAAATATAATTTCCATCCACCTTCGATGGTGGAGGTAAACATATACACGTGTATATGTATATGTTTGTGTGTGTGTATATATATATATATATATATTGTTGCGGATCTCCAAAACGTCGGCCTTCCCCTTATTAAGGGGGGATTAATCCTCTTGTCCTTTTACTGGCCGACGCGACCCCGGGGCTATCACGTTCCTTCCGGTCGGTGTTAAATAGGGTTGTTGGTCGAATTAGTCCGATTACCTAAGTACTAACACCGGCCGTGAAGCAAGGAAAATAACCCCACCCAAACCACGGCGTTAGTGGACACGCCGAGTGAAGCGAGCCGCGATCCGGGCCGTTAGCAGGTACTAAACCCGATTCAAGCGGTTGTCATTCGTGCCACGCTTACCCAATTGCACTGCTAGGCAGAGAGCTGTACAAGGCAGTGGTGGCCTGCGGGATGATTGGTGGAGAAGCGCTGATATCACAACCGGACGTTAGAATAACTCTCGGACCGACATCTTTCCTCTTGCCCTCCTCTCTTGCCCTGCTCTTGCCCTCCTCTGGTTCCCTTGTTCTTCTCCCTCGCACTCCTGTGCCTGTTTTCGTTCTGGACCTCGGGACGATTGTGCTTGGACCGGCCGTGTTCAGAGACGCCACCAGGAGACGTGCAGAGTTTTGCAGGCGGAAACGACGTGCGGCTTACCGCTGCAGCGTGACGAGGCCTAGTACGAGCACTGCAGTTTGAACGGGCGCAACGAGGCCTAGTTCCCGCCAACGTGCGCGCTTCACTCGCAACACCGGCCGGACCCATTCGCAGACCCTGACGAGACCTCACCAGTGATCAGAGCGAAGCACACACAAACACATAATTTATTTTCCAGTTCTTTCATCCCTTTTGTCTGTGTTTGGTTCTGTGTGTGGGAGCGCTCCATATCGGAATTTAGTTTTACCACTCGGCGGGTGAAGTACCAACCGAGAATGAAGGTGTGGAGGTTGAAAGAGGTGACAGTAAGGGAGGCATTAAAAGAGAGGCTGAGTAGGGTAGAGGATGATGTGGTTGAGCTTGAAAGTGGTTGGATGTCAATGAAAGCTAGTCTGTTGGGAGCCGTTGGTGAGGTATGTGGATGGACAAAAGGACCACCGAGGCACTCGGAAACATGGTGGTGGGATGATGAAGTTGGAAAGAGGATTGAAGAGAAGAGGAAGAAGTTCAAGGAGTGGCAGAAGGCAGAGCATGAAAGTTATAAGGCAGCCAAGAAGGCTGCAAAGAAAGAGGTAGCAAAGGCGCAGGAGGCATGCAGGAAAATGTTCAGAGAACGCATGGATTCGGAAGAGGGTCAGAGAGCAGTATTTAGGATTGCAAAGCAGAAAGCAAAAGAGAGGTGTGATGTGATGGGGGTGAGTTGCTTGAAGGATGAAGTGGGACAAATCGTTGTCGACCCAGATGGAATTAAAGGAAGATGGAAAAGATATATGGAAATGCTGTTGAATACAGAGAATGAATGGGATGGCAACATAGAGAGTAACCCAGTTTTAGGAACAGCAGAGAAGATAACTGAGAAGGAAGTTGAGGAAGCAATAAAAGCAATGAAGAGTAGAAAGGCGTGAGGGCCGACGGAAGTTGTGGGAGAAATGTTGAAGGCATCAGGAAGTTGGGGTGTGAAGAGAATGACAGAGATCTGTAATCTGGTGGTGAAAGAAGGCCGCATTCCAGTGGATTGGGAACTGAGTACCCTCGTCCCTCTATACAAGGGGAAAGGTGACCCTCTGGAGTGTGGCTCGTACCGAGCGATAAAGTTATTGGAGCATGGAATGAAGGTATTGGAAAGGGTGTTGGAGAGGAGGATAAGGAAGAAAGTGAAGAGAGACGAAATGCAGTTTGGATTCATGCCCGGAAGAGGAACTAACATTTATCAAACAAACAAGCAAACAAAGTATATAAAAAGGGGAGCGGCAGACAAGATGGGGAGAGAAGGGGAGGAAGCACACATACACAACATTTGAGAGCAGGGACATCGGGAGACGTGTGGGAGCGAGAGGGCTTGGGGGGAGGCAGGATAGTTATAAAACGCAAGGACACCAAGGACTTCCAGGAAAGCAGTTGGTATTTCAAAAAAGTGGATTTGTGGTGAAATTAGCGGGGGTAGAAAAGATCAAGGTTTTGGATTGGGGAAGACAAGAGATGGTGGTGAACAGCTGTTTTAAAGACCTGGAGGGAGAAGTGGGATTGAAGAGAGTGGGGGAGTTTGTTCCAGAGGCGTTGGGTTGCAGGCAGATCTTGTGCGACCTGAAGGAATATTTGGGGGACAGAGCACAGAGAGAGCTGGGGGAGCAAGGCCGGAGTGGAGTCGGTAGAAGACAAAGACCACCAACCTGCCTGCAGTGAGTAAGTGAAAGGCCCTCGGAGATAGCATCATCGCGGGAGATTCCAATGATGCTGAACGCTTTGGTTTCAACAGCGTGAAGACGAGCTAGACGTGAGGCAGGAGCACCAGCCCAGAGGGGAGAGCAGTACTCCATTGAGCTGCGGATGAAAGCCTTGTATGTGGTGAGGAGCTCAGGTGTGCCAAGGAAGGACTTCGCACGACGGAGGATGCCCAGTTGCTTTGGAGGCCAGCTTGGAAATGTGGTTTTCCCAGGAAAGATCATGGCAGATGGTGAGACCCAAAAGCTTGAGTGACAACTTCTTGGAGAGGATTATTCAGAAAGTAGATGGGAGGGTTGTCCAGTCGGTCTTTTCGGAGAGACATCGTAAGAGTGTGAGATATGTCAGGATTGAAAGACATGTTCCACTTGTTTGCCCAGTCTGTGATTTTGTCCAGGTCTGCAGAGAGTGAGGAGGCTGCAGACTGCCGATCTGAGGGATGAGGGAATGGAGCGACAGAGAGTAGAGTCATTAGCAAAGAGATGGAGAGGATTTTCAAGAGAGTCAGAGAGATCATTGATGAAGACCAGAAAAAGCACAGGGCCCAGAACACTGCCTTGGGGAACTCTAGCCTGAACAGGAAGAGGAGATGAGAGAAGCCCATTCAGGGCCACACGTTGACTACGACTAGAGAGGAAGTCCGCCAGCCATGTGTGGAGATTTCCATGGATACCAAAGGAGGAGAGTTTGGTGAGCAGAGCGGGGTGCCAGACCGTATCGAAGGCACGTGATATGTCGAGGGAGACGGCTCTAATTTCTTGTTTGGCATTGAGGACCTCCATCCATTGTTGAGACAGCAGAGCAGCATGTCCAGAGTAGAGTGACCTGGTCTGAAACCAAATTGATGATCAGAGATCAAGCCATTGGAGAAGAGGAAAGATTTCATATCCGAAGCAATGATGGATTCCATGACTTTGCTGATAATTGGGAGAAGGCTGATTGGTCTGTAGTTGCTAGGATCTGTTTTTGCACCTTTTTGTGTAAAGCGGTGATGTTGGCTGATTTCCAAGCAGATGGAAGTTGACCTTGAGCAAAAGTGAGGGTGAAGAGAACGGAGAGAGGGAGTGAAAGAGCGGAGGGAACAGGATTTTAGGACCTGTGGGCTGATGCCGTCAGGTCCAGTTGCAGAATCAGAGTCGAGGGTTGACAGAAACTTTTCCACCTTGTCAGGAGGAAAGGACATGGAGTCCAGGAGCATCTGGGTACGACTGGGTACGGTGGGTACAGAGAGGGATGGGTTTGGGACACAAGATTTAGAGGCAAACACAGAGTTGAGGCATTCAGCTTTTTCATGTGCGGAGTCAGCTGTGTCTCCATTTGAGGTAAGGGAGGGGATGGAGGGCGAACAAACACCAGAAACAGATTTGACCAGACGCCACCAGGATTTGGAAGAGGGAGACAGATAAGACAGTTCGGTCTTGAGAACGGAGAGATATTGTTTCCTGGCTCTCCTGAGGGTGGACACACACTTGTTTCGGGCTTTGTGAAAGGAAATGAGATTTTCTTCCGTTGGATTTGCTTTCCAGGAGACGAAGGCAAGTTGTTTCTGGGCAACAGCCTCACCTCAAGATTCCGTGTACCATGGATGGGAGGAAGGGTATTACAACTGAAGACGAGATGGGATAAATCTGTGCATGAGAGAGCAATTTACTTTGGAAGAATTCCCAGGATGAGTTGATGTCAGAGGTGGTCGAGATGGGAGACCAGTCCTGATGATTGATGGCTGCTTGAAGACCGTGCCAGTTGGCCTGAGTGAAATGCCAGACTCGTCGACGCTGAGCAGGCTCCTTGAGAATGGTAAGAGAGATGTCCACTTTAACAAGCACATGAGCCGATTGGAGCAGAAGAAGAGCAGCAGACATTTTCAGGGAAGTTAGTCATAACCAAGTCCAGAAGAGAAGATGCTCCGTTGACTGAGATCCGGGTCGGGAAATTGACAGATTGTGTCAGTCCCAGTGAGTCGCAGAAGTCCTTTGCTGAGGAGCCATGGCTGGTGAGAGAGGTACCCACACCCAGCCAACTGGCATGGTGACAATTGGAATCACCACATATGAGGAAGAGAGAGTTGGGGATGAGTAGATAGAAGTTGGTCCATATTATCAGACAGCGAGATGAAGATGGAGTCATCACTGTTTGGTGGAAGGTACAACACACATATGAACAAGAGGTGGGAGCGAAGGGGAAGCCGTAGCCAGAGGTATTCCTGGGGGTGAGGTAGAGAGAGTGCAGTGCAGGGCGAGTGAGGAAGAGAGTTTTTGATAAAGATGGCAACCCCACCTCCAGGACGAGGCTCAGGTCTATCATACCGGAGGAGGGAGTAACCCGGGGGAGATACTAAGGAATCAGAGACATCATGAAGGAGGAAAGTTTCTGTAAAGCAGATCACGTCTTGTTGGTCAGAAGCAACCTGTATGGAGAGATCAGTTAAGTTTGAACGAAGGCCCCGGATGTTTGAGGTCCATACCATTAATGAAGACGAAGGGGGGAGTATCGGATACAGGACAGGGGGGGAGGAGGGGTAGGGTAAGATGTGGAAGAGGTGGAAGAGGTAGGGAGAGCTGTTGAAGGTGTGTCAGAGATTTCAGAATAGCTCGGAGAAAGGGAAGGATGGGGCGGACAAAAGGTTTGATGGTGATTGGGTGAGGCACAATGAGGTGTTATTTGAGGAGGGGGAGAGCGAGGCAGAAGGTTGGGGGAGATGGAGGTGAGAGTTGGAAGGGGGAAGAAGCAGGGAGGACGCTTTGAGGAGGAGGGGTGAGAGGCGAGAAATGGAGAAGAAATGAGGGTGGGGAGATTTGAATGGGAGGGGTGAGGGGGGAGTTTATGAGGGGATGGGTTAGGGGGGAGTTTAGGATGGAAGGGACAAGGGGAGGGATTTGAAAGGGATGGGATATGGGGGAGATTTGGAGGGGAGGGCTGAGGGGGGGGGGGGTCTAGGAGGGGAGGGGCGAGGGGGAGTCTAGGAGAGGAGGGGTGTGGGGGGAGTTTAGGAGGGGAGGGGCAAGGGGGAAGATTTGAAAGGGATGGGTGATGGGGAAGATTTGGAGAGGAGGGGTGATGGGGAAGATTTGGAGGGGAGGGGTGAGATTGGATTTTAGAAGGTGTACGATTAATGGGCAACGAACATTTATTGCAAAATGAGTTACTTGTGACCTTCGAGTCAAAAATACTGTTATGGATTTGAGAATGGTTTTTTTTTTTGTGTTGTAAAATATCACCCTCCTTCCTCCATTTGTTGTGTATAAAGGTCAAAGGTCGTTCCCATTAGTTATTCCATATACCACACGTAGCCAATCATAGATTTCCTCCTTGTTCAGTAGTTATCTCCTTATTATGTGTATTAGATTAAGGCTGTGTCTTCCATTAATTGATACTCCATTGCACCGAAGTCAAATAAGCTAGGTCCCCTTTCATTTTCATCCCAGCGGTGCGAGTGGTTTTCCATCGCCGCAAGACTCCATTAGCCACGAGGTAATCTCGGAGAAGAAGGGGGAGGAGCCAAATCACGGGTGTTGCCCGCCCATCGTCATCAAAAGGGTGGAGCCAGCGAGCCCTGGCCAGCCAACCAGGGCTGGGGAAATACCATCACGGGCGTGGCGCGGGTTGATCTAAAAGCGCGTTATAAAAGCGCCCGCGCAAGCATTTTTAGAGTGATGCGGCAGATGAGTTCAGATGCGTCAGAGAGTCGGCAGTCCACCGGGAGAGAGCTGAGTGGAGTTGTTCAGTGCAGTGGAGGAGGAACAGTGAGGTCGAGCGCAGGAGGCGGAGGACGCGTGAGACAGCTGCCGGTGTGAAACCGAATACGTGGAGCTGCCGGCTCCTCGCTGCCAGCCCGAAGCGGAGCTGTGTTTGCCGGGTTTTCACCTCGACCCCAAATCGTGGATCGGAGCGCGCGCTCGAAGCTGGACCTTGATGCCTACCATCTGCCGGGACCCTCCTTCCAGTCCTTCATCCCTGCCATTCCATCCTTCTGTGTACGTGAGTTTGTTCTGTGTGTCTTGTCCTGGGGTATAAGTTAAGCCTGTTTAGTTAAGCTAGAGTTTCACTGTGTCCTTCTGGTCCGTCCCTCTTTCTGCATTATTTTATTATCCTTCCTTCTTCCTTGGTTTCTTTTGATGATTTGTAAATAATAATAATAAATTAGATTTGTTCTTCCTACCTTGCCTTTCTTTCCCTTACATCCTTTGTCTTTGTCTTTTCCAAATTGAATACCTGTGGCACGATTTGGCCAACGTTCAGGAATCGGGTCTAGTCATTGTTAATAGTTCGTGCCGCGGTTGCTTAAAACCGCTCGGCAATTAACATCTGTCCGCGGTACGAACGGGGCTGTGCCACCGGCCTTTCCGGAGGTCGCTGTACAGCGTCAGGGACCACGTCGGTCAGTCATAAACGAGGGGACTAATCCCCCCTCGATAAGGGGAACAGAGGCCGACGTTGGGTTCGGAGGGGTGAGATTGGATTTTAGAAGGTGTACGATTAATGGGCAACGAACATTTATTGCAAAATGAGTTACTTGTGACCTTCGAGTCAAAAATACGTTTAAGGACGCTGGAGGGAGGATGGAGTGCAGGAGAGTTTAGGGAATGTAGAAAAGAGGCACTGTAAGAGATGGAATTTTTTTTTTGGGATGAATAGATTTGGTGAGCAAGTCGAAAGCAGCCTTTTAAAGAAGAAGAAAAAATAGGTGTTGTAATATTTGACAGAATACAGAACTTGAGGGGAAGGTTTAAACATTTTAACTTTTAACAGTGAAAACTATCTGGGGAAATGGGGGAGAAACACGTGGTCGAAGAATGAACAAACGAATAAGATCAACGAATAAGAACAAAGAAGGAAATGTTTTTTTGTTTTATTGTTTTTTTTTTAGTTGAGATTTTAAACAAAGAAGTAGGCTATGGGGTGAAAAGACTGGGAAAAACGGAGAACGAAAGTTATTGGAGCACAAACGACGGACCGCTGAGAGAAAAACAAAGCCTCAATGTTGGACACTGCACAAGGCCTCAAAAGACACGACACGAATTAACACGATTTTCTATACAGGTATGAAAGATTTACACCGAGAATCTCCCTCCGGACACACTATACGTACACACACCATAAAATAAATACAGTTATAACGAAAATACAAATGGGAACAATTACTTAACTTCGATTTTGATGGAGAGTTTGGACAGCTGCGAATAAACGAAACCTCGCCGGCAAGACCGGAAGCGGAAGTCACTTGTTAATGTTTGTGTGAACTTTTCATTAATTCTCTGTTTCTCTACCTCTTTCCCCACTGGTACACCTTTATGTAATTGTCTCATTCACAAATGTAAATTGATTGCCAAGAGAGCTTTGTAATTTCCTCTTTCCTCTCTCTTTGAGATCCATATCATTATGTTGATGCTGTTTTTATATCCCTCTGATACCTCTACCGACTTTTTTTTCTGTGAATGATCTTTAGAGGGATCAACAACGACCTTTAGTACGTTTTCCTTTACCAAGAATGTTCACACCTCCAACGAGAGATCTTTGCCGCAACAGCGGAAGAGTTACTTAATGAAGTTCATGGATTACAAAAATAATTTGAGTCATGACCAGGTGAACATGGATATTGACACTTGTGAAAAGACAGACAATGGCACAGAATGCAAGACATCTCAGAAAGATTCCAGCAAGAAGATTCGCTGGAGGAGACGTACTGTTGGGAAATGTCACGAGTGCACGACGTGCAACAAACCATTTAAGTTTAAGTCAGAGCTCCTGAAACACATACGGACACACACTGGTGAGAAGCCGTATAAGTGCACTGACTGCACTAAATCATTTGCAAGTCATTCAAACTGGCAGACACATGTGCGGACACATACTGGGGAGAAGCCGTACGAGTGCCTTTTTTGTAGTAAATCATTTGGACACCCTTCCAACTGGAATGTACACATGAGGGGCCATACTGGAGAAAAGCCATTTCAATGCAGTGTGTGTAATAAATCATTTACATTGAATCAGAACCGCCAGAAACACATGAGAATACACACAGGAGAAAGGCCGCACACGTGCTCAATTTGCAAAAAATCATTCACTCAGATCTCGGCTTACCAGGCACACATGAGGACTCATACTGGGGAGAAACCATTTCATTGTAGCTTCTGCAGTAAATCGTTCAGTCAGACCTCGGGCCGCAAGGTACACATGCGGACACACACTGTTGAGAAGCCATATAAGTGCAGTGTGTGCAATAGAAGATTCCAAAGCATCTCGAACTGCCAGCGACACATGGGAATACACACAAACATCCACACTGTTGAGAAGCCACACAAGTGCAATGTGTGCAATAGAACATTCAGTGACATCGCACAGCGCCGGGTACACATGAGGACCCACACCGGGGAGAGGCCGTATAAGTGCAATGTGTGCAGTAAATCATTCAATCAAATCTCAAACCACAACGTACATATGAGGACCCACACTGGGGTGAGGCCGTATAAGTGCAATGTGTGCAGTAAATCATTCAATCAAATCTCAAACCACCACGTACATATGAGGACCCACACTGGGGTGAGGCCGTATAAGTGCAATGTGTGCAGTAAATCATTCAGTCAAATCTCAAGCCACCACGTACATATGAGGACGCACACCGGGGAGAGGCCGTATAAGTGCAATGTGTGCAGTAAATCATTCAATGAAATCTCAAACCACCACGTACATATGAGGACCCACACTGGGGTGAGGCCGTATAAGTGCAGTGTGTGCAATAAACCATACCGTCACATCTCAAGCCTCCGGACACACATGAGGAACCACCCTGGGGATAAACTGTACAAGTGCAGTGTGTGCAATAAATCATTCAGCTATAATTCATCCTACAAGGCACACATGGTGACCCATGCTGGATAAAGGTACAAGAGAAACGCCAAAATCGAAATCTTAGAGAATTGTCCAAACACCTGTAATCCATTGGCACATCTGCAAAAAGTTAAATATCCCAGTCTGACAAATTCAGAAAACTACAAACTAAAAGCAATAATTGAAAACGAGACATAGTACTCACGATGACATCACCATCCCATCAAGACGTTGTGACAGTGATAGGTGGAGCAACATGAACTCGAAGAAGAAACGCACCGAGACCTTTAAAACCATATTGCGGAATATTGCAACAAACGAACACAAATTGGAGGCTGCCTGGAGATCAGTGAGCAAAATTTTGAGAAGAGCGAAACTTCACAGCTTGGTCCTTGAAACGTGGTCCTGTACCAAAATGGAGGTGAATACTTTGAGTCCTAGGAGGACGCTGTTCCTCCTTCTGAAACCCAAATGGAGATGATACCCCAATAGAAAGATAGTCTCTTCCAGGGAGATGATCTTTCTCCCACTCCCTGTCCCCTCTCTGTTCTGCTTGGCTCTGACCCCCAAAACACGACGATCGACAGCCAAGTAGATGAACACAGTGTAACCTCCCACAGGAAGTTGGAGGTGACATCCTAACAAACAAAGTCAACAACCTCCTGTCTATGGACGACAGAAGAGGTTTAACTCCAAACAATGAATAACTAACAGAACAGGTAAAAGTGGTAAAACGGTACTCTGAAAACATTGAAATGCAATTCGGACAATGTTAAATGTTGCCAACTTAACATAAAAATAAATAATGACCAATAACACAAAAGTCAAGAACTATGCAAGAACAAAGAAATGAAACATTGTGAAAACACCTCGGGGTGGAATAGGATCACCAAATCGAACACACAAGACAAGAGTCCAAGAATATTTATGCAGAACAACCAATGATGGACAAACTTCTCCCCAAGAAACAAAATCAAAGTTGTAAATCAGCCAATACAACTGTTTGTTGTGCAATGGTTGTTTGTGCAACATAAACAATCATTTCATGCATTGGTTGAACTGACTCCGTTTAAATGTTTCCATATCAACAAATCTGTACAATGTTTATCTTATAGTTATTGTGCTTGTTTACGAATTCATCTTTTTATAACAGTTTCGTTTCGATAACAACAATAATTTTCTTTGAATAACAAAATGCTGTGAATTTTTCGGATGCAAACGAATTAAAAATCTTTTTAAAACGCGATTTTCTTTTATTGTCGCCGAGTTTATTATTTCATTGAGCCTGCTCGTGGCTTAACAGATAAGATGGCTGCTTTCAAGGTCCCAAGCCTCTGTTGTGTCATAAATAACATCAGGTGGGTGAACTCAGCCAGTTATCCTTCCGAGGTTGACAAAATGAGTACCAGCTCCGGAGAAAAATGAGCCATTGGAGTTGTGACCATCCAGGATTGTGCCACCTGGAGAATGGCACTACCTCAGCAGCTTGTATCATATGACTCACGGTAGGAACAGAATGTTTTTTATTTATGGAAGTCAATAGAATTGAAGCGTTCTTAACACGAAAGATGGTTGTTTGTGCCCGTTTTTTGTTGCAAGTCACTCTTCTCGGGCAGAAACGTGTGTTTCAAAAAATAGTGTATTTAGCTTGTACGCAGCAAAACAACACATTGCGCAAGAAACCTTATTAGTGCAAAAACAGTCTTGTTTTCTTAATAGAAGCGTTTGACAAAAAAGCTCTGTCGGAAGTCACTATTTTATGGCAGAAATGTGTTTTTGTTTATTTTTAACTCAACTGGACTTTGTCCAGCTGAGTTTTTGTCGACAGCCAGTGTCCGTCTGTCGTCTGTCTGTCTGTAAACAATTCGACGTCGATGCTCTAAAAGTCACAAATATTGATTAAATTTGATGAAACTTATGCAGCAGCTTTAAGACATAAACTAGTTTGGGATTGCATTTCGGCGTTGCATGCCCAAAAATGGGTGTGACAGGGTGGCCATATTGAAAATCAATTTTTGTCATATTTTTAGCACATATCAACGATGTAGTTTGTGGTTCTATTTTTATATATATTTTTTTGTATACTGAATCGAGGCTCGTGAAAGAGCTGACAACGCGAGGGAAAGACAGCACAGGGGGGACCACGAGGGAACGACAGCACAGGGGGACCGCGAGGGAAAGACAGCACAGGGGGACCGCGAGGGAAAGACAGCACAGGGGGACCGCGAGGGAAAGACAGCACAGGGGGACCGCGAGGGAAAGACAGCACAGGGGGACCGCGAGGGAAAGACAGCACAGGGGGACCGCGAGGGAAAGACAGCACAGGAGGACCGCGAGGGAAAGACAGCACAGGGGGACCGCGAGGGAAAGACAGCACAGGGGGACCACGAGGGAAAGACAGCACAGGGGGACCACGAGGGAAAGACTGTTATGTATATTCGAACCATATTGAGATAGACCAGTTGAGTTCAGGTTCCCTGGAACCTCTAGTTTGTATACAGAATCGAGGCTCGTGTAAGATCTCACACATTGAACATGAAAACATGCACAGACACATAAAACATACAATGAAGGGAGTGGGAGACAAGAGGAGGAGAGAAAGGGAAGCACATGAGCACAACAACGGTAGAGAACAAGGACGTCGGGAGATCTGTGGTAGGGAGAGGGCTGGGGCGGGGTACACGGGTTAAACAAGATGGACACTACAAGGACTTTCAAGAAAGAAAACGGAATTTGAAGGAAGTGGATTTGGAGTCAATTAATGGGGTAGAAAAGATTAAGGTTTTGAATGGGGGAAGACAAGAGATGGTGGTGAACAGCTGTTTTCAAGACCTGGAGGGAGGAGTGGGATTGAAGAGAGTGAGGGAGTTTGTTCCAGAGGCGGGAGAAAAGAGGAATTAAGGAGTGAAGGTGAGCAGAGAGTCTTGATTTTAGCAGTTTCACCATAAGAGGGTTGCTGGCAGATCTCGTGTGACCTGTAGGAATATTTGGGGGACAGCCCAGAGAGAGCTGGAGGAGCAAGGCCGGAGAGGAGTCTGTAGAAGACAGAAAGACCACCAACCTGCCTGCGGTGGGTGAGTGAAAGTCCCTCGGAGATAGCTTCATCGAATAGTCTGTATTTAGTTTAAAAAAACAACAACAGAAATCGAAGATTTTTCAAATATATTGGTCGGTTGCGTTTGTTATTCTCTGTTTGTTTGTTTGTCACTTGCATACAAGTCACAATTCTAAACCGATCGTCATGAAACTTCACCAGGTTGTAGAGGTCGTCACAATTGAGAAGCCTATTGATTTTGAGGTCAAAGGTCATCTGGAGGTCAGATTTCTAAAATCCTCAATTTTAATCTGATTGACTTGCAAATTGAACAGCCTTTGCACATTGTCACTAAATAGGGAAACCAACTATTTATGAGGGCAAAAGGTCAAAGGTCAACTCAAGGTCAAACTTCCAAAATCATCAATTTTCATCCGATTGACTTGAAAATTGAACAGCCTTTGCACATTGTCACTAAATGGGAAACTAACTATTTATGAGGTCAAAAGGTGAAAGGTCAACTCAAGGTCAAGCTTCCAAAATCATCAATTTTCATCCGATTGACTTGAAAATTGAACAGCATTTGCATATGGAGTTGCTAAATGGGAAACAAACTATTGTAACGAATGTGGAAACGTTACAATGTGAACGTTACAAAAGTATGGTAACATCCTCGTAATGTAAATAATGGTCGCAGCCGTCCTCCTAGTTAATTCCATGAAACTTACACGCAGGTCACGATATATCTTTTAAATAGTGTATTTCCTTATTCCATGTAGGCTAAATATGTGTTTCCCACTAGATTGACTTTGCATTGTATCAAACAAAATAAGCGTAGGCCCTTCCAATTTCCCCAAAACCTCCCTTCCAATTGCCTTCCGCATTTTGGGCGGTTTTCTTCAACCACCATTGGCCACGAGGTAGGGTTGGGGAAGAAAGGCGTGTCTCCACCTCGTCATAAGGGGGGAGGAGTGAGCCAGCCCTAACAGCCAATCAGCACCGCGGTGAGCGACCCGGTAGGCGTGCCCTCGGAGCCGGCGGCTTGATTTCGCCCGAGGTGATAAAAGCGACTGTAAGGGACTGCTTTAAGAGATGACTTGGGAGAGGCCTTGGGAGATGACCTGGGGGATGAGCAAAGAGGCTGCACCAAGAGGAGCGGTGAGATGCGAAACGCTCCAAGCCAAAGAGGAGAGGTACTCGGCAAGGAAACCAGCTTTGGAGAGACGCGCTGAAAGGAGGGAGACGGCTCCACCACAAGAAGAGGAGCAGGTGTGCCGAACCAGCGCGTGACGTCTACCGCAGCGGATACACGACGGAGGGCTTTCCCGCCAAAACCGCGAGGAATTGCGAGCTGCTGCCTCCCGACTTTGCCTCCCTCTCAAGCAATCCACCTCAGGCCCTACCTGCCTGCAATATCCCCTGTGTAAGTGTGAACGTCCTGTCCTGCTCGTTGTCTTGGGGCTAAGTAAAAATGAATAGTGTAAGTTAACGATTCGCTGTGTTACTGCTTCTTCCATCCATTGCTTGTGTGTGTATAATAAATCTGTTCTTCCTCCGTATTCTTCTTCTTCTTCTTTTTCATTCTCTTTCGGTCGCTTTAGAGGTTTCCCGATTGAATATCTGTGGGGCGATCTGGTCAACGTCGGGTGGAATCGGGTTCTAATCGGGGAGTAACTGTTCGGACGCGGTTAAATACACCACCGCTCGGTCAATATAACATCTAAAGCCGCGTCTGTAACATTTGGTTGTCAGGAGTTGGATTCGGACCTGGGACTAAATTTGTTAGGCCCAAATTTTGGAACACCAATTGTGTTATAGCAGTAACAATTGGTGTCGGGGAGTGAGATTCGAGGCCCGAATCAAATTTTTAAAACGTGTAGAAAAAAATTTTTGGTCAAAATTACGAGCTGACGAAATTTGTTTTGTTTTAAAGCAAAACCCGAATTTTGAGATCGCGCCATGGACAATCAAGGCGATCGGATGTCGGTGGGAGAGATAGACAGGGTGGAATCGACCCAGGACCTCGGAGAAATGTATGTGGAGGAAAGGGAGGAGGAGAAAAATAGCAATGTGGTTGCGGAGGTTTCAGACGCACAAAATGGCGCTCTCGCGCACGTGGTTGAGGGGGCCACGGTTGCGGAACCAATGAGCACGGCCCAAATACAAGCCTTCATGGCCCAATTCATGGTGGAAATGCAGAAAAAAAACGACAGTATGGAACAAATGGAAAACAGAAGGAGGGCCGATAGTGAACAAATGGAAAACAGAAGGAGGGCTGATAGTGAAAAAATGGAAAGCAGAATTATGGGGCAAATGGGGGTAATGGGAAACCAAATGGGGATAATGGGAAACCAAATGGGGGTAATGAGGGACGAAGCGAGGGGTACCGGTGAGGCGTTAGACAACGGGATAAAAGAGGTAAAGAATGGGTTAACGGGGGTGGAAAACAGAATGGCTGCCCAGGAGAATCAGTTAGAGGGGGTGAAAAATGGGTTAATGGGGTTAGAAAATAGGATGGAGGACAAATTGCGGGAAATAGGGGAACAATCTGCCAGGGAAATCAAACAAATGGGAGAGCAGATAGAGGAGGTGAAAATCGGGGTAGAAACCAAACTGGATGCTCAGAGGGATAAATTGGGACAGATGAGGGTGGCATCTACAAAAGAGATGGAGGAAATACGACGAGGGGTAAGTGAGGAGGTTTCGGGGCTACGCGAGGAGGTAAAGCGAGGTGAGAAGCGTATGGAGAAAGAGGTGAGAAATAATACGGCTAGGTTACAGGGGGGAATAGAAGATCTGACGGAGGAGGTGGAACAGCTGACGGAGGGACAAACGAAATTAGTGGAGCAGGTGCAAAGGAACACTGCAGTACTCGGAGGGTTAAAGGCGACACAAAAAGAAATTAAAAATGACTTGATAGCGACGCAGAGGCAATGTCAGATGGTACGTGAGGAACTGACAATGAGGGTGGACGAGGTGACAGAGATAATGGAGACAAAGGACCGGCAGGTGAGGAAGCACATAGAGACGGTCACGGTAGCCTTAGAGGACGAACTTGAGGAGACGCACCGAGAAATAAGAGGTTAAACAAAAATTAGAGGAAGTGGAAGAAGAGGTGAGTGAAATTAAGAAGAGACGGACAGAAACTAAGAGAGAAATAAAGGAGGAGATAGCGGAATATGTGCAAGGTCGGTGCTCAACTCATAATGTGATGCTCACTAACCAAATAAAGAGTTTGCAGGTGGCAAAGGAGGTGCGGAGACGAAGTACGGAGGTGAGTGGCAATGTATATGATGTGAGGAAAGCTTCAGTCGGTTTGGGGATTGGTTTGGATCCGGGTGTTCGTGAAAGGCCGTTGGTGAAGTGTGTGACAGGTCAGGTGTGCGAAAAAAGAGGTGTGCGAGAATGTCCGACCATGGGGTGTGTGAGGAAAAAGTGCACGCCGAGGAGTGAGTGTGCCGTCAAGAGTGAGTTGGTCGAAGCGCGTGTGCGAGGGGTACATGGAAGCGCGGTGTGGTGAGTGTTACAGAGGATGTAACGAGAGAGTGTACACCTGTGGTGAGTGTTACAGAGGATGTAACTAGGAAGTGTACGCCTGTGGTGAGTGTTACAGAGGATGTAACGGGAGGGTGTGCGCGAGAAAGGTGTGTAACGGACGGGTGCATGAGGAAAGAGTGTGCCGTCGAGAGTAAGGGTGAGTGCGCTGTCAAGAGTGGAGGTGAGAGTAGTGAGAGTGAAACGGAGCGTGAGTTGGTTGTGACAGGTGAGCGAGGATGTACACCTGAATGGAAGGATGCACACCTGGAATGGTAGAGCGTGTGTGGGGACGCACACTTGAGTTGGTCGTGAGGCACGCGGTTGGGTGTGCGGGTGAGAGCACACCTGTGATTGTCACAAAGGAGGTGACCGAGAAAGGGGCGCGAAGAGGTGTGTTGGTGAGGTGTGCGAGCGACGGATGTGTGCCAAGGTGTTCGGTGGTCAGGTGTGTGACCAAGTCGGTGAGCGGAATGAGTGTACCGAGGTGTGTTAGAGAAGGTACGACCAAGAGCAGGGAGACGGCTGCATGTATGAGCAAGAAAGGGGTAGCGTATGCATGTAAGCGTCCAGGTGAAGCGTCGACGGTAACCGGTTTAGCGGTTAGGGCGACTTATAGCCGAATCGGGCCCTCGGTGCGCGTCGGGCAGCTTCGCGTGCCGCGAGGACCAGCGGGGATCCGAACCACGGCGGTTTCAAAAGAACCGCCGTACGCGATCCACGCTGTGCCTCGCTTGGAACGGCCGCGTCCGGGCTCCACTAGGCGGAGCGGGCAGCTGGATAGGAAGGGTCGTCATGGCGACCACGTGTTGTTGAGACGTGCCGGCAGGTCGAGATCGGGACATTGGATGGCTCCACGCCGAGGTGGTGCGTGGGATCTCGGCCCGGGTAAGCCCCCGCCCCTGCCCCGAATGCGGGACGCATCCAGCCGCCGGCACAAAAGAATCCGCGTTCATTGCTCGGCTGTACGAAGCCGGGCTGTAGACGTGAATTGGCGCACCGAGAGGATGTAATAAGTAGACGGGTGATGAGGATAGTGTTTTGGCCCCGAAATTAGAAAAAAGCAAAATTTGATGATGGTATGGGTAGAATTGGCAGTAAATGGAAAATTTTTGAATTGGTTGGAATTTGGACGAGCAAAATTTATAGTGAGAGACCCCCGATGTGGTGGGATGGCAAATCCACCATCCCTCACAGGTGGGGGCAAATGCGCAATAGTTTATGGGGTGGCTATGACAACCGAGCTAGGGAGGGCTTGGATAATTGTAGGGATCTAGCGAAGATGACATTAGGTAACGTTAAGTTTAGTTAGTGACTGATACCTGTAGTGGGGACGCAGGTAGATTAGTGTGGATTATAATGACGTGGGAGCGCAATAGTTTAAAGGGACGACTGGGAAGCGCAAGTTTCAGAGGGGAGTAGTTAGCTGAGATGATGCCGTGTGTGTGAGGATTGAACAGGTGAGAATGGAACAGGTGTGATTGCACAGGTGTGCAACTGAACAGGTGTGTGGAGCAGTGTATGAGGGAGTAGTGGTGATTGCGTGTTGTGTTGACCAAATGGTCCAGGAAGAAAGGAGGGTGCAGGTGGCACCAGGTGTGAGGGCACAGGTGTGCAACAACAGGTGTATGTGGCTGTGTGGAATAAATGGTAGTGTGGAATATCTGGAGTATTGGAATGGATGGTCGTGGAGTGACAATGGTGGAAATTGTGGAGTGGAGTGGATGGTGCGAAGGTGTGAATGGGGGAAGAGTGGACCCCCATCACGGATACCCGGGGCGGGTAGTGTAAGTGTTAGGTAGAGGGTACAGGTAAATTGTGGTTGGATATTGGCATCTGTGGTGCGGGTGGCAGAATGGTATTTGGATGGGTGCATTAGTGTTGTGGAAATGGCTGGGCGTGTAGCCTGTTAGTGTGTGTAGTTGTTTGGGCGCTCCACCACTGTAAGGATGTCGGCCAGGTGAGGCCGCAGGTGGGCTCTGGGAGCCGGTAGTAGTTGTTGTGGATGGGGCCCGAGGATCCGGAGGACGGACCCGGGTAGCCCAGTGCCAGTGGGCACCATGGGGTGACAGAGCCAGGAGAGGGGCTGTCCCCAGTTAGTTAGGTTAGGGTGAGGAGCTAGGTAAGCTCGGGTGGCAACTACAGTGGTGGAGGTGTGCAGGTGGGTAGACCTGTTGGGAGAGCTAGACGTCGCAGCCCAGAAATTGTGCGAGAGCACCGGGAGATGAATCGGGGGAGTGAGACCCGAAATTGAGAAGCACCACAGTTTGGTCAATGGGAATTGGTTTTTAGAACCCATAGTGTAAGTTGGCCAATGGATTGGCAGGGAGAGACCCCGGGTAGTGTAAAGTGTGTTAAAGTCATTTAGAGGATAGTTAGGATGAAGGATCTCCTCGCACCATCTGCATCCACTCACCTGAGGTGGCAGGTACTCCACACCATGCCATGTTTTGATTATTTTTTATGATGCAAATGTTTGGATTGTGAGACGCATCATGACGTGGGTGTGACATTGTGCGTAATTCCATCTCTCCCTCCTTATGAGGATTGATGATGAATTGGTAATGGCAAATTTTGAAGTAGAGGGATTGTGGTGACGAATTTGGTATAGGGGAAATATGGGGAAGACGTGACAGTAGTGACGAATTTGTAATGTGTAGATTTTGTACATATGGGGTAAGGGCAAGGGTAGGGTAGGTGACAGGGGGGTGACGTACGGTAGGGACGAGCTTTCTCACTTCGCCCTCCGTACGCATTTCGCCTTGCATTGCCTTATTGACGTGTACCCTTGTGACCTTACCCCTCGCTCAATTGTCTTTCTTTTGTCTCCCACATGACCTGTGCGCCATTGGGTGCCGAGGGGAGCGTGCGTGAGGTGGCCATTGTGCGCCCGAGATTCCCAGAACCAGCATGCATTGCGTTGATGTACCACTTTATGGACCGCTGTTCTGCGGCCAAGTACCACTTGATGGACCCCAGGTTCTGGGGCAGGGCACCTCTGTTGGAGACCGGCCATAGTGGCCAGGGAATCTTGCTTGCGGACCTCGGTAAGGTGGCACCTATGCCAAACAGGTGGACCACCCTTAGTTGGCCCCTGAGGCCCTAAATAAAAATGGACACAAGTTGTGCTTTTTATTATTTCCAACTAGGCCGCATGAAGCCAGAAGACGTCGGGAAGAACATCGGCCCAGCAGAGAAAGAGAAGACCACCACCAGTTGTTTTGTTGTGTTTATTATGAACCATGGTGACTGCGCACCGAGTGGTGCTTTGTGGTGCTTTGTGGTGCTTTTGGGTGCTTTTGGGTGCTTTGGTGGTATTGGTACTGGTGCATCGATGCAATGCGTGCTGTCTCCTCCCTCCCAACAGGAATTTCTTTTTTTTCTCTTGTTCCCTAAAAAGAAAAAAGAAAAAAAACACAGGTCCTGGGTTGCGTTGTAAATAAGAAATCACGTCATTGTAAATAATGCTCCCCACCGTAAATGTATAATTTGAGAATAATTCCGTAATTCGGTTAGCTGTGGGCTTGAGTCTGTTAGACAGGGTGCAATGCAATAGGGGGACATACTTATTTGTGTTTTAAGATTGTCACACTCAGGGTCAGGTTAATTGTAGAGGGAATTACACCTACGTGTCACACTAAGTTAAAGTTTAGTAGGCCCGAGGACGGGCCTGAAGAAAGGAGGGTGCAGTGTAACGAATGTGGAAACGTTACAATGTGAACGTTACAAAAGTATGGTAACATCCTCGTAATGTAAATAATGGTCGCAGCCGTCCTCCTAGTTAATTCCATGAAACTTACACGCAGGTCACGATATATCTTTTAAATAGTGTATTTCCTTATTCCATGTAGGCTAAATATGTGTTTCCCACTAGATTGACTTTGCATTGTATCAAACAAAATAAGCGTAGGCCCTTCCAATTTCCCCAAAACCTCCCTTCCAATTGCCTTCCGCATTTTGGGCGGTTTTCTTCAACCACCATTGGCCACGAGGTAGGGTTGGGGAAGAAAGGCGTGTCTCCACCTCGTCATAAGGGGGGAGGAGTGAGCCAGCCCTAACAGCCAATCAGCACCGCGGTGAGCGACCCGGTAGGCGTGCCCTCGGAGCCGGCGGCTTGATTTCGCCCGAGGTGATAAAAGCGACTGTAAGGGACTGCTTTAAGAGATGACTTGGGAGAGGCCTTGGGAGATGACCTGGGGGATGAGCAAAGAGGCTGCACCAAGAGGAGCGGTGAGATGCGAAACGCTCCAAGCCAAAGAGGAGAGGTACTCGGCAAGGAAACCAGCTTTGGAGAGACGCGCTGAAAGGAGGGAGACGGCTCCACCACAAGAAGAGGAGCAGGTGTGCCGAACCAGCGCGTGACGTCTACCGCAGCGGATACACGACGGAGGGCTTTCCCGCCAAAACCGCGAGGAATTGCGAGCTGCTGCCTCCCGACTTTGCCTCCCTCTCAAGCAATCCACCTCAGGCCCTACCTGCCTGCAATATCCCCTGTGTAAGTGTGAACGTCCTGTCCTGCTCGTTGTCTTGGGGCTAAGTAAAAATGAATAGTGTAAGTTAACGATTCGCTGTGTTACTGTTTCTTCCATCCATTGCTTGTGTGTGTATAATAAATCTGTTCTTCCTCCGTATTCTTCTTCTTCTTCTTTTTCATTCTCTTTCGGTCGCTTTAGAGGTTTCCCGATTGAATATCTGTGGGGCGATCTGGTCAACGTCGGGTGGAATCGGGTTCTAATCGGGGAGTAACTGTTCGGACGCGGTTAAATACACCACCGCTCGGTCAATATAACATCTAAAGCCGCGTCTGTAACACTATTTTTGAGGTCAAAAGGTCAACTCAAAGTCAAACTTCGAAAATCATGAATTTCAATCCGATTGACCCGAGCTTTGATTAACGCCATCAATTTTAATCTTAATGAAATTGACAATTTGATGTATCCATGGCAATCTTTTTGGGGGTGAAGGGTGGATTTTGCAAGTATCGTGCTCTGCGTGACGTCTTCTTGTTTGTCTCTGTGAACAAAATATCTCAAAGTTGTGGACGGAATTTGGCGGAGATGTAGCGTATGTGACAAGGACGAAATGATTAGATTTTGGTGAAGATCCGGATTTGGATCCGACTCATAGAATTTTAAAAGTGATTTTTCACCATTGGGAAATTGGGCCAAAAACGATACATAGCAGGATATCTCAAAGTTATGGACGGATTTGGATGAAACTTGGTTGACATGCTGTGTGTGTGACAAGGAAGAATCGATTCGATTTTGGTGAAGATCTGAATATGGATTCGGATATGATAATTATTTAATTTTTTAAGTGATTCTTCACCATTGGGGGACAGGGCCAAAAACGATTTATAGCAGAATATCTCAAAAAGTTGTGGATGGATTTGGGCGAAACTTGGTGGTCAGGTTGTGTGTGTGTCAAGGAAGAATGGATTCGATTTTGGTGAAGATCTATATATGTATTCGGATATGAGAATTATTTAATTTTTTAAGTGTGGTTAGGTTGTCCACTCATTTCCTTTCACAAAGCCCGAAACAAGTGTGTGTCCACCATCAGGAGAGCCAGGAAACAATATCTCTCCGTTCTCAAGACCGAACTCTCTTATCTGTCTCCCTCTTCCAAATCCTGGTGGCGTCTGGTCAAATCCGTTTCTGGTGTTTGTTCCCCCTCCATCCCCTCCCTTACCTCAAACGGCGACACAGCTGACTCCGCACGTGAAAAAGCTGAATGCCTCAACTCTGTGTTTGCCTCTAAATCTTGTGTCCCAAACCCATCCCTCTCTGTACCCACCATACCCAGTCGTACCCTGCTGCTCCTGGACTCCGTGTCCTTTCCTCCTGACAAGGTGGAAAAGTTTCTGTCAACCCTCGACTCTGATTATGCAACTGGACCCGACGGCATCAGCCCACGGGTCCTAAAATCCTGCTCTGCTGCTCTATCTCACCCTCTCTCTGTTCTCTTCACCCTCTCTTTTGCTCAAGGTCAACTGCCATCTGCTTGGAAATCAGCCAACATCACCGCTTTGCACAAAAAAGGTGCAAAAACAGATCCTAGCAACTACAGACCAACCAGCCTTCTCCCAATTATCAGCAAAGTCATGGAATCCATCATTGCTTCGGATATGAAATCTTTCCTCTTCTCCAATGGCTTGATCTCTGATCATCAATTTGGTTTCAGACCAGGTCACTCTACTCTGGACATGCTGCTTCTGCTGTCTCAACAATGGATGGAGGTCCTCAATGCCAAACAGGAAATTAGAGCTGTCTCCCTCGACATATCACGTGTCTTCGACACGGTCTGGCACCCCGCTCTGCTCACCAAACTCTCCTCCTTTGGTATCCATGGAAATCTCCACGCATGGCTGGCGGACTTCCTCTCTAGTCGTCGTCAACGTGTGGCCCTGAATGGGTTTCTCTCATCTCCTCTTCCTGTTCAGGCTGGAGTTCCCCAAGGCAGTGTTCTGGGCCCCGTGCTTTTTCTGGTCTTCATCAATGATCTCTCTGACTCTCTCGAAAATCCTCTCTATCTCTTTGCTGATGACTCCACTCTCTGCCGCTCCATTCCTCTTCCCTCAGATCGGCAGTCTGCTGCCTCCTCACTCTCTGAAGACCTGGACAAAATCACAGACTGGTCAAACAAGTGGAACATGTCTTTCAATCCTGACAAATCTCACACTCTTACTATGTCTCTCCGAAAAGATCGACTGGACAACCCTCCCATCTACTTTCTCAACAATCCTCTCCAAGAAGTTCTGTCGCTCAAGATTTTGGGTCTCACTATCTGCCATGATCTTTCTTGGGAAAACCACATTTCCAAGCTGGCCTCCAAAGCCAGTCGCCGACTGGGCATCCTCCGTCGTGCGAAGTCCTTCCTCGGCACACCTGAGCTCCTCACCACATACAAGGCTTTCATCCGCAGCTCAATGGAATACTGTTCTCCCCTATGGGCCGGTGCTCCTGACTCACACCTAGCTCGGCTTCACGCTGTTGAAACCAAAGCTTTCAGAATTATTGGAATCTCCCGCGATGAAGCTATCTCTGAGGGCCTTTCACTCACTCACCGCAGGCAGGTAGGTGGTCTTTCTGTCTTCTACCGACTCCTCTCCGGCCTTGCACCCCCAGCTCTCTCTGTGCTCTGTCCCCCAAATATTCCTACAGGTCGCACAAGATCTGCCAGCAACCCTCTGATGGTTAAACTGCCGAAATCTCGGCTCTCTGCTCACCTTCACTCTTTCATTCCTCTTTTCTCCCGCCTCTGGAACAAACTCCCTCACTCCCTTCAATCCCACTCCTCCCTCCAGGTCTTTAAAACAGCTGTTCACCACCATCTCTTATCTTCCCCCATCCAAAACCTTGATCTTTTCTACCCCCGCTAATTCACCCCAGATCCACCTTGTTTGAAATTCCAACTTCTTTCCTGGAAGTCCTGGCAGTGTCCATATGTTTTATACCTCTCCCACCGCCCCCTTCCCATGCCCCCCCCCCCAAAGCCCTCGCCCTCTCACAGATCTCTCGATGTCTCCATGTCTCTCGGTCCCTGCTCTCAAATGTTGTGTTTGTGTCCTTCCCCCTCTCTCCCCATCTTGTCTACCGCTCCCGATGTTATATGTTTTATGTGTCGGTTTGTCTTTCTGTGTGATTAATGTTCGCTCTTTCACGAGCCTCGATCTTGTATACAACAACAACAACAACAACAACAAAAATTAAAATAAAAAAAATAAAAAGGGATTCTTCACCAGTGGGAGACGGGGCCAAAAACGATACTTAGCAGGATATCTCAAAAAGTTGTGGACGGATTTGGACGAAACTTGGCGGAAAGGTTGTGGGTGTCTGACAAGGACAGATTCGATTCGATTTGATTTTGGTGAAGATCTCAATATGGATTCGGATATGAGTTATTTAATTTTTTAATTGATTCTTCACCATTGGGAGATATGGCCAAACACGATACACAGCAGGATATCCCAAAAATGTGTGGATGGATTTGGACGAAACTTGGTGGACAGGTTGGGTGTCTGACGTGGACAATTCGATTCGATTTTGGTGAATTTGTAATTCTGGATTCCGATACTTAAACTAGAATTTTTTATTTTTCTTACGTGATTCTTCATCATTGTGAGGTAGCCGATCCACGATCGTAACATAAAGGTTCTTTTTATCCTTCTTAGCCTATCCGATCGTGTCCGAGATCATCACCACGTGATCAAGACAAGAATCTGGTATCCGGATCTGGATCTTCACCAAAGTCGATCCAATTCTTCCTCGTCCCACTCAACCTGTCCACTGAGGTTCCTCCGAATCCGTATACATAACCTGCGGAGGTAATAATAACTCAAGCGATCGTGAATGGACGTCTCTTTTGTTGTTTTCTTTCTTCGTCCTCCAACATGGCGGCGGCACACAAATTGCTGACGTCACTAACAACTTCCGTTGGAATTCCGTGTGGATATTTCTTCTGCTTCAACACCGTGAGCCCGTGACCTGGGTGTATCGCGTCAGCTGAAGTTATCCAATCTCCCTTTGATCTTCTCTATATCGGAAAGTTTTTTTCCTCAATGTAAAGTGAAAATCTGAAACAGGAATCGTGGGTTTGATCTTGATCCGATCCCGAGCAATCACAGGAAGGGTAAACCTGTTTGTTACTTCCGGTGAATCGAACCACGTGGTTCGGCGACCAAAGAGGTGAAGACCGAGGGCGAGGTTGGGATCATGGATCGAGATCCTCTAAACTGCACCCACGATCCGAGCTCGTCGGGTTCTCATGGAGGAGCAGTCGGGGCTGCTTGGATCTGGGGGTTCAGGATAATGGACGTTCAGGACCTTCGTGAAGGAGAGGACGAGCCCGACGTGCTAACAGGTGCAGTGTTCTCGTGTACAGGTAATAATTTCGTGAGTGCACATCTATTTATGACGTACACATGGAGGTTGCTTCTGTGAAGTAATTTCTCCACGGAAGCTGCAGGTAGGTGTCCCCTACCCGCTCCGACAAGGTCGGACAAGTGTGACGTTCGACTGAACACCGACCGACCGATCATCCTTTCAGGGCCGTCTTAAGGCATGGGCACACTGGGCAGTTGCTCAGGTGCCCCACGATTCTCGGGGCACCATGCTGCCATATTGTTCATGAGAGATCTCTTGGCAGAGTTGATAATTACTCGACCTCTCGTTGGAAAGGCCTGGGATTAAGTTACGAAATCAGACTGTAGAGATTACATTTCATTTTATATGCAAATGGTATAATATGCAGTAACCTTGTTTCATTAAGATTTCCACTCATTTATTCACTGTGTAAAATACGAAACAAGTTTCACTGCGCATCCCATTGCCATTTGTTGAATGACATCACGCACTTCTCTCAAATTTATTCCAGCAAGCGCCATCAGCATTTCACAGCGCCAACTATTTGTCTCAGTGTCACTTTTGTGAATTGTGAATTGTGAGCATCTTCCATTCTCATGTAATAAGCTATGTACAGTTTAAATTCGTTGTCAATTATAATGCATTAACAACCAATATTTGCCGAAATGATTGTCAAAGTGTCCACTGGGCACGAAGAATTGAGTTTATCCTAATCGTGTCGTTCACCAGAGGCCAGACCTGAGAGAGCATATATATATATATTCTTTCCTTTTCGTTTCTCTTTTTGTTTATCAATCTGTCTGTTAATATAAATATTTGTAATCTGACAAATCTCTGACATTTTCCAGTGCAAAGGACATTGCTATTGCAATGGAGTGTGCAGACAAAAATGCTGCAGATATTGCACGCTCCATCACTTACCAGCCTAGAGCTGACCTGTCATCTGTCAACCGGGTGGGACAACATCCGACCAGAAAATCCAACGCCAAAACACCTGGAAACTGCTTGGCAGCTGGTGCTGACAAATGTTTCCGCTGCAATGGGGAGCATTCTGCCACTACGTGCCGTTTCAAGAATGCCGCTTGCAACTACTGCCACAACGTGGGTCATATCGCCTCTGCGTGCTTGTCTCGAAAACGGAGGGCAAGGAGAGAGGAATGCAAAACCCACCTCCTTGACTCAGAGCATAACCAAGAAGATGTGACTGATGGAGACAGCCCTAACAGCGACAGTGTTCAGTCGTATGACCTTTTCCACACAAAGTCTGGCAGACAGTCGACTCCAATACTGGTTATAGTAGATATAGATGGACGGAACGTGGAAATGGAGATAGACATGGGGGCTGCCGTCTCACTCCTGAGCAAAGCAGCTTTCCGTAACCTGTGGGGGAATTGTGAACATCCCAGCCTCCATTGGTCCCCAATCCAACTCACCACATATACTGGTGAGTCAATACAAGCCCGCGGGTCGTGTGATGTCACAGTAACCTATGGAAACAACACTCACCAATTACAACTCTTGGTCGTCCCTGGGGATGGACCCACACTTCTCGGGCGAAACTGGCTCGATGTTGTCAAACTCAATTGGAAACATCCACCAAATACAGGCTTCCAAGCCAGCAACTGTACTGCAGCACCTCCTCGTGAGATACCCGGACATCTTCAAGGATGAACTCGGGACATGGAAGGGCTTCACTGCCAAGCTCAATGTTGAGAAAGATGTGAAGCCAATTTTCTGCAAAGCACGCCCAGTCCCTCTCGCATTGGAAGAAAAAGTTGATGCAGAATTAGCCAGACTGGAAAAGTTAGGTATCATTGAGTCAGTTCAGTACTGAAATTGGGCTGCTCCAGTTGTTCCTGTTGTGAAGGCAAACATATCGATACGCCTTTGCGGGCATTACAAAATGTCGATCAACAAATGTTCCACCTTGGACAAATATCCCATACCAAGGATCGATGACTTATACGCAAAACTGAGCGGAAGACAGTCCTTCACCAAGCTCGACATGAGATCGGCCTACCTACAAGTCGTTCTGGATGAGGATGCCAAAGAACATCTCACCATCAACACGCATCGGGGGCTCCACAGATACAACCGCTTGAGTTTTGGTGTCAAATCGGCGCCAGGAATCTACCAACGTTGTATGAATAGCCTGTTCGCTGCTGAACTACATGTTGTTGTTTACCAAGACGACATCCTAGTCACTGGTCGCTCAGAGCTTCATCATCTGGACAACCTCGAACGTGTTCTACGTATTATTTCCGACTCTGGACTACGCCTGTGGAGAGACAAGTGCGAGTTCATGGTTCCGTCGGTGACCTATTTGGGCCATCGTATCGACGCCGAAGGCTTACATCCCACAGAAGAGAAGATCAGAGCAATCAAAGACGCCCCTGCTCCGACCAACATCACTGAACTCAAGGCTTACATTTGCATGCTGCAGTACTACAGCAGGTATATCCCAAACATTGCTACCATGCTTGGCCCACTGTATTGCCTGTTAAAAAAAAGGCATCAGCTGGAAATGGGACATTCCGGAGTCAGCAGCCTTCCAGAAGTCAAAAGACATGCTGCGGTCTTCAAATGTGCTAGTTCACTACAACCCAGACAATCACATGGTCCTGTCGTGTGATGTGAGTCAGTACGGGGTTGGTGCTGTTCTGTCACACATCATGCCAGATCGCACAGAGACCAATAGCATTCGCATCTCGTACACTGTCTCCTGCTGAGAAGAACTACAGTCAGCTGGAAAAAGAAGGACTCAGCATTGTATTCGGAATTAAGAAATTTCACCAGTACGTTTTCGGTCGGCATTTCATGATTTACATGGACCACAAGCCACTGATTAGTTTGTTTGGTCCATCAAAGGCTACCTCAGAGGTCTTACCGCCTCGGATCATACGCTGGTCACTTTCACTCTCGGCGTATGATTACGATACTACGTACAGACCTGGCTCCACAATTTCAAATGCAGACGCCATGAGTCGCCTACCACTTCCGGACACAGTGTTTGACCCCCCTGTACCTGGCAGCATGATATCTCTGATGGACTTTTTGAATGACAACCCAATTGATGCCAACCAGATACGGACCTACACCAGGCGTGACCCACTTCTTTCCAAGGTCATTCGTGCTACTGGGCATGGGTGGGGCCTTCTACGCGATGCTGACCCTGAATTGGATTCTTACAAGGTCAGGCAAAATGAACTAAGTGTCGAGAACGGCTGCTTGCTGTGGGGATGCCGAGTGGTCATTCCCCCAAACTTGCGCACAAAGATTTTGGACCAGCTTCACGATTGTCATCCAGGCATTGTAAGAATGAAATCGCTGGCAAGGAACTATGTCTGGTGGCCTCACCTCGACTCTGACATCGAACAGTGTGTGAAACATTGTTATCCATGCCAAAGCAGTCGAAACGCCCCTGCTAAGGAACCATTACACCCCTGGGAATGGCCCACTGAACCATGGCAGAGGATTCAGCTTGACTATGCTGGACCCATCGAAGGCCGTATGATCCTTGTTGTTACGGACGCTCACACTAAATGGATCGACTCCTATGTAACACATACAGCAACCTCGCACGCTACCATAGAGAGGCTGCGCCAGTGCTTTGCCACTCATGGTTTGCCACGCTTGATAGTCACGGACAATGGGATCTGTTTCTCAAGTTCTGAATTCACTGAATTCACCCGCCTGAATGGTATAATTCACAAGTTTGTGAGCCCACACCATCAAGCTTCAAATGGACTATCTGAAAGCTCTGTGAGTTTCGTCAAGTCTGGTCTAAGTAAGATACCTGGTGGAAGCCTTCAGACCAGACTATCGCGTGTGCTTTTCGCTCACCACATCACTCCCCACACAACAACAGGGGTGACACCGGCTGAGCTGCTGATGAAACGACGTTTGCGTACACGACTGGATTGTCTAAGACCAGATGTGGTGTCGGTTGTGTATCAAAATCAGTGGAAACAGACTTCACCACGACAAACATGCTGGACAGCGCTCTATAAAGGTCGGGGACCCAGTGTTTGCGAGAAACTTTGGTCGCGGAATGGTTTGGTTACCAGGGCGGGTTCACAAAAATGAGGGACCATTGCCCTACGTTATCAAACTAGAGGACAATCGAGTCATCCGGAGGCACCTTGATCATGTCCGGTATCGGTCCTGTGATCCTGTCATTTTCACAAAGGATATCTCGCCACTTCCTGAACCTGTGAACAGCGACATTGTTACCGCAGATAGTACTGCACCACTCCCTGAGGCTGAAACCCATAACGCTGTTGCAGCACCACCAGAGGAGCCGTGTGGCGGCTTTGCACCACGACGATCATCCAGAGTTCGAAAGGCGCCTACTCGCCTTGACTTGTAGCTAATATTCTTGTATGCATTTTGCATTCGATTTTCAATTTCAATTCAATTTTCGCATTCAATTTTGCATTTGCAATTTCGCAATTTTGTATGTCTGTATTTTTGTATGCATTGGTATGCTTTTCACTGTTATTTTCACATTGGTATTTTCACTGTTAATGGGAGGGGGGGGGGGGGGAGATGTTATGTATTGCATGGGATTAAACCGGAAGGTGGATATAAAAGAGGCCGGGCTTACGGCTTGGCAGAGGAAGCTGGGCCTACACTGGGGGTTTGTGGTTTTCCCGGCGCAATAAACGACCGATGGTGCACTCAAACTGTCTTCGCAGCCTGATACATTACATATTGTTACGGATCTCGGTTTCGGCACTCCCCTTACCGAGGGGGGTTTAATCCCCTCGTCTACCACACTGGCCGTCCGAGTCCTGGAGCTATGACGTCACTTCCGGTCAGCGCTGAATAGGGTAGTAGGCCAATTATTCCTATGACCTAATTACCAGCGCCTTCCGGTAAGCGAGGAAATGAGCCCCGCCCGAGCCGCGGCTGTAATGGACACGCCGAGCGAAGCGAGCCACGACTCAGGCCGTTAACAAAAGGACTAAATGGTTAGGGGAGTTACGGCTTAATATAGTCAATATAGTTACCGGCCGGACTAAAGCACCAAATCTTCACAGGAGTTAGAACATTGATTTAGGAAGATAATTAGCCTCTCCAAACAACTTTTGGCCCCCTATGAGGCCCACAGTGGCCCGTGCAAGATGATACACTTTGGTCTCCATTTATGGATCAAGGGAAGTAACTCAACTTATCTAAAATGATTTTTAATAAATAGATGATAATGTCTGTGTGCTCTAAAACATATCAGAAATCATAAACATGCATCAAATACCATTTTAGGTGTATAAAACTCTCAAATAGTTATATTTTAACAGTATAATAAATGATTAATATCGAATTATCTCCTTTGGAAGAGCAATAAACCTTTGGAAGAGCAATAAACCTGGAAGAGCAATAAACCTAAATTGTTCCTCCCCTATACGGGTGTTTATGATGACGTTTGATATCTATGTACATAGCATCTAAATATCTGCTTTATGATTAATATAAATGGTATACCTCAACTGTAAACATACTTTTTTTCCAGGAGGATTCTTTCCCGGCGCATGCATATTGAATCAATCAAGGCCGCCGAAAATCTTCAAGCGTTCTTCTGATAAATAATCCAAAATCAACTGGAATAGGGACTGTCAGGAGCAGGAAACCCAAACATATCGCACATCACTAAGCAGCAACGCCAAAGACCTTCTTCGGAAAGCTCGGGTGGAACAGAAGACCTGCCACAGATTCTCAACCATGCCTCTCGACCAAGCCCACGAGCAACAAAACGCCATCGTAAAAGGAAGCGGGGGCATAATTGGCTTAACCGAAAGTCCGGCAGCGTTAAAAGACTGGGTAGTGGCAGGACCCGAAAAAGCTCGTCTATTAGTAGAATTTGAGGACAATTTTTTGACACATCCTGTACAAAATGAAGAGAATACGTCCACACAACGCAGCTTTCACCACCAAACTCGTTCTCTAATCGACACCATCAATGCATATGGAAATCCATTCTGTGAGAGCGGCTCTGAACTGATCATTCTAAACACACGCGATTGTGCGAGCAAAGAAGTGGTAGCTACAATCAAGTCGTTGGAGTCTGTTGGTAATAAAAAGTATAACGCGTTCAAAAAAGATGTGTTTGAAGACCAAACGAAGACAATACATGATGTCATAAAGAAACATAATCCGATACTGTTTAAAACGCCAAAGACAAAAAAATCAGTCAAATCAAAACAACATGCGGGATTGAAAAACGATTTCGCTCTCTTTGGTAGACTCTATATTGCCAATCAGCAACGCAATGGAGATATCAAACTGTTCTTCCGTCATGAAAACCAGTTGTTCCCTCCCTCCCTGTCTGACCAGGGGAAGCTCCATAGCATAACAAAGTCGGACTTGTTAACATCATTGGAGATTCCTCCGACCAAGTCAAATGTAAACAGCACACATGATTGTAAAAACTTCGACGGCGGGGCTCTCATTCACATGCTTCGGCCAACGACAATGACGACGTTTGACCAATATTCCAAGAATGTGTTCTTGCCCTATATCGAAAAAGAGGCATCACGATCGTGCATTGACATTGTTTGGGATGAATATCGTGAGAAGAGCATCAAGGCGAGTACACGTCAGAAAAGAGGCGAAGGTGTAAGACGAAAGGTTACCTCTACCGCAAAAATACCCAGAAAATGGCCTGACTTTCTTCGTGACAATCGAAACAAAACGGAATTGTTTCAATTTCTAAACCGTGAAGTAGAGGAACATTCTTTTTCCAGACCGGTGATAACTTCGGGCAATGACAATTCGGTTGGACCATGTGATCACGAGGAAGCAGACACCAGGATTGTTGTCCATCTGATAGACGCAGCTAAACATGGACACAAGAATATTGTGGTAAAAACTGTTGATACCGACGTGATTGTTATTTTGGTAGGATTGTTTTCACAAATAGTTGATGATCACCCCTTACTGCAAATAAATGTGGAGTTTGGAGTAGGCAAGGACCTCAAAGTCATCTCGATCAACAAACTTTATGAGTTCCTCGGACATGATAGATCCAATTCGTTACCATTTTTTCACGCATTCAGCGGCAGTGATTCCACTTCAGGCTTCAGGGGCAAAGGCAAAAAGACAATATTCAAAATATGGAAGTCGTTCCCTGAGGCAACACATACGTTCCTCAAAATATCAAGCAACCCATTTGCAGCCATCAACATATCTTCGGACGTCTTCAAAGCACTCGAACGATTTACTGTACTCGTATATGACAAAACATCCGATAGCGAATTCGTGAATCAAACACGTTTGAACCTCTTCTGCAAAAAATCCCGCAGTTTCGAAAATCTTCCACCGACTCAAGACGCTCTTTTCCTTCACGTTCTGTGAGCAATATACCAATCAGCAGTCTGGATGATGGCACACAAGGTAATAATATAAATATACCACATGACAGTCTTCATTCCTTGATCTTCCATCTTATAAAGTTCTGCTAAATAATTTAACTAGCACTGTTACATTCTACATAATTATTCTTTTTCAGTCGCTGCAAAATCTCCCATCACCGCTACAGTGGGGATGGGAGGAAGACGATGAACAGAGCCTACAACCCACATGGATGACCCTTCCCAAGGCGGCCGAGGCTTGTGGCGAACTGATTAAGTGCCGATGTACCGGAAAACTGCATTCGGTGTAAATGTAAAAAGAGTGACCTTCCATGCACCAGGCTGTGCACATGTAACTGTGAAATATCTTAATAACAGTTCCGGTAATGATTGAATGTTATGATAGCGTATACATGCAACATAACTCTGTAAATGGCACATTACATCACTCCTTTATCCTTACTTTGCAACTGTAGAATAAATATTCTTGGATAATTACAGGAAAAATCAAGCTAAAGATGGTGCTTTATGCTTTGATGGAATATAAGCTATTTCAAGAGAGGTAATTCGATATTAATCATTTATTATACTGTTAAAATATAACTATTTGAGAGTTTTATACACCTAAAATGGTATTTGATGCATGTTTATGATTTCTGATATGTTTTAGAGCACACCGACATTATCATCTATTTATTAAAAATCATTTTAGATAAGTTGAGTTACTTCCCTTGATCCATAAATGGAGACCATCTTGATCATCTTGAGACTTGAGGGTTCTTTGTACTGCTTTGGATGTCGCCTATTGTCCAAGAACGAATCACCCTTTGCTACATCAGGATTCAATAACTGGAAACACAGCAATCTTATTGCAGAACATGAAAATGGAAAAGAACATCGCAAGTGCATGATGGCATATTTGATTCGGCATAAAGAAACTGGATGTGTAGATTCTTTATTAATCAAACATCAGCGCTCAGAGCAGGAGTACTGGCATAAAGTGTTGACATGTGTGGTTTCTGTCATTCACTTTCTTGCCTCCAGAGGTTTGTCATTTCTTGGAGAGAATCAAACTATTGGGTCGGCAAAAAATGGAAACTTTTTAGGTATTCTAGAGCTGCTGAGTGAATTTGACCCTTTTCTGGAAGAGCATCTCAAACTGCATGGAAATGCTGGAAAGGGGAACCCATCGTATCTATCTGCAAACATTTGTGAGGAATTTATTGAATTAATGGGTCAACATGTTCTTTGTGCTATTCTGGAAGAAATAAAAGAGTCAAAGTATTATTCAATAAGTGTGGATTCCACTCCAGACATCTCACACATTGATCAACTGACATTTACCGTCCGGTACATTCGAGGATGTGAGCCTGTGGAGCGTTTCATCAAGTTCATTCCCATCTTTTCTCATGGAGCAAAGAATCTCGCAGACACTTGTGGATTTCCTGAATGGGAACAAAATTCCGCTATCAAATTGCCGTCGTCAGTCGTATGACAAAGCCTCAAATATGTCTGGACGCTATACTGGATTGCAGGCATGGATCCGTCAACTGAATGAGTTCGCCATCTCTGTCCCCTGTGCTGGACACAACCTGAACTTAGTGGGAGTAAAAGCGGCAGAGTGTTGTCTACAGATTGTAAAATTATTTGACTTTGTTCAGCGTCTGTATTCCTTTTTCTCGGCTTCTACACATCAATGGAATGTTTTGGCATCATCTTCAGGAAAAGATCATATTGTGGTCAAGCGTCTGCCTGACACGAGATGGTCGCCACATTTTGATGCTGTCCATGCTCTGCATAGAGGTTTCGAGAAAATTAAACATGCACTGGATTCGGTATCAGCTGACACTGACCAGGAAATGAACACAAGGCGAGAGGCAGAACGATTGAGCGAGAAAATAGAGAACCTGGAAACGATTTTTCTGAAAATTATTTGGAACGACATTCTCGAAAGAGTGAGCAAAACAAGTAAGGTCCTGCAGTCAAAAGATGTGGACTTACTTGTTGCCATGAATCTTCTTGAGTCTCTGAAAACGTATCTTCAGGAAATTAGAGACAAATTTAGTGAATATGAACTGAAGGCCAGGAGTAGGTGTCCAGATTCGGATTACAGCGATGTGAAGAAACGGGTGCGAAAGCTAAGTGTACGTCTTACTACATATGACCGATCAGAAGAAGAGATACTTCTAAACAAAAGTGAAAAGTTCAGGGTGGAAACATTCCTTTCTGTTCTGGACTCTCTGAACTCTGACATGACAAAACGTGCAGATGCTTATTCATGGATTGGAAATCTGTTTTCCTTCTTCAGTCAATTGAAAACGATTGGTTCTGATGAGTTAAACAAAAAGTGTGAACACTTGGCTAAGGTGTATCACAAAGACCTTGATTATGGTGACCTTCTAAATGAATGGCAGCAACTCAAGCACTATATGGTTCTCGATGAAAATTGTGAGACTCTCCCTGCGTTGTACAGAAAAATAATTTCGGACAACTTGAAATCTGTGTTTCCCAATGTTGAAATTGCACTCAGAGTGTTCATGTGCATGATGGTGACCAACTGTACAGGGGAACGTTAATTTTCAAGATTGAAGCTTACAAAGAATCAGCTTTGCAGCACAATGCGGCAGCAGCGTTTGAACTGGCTTTCACTCATGTGCATGGAAAATGACACCTGAAGACTATCGACTCCAAGCCAATTATAAATCAATTCCCTGCAAAGAAATTTGGCAAACGTTTGCATAATAATAAATAATTCATACTGTACCATCTCCGTCTGTACGGTGTACCAATTATTATCATTTATATGTTGAAATGTTTCTTTTTTTCAAGGCTTATGTTATATTGTTCAAAAGTTTGTGTTGATTAATCCTCGCTTTACAGCATGTTTTTTAAAATGTTTAAACTGATTTTGTTGAAAGTACCAATAAATCTATAGGTTTAATTTAATTGACCGTTTACATTTTTATTCCCGTGGGTGGGTGGGAAGGGGCCCCAGTGGATTGCTTTGCCCAGGGCCTGCAATGCTCTTAAGACAGCCCTGCATCCATCCATGTACTTTTATATACTCGATATGTCATAAACCGTTGGCATTGAACATTTAGCTTTCAAATTACAGGTGTCTATTCCTAATGACATTATCTCAACCTGAATTGGCGACAGTGATTGGCTGAATAATGTTTAATTTCAATTAAATAGTGACCAAACATAACGCGGTGAAGCTGTGTGACTATAATCTCTATTAATTACGTACTGTTGGAAAATACCTTTCGACCCCTTAGGGCAGTGGTTCCCAACCTTTTTGTACTCGCCACCCCTTTCTCAAAACCCCGAAACACACGCGACACACCCCTGCCATCAGCCGTTTCAGTTTTACAAATTTTTCTGAGAAGGAAAAGGGAAGAAAGAGAAAACAATCATTAATTCATCAATTTTTACAAATTTTACTACAATATTCCTTGCACATTATAAAATTTGGGTAATTTTTAGTTAGTTAGTCAAACCAAGCTCATTATTTTTTATCACTGCCATCCATCGTCACACAATCTATGATCGTGATCACTAAAATATCATCATCTCTCCAACCGAGCTAGTGGGATGGTTGGGGTTGCATCTGAGCAGCGAGTCTTGGAATTAGTGGCAGGGTGTTTGTAAGAGCTAATCTCATGTCATCCTCGACATCCAATGTGTTCCTGGTCTTCGTTTTGATGTGGACGAGGGTAGAAAATCCGGCTTCGCAGAGGTAGGTGGTGGCAAATGGAAGAAGAACACGTAAGGCCAGCATGCTGACTTTGGAATATGATTGATGCATAGTGCACCAGAATTGAGTCACCGATTTCTCCTGGAACAGGTCACGTGCCGGAGAGTTGTTCCGTAGATCCAAGAATTTATCTTTGACTTCGTCGGGGAGGCTGGATACGTCAAGTACAGCAGAGAAAGGGTTTCTTACCAGTGCCACCTCTTCTCCTGTGAGCTCGGGGAAGTATCGCTGGAATTCCTTTTCTAGGGGCTCAAGATGTCCGGTAATCTCATCCTTCAGGAACTGATCTAGTTCGCCCTCAGACTCATCCATCACTCCGCAGAGTTTTTCAAACATGGCGATGTTCCCAAGATTGACTTTCCGACGCCAGTTCTGCAGTTTGGATATGAAGGCCTGTAGATTGTCTTGAAATAGGAGAACGTGTGTTTCCCTTCCCTGAAATTTCAAATTCAGCTTGTTCAGCTGGTCGAAAATGTCCGCCAAGTACGCAACCCGTTTATTCCACGTTTCATCATCGAAGTGAGCCAGAAGATCTCTCTTTTCTTGCACTTCCAGAAAGAATCTGATTTCGTCTTTCAGCTCGAAGACACGATTCACAACGTTCCCTTGCGACAACCAGCGTATAGCCGTGCAGAAGAGAAGGACCTCATGGTCAGCATCCATGTCTTTGCAGAGTTCTTTGAATACATGAGTGTTGAGTGCCCCAGACTTCACGTAATTCACAATTTTGATCACAGAATCGAGCACTTCCCGCAGAGTGGCAGGAAGCGTCTTACTGGCGAGAGCATATCGGTGGATCATGCAGTGGATGCCCTTAGCTTGGGGAGCCAGCTCCTTCACTCTTGTCTGGAATCCTGACTTCGATCCGAGCAAAGCTGGTGCTCCGTCCGTACAAACCCCACACACGTTTCCCCGTTGCAGACCTTCGGTATGAAAAAATGTAGAGACCTTTTCCATGATGTCAACAGCTTTTGTAGTGGTTTCAAGTGCACCACAGAAGAGGAATTCTTCTTTGATGTCATCTGAATGAATGTACCTTACGGAGACAAGCAACTGAGAACATGAACTCACATCCGTTGATTCGTCGAGTTGAAAGGAGAACAATGGAGAATCTTTGATTTCATCCAAAACCTGCTCTTTCACATCCATAGACATATGAGAAATACGCCTCTGAAGAGTATTATTAGACAAAGATACTTGCTGCATCTTCTTCGCGCTGGCTTCCCCGAGAACGAGCTTCACCATCTTCAACATGCAGGGTTTGATAAGTGTCTCTCCAATGGTGTGAGGCTTTTTGTGTTTGGCAATTTCCAACGCAACTTCATATGGGGCCTCCACTGCTGCTGCACTATGTTGCTGAAAAGACCCACAAGCATCGAGCTTTTGACGTTTGAGAAGAAGCTCATGGCATTTGAAGAACTCCAAATCCTTCTCTGCGTGTTCCGGATGCTTCGTCTCTCGGTGACGCTCGAGTTTCGAAGGTTTCATTGACTCCGCACTCAGGACAACATGGCACAAGACGCATTGTGGTTTCTCGACGCCGTTGTTGGCGAGTACTGTGGTGAAGTCAAGTCAAGCCAGGGAGAGAAGGAAGCAGGAGAGGGAGGGGTGAGGAAGGGAGTGGAAGGGGGAGGGGTGGGGAAGGGGAGAGGGAGGGGAAAGATATATACACAAAGAATTAAGTTAAGCACCCCCCCCGTTTTTTTACAACCTCGCACATTACAAGTTTGATGTCGTCAAAACAGTGTAATATACCCATGATATTGCTATATTTTCTGGAGAAGTGATATTATGGTCACATAAAAACATAACAATCATGCCGTTTTCAATATTTTATTCTGAATAATTTAAGGTGAAATTTTTTGGGAATTTTAGGCATATTTTCACCTCAATTTAAGTATGGAGCTATAGGTCCATCACGGACAGTGTGGATGACGTGTATGTTTTCTAACGTACAGTCATTGTTCTGAGAAGACCTCTAGCGATCTTTGCGTCAATAACGTGTGTAGGACCCACGTGATCGGATCACTGACTCAACCCTACGTCTCATAGACCCTGTAAGCCGTCGTATGCGTTGCTGTGGCAGGTTGTTCCATTCCCGATGTAATGCACGTTCCAATTCATCCAGATTGGCTATTGGAGGGACCATCTTCGCAATTTGTCGTCCCAACATGTCCCAAACGTGCTCGAGGGGGTTCAGGTCAGGACTGTACGCAGGCCAGGGGATGGTTGTCACAGCACCTTGCTCCAGCAAGGCTCGGACGCGTCTCGCACGGTGAGGCCTGGCGTTGTCATCCATGAAGATGGGATTGACGCAAAGATCGCTAGAGGTCTTCACAGAACAATGACTGTACGTTAGAAAACATAAACGTCATCCACACTGTCCGTGATGGACCTATAGCTCCATACTTAAATTGAGGTGAAAATATGCCTAAAATTCCCAAAAAATTTCACCTTAAATTATTCAGAATAAAATATTGAAAACGGCATGATTGTTATGTTTTTATGTGACCATAATATCACTTCTCCAGAAAATATAGCAATATAATGGGTATATTACACTGTTTTGACGACAACAAACTTGTAATGTGCGAGGTTGTAAAAAAACGGGGGGGGTGCTTAACTTAATTCTTTGTGTATACTACAAAAACATATTCTGGGGTGCGGGAGGGGGGCTTTGACAGGCCCCTCTGTTTTGGGGGAGGAGGTGGGGAGGGAAGGAGGAAAAATGTACCATGCAAAGAGTGCTTCATAACCTCAGTGTTGCACAAGTAAAAAAAGGAAATTGTTATACACTTTGCCACCATCACCAGGTGGCACAACACGATACACATTTACATAGATAATTTACGCCCTTCTCCTGGTCCCCCACACCCCCGCATGAGGCCGTGGCCACATAGCCAATGTTACCCCCGAGACAAAGTTGTATTTGTATTTGTACCCCGAATAAAGTATGAAAGTGTTTATAGCTGGAGTAGCCGGCGTTGCTCAAGCGAAAAATAAACATTAACATATTTGAAATGAGGGCAAATATAATGGAAAAGCAATTACATCCAAATCAGAATCCATCACAAATGTCAAATCATCATTTTACCTTTTCATTGAATATCTGCTGCTGAATGTGGCGTTCATCACGTTTCTGAGTTAAGTATGATGACGTTCAGGAAGAAGAAGAAGCCTTACCACCAACTTTGACCACTTCTGGAATTGTTTTATTATTTGTGTTCAAATGTCTGGTGATTGTTTTGTATTTATTTGTGTGAACATGTACTTGTAAAAACTGTCATTAATCAAAAAGGTTTAGGCACTAAAGAGCAAAAAAAAAATTAATCCCAAAAAACAAACAAAAAAAATTTCACACTTTATTTTTGCCGAAAACATTCCCAGCACTCACTGATGAACCTCTGAAAGTTTGACGAAGATCCGTTCAGCTATCTTTGAGAAAAATGGCGATACACAGACCAGTAGATAATAAATCAATCAATTTGTTCACAAAGGTGCCCAATTTAAAAGCCTCTTCCTGTATCTGAAGACAAGAATAACAAGAAGCGCTATTGGTGTGTTCACACGGTGGTTTGAATGGAAACATTTATTAGCACCTGACCGACATGGACCAAATTTGGTACGATACATCAGAGCATAAAGGTCTCATGGGGCTGTGCTCCCCATCCGGATCCGCCTCCGATAAGAGGCTGAAAAAGGGGGGTTTTGCCTCAAATCCAGTTAATTTATTTTAAAATCTTCTCAAAAGCTGTGGGTAAATAGCCTTTGACCCCATGGCACTATTTTTTAAAATTGCTGGCACCATACAAATTGTAAATTGCTCGGGTTTCCTGAATCAGAAAAACTACGGTGTGAGGTTTTCATTGCACATTTAGTGGTGTTTTTGGCCCAATTAAGACATGGAATCAGTTTGTCGTTTTGTTGTACTTACACGTTATACTTACACGTTTTGTTAGACATATTTGGGGTGGGGATAGAAATCTTGTATGTTTTTGGTGTTCCTTAAGAAATTTTCTGAAGTGTACCTACAGATAAAACGTTATGCGACAATGTAAAAAAAAAAAATCCAACATGGCCGCTACTATGTCAGAGTGACGTAATTTTGCAAAAGTTTACACTGCAGTCAACAACAACAACAACAACAACAGGCATTTTAAGGCCATTTTCCCTGCGAGAGCGGGGGTTAGCCTTGCGGTCCCCATGACAATCTTCTCCATTTTGCCCTATTTTCTGCAGGGGGTCATCAACTGCAGTCATTTAAAAAAAATTCTCACAATAAAGATTGATTTGAAAAACATTGTTAACTGGATAATATAATTTATAACTATTTCTTGTTATTTCACACTAAATATTCACCTGTCCAAACCCCCTACACGCCCCACAAACAACAACAACACAACCCCCAAAAGATGTGCTCTGTATAATACGACGGTCAGTGTCTGTGCATGTCCACCTCCATAATGTCCAATGTTTTTACACAGCGTTGTTTAATTTGATACAGTTCCCATGTAACAATAATTGGATATAAATGCTGAACACCACCTGTATTAGATCATCAAGATCATGCTCTGAGCTAACATTTGATTTTGTGCAGGTAAAATGGGTCCAGCAGAAGCTGGATGTCTCTCTGGTAACGCTCATCGTACTTCAAATGGCATCCAGGTGAAGGAAGACCTGAGTGAAGTTTCTCGCTCTGCACAAAGTGAGTATGGTGAGGCTTGTGATGTTCAGAAGAGTTCTTTGGATTATTTCCATATATTATTCCATGACAAGCAAAGAACCCATCAGTGACAATTCTAAATTTAAGGTCTTCTATGGTACAGGTACAGGTGATACTAGACTTCTAGAGAGTTCATCGAACAGTTTGCCCCACGTAGTATATGTATATGTTTGTGTGTGTGTATATATATATATATTGTTGCGGATCTCCAAAATGTCGGCCTTCCCCTTATCAAGGGGGGATTAATACCCTTGTCCTTTTACTGGCCGACGCGGTCCCGGGGCTATCACGTTCCTTCCGGTCGGTGTTAAATAGGGTTGTTGGTCGAATTAGTCCTATTACCTAAGTACTAACACTGGCCGTGAAGCAAGGAAAATAACCCCACACGAACCACGGCGTTAGTGGACACGCCGAGCTAAGCGAGCCAAGATCCGGGCCGTTAGCAGGTACTAAACCCGATTCGAGCGGTTGTCAATCGTGCCACGCTTACCCAATTGAGAAATCACGAAGACGATCGAATTAGGAAAGACAGGAAGAACAGATTGGTTTATTAACAATTTGGACACGAAGAAGAAGAGGAAGAAAAAAGAGCAATGTACAATGAAGAGGAAGAAGCAGATACACAGGGCAGCCTTATACAGTCTTACTTATTCCCTGGACACGGGCCCGTTCACACTCAGACTCACTCTCAGACTCGCTCACACGGGATTTGTAGATGGTCGGGTTGAGGGTCCAAAGGTCCACAGCTCGTCCGGTCCCCGACTCGTACCGTGCAGATGGTGGAAGACGGCAGGCAGCTCTCCGCATGGCGTAGGCGCGAGGCGGACAATTATATATCGGGGGATCGGTAAGTGGCGATTATATTGCGTACGCAATAGGTGTACCGGCGCCTTTATACACGCTCCCGGTATCGCGGTGTACAATGTGCCGCCCCCCCAATGATGTTACCAATGGTGCCTTCCCACAAAAGTCCTTCTGCATGCTGCAGTCCTCTGCAATGCGTGCCGCGCGCTAGTCCTTTGTAAAGCGCAATCAATCCTTTCAAGGCTCGTCACTGCACGTCTCTCCCTCTCGTAACTCAACTCCCGAACTCAACAAGCACCTCTCCCATAACTCAACTCGTTCAAGACTCGTCACTCAACTCAACTGAGGTGTGGGGGCCTCGCGCGAAGGGTTATATTCCTACGCCCAGTGAACCCTCTGGAATGCCCAGCCACACCCTGTCAGGCGATGTCGCCTCAGCCCTGGTTGGCTGTTGAGGGCTTACCCGCTCCGCGTCTGATGGCTGCTTGACGTGACCACACCCCCACCCTTGCGCTCCACCCCCTTTTCGGGCCTTACCTCGTGGCATTTGGGCTGGTTCGAGCAGAAGCCCAAGGGCAGCGAACGCTGCTGGCAAAGGAGGTGTATTAGCCAAATCAGGGCGCGGGGTGGATGCTGCCTAACGAGGTCGATTTGGAGGGAGGCTGCAAAATGGACGAATGGGCCAACCCTTATTTGTTTTACACAACACAGATGCAACTATTGGGAATGGCCTTATCCTAAACACATACTATGAAATAACTAACGTCCTAAGGTGACCTACGTGTTGCATGTGGCCTAACTATGGGGTGCAACCTTTAACCTTTAATGATGTTACCTGTGTGGGTTCTCAAAACCGCAACAATATATATATATATATATATATATATATATATTTATATATATATATATATATATATATATATATATATATATATATATATATATATATATATATATATAGATATATATATATATATATATATATATATATGTGGGGAACAACTCCTTGATCGTAACAGAAGTTCACCAACAGATTGAGAATGGCGAATCTTTATTAAATACCAATTATACAGATCTGGAGGAGACGGAGACGTCTACAGCACGAACCACCGTCATGCCAAGTCTGCCTTCCTGAAAATACATTGATTCACAGTTCATTTATATAGGGACACGCTTTATCAGGGAATCTCCGAGAGGACAAAGAAACTGGCGAAAGTTCCTCCCACCGTCATCCCCAGTGCGCCGAGCCCCCACCGTCATCCGTCCTTTCATCTTGGGGGAGTGAAGCACGCACCGTCAGGATCCGGACCAGATGTGGTTTCAAGGCTCCGAGGTGACAGAAAATATAACTCACCGAAGGGGGATTGCATTCTTGGTCCTGATAAGACCATAAAGTGAATGAGGTCGTTCTGATGAGTTCCAGGTGTTTAAATGTACCTTCAGTTCACATTTCTCATTTAAACTTAAATTCAAAGCATATTTATTGTAACTCAAGCGTCACTGTGATTATACAAAATATAGTTAATCTTTTGACAGTTTATCAAAAGGTTTTATGTCTACGATTCAAGCATCCTATGTAAAGTTACACATTCCACGCGCATATAATCCATTTTCCTGCCCGCGGCTTGAGGCACCGTCTGCGGAGAAGGGAGAAAGTTTATGACTAGGCTTATCTAGCCTTCAAGGGGCACACGTATACAACGAGGCCATTCGTTCAGCACGGATGAAGCGAGTATTTTCTCATTTTAAACTAAAGCGAAGCGGCAACCTTTTATTAACTTTATGAAATAGCATTTTTAAACAGCATTTATAACATAACATATTAGTCAAACGACATCCATAACAGAGCATTAAGCAGTAACAAATCTGCGACCTGACATCCCTTCCTCTTGTCTCGTCGAGACAAAGTATCTCGAGAGACAACATGCCGCATCGGGCTTTATTGAAAGACAATCGTGTAATGCGGGTATCTCCCAAGGGCATACCGTGCGCACATAGCGCCTCGCCCGTGCATTTGGGGAACGTGTCGTGTGGTGCGTGCTTGGAACCTGAGGGCTCAGAACATGAAAGTCCATTAACGTTTTGGATCCACAACGAAGGCGTCTGGTCCAGATGAGGTTCTGCCCCGCCAGGGGGCCCGTCACCTCCCCTGCGGAACTTGCTCTCCCCACCCTTTGCAGACGCGGTCCTTGCAGATCTTCGAAGTTAATCAACGATCATGCCCATGAGATCTCTCATGTGCTGCTGTTCTGGGGAATACATAATGTCGTCAGTATCTTGTGTCTCATTTTCCTGGTCAGGGTACAGAGCGTTAAAATCCGATTCACTTGAAGCATTTGAACTTAAAACTTTTGAAGCAAAGAGAGGGACTTCCTTTATGTCAAAGTCTCCCATGGACGCCTGGTCGGCTTGCGGGTCTAGGATATCCACGTCGGGTCCCTCGACTGCCAGACCCAGCGTCGCAATCAGATCCATAGTTGGGTCGGAAGGGGGTGTACAGCTGTCAGCTTGTAATACATAAGAGGCGTTAGCCAGTACACGCAAGGGGTTTACAGCACAAGTATCACAGTCATCACAAACATCAATACAGGCAGCAGCCAGTTCCCACATGGGATTTTCAACACAAGTATCACAGTCATCACAAAAATCAATACAATTTTCTGGAGCGCCGGTCACATCTGCCTTGTTGAAGGACCCATTCAGGTCGACGGCCTCTGTGGTCAGAACCATAGTCGTTGTCGGCGGCTTCTTCACTTTCCATCCTGTAAAGTACTTTCTCATACAGAGGAGGACTAAAGATTTCATTAGTGCCCCCCAAATTACTACCCCAATTATCACGGCCAGTGCGGTCAATAACCACTTCACTATGGTGCCCGTCCATCCCCGGAACCAGTCAGTGAGCCAGCTAAATTTATAAGAGTTCTCGTGCGCGATCCGATCGATCGTCAGGGCGTGGCTAGTTTCCCTTAGTCTCACTATTGCGGCTGACACTCCTTCGGATGGATCAGGTATGTAAGTGCAACACTTTCCCTCTATTATTCCGCATACCCCTCCCTTCTCTGCCAGGAGCATGTCCAAAGCCACCCGATTCTGCATCACCATTGTACGCATGTGAATTACCGTGTCCAATAGTATGTCATGAGCCGTAGCGGTGTCGTTTGCCACCTTTTCTAGGGCCAAAGCCAATTTATCTATCCGGAAGCTGTTCATGGCTGTGCCCGCACCTGGGAAGAAGAAACCTAACACCTTTTCCCATAGGCTCCCGTGTAGTTTAGTGGTTCCATCTTCGTTCATGACTGACCTCTTATGTCGCCTGTCCAAGGACTTTGGGTCTAGCTCATCCAGTATTTCAACGTCAGGAAGGACTGAACCAAGATAACATGTGCCCCCCCCAATTATTTGGTAAATAGGGGTAAGCCTTGTCGCCGCATATAAACATTGTCCCATGGGGTGGGACCAGGTGGGTGGATAAGCACTGGAGTCCCTTTATCACCCCATTAATCCTACTAACCCCCCTAGAGAATGTTATAGCCGTTATGTTGTGGTTGTGTTTATCTTGCAGTACTATTCGTAATGTAATCCCCGAGCTCCCTTGTCCCAGCTTCCCGGGGAGAGTGTAGGCGCATTCTGATTCTCCCATACGCAAGTGGCCGGAACCCTGGAGGCAGACCGTCCCTTTCTGTGGTTTGACCCAGACGGGGGCAGGCCTCTCGGCCACATGGGCAATCATTGACGGGCGATAATTAAATTGTCGATTGCAACTCTTGCCGTTGCCAACCCCTTCTCTTTCCAGCGTGGTGACTAAACATGGGGAATCGATAGGTTGTGAGCAAAGGTCGTTGAGGGACAAAGGTAGCACTATCATGTGTATTCCTGTGGTGCCTGCTTGGGGAAAGTGCATGCACGACCAGCAGTGTGTCCTATTTTGAATTGTTGCCACCTCCCTTGCCACTTTCCAATATGTGTTTTCACCCTTCTTTGGGGCCTTATCCTGGGGTTGCGGCGTGAGTATGTATTCGCTGCATCGTATGTATTTCTTTTCACCACCGGCCGCGCCAGGGGTCCAGACGCTGCACCGGACCTGCATAGTCATGCCTTTCTCTAGGCGTGTGCGTGTTTGTAGCTTAAAATCAGGGGTTCCCCATTTGTATCCTGGTTGGGCCACGGTCTTAATGCTAGCTTGCCCGTCTTCCCGGAACTCTCGTTGCTTTCGTAGTACAATGCCAACCCGTCCAGGCCCTGCCGACAGTGCTAGCCATCTTACGGTTACCCAATTTGTGTACAGGGTTTTCTGTTCGAAACATGGTAGTGATACTCTTTGTCCCCATGTTACGGTGAGGTGTCGGGTTCCGTTTTCGCATCTATTGGGATCGGAGCTTCCCCTAGCTGCTGTCGCTATCAATAGTATCGTACCTATGATTAGGCCCATCCTTACTGTGGTTGCTGTGGTGTAGTGTCTGGTGCTTGTATGGCCAACTTACACTGCGTGGCGTGGATCCACGAGGTCTTGCCCTCGCAAAAGACTGCCGTTGGTGTAGTCAGCAACACCTGGACTGGTCCCTTCCACCTTGGTTCCAAGGCGTTCTTGCAGGTGAAGTGCTCCACGAACACCTGGTCTTTTTCCTCTGGTGGAACACCTGGTCACCAATTTCCTAATCCACTTTTTCCAAGTGGATCCAATTTTATCCAATATTCGAAACTTAAATTCAATCCAATTTTCTCTAATCCTTCTCTCAGCATCCCATTTGCCTGTTTCCTACATCAATAATAAATAAAAAATAAACGAAAATTATTTCAGCTAGAGTTTCAACTAGAATTACCACAAACAAACCACCATTAACCTCCATTAACACAAACAAACCACCATTAACCTCCATTAACCTCCCCCTATTATTTATTTATTTTCGCGAATAAACAAATAATAGAAATAACCTGGTCTAATTCCAATTCCAATTCTGGTCAGTTCTGGTGTCTGGTCACACACACTGTTTTTCTCACCCACTGTGATTCGCTCAAAATAGATTCTCACTGTTGTTATGTCTGAAATTCGTCTCATGAAAACCCATTCAAGAGTCCGGTGTAACAGACAGACAAACACATAGACACGCTGAAGACCCCAGGGTACCCATCAAACTAGCTTGTCCTCAGATCAACAAAACAAAATTTGTAACTTACTCAATTTTTTTCTTTTCAATTGTCATCCCAATTGTCATTCCCTGTGCAAATTAGAGCACTCCGGACTATGTCAACAACTGAACTTCCAAGACAACAACGATAACACACACCACCTGTCATTCACAGTAGACAACTGCATCTCCTTTCTCTCATTCATCCAAAGCAAAATTGATGACATCTACAACGGCTCAATCACCACAACCCACTCTATCCTGACAAACTGCATCACTGAAATAAAATCCTGGCTTCAGATCAACAACAACCAACAACGACCTCAACCACCCATAACTCTGCCCTCAACATTGATGGTTTCCCAGTATCCACCTTCCCTCACATCCGGAATCTTGGCATCATCATTGACCAAACCCTCTCCTTTGACAAATACACTAAACAGATCATAAAGACAGCCTTCTTTCACCTTAAAAACATCGCCCGTCTCCGTCCATCCCTCTTCTCCATGGCTGCAGAAACCCTCATCCACGCTTTCATCACCTCCGAATCCATCTCCACCGCCTCTTACACTTAAACAGATCACAATTACTCACTCATACACTGTTGCATCATCGAAGCTGACTACTCCCTTCTGAGACCTGTGCTTTCCGATGTTTAATCCACTAATCTGCCACGTCCTCCACTACCGGCAACTCTCCCTCGGCGAGCTTACACTGCCATATTTCCATTACCTATAGCTTATTTATGCTATATTTCACACCTTACCTCCATGGAACAATGACGCCTGAGCACTCAATTAGCCCTCCATCGTACCACAGACTTACAATCAGACAGACAGACAGACAAATAACAGAGGCGTGTCACCAGCCTCAGCACAGGACATCACCTCTCCAGACAGGCACAATATAATCCACAGTATCGAAATGCCAACTCCTATCTGGAGCCTCGCAAAGCCAAAATCGGGCATGTTCACTGCATTTCACGCAATTGCAACCTCCAACCACACGGGGTGTTCCACCCTGCTCCATGCTTCATGCATGCTCCACGCTCCACGCTCCATGCATGCATGCTCCCCCATGCAACCCGATCTGTACTTGGTGCGCCCCTCATAATCAGCAAGTTATAATAACCACAATACCTCTGGGCATCCACCTCTTGATACCACAACTTAATCCATGTTACTTGCATCTCTTCATCCTCCCAAATGTCCTCCATTTAACATGACTATCCCCAGAGCTCGATCAAACACGTCACTGTACTCAGCCCGGTTAAATTAAATTCAAAGCATACTGTACCTGACGCTTCCGGTCGGCACCGGAAATCTGTTTATTTCTTGAGTCCCCTGAATCGAGACGTCAACGACAACCACAACAACAAACAGAACTCGATATTCTCTGTTCACTAATTACGTACATGATTCAGTTTTAACCAACAGTATATGTCCCGATATTCTCTGTTCACTAATTACGTACATGATTTCAGTTTTAACCAACAGTATATGTCCTTTCTTTCCAGATTTAAGTTCTATATCCTGCCGTTAAAGCAACACCCTGTAGACTGACTCCGCCTGTCGTTCTTCCAAGGTTAGTGAATTATCTCTGACCTCTTTCCCTTGCACATCTCGAACAAAGGTCAAATAAACTTCAAACGAAGAAAGGTGGTACAAACGTCGAATTAGGGTAACCAGCGCTTTCATCCCACAAATAATACAAGTCCGGCGACATTCCCGTCCTTGCAAGAACTCCACATCCGGACAGACAAACGACCATTATTGTGGCTCCACATTGCAAAATGCTAACACCCTACGAATCAAACAACCGTCACAATCCGCCCAGGAACTTCCGTGGGAGGCGTGCTTTACAATGCAGCACCCTCTCTACCTGGTGCACACCTTTCGCACATCCCTCCTCGTTTGCACACTTCATCAACACACCTCCTCGCGCCCACTCCCCCTGCACTCTCCTGCGCGCACACGCAACTGCAGCCCCCAGTGCCCACCCAGAGTGCCCAATCCGCGACCCACAATCTTCTCGGGGCACACACCTCCTCCTTGAAACATTGAAACATGAAACCACAACCTCCGCTCTCCCTCCAGATCAAGGGTGTGTATTTCTTTCTCTGACCGCATTTCACACCATGACATAATTTCACACCAGCAAACTGTAATCTTTCTCATTACACGACCCATTGACTCCCAAGGTCACATCGGCCTCAGGGATATACTCATACAATCCACAAGTCACCAATACACAATATAATCGTTAATCGCATAATTCCTGCCATTAAATTCTAGAAACCCTTTGCCAACCATTCACGGACCTCCCACCGTGCGGGGCACATCCTTTTTGAGTAGGCAGGTTATCACCTGCACTCTGAGCAAACTCCGTATTCTAAATTCAACCTCTGAATTCAGTTGAATTGACTGAATTCTTCAATCTGCCATTGAATGAACTCTTCAATTCAAGTCAAACACACATTTCGATTCAAATTCTGAATTTAGTTCAACAAATTCCAAATTTCTGCTCGACTGCCACTCGAAAGACGAAAGCAGCCCATCAAGCAGACCACTTACAAAGCTTCACACCGAAACCCTCTGCTTTGCATATGTCATACAGACAAATACATTGGCCAGATACACACGTCAATTAATATCCCAATATACATTCATTCCTCATTCGTATACCAGTGAGTCTCCCAGACCGCGCGAAAATCAGATCGACTCAAATCATGCCTTTCTCCAGCCACTCCCATGTACAATCTTTGTTCATTCATATTACGTCTCTCATTCAAGGAAAAAGGATTTTTGGGACGGGTTGGACGGGGTGGGTTGAGGTGGAAAGGGAAGGCAGGGCGGGGGTGTTGGGGTGTTGCCTAGAGCCCCGGGACTGAGCTCAGGTCTTGGGGGGGGGTGGGTGGTTTGCACGGCCCAATTCTGCGGCTGTGGAGGGGGCCCCTGCATGTTCCAGTTTTGGGGAGGGGGCCCTTGTGGGTTCCAATTTTGGGGAGGGGGCCCTTGTGTCCGCATGTCGACTCGTCCACTGTCGTTGTCGTCGGCGTCATTTTCGTTTTCGTCATCGCGGCCCCACTCTTCGTTGGGCTCTATCCTGGTGTTCCGATTCTGGGCCCGTCCTTGGCCTCGATTTCCCTTCTTATTTTGGTTGAGTTGGGCCCGTTTTTCCTGGACAAGCATTTGCAACATGTCGTCCTTAACATCGGCCTTCTTATCGTCGCCGTCGCCACATTGTTCGGCCGCTTCGACTAGTTGGTCGGTTGGGGTGTTTCTCCATCCTATCATAGCCGTTTGAATGCGCTTCCTAACTGCCGGTCTCATCCCTTCTACCAAAAAATTGTTCACTACAGCGCGAGGGAGATCTTGTGCCCGCACCTGGCCCAGTCCTCCCCACTTTAACACTGCTCTTTCTACCCTCTCTCTCCAATCGATGGCTGCTTCGCCATGTTTCTGTTTTAGGCCGTATATTTTATTCCAATCTGGCCCCGCGGCTGGCATCAGTGCGGTGTATACCCCGGTCAACAATAGGTCGACAAGGGCCTCCCAATCGGCGAGGGTCTGGGCCACGGTTTGGGCCGGGGGTGGTGCTACATTTGGCCAGCGTGCGTGTATTTTGGCCTGGTCCCACACCCGCGCGGGCAATACAGCCTTCCCCATGTGGCAGACGTCCCGCCAATCTGCGCCTGTATTTTGTATCCACAAACGCATAAATTCCGGTATCTGACCGGGCTGTTCAGCCAGCAAGGTTCTCACCCGCTCCTGCATAGACGCCAAATCTGATTCTCTCCAGGGTATCCTGATGTTAATGGGTGCCCCCCTGTTCAGTCCTATGGTTTTTAAGGGACACATCCCGATTGTAGGCTGTGGGTTCTCCGATTCCGTGAACCCTTCCAATGAGGGGTACAGTACTCCTAGCCCTTCTGGAGGCGCGAACCCGCTGTCCGCCCCACTAACTTCTTGTCCTCTAAATGGATTGCCCGGGCTAAGGTGAACCTGAGGGGCGGCTGGTCTAGTTTTCTGGGGGTCTAACCCCTGGGGAAACAGGGGCGGGGGTGGGAGAGGTGGCGCCTGTGGCCCGGGGACAGGGCTCAGGGCTTGGGGGGGGGGGGGGTAGAGGCATGGTAGCTACCTCCCCTATCGCGGGGTCTTGATCTGGATCCTGGACCAGCGGCATCAGCCGCTGATTTACTTGCTTAACTGCTTACTTAATTGTCCTCTGTCCTTGTAGCTTCAATAACTACAGCTGTAATGCTTAAATTTTCAATATTTCAAAAACCACTTCTGTCCTTCCTACCTGTGGTTACCTGGCCCCTTGCTGTGAGCCTATTTATTTTATCTTGTTCACCTGGTCCTGGTTTGTTTCTATCTGGATTTCTGTTGCTTGCTTCCTCTGTCCCTACAGCTTCAGCAACTTTCCTGCCCTCTTGTCTAGAGCTTAGTCTCGAGCTTCCTGGCTTGACCTCGTAGTTGTCACTACCTTCTTGTCAAGCCTACCTGGTACCTGCGCATTTCCCTTTTCCTGGCCATGTTCCTTTGGCCCTCTACGTTAGCCACAGCCCTTCTTTCCCTGGCATGCAATGGCATACCCCATCTTGTCTCTGGGCTGTTCCTTCCTGGAAAGTTCTCGGTCACCGGCGCAGCTTTATGGCTGTCCGACCTCACATTTCCCCCTCCTCCTTGCTAACTGTAACGTTATCCTTAGCGTTACCCGTTACCCTCTTAACGTTATCCTGGTGAATTTAACAAAGGCTCGTCATTCTAAGGCTTGAAAATTAGCCTTTACTTACAATTTCTGTTCGGAGTGCAGGCAGTGCAGGTGGCAAGGGAAACGGACTGTGCCCGTTCGAGGGAGGGAGGTTCGAATTTGGAAAAATAGCCCTCTGATATAAAACAATGCTCACCTTAAAACAAATCAGCGTGCCGGCGCCGGCCTCAGTCAGCCTCCCTCCGGTCGTTCAGGGTTCACCTCACTTGTCCCTGCTCTGCTGCATCCGAGTCACGGCACCAAAATTGTGGGGAACAACTCCTTGATCGTAACAGAAGTTCACCAACAGATTGAGAATGGCGAATCTTTATTAAATACCAATTATACAGATCTGGAGGAGACGGAGACGTCTACAGCACGAACCACCGTCATGCCAAGTCTGCCTTCCTGAAAATACATTGATTCACAGTTCATTTATATAGGGACACGCTTTATCAGGGAATCTCCGAGAGGACAAAGAAACTGGCGAAAGTTCCTCCCACCGTCATCCCCAGTGCGCCGAGCCCCCACCGTCATCCGTCCTTTCATCTTGGGGGAGTGAAGCACGCACCGTCAGGATCCGGACCAGATGTGGTTTCAAGGCTCCGAGGTGACAGAAAATATAACTCACCGAAGGGGGATTGCATTCTTGGTCCTGATAAGACCATAAAGTGAATGAGGTCGTTCTGATGAGTTCCAGGTGTTTAAATGTACCTTCAGTTCACATTTCTCATTTAAACTTAAATTCAAAGCATATTTATTGTAACTCAAGCGTCACTGTGATTATACAAAATATAGTTAATCTTTTGACAGTTTATCAAAAGGTTTTATGTCTACGATTCAAGCATCCTACGTAAAGTTACACATTCCACGCGCATATAATCCATTTTCCTGCCCGCGGCTTGAGGCGCCGTCTGCGGAGAAGGGAGAAAGTTTATGACTAGGCTTATCTAGCCTTCAAGGGGCACACGTATACAACGAGGCCATTCGTTCAGCACGGATGAAGCGAGTATTTTCTCATTTTAAACTAAAGCGAAGCGGCAACCTTTTATTAACTTTATGAAATAGCATTTTTAAACAGCATTTATAACATAACATATTAGTCAAACGACATCCATAACAGAGCATTAAGCAGTAACAAATCTGCGACCTGACATATATATATATATACACATATACATATACAAATATACATATACATATATATATATATATACAGTGGAACCTTGACTTACGAGTTTAATTCGTTCCGTGACCGAGCTCGTAACTCAAATTGCTCGTATCTCAAATCAAATTTCCCCATTGAAATGCATTGAAATGCTATTAATCCGTTCCAGCCCGCCAAAAACCACACCAATTTTTTTTTAAATATACAGTATATATAAAAATATCTCGCGCTTTATATTTCACCTGTATGCAGCATACAAGTTGGCAGGATGGCCTGGACTGGAGGTACGCACACTTGACTCTAAAGTCTAAACTGTCCAGCCTGGGTTTGAATCCCGACCCAGCTATAACCTGTCATGGGTGAATCACAGGCAGGGTGATTCATCAATGTGTGTACCGCTAAACTGGGCGCCCCGTTTGCGTCCCATTAGTTGTTGGATGTTAAGGATCTCACCGTGTTTTCCACAAAGAGAAGGCGAGCTATCGCCGGCATTCTGAACAAGTTGTGGCCTGGCATGCTCTTCTCCTCTGCCGTTATATACGTCCTCCTCGACACCTCGCTCATGTTTTTCGACGATTGCGTGTTTTATATCCAAGCACATCATCCTCTTCTTCTTCTCAGCACTGCACTTGCCACTCACTTTCTTAGGCCCCATGGTTAAAACTAAGAAATTTTCCGAAATAACCAAAATGCGAAAAAAAAAATGCAGCGCTGTACGACAGAGATACGTACTGTACTTGCACGGCAAGATAACCACGTGACCAGAACCCACCTGGCGGCGTGAACTCGAAATAACCAAAATGCGAAAAAAAAAATGCAGCGCTATACGACAGAGATACGTACTGTACGTGCACGGCAAGATAACCACGTGACCAGAACCCACCTGGCGGCGTGAACTCGAAATAACCAAAATGCGAAAAAAAAAATGCAGCGCTATACGACAGAGATACGTACTGTACGTGCACGGCAAGATAACCACGTGACCAGAACCCACCTGGCGGCGTGAACTCGAAATAACCAAAATGCGAAAAAAAAAATGCAGCGCTATACGACAGAGATACGTACTGTACGTGCACGGCAAGATAACCACGTGACCGGGTGGCGAAAGCTCGTAACTCGGATCTCGGCTCGCATCTCAAAGCAATAAACCGCCCGAGCGACGGCTCGTATCTCGAAAAACTCGTAAGTTGGGGCACTCGTAAGTCAAGGTTCCACTGTATATATATATATATATATATATATATATATATATATATATATATATATATATATATATATATATATATATATATATATATACATATACATATATATATATATATATATATATATATATATATATATATATATATTTATTTATTTATTTATTTATATATACACACACACACAAACTGCTTGCTTGAGCTAAGTTGCCACGTCGAGAGTCGTGAGTTAACTTATAGTTGCGTTGTTGTCTGTGACGTTAGTACTTATTTAATTTGGGGATTCTGAAGAAAGTCTGTAAGTGCTACATGAAATTAGTATTATTGTGCTTGAGGTAAACAGTGGGGAATAATAAATATTCTTTATAAAGTTACCTTTCTGTCTTCTCGTATGTTGGTTTCACCCATTAAACAACACGAAGGGTACATCAGCTTCTTTATTTATTTTCTGTTGTGACACCCTTTGGGTTACCAGTGCACTCACTGCGGTGCCCCCAAGGGCAACACATAACTGATGCGTTCCTGAAAAGTGTGACGAATATTGAAATGACGAAAATCAAAGCAGTTTTTCTCATCTTACTATAATTCACCAAATGTCCATCCGTCTGTCTGTCTGTCTGTCTGTCTGTCCGTTCGAAGGTACTGTAAAAACTGCTGAACCGATCGCAACGATATTTTTGGTGGATAATCCTGGGATCTCCAGGAGTAAAATAAGCTATTTAGTTTTCCCAATTTCAGCTTTGGTCTCCAGCATTCTCAGGTTTGGACTCCCGCATAACATTCGCGTTCGCATAACGTTCATTGTGACGATGTTTTCATTGTGACGATGTTGCTTTCCCGGGTGCCGCACAAACGGCTGCACCGATTGCTGCACGGCTGCACTGATCGGACTCGGTGACCTCGGACAAAGACCTTTTATAAGGACACAGGTTGAATCCCTGCTTGAGAGAATTCCATCCCCCTCCCCGCCATCACGGCCGTCTCTCCAACTTACAATCCCATGAGATATGCGGAAAGGACGATCCAAAACCAATATACTTATCATTAAACATCATTCGTATATAAACATCACTAAAAGTAAATAATGACCTCGGCCAAAGTTCAAATGACGTGAGTTTAATCTCTGCATGGGAGAATTCCACATAGCTATTTGGGCGGTGTATACGCTAACAGATCGCTGTCTCCATCGATCTTGCCAAGGCCGTAACACCGATCGGCTCAAAATCATTTTAACTGTTGATTTGGAAGTTTTTACAATGAAGGAAACACGTATCGGGAGTACATACGACATCGGGAGTACTCACTGCACGCGTCTTCAGTATCAAGCTTAAATCTGTCATGGCGGATCTGAAGAGTGGAATGCTTGGAGAAGTGGTGGGCTACTTCGGCATGAAGGAGGATCAGAAACGTGGACTCCCACACTGCCACATCCTGCTGATATTTGCTCCCGCATGACGTTATTTTCCCGGGTGCCGCACAAACGGCTGCACCGATCGAGATTTAACGGATGTTTATATAAATCGTTTTAAAGAAAAAAGCCTTCAATTTCTGATATTTAGCCTTTTCATTTGGGCCTCCCAATTGAAGCCCCGCCCGTGGGGCGGGTACCGTTACTCGTGAGAATTAATGGAATAAGGGGGGATGTGTTCTTAACATTGCTACTTCAGGTATTATATTTCACCTTTTACCTGTGATATTACCCTTTTGTGATTAAGACAGTAATATTCAAGTGCACAAACGTATAAATAAACAAAAAACAATTATCAGAAATATTGAAATAAAAATTTACCTCTTCCGAAATAGTCGAAGCTTGTGGTACGTCCTTCCTCCTTATTTAATGAAGTTCAGTATATTTATAGAATGGAGGCAAACTGAATAACCCAGAAAGATCAACGGCACTTTCACCAGTATCCATTCGATGAATAACATCTAATTTCACTTTTAAGGTAACATTTTTTATAATGCATCTCCGTCAATGTACTGCACATTAGTGCGAAGCCAAGTCCAGTCGTACTTTCGGCAATGTTACGATCTCCCGATTTGGTAATTTAACGATGCGTTCTGGCGTCGTGATCAGTCTTGGTTTTTCGGAAAACGCTCTAAAATATAAGGTATGGCTTTTAAAAGCTAATGACTTCCTTCCATCGCATTTTTTTCAGCTTATCTTTTTGTACCCATTTGATGGGATGGCCATTTTATTTCACCTTTCCATCCCTCCATAAGGAGTACCACCATACTCCATGAAAAAATGATTTTTTGGGATTGGCCATTATTACACAATAAATAATATTGTCATGTCTGTGGGCTCGGCAGTGATATGTAGAGTCAGGTAGATTTGTATAAATTAACATGCTCCGGATGTCAGGTAAGAACCATCACCATATAATAAGTTCTGTTTAGCTGAATGCCGGATAAGTGTATATCTGTCCCCGTCATGAGGGAGCTGGGCATGTTAACTAGCTTCGGGCATAAGGATAAATTATCCCTTGTTTGTCTTACCCTATGTGATTTACATCCTTTGTCCTTTATGGCACTGCAATTGACACCAGCGCAGGAAGTGCCCATTAAACCTCACATATCAATAAAACCAACCGGAAGCCAGGCATCGGGCACTAGGGCTGATAATCCCACCTGGCAGGCACACATTGCTCGGGCAGGCCGAGAGCCATGCCCAGAAGGACAGTGATTGGGCGGGGGTTGACAAACGGGAAGGCCGGGGTAAGAAGGGATTCGCTGATTGGCCAGGGCGGAGAAAGAAGGCACTCATCGATTGGGGAAAGAAGGGCGAGCAAGAAGCTGTGCACTGATAGGCGGAGAGCTGGACAAGGCAGTGGTGGCCTGCGGGATGATTGGTGGAGAAGCACTGATGACATCACAACCGGACGTTACAATAACTCTCGGACCGACATCTTTCCTCTTGCCCTCCTCTCTTGCCCTGCTCTTGCCCTCCTCTGGTTCTCTTGTTCTTCTCCCTCGCACTCTTGTGCCTGTTTTCGTTCTGGACCTCGGGACGATTGTGCTTGGACCGGCCGTGTTCAGAGACGCCACCATGAGACGTGCAGAATTTTGCAGGCGGAAACGACGTGCGGCTTACTGCTGCAGCGTGACGAGGCCTATTTTGAGCGCTGCAGTTCGAACGGGCGCAACGAGGCCTAGTTCCTGCCAATGTGCGCGCTTCATGCGCAACGCCGGCCGGACCCATTCGCAGACCCTGACGAGACCTCACCAGTGATCAGAGCTAAGCACACACACACACATAATTTCTTTTCCAGTTCATTCATCCCTTTTGTCTGTGTGTGGGAACGCTCCATATCGGAATTTTGTTTTACCGCTCGGCGGGTAAAGTACCAACCGAGAATGAAGGTGTGGAGGTTGAAAGAGGTGACAGTAAGGGAGGCATTAAAAGAGAGGCCGAGTAGGGTAGAGGATGATGTGGTTGAGCTTGAAAGTGGTTGGATGTCAATGAAAGCTAGTCTGTTGGGAGCCGTTGGTGAGGTATGTGGATGGACAAAAGGACCACTGAGGCACTCGGAAACATGGTGGTGGGATGATGAAGTTGGAAAGAGGATTGACGAGAAGAGGAAGAAGTTCAAGGAGTGGCAGAAGGCGAAGGGTACGGGAGCCAAAACAGCAGAGCATGAAAGTTATAAGGCAGCCAAGGAGGCTGCAAAGAAAGAGGTAGCAAAGGCGCAGGAGGCATGTTGGGAAATGTTCGGAGAACGCTTGGATTCGGAAGAGGGTCAGAGAGCAGTATTCAGGATTGCAAAGCAGATAGCGAAAGAGAGGTGTGATGTGATGGGGGTGAGTTGCTTGAAGGATGAAGTGGGACAAATCGTTGTTGACCCAGATGGAATTAAAGGAAGATGGAAAAGATATATGGAAATGCTGTTTAATACAGAGAATGAATGGGATGGCAACATAGAGAGTAACCCAGTTTTAGGACTGGCAGAGAAGATAACTGAGAAGGAAGTTGAGGAAGCGATAAAAGCAATGAACAGTAGAAAAGCGGGAGGGCCGACGGGAGTTGTGGGAGATATGTTGCAGGCAGCAGGAAGTTGGGGTGTGAAGAGAATGACAGAGATCTGTAAACTGGTGGTGAAAGAAGGCCGCATTCCAGTGGAATGGGAACTGAGTACCCTCGTCCCTCTATACAAGGGGAAAGGTGACCCTCTGGAGTGTGGCTCGTACCGAGCGATAAAGTTATTGGAGCATGGAATGAAGGTATTGGAAAGGGTGTTGGAGAGGAGGATAAGGAAGAAAGTGAAGATAGACGAAATGCAGTTTGGATTTATGCCAGGAAGAGGAACGACAGACGCGCTTTTCATTGTGAGGCAGTTGCAGGAGAAGTACATGGAGAAGAGGAAGAAGTTGTTTCTTGGGTTTGTTGATCTGGAGAAAGCATTCGATAGGGTTCCACACAAAGTATTGACATGGGCATTGAGGAAGTTAGGAGTGGAGGAATGGTTGATCAGAGTAGTGATGGCAATGTACAAAAGAGCGCGCACAGCTGTAAGGACGAAGGACGGGAACAGTGGTGAGTTTGAGGTGAAGGTGGGAGTGCAGCAGGGGTCGGTACTAAGTCCACTACTATTTGTAGCTGTGATGGAGGTGCTGGCTCAGAACGTAAAGGAGGGTTTGCCGTGGGAGTTGTTGTATGCAGATGATCTTGTGTTGATTGCGGAAAGTATGGATGGACTGAAGGAAAAGATGAACAAGTGGAAGGAATGTATGGAGACAAAAGGTCTGAAGGTGAATATCGGAAAGACGAAGGTGATGGCAAGTGGTAAAGCATGTGGTGAGGTGGAAAGAACTGGGAAGTGGCCCTGTGCTGTGTGTAGGAAGGGTGTCGGAGTGAACTCCATTCAATGTACAATGTGCGCTGAGTGGGTTCATCAAAAATGTAGTGGTCTGAGAGGGTCATTAACCAGTGTGGCAGCTACATTCAAATGTAAGGTGTGCACAGAGGGAGCTGCAGATGGAGGAAATGTTGAGTTGGATCTTGGAGACGGCGTGAAGCTGGAAGGTGTGAAAACATTTTGCTACCTCGAAGACATGCTGAATGTCTCCTGGAAAGCAAATCCAACGGAAGGAAATCTCATTTCCTTTCACAAAGCCCGAAACAAGTGTGTGTCCACCCTCAGGAGAGCCAGAAAACAATATCTCACCGTTCTCAAGAACGAACTCTCCTATCTGTCTCCCTCTTCCAAATCCTGGTGGCGTCTGGTCAAATCTGTTTCTGGTGTTTGTTCCCCCTCCATCCCCTCCCTCACCTCAAACGGCTTAACGGCTGACTCCGCACGTGAAAAAGCTGAATGCCTCAACTCTGTGTTTGCCTCTAAATCTTGTGTCCCAAACCCATCCCTCTCTGTACCCACCGTACCCAGTCGTATCCAGCTGCTCCTGGACTCTGTGTCCTTTCCTCCTGACAAGGTGGAAAAGTTTCTGTCAACCCTCGACTCTGATTCTGCAACTGGTCCTGACGGCATCAGCCCACGGGTCCTAAAATCATGTTCTTCCGCTCTTTCACTCCCTCTTTCTGTTCTCTTCACCCTCTCTTTTGCTCAAGGTCATCTGCCATCTGCTTGGAAATCAGCCAACGTCGCCGCTTTGCACAAAAAAGGTGCAAAAACAGATCCCAGCAACTACAGACCAATCAGCCTTCTCCCAATTATCAGCAAAGTCATGGAATCCATCATTGCTTCAGATATGAAATCTTTCGTCTTCTCCAATGGCTTGATCTCTGATCATCAATTTGGTTTCAGACCTGGTCACTCTACTCTGGACATGCTGCTTCTGCTTTCTCAACAATGGATGGAGGTCCTCAACGCCAAACAGGAAATTAGAGCTGTCTCCCTTGACATTTCACGTGCTTTCGATACGGTCTGGCACCCTGCTCTGCTCACCAAACTCTCCTCCTTTGGTATCCATGGAAATCTCCACGCATGGCTGGCGGACTTCCTCTCTGGTCGTAGTCAACGTGTGGCCCTGAATGGGTTTCTCTCATCTCCTCTTCCTGTTCAGGCTGGAGTTCCCCAAGGTAGTGTTCTGGGCCCTGTGCTTTTTCTGGTCTTCATCAATGATCTCTCTGACTCTCTTGAAAATCCTCTCTATCTCTTTGCTGACGACTCTACTCTCTGTCGCTCCATTCCTCATCCCTCAGATCGGCAGTCTGCAGCCTCCTCACTCTCTGCAGACCTGGACAAAATCACAGACTGGGCAAACAAGTGGAACATGTCTTTCAATCCTGACAAATCTCACACTCTCACGATGTCTCTCCGAAAAGACCGACTGGAAAACCCTCCCACCCACTTTCTGAATAATCCTCTCCAAGAAGTTCTGTCACTCAAGCTTTTGGGTCTCACTATTTGCCATGATCTTTCCTGGGAAACCCACATTTCAAATCTGGCCTCCAAAGCCAGTCGCCGACTGGGCATCCTCCGTCGTGCGAAGTCCTTCCTTGGCACACCTGAGCTCCTCACCACATACAAGGCTTTCATCCGCAGCTCTATGGAATACTGCTCTCCCCTCTGGTCTGGTGCTCCTGCCTCACACCTAGCCCGTCTTCACGCTGTTGAAACCAAAGCGTTCAGAATCATTGGAATCTCCCACGATGAAGCTAACTCCAAGGGCCTTTCACTCACTCACCGCAGGCAGGTTGGTGGTCTTTCCGTCTTCTACCGACTCCTCTCTGGCCTTGCCCCCCCAGCCCTCTCTGGGCTCTGTCCCCCAAATATTCCTACAGGTCGCACAAGATCTGCCTGCAACCCTCTTATGGTTAAACTGCCAAAATCAAGACTTTCTGCTCACCTTCACTCCTTCATACCTCTTTTCTCCCACCTCTGGAACAAACACCCTCACTCTCTTCAATCCCACTCCACCCTCCAGCTCTTTAAAACAGCTGTTCACCACCATCTCTTATCCTCCCCCATCCAAAACCTTGATCTTTTCTACCCCCGCCAATTTCGGTCCCCTTGTGTTTTATACCTCTCCCCCCCCCCCCCCCTCCCCTTCCCACGCCTCCTGCCCCCAAGCCCTCTCCCTCCCACACTTCTCCCTGCTCTCAAATGTTGTGGTTGTGTGCTTCCCCTTCTCTCCCCATCTTGTCTTCCGCTCCCTCTTTTTGTATATTTTGTTTGTCTGGTTGATTTGTTTGTGAAATAAATGTTCGCTCTTTCACGAGCCTCGATTCAGTATACAAAAAAAATAAAAAATGGAGAAGGTGGATCAGACTCGGCAACGGTTGCTGGAGTGAGATGTGCATGGAAGAAGTTTTGGGAACTGAGTGGCGTGCTGATGAGGAGGGGAGTGTCATTGAAGCTGAAGGGAAAGGTGTATGCTGCATGTGTGAGAAGTGTTATGATTTATGGGAGCGAGACATGGGTAATGAACGTAGAGCAGTAACGAAGGTTGGAAAGGGTGGAAATGCGAATGGTTCGATGGATTTTTTATATATTTTTATATATATATTTTTTTGTATACTGAATCGGGGCTCGTGAAAGAGCTAACATTTACTTCACAAACAAATCAACCAGACAAACAAAATATATAAAAAGAGGGAGCGGAAAACAAGAAGGGGAGAGAAGGGGAAGCACCCAAACACAACATTTGAGAGCAGGGAGATGTGTGGAAGGGAGAGGGCTTGGGGAGAGGAGGCGTGGGAAGGGGGGGGGGGGGGGAGGGAGAAGTATAAAACACAAGGACACCAAGGACTTCCAGGACAGACGTTGGTATTTCAAAAAATTGGAATTTGGGTGAAATTAGCGGGGGTAGAAAAGATCAAGGTTTTGGATGGGGGAAGATAAGAGATGGTGGTGAACAGCTGTTTTAAAGACCTGGAGGGTGGAGTGGGATTGAAGAGAGTGAGGGAGTTTGTTCCAGAGGTGGGAGAAAAGAGGTATGAAGGAGTGAAGGTGAGCAGAGAGTCTTGCTTTTGGCAGTTTGACCATAATAGGGTTGCAGGCAGATCTTGTGCAACCTGTAGGAATATTTGCGGGACAGAGCCCAGAGAGAGCTGGGGGGGCAAGGCCAGAGAGGAGTCGGTAGAAGACGGAAAGACCACCAACCTGCCTGCGGTGAGTGAGTGAGAGGCCCTTGGAGTTAGCTTCATCGCGGGAGATTTCGCTGTCTGATGTGCGGAGTATCGTTGAGAGAGAGGAAGACAAATGATGAATTGCGAAAGATGATGGGAATAGAGCCTGTGATTGATGCTGTGAAGAGGAACAGGTTGAGATGGTTTGGTCATGTGTTGAGGAAGGATGAAAGTGACTAGTTGAGAAGAGTGATGGAAATGAATGCAGAAGGAAGTCGAGGACGGGGAAGACCAGGAAATACTTGGCTAAAGATGGTGGAAGAAGAAATGCGGGCAAGGGGGTTAACAAGGAGAGATGCAGAAAATAGGGCAAAATGGAGAAGATTTTCATGGGGACCGCAAGGCGAACCCCCGCTCTAGCAGGGAAAATGGCCTTTAAAATGCATGTTGTTGTTGTATTATATTTGAAAAGACTGACATTATATTTGAAAAAGTTTGACATTATATTTGAAAACACTGACATTATATTTGAAAAGACTTTGACATTATATTTGAAAACAGTTTGACATTATATTTGAAAACAGTTTGACATTATATTTGAAAACAGTTTCACATTATATTTGAAAAGACTTTGACATTATATTTGAAAACAGTTTGACATTATATTTGAAAACAGTTTGACATTATATTTGAAAAGACTTTGACATTATATTTGAAAACAGTTTGACATTATATTTGAAAACAGTTTGACATTATATTTGAAAACAGTTTGACATTATATTTGAAAACAGTTTGACATTATATTTGAAAAAGTTTGACATTATATTTGAAAACAGTTTGACAATATATTTGAAAACAGTTACACATTGTAATTGAAAAGACTGACATTATATTTGAAAAAGTTTGACATTATATTTGAAAATATAATGCATAATTTGAATATAATGTAAAATTGTACAAAAATATAATGTATAATTCATACATTCCCGAAACTCTCCAGAACTCCACCCATCCTTCAGCATCCTCAAACGTATTTTTGACTCGAAGGTTTCAAGAAACTCATTTTGCAAGAAATGTTCGTTTCCCATTAATCGTACATTTTTCAAAATCCAATCTCACCCCTCCCCTCCAAATCTTCCCCATCACCGCTTCCCTCCAAAACTTCCCCATCACCCCTTCCCTCAAAAACTTCCCCATCACCCCTCCCCTTCAAAATTTGCCCATCACCCCTCCCCCGCCAAATCCACCCCCTTGCCCCTCCCCTCCAAATCTTCCCCATCACCCATCTCTTTCAAATATTCCCCCTTGCCCCTCCCCTCCTAATCTTCCCGATCACCCATCCCTTTCAAATCTTCCCCCTTGCCCCTCCCCTCCAAATCTTCCCCATCACCCATCCCTTTCAGATCTCCCCCCTTGCCCCTTCCCTCCTAAACTCCCCCCACACCCCTCCCCTCCGAGACCCTCCCTCACTCCTCCCCTCCTAGACTCCCCTCTCACCCCTCCTCCTCAAAGCGTCCTCCCCGCTTCTTCCCCCTTCCAACTTTCACCTTCATCTCCCTCAACCTTCTGCCTCACTCTTCCCCGTCCTCAAATAACACCTCACTGCTCCTCACCCAATCACCATCAAACCTTTTGTCCGCCCCATTCTTCCCTTTCTCCAAGTTATTCTGAAATCTCTGACACACCTTCAACAGCTCTCCCAACCTCTTCCTCCTCTTCCACATCTTACCCTACCGCTCCCCCCCCCCCTGTTCTGTATCCGATGCTCCCCCTTCCTCTTCTTTAACAGTATGGACGTCAAACATCCGGGGCCTTCGCTCAAACTTGACTGATCTCTCCATACAGTTGCTTCTGACAAACCAGACGTGATCTGCTTAACAGAAACTTTCCTCCTTCATGATGTCTCTGATTCCTTGGTATCTCTCCCAGGTTACTCCCTCCTCCGGTATGATAGACCTGAGCCTCGTCCTGGAGGCGGGGTTGCTATCGTTCTAAAAAAACTCTCTTCCTCACTCGCCCTGCACTGCCCTCTCTCCACCTCACCCCCAGGAATACCTTTGGCTACGGCTTCCCCTTCACTCCCACCTTTTGTTCATATGTGTGTTGTACCGTCCACCAAACAGTGATGACTCCATGTACATCTTGCTGTCTGATAATATGGACCAACTTCTATCTACCCATCCCAACTCTCTCTTCCTCATATGTGGTGATTTCAATTGTCACCATGCCAGTTGGCTGGGTGTGGGTACTTCTCTCACCAGCCATGGCTCTTCAGCAAAGGACTTCTGTGACTCACTGGGACTGACACAATCTGTCAATTTCCCGACCCGGATCTCAGTCAACGGAGCATCTTCCCTTCTGGACTTGGTTATGACTAACTTCCCTGAAAATGTCTGCTGCTCTTCTTCTGCTCCAATCGGCTCATCTGATCATGTACTTGTTAAAGTGGACATCTCTCTGACCATTCTCAGAGAGCCTTCTCAGCGTCGACGAGTCTGGCATTTCACTCAGGCCAACTGGCACGGTCTTCAAGCAGCCATCAATCATCTGGACTGGTCTCCCATCTCTACCGCCTCTGACATCAACTCATCCTGGGAATTCTTCCAAAGTAAATTGCTCTCTCTCATGCACAGATTTATCCCATCTGGTCTTCAGTTGTCATACCCTTCCTCCCATCCATGGTACACGGAATTTTGTGGTGAGGCTATTGCCCAGAAACAACTTGCTTTCGTCTCCTGGAAAGCAAATCCAACGGAAGGAAATCTCATTTCCTTTCACAAAGCCCGAAACAAGTGTGTGTCCACCCTCAGGAGAGCCAGGAAACAATATCTCTCCGTTCTCAGGACAGAACTCTCTTTTCTGTCTCCCTCTTCCAAATCCTGGTGGCGTCTGGTCAAATCTGTTTCTGGTGTTTGTTCCCCCTCCATCCCCTCCCTCACCTCAAAAGGCCACACGGCTGACTCCGCACATGAAAAAGCTGAATGCCTCAACTCTGTGTTTGCCTCTAAATATTGTGTCCCAAACCCATCCCTCTCTGTACCCACCGTACCCAGTCGTACCCAGCTGCTCCTGGACTCTGTGTCCTTTCCTCATGACAAGGTGGAAAAGTTTCTGTCAACCCTCGATTCTGATTCTGCAACTGGACCTGACTGCATCAGCCCATGGGTCCTAAAATCTTGTTCTTCCGCTCTTTCACTCCCTCTCTCTGTTCTCTTCGCCCTCTCTTTTGCTCAAGGTCATCTGCCATCTGCTTGGAAATCTGCCAGCATCACCGCTTTGCACAATAAAGGTGCAAAAACAGATCCCAGCAATTACAGACCAATCAGCCTTCTCCCAATTATCAGCAAAGTCATGGAATCCATCATTGCTTCAGATATGAAATCTTTCCTCTTCTCCAATGGCTTGATCTCTGATCATCAATTTGGTTTCAGACCTGGTCACTCTACTCTGGACATGCTGCTGCTGCTTTCTCAACAATGGATTGAGGTCCTCAATGCCAAACAGGAAATTAGAGCTGTCTCCCTTGACATATCACGTGCCTTCGATCCGGTCTGGCACCCCGCTCTGCTCACCCAACTCTCCTCTTTTGGTATCCATGGAAATCTCCACGCATGGCTGGCGGACTTCCTCTGTAGTCGTAGTCAACGTGTGGCCCTGAATGGGTTTCTCTCATCTCCTCTTCCTGTTCAGGCTGGAGTTGCCCAAGGCAGTGTTCTGGGCCCTGTGCTTTTTCTGGTCTTCATCAATGATCTCTCTGACTCTCTTGAAAATCCTCTCTATCTCTGTGCTGATGACTCTACTCTCTGTTGCTCCATTCTTCATCCCTCAGATCGGCAGTCTGCAGCCTCCTCACTCTCTGCAGACCTGGACAAAATCACAGACTGGGCAAACAAGTGGAACATGTCTTTCAATCCTGACAAATGTCACACTCTCACGATGTCTCTCCGAAAAGACCGACTGGAAAACCCTCCCATCCACTTTCTGAATAATCCTCTCCAAGAAGTTCTGTCACTCAAGATTTTGGGTCTCACTATTTGCCATGATCTTTCCTGGGAAAACCACATTTCAAATCTGGCCTCCAAAGCCAGTCGCCGACTGGGCATCCTCCGTCGTGCGAAGTCCTTCCTTGGCACACCTGAGCTCCTCACCACATACAAGGCTTTCATCCGCAGCTCAATGGAATACTGCTCTCCCCTCTGGGCTGGTGCTCCTGCCTCACACCTCGCTCGTCTTCACGCTGTTGAAACCAAAGCATTCAGAATCATTGGAATCTCCCGCGATGAAGCTAACTCCAAGGGCCTCTCACTCACTCACCGCAGGCAGGTTGGTGGTCTTTCCGTCTTCTACCGACTCCTCTCTGGCCTTGCCCCCCCCAGCTCTCTCTGGGCTCTGTTCCGCAAATATTCCTACAGGTCGCACAAGATCTGCCTGCAACCCTCTTATGGTTAAACTGTCAAAATCAAGACTCTCTGCTCACCTTCACTCCTTCATTCCTCTTTTCTCCCGCCTCTGGAACAAACTCCCTCACTCTCTTCAATCCCACTCCACCCTCCAGGTCTTTAAAACAGCTGTTCACCACCATCTCTTATCTTCCCCCATCCAAACCCTTGATCTTTTCTATCCCCGCTAATTTCACCCCAATTCCACTTTTTTGAAATACCAACTTCTGTCTTGGAAGTCCTTGGTGTCCTTGCGTTTTATACTTCTCCCACCCCCCCACCCCATCCCCTTCCCATGCCTCATCCCCCCAAGCCCTCTCACTCCCACACATCTCCCTGCTCTTAAATGTTGTGTGCTCTCAAGTGTTTGTGTGCTTCCCCTTCTCTTGTCTTCCGCTCCCTCTTTTTATATATTTTGTCTGTCTGGTTGATTTGTTTGTGAAGTAAATGTCAGCTCTTTCACGAGCCTCGATTCAGTATACAAAAACAAAAAAAACAAAAAAAAAAACAGTTTGACATTATATTTGAAAACAGTTTGACATTATATTTGAAAAGACTGACATTATATTTGAAAAGACTGACATTATATTTGAAAACAGTTTAACATTATATTTGAAAACAGTTTGACATTATATTTGAAAACAGTTTGACATTATATTTGAAAAGCCTGACATTATATTTGGAAACAGTTTGGCATTATATTTGAAAACAGTTTGACATTATATTTGAAAAGACTGACATTATATTTGAAAAGACTGACATTATATTTGAAAACAGTTTAACATTATATTTGAAAACAGTTTGACATTATATTTGAAAACAGTTTGACATTATATTTGAAAAGCCTGACATTATATTTGGAAACAGTTTGGCATTATATTTGAAAACAGTTTGACATTATATTTGAAAACAGTTTGACATTATATTTGAAAACAGTTTGACATTATATTTGAAAACAGTTTGACATTATATTTGAAAAGACTGACATTATATTTGAAAAGACTGACATTATATTTGAAAAGACTTTGAAATTTTATTTGAAAATGGTTTGACATTATATTTGAAAAGACTGACATTATATTTGAAAAGACTTTGACATTATATTTGAAAAAGTTTGACATTATATTTGAAGAAGTTTGACATTATATTTGAAAACAGTTTGACATATTTGAAAATGGTTTGACATTATATTTGAAAAGACTGACATTATATTTGAAAACAGTTTGACATTATATTTGAAAAGACTGACATTATATTTGAAAACAGTTTGACATTATATTTGAAAAAAGTTTGACATATTTGAAAACAGTTTGACATTATATTTGAAAACAGGTTGACATTATATTTGAAAAGCCTGACATTATATTTGGAAACAGTTTGGCATTATATTTGAAAACAGTTTGACATTATATTTGAAAACAGTTTGACATTATATTTGAAAACAGTTTGACATTATATTTGAAAACAGTTTGACATTATATTTGAAAAGACTGACATTATATTTGAAAACAGTTTGACATTATATTTGAAAAGACTGACATTATATTTGAAAACAGTTTGACATTATATTTGAAAAGACTGACATTATATTTGAAAACAGTTTGACATTATATTTGAAAAGACTGACATTTTATTTGAAAACACTGACATTATATTTGAAAAGACTGACATTATATTTGAAAAGACTTTGACATTATATTTGAAAAAGTTTGACATTATATTTGAAAAGACTGACATTATATTTGAAAAGACTGACATTATATTTGAAAAGACTTTGACATTATATTTGAAAACGTTTGACATTATATTTGAAGAAGTTTGACATTATATTTGAAAACAGTTTGACATATTTGAAAATGGTTTGACATTATATTTGAAAAGACTGACATTATATTTGAAAACAGTTTGACATTATATTTGAAAAGACTGACATTATATTTGAAAAGACTTTGACATTATATTTGAAAAAGTTTGACATTATATTTGAAAAGACTGACATTATATTTGAAAAGACTGACATTATATTTGAAAAGACTTTGACATTATATTTGAAAACGTTTGACATTATATTTGAAGAAGTTTGACATTATATTTGAAAACAGTTTGACATATTTGAAAATGGTTTGACATTATATTTGAAAAGACTGACATTATATTTGAATACAGTATGACATTATATTTGAAAAGACTGACATTATATTTGAAAACAGTTTGACATATTTGAAAACAGTTTGACATTATATTTGAAAACAGGTTGACATTACATTTGAAAACACTGACATTATATTTGAAAAAGTTTGACATTATATTTGAAAAAGTTTGACATTATATTTGAAAAGACTTTGACATTATATTTGAATACAGTATGACATTATATTTGAAAAGACTGACATTATATTTGAAAACAGTTTGACATTATATTTGAAAACAGTTTGACATTATATTTGAAAAGACTGACATTATATTTGAAAACAGTTTGACATTATATTTGAAAAGATTGACATTATATTTGAAAAAGTTTGACATTATATTTGAAAACAGTTTGACATTTTTTTGAAAAGACTGACATTATATTTGAAAACAGTTTGACATTATATTTGAAAACAGTTTGACATTATATTTGAAAACAGTTTGACATTATATTTGAAAACAGTTTGACATTATATTTGAAAACAGTTTGACATTATATTTGAAAACAGTTTGACATTATATTTGAAAAAGTTTGACATTATATTTGAAAAAAGTTTGACATTATATTTGAAAAAGGTTGACATTATATTTGAAAAAGGTTGACATTATATTTGAAAACAGCTTTACATTATATTTGAAAAAGTTTGACATTATATTTGAAAAAGTTTGACATATTTGAAAAAGTTTGACATATTTGAAAAAGTTTGACATTATATTTGAAAAAGTTTGACATATTTGAAAAAGTTTGACATTATATTTGAAAAAGTTTGACATTATATTTGAAAAAAGTTTGACATTATATTTGAAACAGTTTGACATTATATTTGAAAAAATTTGACATTATATTTGAAAAAGTTTGACATTATATTTGAAAAAGGTTTGACATTGTATTTGAAAACTTTTACATTATATTTTTTAAAGTTTGACAATATATTTTGAACAAACCTCACATACATCCTCCATTAATTAATTATCCCTCACAGGTGACGTCATTAAAGACATATCAAGGAAGTTATTTCCTCCATTCTGTTGCTAAATTCCTCAGCAATGGAAATTCTTTGAAATTTTACGCAGATCTTCATATTTGCATGACTTGGTTGAACTTTCCCATTGGTTATTGTGAGGGTCGCAGGTTGTAGTTTTTGGAGAATTAATTAATTTAGCCTTGAATGATATTCACTGACTCATTGTCTCAATAATTAAGGTCCAAACTTGTGTCAGAAGTACAATCGGCTGATTTTAATGGTACGTGGGAGTTCTCAGTTCACTTTTACAAAAGGTATTACAAAACACTTCAATTCAAAGTAACACATACACGACAGAATGATATCACTACGCTACATACTACGCACGCTACATTCAATACAGGCAACTGGACTGAGAACCTTTCCGATTTTCTGTTACACGGCTATTTGTGGTCAAAGATGAAAGCGTGAGAGGTCAGGAGAGGGTCAGAGAGGAGAGATAACATTTCAGCATACAGTGCATTTGTGATTTCGCCATTCATTGGATCCATCCACAGCAGGCAGCTCTTCCAGGTCGTTATCTCTGCCTCTCCCCGGCCATGAGTGTCAGATAATGATAAACAGAGATACTAGCTGTTTTGCAAAATAAACAGAGCTCACTGCTCCTTTGAGATAACATGCTTTAGCGTGTTGAGAACATCTGGTTTGTCTCCATCTCCAGCCTAGAGAAAACAGGGTTACAAAAGTTCAATGAGAGGGTTACACATTATTGTTACAAGATTCAGTTCTATAGTTTAGATCTTCAATATATATGTGTATATATGTATCGTATGAAAAGTATACTTATTTATCCAATATTAGAATAAAAGGGACTATTTATTTTTATTCTCCAAACGGGCTGACTTGACTGTGAGGATCTGAAGGTAGATAACATCACAGTTCAAGCTGGACGTTTGCCTCTAATCTCAGCAAAGGAGCCCAGAATCATTATGAACTATAGCATAGTATTGCTACGGGTTTTGAGATTTGTACATTTTACTCAATGCTAAAGGTTTGCCCCTCATAGTTAGTTCCACGAGCAACATATAGGCCCATTTGTAGTATAGTTATGTCTTCGTATGTGTAAGAATAGGCCATTTCCCAACTTAGTACCTGCGTTGTGTAAAAACCGGAGAATAGGCCATCCCATTCATTTTGCTTTCAACCTCCAATTCTACCTCTATGGGCGGAATCCATCCCGCGCCCCATTTGGCCATCCCCTAGTCAATCTAACACGAGGCAGGGCCTCGGAAGGTGAAGGAGGGGCGTGGGGTCGGGGCGAGCGGCGTGGGGGAGACGGTAAGAGCCACCAGCCAATCAGAGCTCTAGCGGCATTGCGTGAGAGGGCATGGTAAAGGGAGTCTGGTGAGTTCCAGAAGGTTCGCGGGGCAGGGCTATATAAGCCCATACGAAAAGCCCTCGAAAGGACTTGTTGGGGGAGGACTTGATAAAAAGGACTTGCTTGCACCCGTGGCTTGAGGGCTTGAAGGACTTGTTTGAGGACTTAGAGAGAGAGAGAGAGAGAGAGAAAAAAAAAGAAAAAAAAGAAAAAGAATGTGCATCACTCGCCGTTGTTGAACTTTGACCTCGCATTAGAACGTGCGCGCCAAGGGAAAGAAGAAGAAGAGGCGTTGGCCGTACATGTACGCGGGCGTAGCCAGACGCGCCGGTAACGCATATAGCCCTTTTCAGCCACGCGAGTAAGTGCGGCTATAACTGCGAGTGAATCGCAGCCAGCTGCGCCAAAGTCCGCCCCCTACCGTTCACCCTGTGATAACCCGCTCTGTTCAGGTGACACGTTACAAGCTCTTACCTTCTCCTGCATCCATCTACACGGGACGTGCCGGGGACCGGAGGAAGCTGCACGGTAGCCATCCCTGGACGAGCTGGAGAACATCATCCTGTCATCTGCAATCCCCGTGTGAGTGTGAGTGAAACAGGCCCGTAGTCTTTGGGTATTAAGTAAGACTGTTTCAGGATTTGCTCTGTGTCTCTGCTTCTTCAATTGTATAGTGTAAATAAATCTTGTTCTTCCTTCTGATTCGATCGTACCTGTGATTTCTCCATTGACTAAGCGTGGTACGAATAAAACCGCTTGAATCGGGTTCCACCAACTATAACGGCGCGGATCACGTGTACGCTAGCGCTCGGCGCATCCACCAACACACGTGGTTCGTGCGAGGCTTATCTCCTCATTTCAGGGCAGCGCTAGTACTTAGGTAACAGCGAATTTGGTCCTGCAACCCTATTTAGCGCTGTCTGGAAAGGACGTGATAGGTGTTGGGTCGCGCCAGGTCAGTAAATTACAAGGGGATTAATCCCCCCTTGGTAAGGGGAGAAGGCCGGCGACAGATCCGCAACATTTGGAGTCAGGAGTGGGGATGTGGAACCTGGGACGAAATTTTTTAGACCAAATTTTGGACACCAATTGTACCTATTGGCCGCAACAATTGGTGTCCGGGAGTGGGATTTGGAACCCAACCAAATTTTTTTTGGACAAATTTGGCCCAAAATTACGAGCGACCGAAATTGTTTTTTTAAATCCAAATTTAATTTGTGCCATGGCTAGCCAAAGCGATCGGATGCCGGTGGGGGTAGAGGAAGAGGTAGATAACAAGGAATTAATGACCCAGGACCGAGAGGGACAGTTGGTAATGGAGGAAGCCGAAGAGGAAGCGGCAGCAGAGGTAGCTGGGGAAGAAAATGGCGGCGCCTCGCACGAGGCAGCGGAAGCCGAGCCCGCGGCGCCAATGAATATGGACCTATTTATGGCACAAATGATGGCCTTTATGGTCAAGTCGGGTGAAGACACGAAAGAGCTAAAGAAGCAAATGAAAGAAATGGGTGATAAATCCACCAGGGACATAAAAGAAATGGGGAGCAAGATGGATACCCAGGGGAACAAATCCACCAAGGAGATGAAAGATGGGTTATTGGGGTTGGAAAACAAAATGGACGCCCAAAGTAACAAATCCACTGGGGAATTGGAAAAATTTATGGCGGCGTCAAAGAAGGACACAAAAAAAGCGGGGAAGGACATTCGGCGCAAGTTGAGCGAGGAGGTCGCAAAGGGACGCGACGAGGTAACGCGGGGAGAGCGAGGTAGAGCAGAGCGCAGCCAAGTTGACCGAGGGTGTAGAAATCGCGACTCGGGGTGTGGAAAAGCCGACGGCCGCCGAATTGGAAAATAAAATTTTATGTGCACCTGCGGTCGTCGAGCTAGATAAAGAAAAAGAAATCATAGTTGAAATTGGGGCCGAAGAGACGGCAGAGAAAGTACATGTATCACGGGAGAAGGAAAAGTTGGAATGTACTCAAAGTTTGTATTCACATCGTGATGTCGTGCTGCCTAACCCCAATGAAAGTTTGCAGGTGGTGCAGCCGAAGAGAATCCCCAAGGTGAGTCGGAGTGTGTATGGCGCGAAAAGATTTTTGGCGCGCTTGGGATCCCGACGGAGCCCGGGCGCTTGTGGAAGGTCCACTGTACCGTGTACGTGGGTGAATGGCACGCGTGTGCAAAACAAGTGTGCACCGGAGCGAGAGTGTGAAACCGAGTGTGAAACGGAATGTATGTGGGAAGAGTGTGTCGGAGACGAGGGTGAAACAGAGTGTGCGATGGCCGAGGAAAGCGAGAGAGGATGCACACCAGAGCGCGTGATTGGGTGTGCAACAGGAGAGTGCACACCCGTGGGTAAGTGTGTGCTCATTTGGTGTGTCCCGGGAGAGTGCACACCCGTGGTTGTTACTGGGTGTGTATCAAAAGAGTGTGCGCGAGGGTGTGCGATGGCCGATTGTGTTACGGAGTACGTAACGAGGGCGGGTGTGGAGGAAAAGTGTGTGATAATGGAGTGTGCAAGCGGAATGAGTGCGCCTGGGTGTGTAGGTGTGAGTACGGTGTGCAAGAGAGAATGCACACCGGACGATGTGGAAAGAGAGTGTGTAATAGAGTGTATGGAAGGCGCTGGGACGCCTGGGTGTACGAGTGTGGAATGGGTCGCTTGTAGGTGTGAGAATGCGGCTCAAGCATCGACACAGACCGGGGGGTTAGCGTTTTGCGCGACGGATAGCCGACGTGAGCCCTCGGTGAGTCGTTTGCTGCGGAGACCGGCTGGGATCGGTAGTGCGGCGGTTTCACAAGAACCGCCGTGCCCGACCCGTGCTGGGCCCCGCCCTGTATGGTCGGTGCCGTGCCTTGGCGGGAAAGGCGATCGGCACGGTTCGAGGGGGGGTAGGAGAGGTCGGAGCCGCGCCCCCTGGCGGCTGCGGTGCTCCGACCGTGGGCGGTTGGGTCATCGTGCATGGGACCGAAAGGCTCCGCACAGAGATGGCGCCTGGAGCCTTGGCCCAAGCATGCCTCCTCCCCTGGATCGAAAATGCCGGATGGACCCAACCTACAGGAGACAAACCACCCGCATGCATCGCTCGGCTTTGCGAAGCCGAGCTGTGAAAATTTATTCCCACTTGAAGAGGCTCAAGTATAGCGGACTGATGAAAGGAGTGTACCCTACGTGGAGGGATGGTAGGTCTACCATTCCTCAATATTTGGGCACATGAGCATTAGATTTATGGGGTGGCAGTGTAAACTAGCCGAGGGTGGGCTAGGATATTGATAGGGATTTAGATGACGGTAGGGACATGAGAGTTAAGTAGGGACATTTGTACCAGTAGAGGGGACGTAGAGAGGTTAGATGGTTGTTAATGACGAGGGATGTGCTTCGTGTAATGGGATGACAGGGGAGCACGAGTTCATGGAGAAGTAGTCAGCTAGCTGATGCTGTGTATGTGAGAATCTTGGTGAGCTTGAGCAAATGAGGCATTGATTGAGAATGGCTGTGTGTGTGAGAATCTTGGTGAGCTTGAGCAAATGAGGAATTGGGGGTGTGTTGAGCTTGAGCAAATGAGGCATTGGTTGGGGATAACCAGAGGTGGTGTATTGAGGACGAATGGAGTGTGTTGAGGTGAATTGACTTGCATGGTGTGCAAGTGGGGAACAGGTGTGTGAGCACAAGAGTGTGCAAGAGATGAGGTGTGTGGAATGCTTGATGTGGGAATAAGTGGTGTGGAATGCATGGTGCGAAGGAGTGAATGGGGGGAAGATGGACCCATTCACGAATACCCGGGGTGAGTAGTTTGAAGTCAGGTAGAGGGCTTAGGTAAATTGTTTGGAGATTGACACCTGTGGTGCAGGTAGTGGCAAGGAAGTGCTTTGGTGGGTGCAAGAGTATGTGGAATGGCTGGGTGTGTGGGCTTTGTTGGTGCGTATGGTTATTGGGGAACTCCGCCACAGGTAGTCTGTCGGCCAGGTGAGACCGCAGGTAGGCTCTGGGAGCCAGTTAGGGTTATGAGTAGTGTTCAGTGGGACCCGAGGATCCAGGAGAAGGACCCGGGTAGCCCAATGCCAGAGAGGGCATCAGAGGGGTGAGAGAGCCAGGAGGGGCCTTCCCCAAGTTAGGTTGTCGCAGGAGCAAGGTAAGCTCGGGTGGCGACTTCAGTGGCGGAGGTGCGCAGGTAGTTGGACCTGCTAGTGGAGCCACACGACCCAACCCCGAAATTGTGCAAAGGCACAATAAGAAAAATTGGGGAGTGAGACCCAAATTGGATGGCACCAGGTGGTCAATGGGAATTTGGTTTTTAGAACCGCATAGTTTAAAGATGCCGATTGGCAGGGTATGACCCCGGGTTAGTTTAAAAGTTAATGTAACTAGTGTAGCTTGGATGAGGAAGTCCCTTCGCGCCATCCACATTCACTCACCAAGTGAGACGGAACTCCACACCAGGGTTTGTGAACTATTTGAGTGAGTAAGACGCATCTCGACGTGATGAGACAATGTGTTCATTCCATCTCTTCCTTCTTGGGAGGGATTGGAAGACGAATTTGGTTTAGAGGGGGATATGGGAGACAGGACGTAGAGACGAATTTGTAAAGTGTAAATACAGGGAGGGGTAAAGGCAAGGGTTGTGTAAGCTGACATGGAGGGTTACGACCGGTTAGGGGCGAGCTTGCTCTGCTCGCTCTCCTGCGCCCCTCGTGTTGCATTGCCTTGTATTATGTGTACCTTTGCGTCCTTTCCTTTGCTGACTGCTTTGTCTTCCTCCCCACCCATGGACCCACTTTTGAGGGGAAGTGTGCAGGAACACTGAACTGTGCAGCTGCACCTGGCTACACCTGTGCGGCACCCCTGCTGAATTTTGCTGCACCACAATACGCATTATGGGCCACACGTTCTGTGGCCTTGCCTTTTTGCTGAGCAGTCATTTGCTGCAAACTTACCTTGCACCTGCGGACGACTGGTTTTAAGTGGCGTCAATGTCACGCAGATGGACCATAAGATTGGCTCTGCTGGCAATGAAAATGGACACGGTTTGTACATTGTATTCTGGTGTGCCAGGAAAGAAGACCTTTAAGTTTTTTATTATTGCACACCGAAGATGAAGCAGGAAGCAAGAAGATGCAGCCAAGCAGCAAATATGACATTTGAAATGTGAACTTTTTGACTGTGAAATTTGTATTGGTGTATTGGTGCATTGCTGTGATTTTTCTCCCCTCCAATCTTCTTTCCAAAAAGAACAGGTCCTGGGTTATAGAGATGTAAATAATTAGGTTTAGTGTTGTAAATAAGATGCCACCCACCGGCTTCATGTGTAGTTTGAGAATTAATTCCGCAATTTGGTTAGCTGTGGGTGTGAGTCGGTTAGATTTAGTTACACAACGCAGTAGGTGGGACATATCTAGTGTTGTAAAACTGTCACATACAGGGAGTTGGATTAAATGTTAGAGGGAAACCACATCTAAGTGTCACACGTAACTTAAAAACTAGTCCCAAACATTTCTCAAAAACCGGTCATTCTCACTTGTGTGGGTTCGACTCGGGGACGAGTCTGGCAAGGGAGGGGGGCAGTGCCACGGTTTTGAGATTTGTACATTTTACTCAATAAATGCTAAAGGTTTGCCCCTCATAGTTAATTCCACGAGCAACATATAGGCCCATTTGTAGTATAGTTATGTCTTAGTATGTGTAAGAATAGGCCATTTCCCCTCTTAGTACCTGCGTTGTGTAAAGACCGGAGAATAGGCCATTCCATTCATTTTGTGTCCACCCTCCCATTCTACCTCTGTGGGCGGAATCCATCCCGCACCCCATTTGGCCGTCCCCTCATCAAGCTAACACGAGGCAGAGCCTCGGAAGGTGAAGGAGGGGCGTGGGGTCGGGGTGAGCGGCGTGGGGGAGATGGTAAGAGCCACCAGCCAATCAGAGCTCTAGCGGCATGGCGTGAGAGGGCGTGGTAAAGGGAGTCTGGTGAGTTCCAGAAGGTTCGCGGGGCGGGGCTATATAAGCCCATACGAAAAGCCCTCGAAAGGACTTGTTGGGGGAGGACTTGATAAAAAGGACTTGCTTGCACCAGTGGCTTGAGGGCTTGAAGGACTTGTTTGAGGACTTGCGTTGAGAGAGAGAGAGAGAGAGAGAGAGAGAGAGAGAGAGAGAGAGAGAGAGAGAGAGAGAGAGAGAGAGAGAAGAGAAGAGAAGAGAAGAAAGAGAAGAACAGAACGTGAAGAACGTGCATCACTCGCCGTTGTTGAACTTTGACCTCGCATTAGAACGTGCGCGCCGAGGGAAAGAAGAAGAGGCGTTGGCCGTACACGTACGCGGGTGCAGCCAGACGCGCCGGTAATGCATATAGCGCTTTTCAGCCACGCGAGTAAGCGCGGCCATAACTGTGAGTGAATCGCAGCCAGCCGCGCCAAAGTCCGCCCCCTACCGTTTGCCCTGTGATAACCCGCTCCGTTCAGGCGACACTCTACGAGCTCCTGCCTTCTCCTGCATCCATCTACACGGGACGTGCCGGGGACCGGACGAAGCTGCACGGGAGCCATCCCTGGACGAGCCGGAGAACATCATCCTGTCATCTGCAATCCCCGTGTGAGTGTGAGTGAAACGGGCCCGTAGTCTTTGGGTATTAAGTAAGACTGTTTAAGGATTTGCTCTGTGTCTGCTTCTTCAATTGTATAGTGTAAATAAATCTTGTTCTTCCTTCTGATTCGATCGTACCTGTGATTTCTCCATTGACTATGCGTGGTACGAATAAAACTGCTTGAATCGGGCGAATTTGGTCCTGCAACCCTATTTAGCGCTGTCCGGAATGGACGTGATAGGTCTCGGGTCGCGCCAGGTCAGTAAAAGACAAGGGGATTAATCCCCCCTTGGTAAGGGGAGAAGGCCGGCGACAGATCCGCAACAGTATTATTAAGATTCATCAAAGACTAAACTATTTCTATCTCATTGTCATTACAATATATTTTATTAATCAAGGGGATCAGGGACAAGTTTGAATTTGAATGCCTGTGATAACTTCCCTGCCCCTGGCTTGTGGAGGTCTTTATAATTCTACATAGTGTATTGGAGAATTCTCACTTGTTAATCTTTGTGTGAACTTTTCATTAATTCTCTGTTTCTCTACCTCTTTCCCCACCTCTTTCCCCACTGGTACACATTTATGTAATTGTCTCATTCACAAATGTAAATTGATTGCCAAGAGAGCTTTGTAATTTACTCTTTCCTCTCTCTTTGAGATCCATATCATTATGTTGATGCTGATCATTATGTTGATCCCTCTTATACCTCTACTGACTTTTTTTCTGTGAATGATCTTTAGAGGGATCAACAACGACCTTCAGTACGTTTTCCTTTACCAAGAATGTTCACACCTCCAACGAGAGATCTTTGCCGCAACAGCGGAAGAGTTACTTAATGAAGTTCATGGATTACAAAAATAATTTGAGTCATGACCAGGTGAACATGGATATTGACACTTGTGAAAAGACAGATAACGGCACAGAATGCAAGACATCTCAGAAAGATTCCAGCAAGAAGATTCGCCGGAGGAGACGTACTGTTGGGAAATGTCACGAGTGTACGACGTGCAACAAACCATTTAAGTTTAAGTCAGAGCTCCAGAAACACATACGGACGCACACTGGTGAGAAGCCGTATAAGTGCACTGACTGCGGTAAATCATTTGCAAATCATTCAAACTGGCAGACACACGTGCGGACACATACTGGGGAGAAGCCGTACGAGTGCCTTTTTTGTAGTAAATCATTTGGACACCCTTCCAACTGGAATGTACACATGAGGGGCCATACTGGAGAAAAGCCATTTCAATGTAGTGTGTGTAATAAATCATTTACATTGAATCAGAACCGCCAGAAACACATGAGAATACACACAGGAGAAAAGCCGCACACGTGCTCAATTTGCAAAAAATCATTCACTCAGATCTCGGCTTACCAGGCACACATGAGGACGCACACTGGGGAGAAACCGTATAATTGTAGTTTCTGCAGTAAATCGTTCAGTCAGACCTCGGGCCTCAAGGTACACATGCGGACACACACTGTTGAGAAGCCATATAAGTGCAGTGTGTGCGTTCGAAGATTCCAAAGCATCTCAAACTGCCAGCGACACATGGGAATACACACAAACATCCACACTGTTGAGAAGCCACACAAGTGCAATGTGTGCAGTAAATCATTCAATCACATCTCAAACCACCACGTACATACGAGGACCCATACTGGGGTGAGGCCGTATAAGTGCAGTGTGTGCAATAAACCATACCGTCACATCTCAAGCCTCCGGACACACATGAGGAACCACACTGGGGATAAACTGTAAAAGTGCAGTGTGTGCAATAAATCATTCAGCTCTAATTCATCCTACAAGGCACACATGGTGACCCATGCTGGATAAAGGTACAAGAGAAACGCCAAAATAGAAATCTTAGAGAATTGTCCAAACACCTGTAATCCATTGGCACATCTGCAAAAAGTTCAATATCCCAGTCTGACAAATTCAGAAAAGTACAAACTAAAGGCAATAATTGAAAACGAGACATAGTACTCACGATGACATCACCATCCCATCAAGACGTTGCGACAGTGATAGGTGGAGCAACATGAACTCGAAGAAGAAACGCACCGAGACCTTTAAAACCATATTGCGGAATATTGCAACAAACGAACACAAATTGGAGGCTGCCTGGAGATCAGTGAGCAAAATTTTGAGAAGAGCAAAACTTCACAGCTTGGTCCTTGAAACGTGGTCCTTTACCAAAATGGAGGTGAATACTTTGAGTCCTAGGAGGACTCTGTTCCTCCTTCTGAAACCCAAATGGAGATGATACCCTAATAGAAAGATAGTCTCTTCCAGGGAGATGATCTTTCTCCCACTCCCTGTCCCCTCTCTGTTCTGCTTGGCTCTGACCCCCAAAACACGACGATCGACAGCCAAGTAGATGAACACAGTGTAACCTCCCACAGGAAGTTGGAGGTGACATCCTAACAAACAAAGTCAACAACCTCCTGTATATGGACGACAGAAGAGGTTTAACTCCAAACAATGAATAACTAACAGACCAGGTAAAAGTGGTAAAACGCTACTCTGAAAACATTGAAATGCAACTCGGACAACGTAAATGTTGCCAACTTAACATAAACATAAATAATGACCAACAACACAAAAGTCAAGAACTATGCAAGAACGAAGAAATGAAACATTGTGAAAACACCTCGGGGTGGAATAGGATCAGCAAATCGAACACACAAGACGAGTCCAAGAATATTTATGCAGAACAACCAATGATGGACAAATTTCTCCCCAAGAAACAAAATCAAAGTTGTAAATCAGCCAATACAACTGCAGAATGGTGCATTGTGCTGCAAGGGTAGATTGATAATTCAGATGTAAAAGGAATTTCTAACTATCCAAGAAGTGTTCGATAAAATCAGTTTGCCCCAAGACTCGAGTTAGCGAGACGTGAAGGAGGCAGAGGCCTGTTGGAGTTGAATCGAGTTCATTGACCAACTGTGGGATTCGCTGTGAATGTAAAATGCTCAACAGATCTTTGAATCCCATTTCCCATGAGCACCAAGAACGTAAGGCTGGAAAGCTTAATCACCTCGGAAAACTTTTTCCATCAAGAAGCACAATTACAAAATGTAAGAACTGAAAGCGAAACATAAGAAAACACAACATTCACAATTTCAAGAAAGATGAAGGAAAGTCACAAAAAAACCCACTCAACTCAGACATTTTTATTTGTTAATGTTAAGGAGAGATCAGCTGGATGGGAAATGTCCTCTTCTTGATGTGGAATGGACTGAAAAAGCTCCTTTACGAACCTGAAATAATTGTTCATGAAATATAAACAATCATTTCATGCATTGGTTGAACTGACTCCCTTTAAATGAGTTTCCATTTCAACAAATCTGTACAATGTTTATCTTATCGTTATTGTGCTTGTTTACGAATTCATCTTTTTATAACAGTTTCGTTTCGATAACAACAATAATTTTCTTTGAATAACAAAATGCTGTGAATTTTTCGGATGCAAACGAATTAAAATCTTTTTAAAACGCGATTTTCTTTTATTGTCGCTGAGTTTATTATTTCATTGAGTCTGCTCGTGGCTTAACAGATAAGATGGATGCTTTCAAGGTCCCAAGCCTCTGTTGTGTCATAAATAACATCAGGTGGGTGAACTCAGCCAGTTATCCTTCCGAGGTTGACAAAATGAGTACCAGCTCTGGAGAAAAATGAGCCATTGGAGTTGTGACCCTCCAGGATTGTGCCACCTGGAGAATGGCACTACCTCAGCAGCTTGTATCATATGACTGACGGGAGGAACAGAATGTTTTTTATTAATGGAAGTCAATAGAATTGAAGCGTTTCTGACACGAATGATGGTTGTTTGTGCACGTTTTTTGTTGCAAGTCACTCTTCTCGGGCAGAAACGTGTGTTTCAAAAAATAGTGTATTTAGCTTGTACGCAGCAAAACAACACATTGCGCAAGAAACCTTATTAGTGCAAAAAACGGTCTTGTTTTCTTAATAGAAGCGTTTGACAAAAAAGCTCTTTGCTTGTGCACATTTTCTGTCGGAAATCACTATTTTAGGGCAGAAACGTGTTTTTGTTTTTTTGGTATACAGAATCGAGGCTCGTGTAAGAGCTCACATATTGAACATGAAAACATGCACAGACACATAAAACATACAATGAAGGGAGTGGGAGACAAGAGGGGGAGAGAAAGGGAAGCACATGAGCACAACAACAGTAGAGAACAAGGACGTCGGGAGATCTGTGGTAGGGAGAGGGCCTGGGCGGGGTACACGGGTTAAACAAGATGGACACTACAAGGACTTCCAGGAAAGAAGTTGGAATTTCAAACAAGGTGGATCTGGGGTGAATTAGCGGGGGTAGAAAAGATCAAGGTTTTGGATGGGGGAAGATAAGAGATGGTGGTGAACAGCTGTTTTAAAGACCTGGAGGGAGGAGTGGGATTGAAGGGAGAGAGGGAGTTTGTTCCAGAGGCGGGAGAAAAGAGCAATGAAAGAGTGAAGGTGAGCAGAGAGCCGAGATTTCGGCAGTTTAACCATCAGAGGGTTGCTTAGTCAGGTTCACAATGTTTTTTCGTTCAAAATCATGGTAGATTAGCAAACCTATACATTTTTGGAAACGTTATTACATGGAAAATCTGAAAATCAATGTTTACATTTGCCAATTCCGACCAATTCCATTCGACCATTCAACCAATCGATTCGATCGACAATTCGACCGATTCGATTCGATCGACCATTCGACCAATTCGATTTGCCAATCAATTTGACCGACCTTTGCTTGTGTGGAACGGACTGTGAAAACGATGCGGACTATATTGTCGGATACGACACACAGGACAGTGATGACGAACTCTAAATGGCATATTCTGTAATCGTGTATGTTTGATGCCATTGACTGCCTGTGTATATTTTGTCATTGACTGCCTGTGTAGATGTGAAGTTATACTGACTGCATGTGTATATATGATTTTGCTGACTGCCTGTGTATGTTTGGTGATATGAATTATTGTGACACATTTTGATGTTATTAACTGCCTGTACAAAATGATAACATGTATTTGATTATGCAACCTATCGCGAATATAAAGACAGTATTTTGCAATTCAAAACCTTTGATTCGTGTCTTACCATTCCCCATAGCACTAATTTGATACTTTCATTGGATTCCTTGTCCCTGAAAATATAGGTTTAGTTTATTTTTTAAAGTTTTTAGGGTAATTAGAGGCAGAAATAGAACAAAATATGTATTTTACAGTGGCCATTTTGAAAATCCAAAATGGCCGCCATACAGGTATCTCTCCAAATGTAAACATTGATTTTTAGTTTCCTTATGCTATAACCTTTCCAAAAATGTATAGGTTTGCTAATCTTCCATGATTTTGAACGAAATATAATTTATTGACATAGTGAACCTGACTACCTGTCTGTTTGTTTGTTACTTGCAAAAATCGAAGATTTTTCAAGTATATTGGTCGGTTGCGTTTGTTATTCTCTGTTTGTTTGTCACTCGCATACAAGTCACAATTCTAAACCGATCGTCATGAAACTTCACCACGTTTTGAGGTCGTCACAATTAAGAAGCCTATTGATTTTGAGGTCAAAGGTCATCTGGAGGTCAGATTTCTAAAATCCTCACTTTTCATCCGATTGACTTGAAAATTGAACAGCATTTGCATATGGAGATACTAAATGGGAAACCAACTATTTTTGAGGTCAAAAGGTCAACTCAAAGTCCAACTTCTAAAATCATGAATTTCAATCCGATTGACCCGAGCTTTGATTAACGCCATCAATTTTAATCTTAATGAAATTGACAATTTGATGTATCCATGGCAATCTTTTGAGGGGTGAAGGGTGGATTTTGCAAGTATCGTGCTCTGCGTGACGTCTTCTTGTTTGTCTCTGTGAACAAAATCTCTCAAAGTTGTGGATGGAATCGGACGAAATTTGGCGGAGATGTAGCGTATGTGACAAGGACGAAATGATTAGATTTTGGTGAAGATCCGGATTTGTATCCGACTCATATAATTTTTAAAGTGATTCTTCACCATTGGGAAATCGGGCCAAAAACGATACATAGCAGGACATCTCAAAGTTATGGACGGATTTGGATGAAACTTGGTGGACCGGTTGGGTGTCGGACAAGGAAGAATCGATTCGATTTTGGTGAAGATCTGCATATGTATTTGGATATGAGATTTTTTTTTTTTTTTTACGTGATTCTTCACCATTGGGAGATCGGGCCAAAAACGATACATAGCAGGATATCTCAAAAAGTTATGGATGGATTTGGACGAAACTTGGTGGTCAAGTTGTGTGTGTGACAAGGAAGAATGGATTCGATTTTGGTGAAGATCTAAATATGTATTCGGATATGAGAATTATTTAATTTTTTTGAGTGATTCTTCACCATTGGGAGATCGGGCCAAAAACGATACATAGCAGAATATCTCAAAACGTTGTGGACGGATTTGGACGAAACTTGGTGGTCAGGTTGTGTGTGTGTCAAGGAAGAATGGATTCGATTTTGGTGAAGATCTAAATATGTATTCGGATATGAGAAGTATTTAATTTTTTAAGTGATTCTTCACCATTGGGAGACAGGGCCAAAAACGATACATTGCAGGATATCTCAAAAGGTTATGGATGGATTTGGATGAAACTTGGTGGACCAGTTGTGTGTGTGACAAGGAAGAATCGATTCGATTCTGGTGAAGATGTAAATATGTATTCGGATAAGATAATTATTAAATTTTTTAAGTGATTCTTCACCATTGGGAGATAGGGCCAAAAACGATACATAACAGGATATCTCAAAAGGTTGTGGACTGATTTGGACGAAACTTGGTGGAACGGTTGTGTGTGTGACAAGGATGAATCGATTCAATTTTCGTGAAGATCTGATTATGGATTCGGATATGAGAATTATTTAATGTTTTAATTGATTCTTCACCATTGAGTGATATGGCCAAAAACGATACATAACAGGATATCTCAAAACGTTGTGGATGGATTTGAACGAAACTTGGTGGACAGGTTGGGTGTCTGACGTGGACAATTCGATTCGATTTTGGTGAAGATCTAATTATGGATTCTGATACTGAAGGAGCTGTGCTCCATCTCGAATCGAAAGAATGGACGCGACAAAAATCTGGAATTCGTCCGAGTTTCTTTATTCCATCAAATCAACTCGGGTAAACTGAAAAGCCCGTTTATTGCGCAGCAGTATATACAAGCACTCGAATATCTCATGCCGGAGCGTTTGCCCTTAAAAGGCGTGACTGGGCGTGTCCGGGAGACCTGGGCGAGTCTGGACATGCCCGGGAACGGCGAGACTGGGTGTCGCCGGACGGGCCGGGCGTGCCTGGACATGCCCGGGAACGGCGAGACTGGGTGTCGCCGGAGGGGCCGGGCGAGCCCGGGAAAGGCGAGTCCGGGCATGCCTGGGAAAGGCGAGACTGAGCGTCTCCGGGCGGTCTGGGCGAGCCCGGCACAGCGATCGCTCCGTGGTTGCGTCCTCGGCAGGTGTAAGGCGATTGTGTATGTTCAGCGGCAACCACGACACACGCCCCCCCAGAATCGACTTGCACTGGCAGGGTCAATTTAAGGGGGGTCCTGATGAACCGGCCGAAGCGACCCCTGGAGGGTCGTGGGTGGGGGGGGGGGGTCCGGTGTGGGGGTGGGTGGTCGAGCGGGAGGCATCGTGGACGGGGGGTGGCCTCGCCACGGAGGAAGGGCCAACCGAGGTGGTTAGTCGATGTCCACGTGTGCCGGCTTGAGGCGGTCCACCGAAATCCGGTCCGACATGCCGCCGACGTCGATGACGAAGGACTTGTCGTCCCGTCGCAGGACCCGGAAGGGTCCGTCGTACGGCGGCCTGAGTGGCCCCCAGTGTGCGTCATGACGCACAAAAACGTACTCCGCTGTGCGAAGCACTGGGGGGACGTAGGACTGGGGGTCACCGTGGTGGGACGTTGGCACGGGGGCAAACCGTCGGGTGGTCTCCTGGAGGTCCGAGCGCTGGCGAGCTGCGGACCAGGGACTGGTAGCGTCGGGCACGAATTCGCCCGGGACGCGTAGCGGCTGGCCGTAGACCAGCTCGGCGGTGGACGCCCGGAGGTCTTCCTTGGGGGCCGTGCGGAGGATCAAAAGGACCCACGGTAGCCGGTCAGTCCAGCCGCCGTCCTGAAGGCCGGCCATGAGCACGGCCATCATGGAACGGTGAAACCGCTCGCACAACCCGTTGGCTTGGGGGTGGTAGGCCGTGGTACGGTGGAGCCTGACCCCCAGGTTGCGGGTGACCGCGCCCCACAGCTCGGAGGTGAACTGCGGCCCGCGGTCCAAAGAGATGTCCGCCGGTGCGCCAAAACGGGCGACCCAGGTGGCGATGAAAGCCTGCGCCATGTCGGCGGTGGTGGTGGAGACGAGGGGAACGGCCTCCGGCCATCTGGTGGTCCTGTCCACCATGGTGAGCAGGTGTGTGAAACCCCGTGATGGGGGGAGGGGGCCCACCAGGTCCACGTTGACGTGGTCGAAACGCCGTTCGGGCACGGTGAAAGGTGCCAGCGGGGCCTGGGTGTGTCGGTGGACTTTGGCCTGTTTGCAGGCCGTGCAGGTGCTGGTCCAATCGCGGACATCCCGTCGAAGGCCGTGCCAGACGAATCGCGCCGACACCAGCTTCTGGGTAGCTTTCCGGCCCGGGTGGGAAAGGCCGTGGAGGGAGGCGAAGATGCGGCGTTGCCAGGTAACGGGCACGATGGGGCGAGGCTGGCCATGGGAGACGTCACAGAGCAGGACAGTGTCCGCGAAGGGGACGTCGGCCAGGCGGAGGCCCGTGTCCGCCGCCCGGAGGGCTTGCACCGTGGTGTCGGTGGTCTGGTCAGCCGGGCAGGACAGTGTCCGCAAAGGGGACGTCGGCCAGGCGGAGGCCCGTGTCCACCGCCCGGAGGGCTTACACCGTGGTGTCGGTGGTCTGGTCAGCCTCCATAAGCGCGAAGTCCACGCCGAGGTGGACCGCGTTCGCGCTGGACCGAGAAAGACAGTCGGCCACGGCGTTGTCTTTGCCGGCGACGTGCCGGATGTCCGTGGTAAACTCCGACACGGCGGAGAGGTGGCGCTGCTGGCGGGCCGACCATGGCTCTGTGACTTTGGCCATTGCGTAAACCAACGGCTTGTGGTCGACGAAAGCCGTGAAGGGTCGGCCCTCCAGGAGGTGGCGGAAATGGTGAACGGCCAGGTGTAGACCGAGGAGCTCGTGGTCAAACGTGCTATATTTGAGCTCGTTCGGCCGGAGTTGCCGGCTGAAAAAAGCGAGTGGCTGCCAACCCCCGTTCACCCATTGCTCATGTATGGCGCCCACCGCGTAGTCGGAGGCATCCGTGGTGAGGGCGATGGGAGCGTTGAGCACCGGGTGAGCGAGCAGTGTTGCGTCGGCGAGGGCCCGCTTTGAGCTTGTAAATGCCGCGTCCATGGCTGCGGACCAGACGATGTCGTGTTTGGCCGGCTTGCCCCGGAGGGCTTCGTAGAGGGGCCGCATGAGCTGAGCAGCGCGGGGCACGAAGCGGTGATAGAAATTCACCATTCCGAGGAACTCCTGCAGGGCCTTTATGGAGCGGGGACGCGGAAACGCGGTGATGGCCTCGACCTTGGTAGGCAGCGGCACGGCCCCGTTCTTGGTGATGTGGTGGTCCAAAAGATCAATGGCCGTCGTGCCGAAGTGGCATTTGGCCGGGTTGACGATTAGGCCGTGCTCGCTGAGGCGCCCGAACAGTGTTCGGAGATGGAGGAGGTGCTCGGCCTGGGACGCGCTGGCGACGAGGATGTCGTCCAGGTAGACGAAGAGGAACGGCAGGTCACGCAGCACGCCGTCCATCAAGTGCTGGAACGCCTGAGCCGCGTTCTTGAGGCCGAATGGCATTCGAAGGAATTCGAATAAGCCGAACGGTGTGATGACGGCCGTTTTTGGGACGTCGGCCGGCCTGACAGGTACCTGGTGGTATCCCCGTATCAAATCGATCTTCGAAAAAATGACCCGTCCTGCCAAACGGGCGGAGAAGTCTTGAATGTGTGGGATCGGATACCTGTCGGGGGTGGTAATGTCGTTAAGGCGGCGGTAGTCGCCACATGGGCGCCAGCCGCCCCCCGGCGTCGGTACGATGTGTAGTGGCGAAGCCCACGCGCTATCGGAGCGCCGCACGATGCCGAGGTGTTCCAAAGCGTCGAACTCGGCTTTGGCCACGGCGAGCTTGGCTGGGTCGAGGCGGCGGGCTCTGGCGTAGACTGGCGGGCCCGTGGTTGGTATGTGGTGCTCGATACCATGTCGTACCGCGACGGCCGAAAACGTCGGCCGCGTGAGGGCCGGGAACTCTGTGAGCAGGCGAGCAAACTCGTTCGCCGCCGGGAGGGCGCATGCTAGCTCGGTCGGCGCGGAGCTGCTCAACGTGCATGCCAGGGAGCTGAAGGTCTCGGCGTTGACGAGGCGACGCCGTTTGACGTCAACCAGCAGCCCGTGTGCGCAGAGGAAGTCGGCGCCCAGCAGAGCCATGGGCACGCTTGCGGTCACAAAAGTCCAATGAAAGCGCTGGCTGCCGAAGCAGAGGGTGACGTTGTGCGGGCCGAAGGTGCGGATGGCCGATCCGTTGGCCGCCACCAAGGAGGGGCCGCAAACCGCGGACTGCCTGTCCTGATCGGAGGCGGGTATGACGCTCAGTTGGGCGCCGGTGTCACACAGGAAGCGCCGTCCGGACGCTTTGTCCCTGATAAAAAGTAAGTTGCCCGTGTGGCCGGCGCTCATGGCTGGTAATGAACGCCGGCCCGGCCGTTTTCCGACTTGCCGAAAGTGCACGGGGGTCTGCATGTCCGGGCCTTTTGTCCGAACCTGGCATGGTAGTAACACCACGCCTGGTCAGGTGGAGGCCCCGGTCGTCGTGTTGGAGGCGGTCGGCGTGGCGTAGCGGCCGCCAATTGCGCTGGCAGTTCGGCCGCCGACCGTGCCGGGTGCTCGGGCGCCATGGGCGTTGCTTCGGACAGCGGCGGGCTCCAGGTCGCTGCCCCGATGCGTTGGCCTGCCGAGGAGATCTTGTCGGCTTCCCTGGCGAGGGCGCGGGGATCCGTGATCTGCGTGCTTGCCAGGGCGAGGCGTACCTGGCTAGGCAGCTGACGGAGGAACAGCTCTTGAAAAAGAAAATCCGGGGCGTGCTCCCCGAGCAACGAGAGCATGTAATCCATTCGCTCGGACGGGCGCGTGTCGCCGAGCTCGGGCAGGTCGAGCAGGCGCCGTGCGCGTTCCGCCGATGAAAGGGCGAAAGCGTTGAGGATGAGCTTCTTGATCGCGCCGTACTTGTCAGCGGCTGGCGGGTGCTGGAGGAGGCTGAGGGCGCGGCCGCCGTGGCTGAGCCGAGTGCTGCTACCACATGATGGAAGCGGGTGCCGTCGGCGGTGATGCCTCGCAGCGCGAACTGGGAGTCCGCCTGGGCGAACCAAACCGCCGCGTGAGCCTCCCAGAAGGTAGGCAGTTTGAGGGCAACTGCCGTGTCCATGTCGGTAGGTCACCAATGAAGGAGCTGTGCTCCAACTCGAATCGAAAGAATGGACGCGACAAAAAGCTGGAATTCGTCCGAGTTTCTTTATTCCATCAAATCAACTCGGGTAAACTGAAAAGCCCGTTTATCGGGCAGCATTATATACAAGCACTCGAATATCTCATGCCGGAGCGTTTGCCCTTAAAAGGCGTGACTGGGCGTGTCCAGGAGACCTGGGCGAGTCTGGACATGCCCGGGAACGGTGAGACTGGGTGTCGCCGGACGGGCCGGGCGTGCCTGGACATGCCCGGGAACGGCGAGACTGGGTGTCGCCGGACGGGCCGGGCGAGCCCGGGAAAGGCGAGTCCGGGCATGCCCGGGAAAGGCGAGACTGAGCGTCTCCGGGCGGTCTGGGCGAGCCCGGCACAGCGATCGCTCCGTGGTTGCGTCCTCCGCAGGTGTAAGGCGATTGTGTATGTTCAGCGGCAACCGCTACAATACTAGAATTATTTAATTTTTTTATGTGATTCTTCATCATTGAGAGGTAGCCGATCCACGATAGTAACATAAAGCTTCTTTTTATCTTTCTTAGCCTATCCTGATCGTGTCCGAGATCATCACCACGTGCTCAAGACAAGAATCTGGTATCCGGATCTGGATCTTCACCAAAGTCGATCCAATTCTTCCTCGTCCCACTCAACCTGTCCACTGAGGTTCCTCCGAATCCGTATACATAACCTGCGGAGGTAATAATAACTAAAGCGATCGTGAATGGACGTCTCTTTTGTTGTTTTCTTTCTTCGTCCTCCAACATGGCGGTGGCACACAAATTGCTGACGTCACTAACAACTTCCGTTGGAATTCCGTGTGGATATTTCTTCTGCTTCAACACCGTGAGCCCGTGACCTGGGTGTATCGCGTCAGCTGAAGTTATCCAATCTCCCTTTCACCTTCTCTATATCGGAAAGTTTTTTTTTCCTCAATTTAGAGTGAAAATCTGAAACAGGTATCTGGGATTTCATCTTGATCCGATCCCGAGCAATCACAGGAAGGGTAAACCTGTTTTACTTCCGGTGAATTGAACCACGTGGTTCGGCGACCCAAGAGGTGAAGACCGAGGTCGGGATCATGGACCGAGAACCCCTAAACTGCGCCCACGATCTGAGCTCGTCGGGTTCTAATGGAGGAGACAGAGGTCCAGGAGGGGCTGCTGGGATCTGCGGGTTCAGGATCCTGGACGTTCAGAACCTTCGTGAAGGAGGGGACGAGCCCGCCGTGCTAACAGGTACATTGATCTCGTGTACAGGTAATAATTTCGTGAGTGCACATCTATTTATGACGTGCACACGGAGTTTGCTTCTGTGAAGTAAGTTCTCCACGGAAGCTGCAGGTAGGTGTCCCCTACCCGCCCCTCCGACAAGGTCAGACAAGTGTGACGTTAGACTGAACACCGACCGACCGATCATCCGTCCATGTGCTTTTATATACTCGATATTTCATAAACAGTTGGCGTTGAACATTTAGCTTTCAAATTACAGGTATCTATTCCTAATGTAATGACTATCTCAACCTGAATTGGCGACGGTGATTGGCTGAATAATGTTTAATTTCAATTAAATAGTGACCAAACAAACATAATTAAATAGAAGCTGTGTGACTATTTGTCTATTAATTACGTTCTGTTGGAAAATACCTTTCGACCCCTTAGAGGTTAGACCTTTGAAGACCCTTTAAGTTCCCCAAGACCCTTAAGACAACCAAGATCCCGAAGGACTAGAAGACCCTTAAAAACTCTGAAAATCCAGAGGACCTAAACAACCGTGAAGACCTAAATGACCACAAAACTCCCTAAGACCCAAAGGACTATTAAATACCCCAAATACCCTTAAAGACCCAGAGAAGCCAAAATACCCTGAAGACCCAAAAGACGTGAAGACCATCAAAGACTTAATGACCCAGAGGAACCAAAAGACCCAAAATACCTTGAGGACTCAAAATATCCCAAAGACCCTGAGGACCTAAAAGACACAGAGGACCTTGAAGACACAAATACCCTGAAGACCATTAAAGACCACAAGGACCCTTAAAAACCCAAAGACCCATAAGATGCTTTAGACCCACTAAACCAGCTTGGACCCTTGACCATTTAGACTTAGAGCTTTGCATCACATGGACCTTTTTAGATTACAAATAAATAATATCACCAATTTTACAAATAAATTACAAATAAATAATATCACCAATATTACAAATTAATTACAAATAAATAATATCACCAATATTACAAATAAATAGTATCACCAATATTACAAATAAATAATATCAACAAATATTCCAAATAAATAATATCACCAATATTACAAATAAATTACAAATACCTAATATCACCAATATTACAAATAAATTACAAATAAATAATATCACTAATATTACAAATAAATAATATCAACAATATTACAAATAAATTACAAATACCTAATATCACCAATATTACAAATAAATAATATCACCAATATTACAAATAAATAATATCACCAATATTACAAATAAATTACAAATACCTAATATCACCAATATTACAAATAAATAATATCACCAATATTACAAATAAATTGCAAAGAAATAATATCACCAATATTACAAATACCTAATATCACCAATATTACAAATAAATTACAAACAAATAATATCACCAATAATACAAATAAATTACAAACAAATAATATCACCAATATTACAAATAAATAATATCACCAATATTACAAATAAATAATATCACCAATATTACAAATAAATAATATCACCAATATTACACTTAAATTAGAAATACCTAATATCACCAATATGACAAATAAATTACAAATAAATAATATTACCAATAATACAAATAAATTACAAATAAAAAATATCACCAATATTACAAATAAATTACAAATAAATAATATCACCAATATCACAAATAAATTACAAATACATAATATCACCAATATCACAAATAAATTACATATAAATAATATCACCAATATTACAAATAAATTACAAATAAATAATATCAACAATATTACAAATAAATTTCAAATAACTAATATCACCAATATTACAAATAAATAATATCACCAATATTACAAATAAATTACAAATAAATAATATCACCAATATTACCGGTTAGGGTGCCGGCTTGGGATCCCAGGATCCTGGGTTTGAATCCCGGTCGATCGCTGAATTAACGCCAGGGGGGTTGACTCAGCCTGTCATCCTTCCGATGTCGGCAAATTGAGTACCAGCTTGCTGGGATGAATGATCACGGTGTGTACCCCGATTCAGAATAGGTACACCGTATCCCTGCGCATCGGAAGAGGCGACTAAGGGTTGGCGCCAGGAAGGGCATCCGGCCATAAAAACATTGCCTCAAAACAGGGAACCATGATTGTCATGGGCCCGCAAGGCTAACCCCTGCTTTAGCGGGGAAAAATGGCCTTAAAACGATCATTCATTCATTCATATTACAAATAAATTACAAATAAATAATGTCACCATTAATACAAATAAATTACAAATCACTAATATCACCAATATTACAAATAAATTACAAATAAATAATGTCACCATTAATACAAATAAATTACAAATAACTAATATCACCAATATTGAAAATAAATTACAAATAAATAATATAACCAATATTACAAATACATTTATACAAAGGAAATGTTTGTATCATGATTGTTGAAAATCGTGACGACACATCAACTCACGTACAGTCATTGTCCTCAGTTTAAACAAGCCTGTGCCTCTGTCGCGACATGTGGTGAAGCGAGCCGACCCGCGCTAGTATATAATAACTATTTGAGCTCTCGGACCTTCCGCACAACAGACGGGGAGGATTTGAGGTGGGGGAGCACTTTGTCAAGAAAATACACAGCTCCATGGGATAAATATAATCGTACCTATATAGTCGTACCTCTGGTTAAGGTGTGTGAACTGTGAATCCTCCTGTTATGATAACAGAATGTGCAACTAATTGTTGTTTGTTTCAGAAGTAAGCATTGCCTCGGAAAATGAAATATTACCCCAACATTATCTTTACAACAACACGATGTGTGTGTGTGTGTGTGGTGGGGTGTGTGTGGTGGGGTGTGTGTGTGGTGGGGTGTGTGTGTGGTGGGGTGTGTGTGTGGTGGGGTGTGTGTGTGGTGGGGTGTGTGTGCGCGCGCACGTCCTCTTTCTTATTGCTTCAAAAAAAATCAAAGCGGCAATTCTTTCTGGACGATTATCAATTTGAAGTTTAACCCCCACTTTAATTCTATTTTATTGGAATGAAACGACTATTCTCGCAGACCAACACAACCTGACACTTGTGATGTTCTAAAATCAGACTCTCAGTTTTGTCAGTCACTTTCGTAGCTCTATTACAAGGCTCCGAAAAAAAATCCAAAATCAATACTCTCTGCTCAACTCCACTCTTTAATTCCTCTTTTCTCCTGCCTCTGGAACAAACTCCCACACTCTCTTCAATCCCTCTCCTCCCTCCAGGTCTTTAAAACGGCTGTTCACCACCATCTCTTATCTTCCCCCATTCAAAACCTTAATCTTTTCTACCCCATTAATAGATCCCAAATCCACTTCCTTCAAAATCCGTTTTCTTTCCTGAAAGTCCTTGTAGTGTCCATCTTGTTTAACCCGTGTACTCCGCCCCAGCCCTCTCCCTACCACAGATCTCCCGATGTCTCTGTTCTCTACTGTTGTTGTGCTTTGCTCTCTCTCCTCCTCTTGTCTCCCACTTCCTTTATTATATATTCCATGTGTGTTTGTTTATGTTTTTATGTGTTTTATGTGTTAGCTCTTACACGAGCCTCGACTTTGTATACAAAAAAATAAATAATTAAGGAAAACAAATGTAAATCAATCTGTCAACAGAACTGGATAAAGAAAAGCGCTTAGCACACTCTCAGCTATGCCTGCACCTCTCGCGTTCTAGTGAGGGAAAATTATTCCAACATGGCAGATGCTTGCCCACAAGCACGTGCTGCAGGTGCTGCTGCAGGTGCACTCCAGTTACATATACAATTCAGAGGCATGGCCTTTGCACTGTTGATTGCAATTGCCTAGTTTAGCTCCTCTGATGTCACCCACCTTCAAGTGCCTGATGAAATGAAAAGTTGTCGGTGCACTCTATTACCGGTAAAAACAAAACAAAATCCTGCTCGTTGGACTGCCACGTCATGTACTGTCATGGTGCCGACGAACAGATCAAACCTTGGCTTGGTTGGAGGCTCGGAGTGGGTTCAGTGGGAGTGGGTCCACAGAGGGGACTATGACGGTTTGTCTTTTTCTTCTTGTTTTCATCTAATTCACGATGTGTCCGCATCACCTTGGTGGCCAAATACACCAACCAGGAGCGCCGCAGAGAATATGATGGGTGAAGACTTGCGGAAAATTGTATTTTTTGCACAGATAAATGTCTTCTTTTTTTTTTTCCCCCTCAGATGATACAAAACGGAATTTATTTTCTGAACCGGAAGTCAGGTTTTGTGGAAATGGAAAAGACTTTTTTTTTCAATGGAATATCACTGGCTCTCATCACAGCTCAGTTGAGTGATTGTTATTTGTAGTTGTTATTTTGTGTTTTGTTTGAAAGCAGGTTTTGTTTATTTACAGATTCGATTGTGGTGGTGAAGGTGGAACCTGAACAAACCAATGATTCTCTCTCAAAAGGTAATAATTCAGAATAACATTGTCCAGTTGAAGGTAACGATACTGGATGGTGGGAATTGTGTGATGGGCTGTTACTGAGTTTGGTTTCAGACTTTATTTTCCCCATTATATTCAAAAGTGTTGGGACAGCACAAAGCAACTTGAAACCCTCCCTCCCGCCCCCCCCCCCCCCCCCGCACTCCCACCTGTTGTGCTGGGATTCCACAGCAAAAACTCGAGTCAGACCCAGCTTTGTAATTTTGGCAAAAGTTTGTTGGGTTAGGGTTCGTTTAGTGTTGTTTCGTATGCAGCCTGTGGCTGCTGGTTGCATGATCTTTTTCTGGAAGCACAATACTGTGCCACTGATGCAGTGCCTCCGTCACCAGTAAACGGTTACTCATTTTGCCGACCTCGGAAGGATGATAGGCTGAGTCAACCCACCTAGTGTCATTTCAACAGTATGACAGGAGCTCAAACTCGAACCTGATTTTAAGCCAACCACCTTAATTATTGAGCCACCACCAAGCGAACCCGGATTGGTTCGAAACTCAGGGTTTTGAAATGTGCACCCATTGGATGGAAACTTGCTGGACCACACCCACATCTGTCACTTGACTCCACCCACCATAGTGCTGAGGACGAAATGATATGCCTGCCGTCTTGTTTCCTGGCGGGCCTAGCACATAAGGCCTGTAGGTCTCTGCAGATTTTACACTGTCCGGCTTTGTTGCGTCAGATTTCCATTGGCTTTGTTTGGGTCGAGTGGCAAATAATTAATAAGGTTTAATAAGCCTGTACGTGCCTCCCTAAAAAAATTGCATTATGTAATTATTTAACAACACCATATGCGCATTTCCCAATTGGCCTGTTGCCGGATTTTTAAAACAAATTCTGCCGCGCTTACTTACAAAGTCCCATACCTCGAATGACCACGTACAGGTTTTTTTGAACAAAATGTTTATTACCACAAAGCAGGAGGATTAACTGAATACTCGGATAGCGTTTAGAGTGGAATTGAACAACTACTTTTATTTATATGTGTGTTATACCGTCCACCAAACAGTGATGGCTCCATTTACATTTCGCTGTCTGACAACATGGACCAACTTCTATCCACTCATCCCAACTCTCTCTTCCTCATTTGTGGCGACTTCAACTGTCATCATGCCAGCTGGCTGGGTGTGGGTTCCTCTCTCACCAGCCATGGCACCTCAGCAAAGGACTTCTGCGACTCATTGGGACTGACACAATCTGTCAATTTTCCGACCCGGATCTCAGTCAATGGAGTATCCTCTCTTCTAGACTTGGTTATGACAAACTTCCCTGCAAATGTCTGCTGCTCTTCTTCTGCTCCAATCGGTTCATCTGATCATTTCCTTATTAAAGTGGACATCTCTGGCCATTCTCAGAGAGCCTCCTCAGCGTCGACGAGTCTGGCATTTCACTCAGGCCAAATGGCACGGTCTTCAAGCAGCCATCAATCATCTGGACTGCTCTCCCATCTCTTCTGCCTCTGACATCAACTCTACCTGGGAATTATTCCAAAGTAAATTGCTCTCTCTCATGCACAGATTCATCTCATCTCGTCTTCAGTTGTCACACCTTTCCTCCCGTCCATGGTACACTGAATCTTGTGGTGAGGCAGTTGCCCTGAAACAACTTGCCTTCGCCTCCTGGAAGGCAATTCCAACTGAAGGCAATCTCAGTTCCTTTCACAAAGCTCTGAAAAAGTGTGTGTCTACCCTCAGGAGAGCCAGGAAGCACTATCTCTCAACTCTCAAGACTGAACTGTCAAATCTGCCTCCCTCCTCCAAATCCTGGTGGCATATTGTTAAATCTGTTTCTGGTGTTTGTTCCACAGATCCAGTTCCGACATTTTTCCCAGCTGCTATTTCTAATATTATTTTCCATCATCTAATTCACGATGTTTCCGCGTCACCATGGTGGCAAAATACACCACCCAGGAGCGCTGCGAAGAATTTGACGGGTGAAGACTTAAGGAAAATTGTATATTTTTTTCACTGCAAATGCGCAAATAAATGTTTGTTTTTTTCCACTGATGACACAAAAGAGAATTTATTTTCTGAACCGGAAGTCGGGTTTTGTGGAAATGGAAAAGGCATTTTTTTAAATGGAAGACCACTGGCACTCATCACAGCTAGGTTGAGTGATTGTTCTCTGTAGATGTTATGTGACGTGCTCCTCCCCGACCCCCTGGTCACGATGTACCTCCGAGCCCCGAGAGGAGTCACGGCAGAAAAATGTGTTATTCTGTATGTCAAAGATCAATGGAGAAGCCACCCCAATTGTTACTCACAAACAAATATTGTATTAAGATCACACAAGAATAACAGTACAACCATAATAGTATTCAATAGTACAATCCATGTCCTATGATGGTACCATCAGTTTTGGTAATATAGAACTCACTGTGCTCCAAGTGAGTGAAACACGAACATCCCCAATGTCTCTTATTCCCGGCTTCAAGCCCAAAGTTGATTCACTCCAGCGATCGACAGAACGATGTCCGATCGAGACCAGAATCCCGTTCGGATGGCAAATACAGTCCCACAGCCACAGCTGTACAAAGGCACCCTCAAGGCGACTGGGATATCCAAAGGCGCCCTACAGGCGACTGAGAGATCACACCCTCGGGTATGGACGAATTAACCTTCAAAAAGACACGTCACACACACGCCCCAGATCGACGTCTGGATGCGGTGAAAATGGTCGGGAAGAGACGAAACCGCGAGCAAAGCACAAGTCCTGCGCGAGTCAAAATGGCCGACGACCCGGTCTCGTGGCGCACGGCACGGCGATCATTCTCTCCTGAATCGATCGCAAAACCTGACATGCAGGTTGACCGGTCACAGCGATGACAACTCCGTCGTAGGAATTCCTCTCCCGGAAACCCGAAAGTTCGCTAGTGACTCTGGCTCGCCAACGTTCGCTTCAGAACCCGGAGCAACTCGGCTTTCTTGTCCGACTCATTCGCTCCGCCCTTTGTCTCTCTTCTTCTTCGTCTTCCGGTTCCCGATCCGGTTTCATTTTTAAAACATTCCTTTTACCTTTTGACAATAGTAATTGCTATTTCCCTCAAACAACAATAATAATAATACATGGAACCAGAAATGTCTCAAGTGGATGAAAGCCACCACAACGGAAGTGACGAATCCGTAACAGTTATTTTGTGTTTTGTTTAAAGCAGGTTTTGTTTATTTACAGATTCGATTGTGGTGGTGAAGGTGGAACTTGAACAAACCGATGATTCTCTCTCAAAAGGTAATAATTAAAAATAACATTTTACAAGTTGAACGCAACGATACTGGATGATGAGAGTTGTGTGATGGGTTGTTACTGAGTTTGGTTTCGGACTTTGTTTCCCCTTTATATTCAAAAGTTTACTTTATATTCAGGTAATGTCAGCCTTTTGGGACTGCCACTGGTAACATGTAACCCAGTGCTACTTGTCACATGGTCGGTTGTCGGCGACTAAACCAACACCCCTCACTGGCTTTGCTAGTGAGGAGGGTGACTATGACATGTCCTGCCAGGACTCAACACAACACCTGGCAAAGGGCAGATGAGCTCCCATAAGGAGCCAATGGCCATCCAGTAAGGCAATGGTGTCTCTTAAACATTCATCCAGATTGGACCGGGTCTAGCCATACCAAAGACTTTAAGAATGGGACGTGCTACTTCCTTGCTTGACGTTCAGCATTTAAAAGGATAGACCACGGACAATCCCCATTGATTTGCATCCATGGGGAGGAGGAAATGCCCCGCTGAGCGCAGTGAGAAAGGCGGTGCCATTGTTATGACATATGGGGATAGAATAGAAGGGAAGGAGCAGAGAAAGCAGAGAAGGTAAGGAGAAATTCTGCCATGTTGGCATAGGCGAGACAGAATAAATAGATGACTCCAAAAGTGAAGGATAACAGGGTAGCAGAATGTCTGAATCAAGACAGAAGGGATGGGAATATTGGACGGGGCATTAAGGGAACTAGGGAAGAGACTTGTACAAGATATATTGCTGAGGGGTCGGGGAGTTCCCCTGTGGACGCCCCTTAAAATAATTTACTAGATGATGACATCATTGGTATCCAGATCAGGAGAAATATAGTTGAACATGTCTGAAAAAACAATTTAATAAAAATTAAAAAAAGGGAAGGAATTCACAACAAATAACCAAACAAGGTTTGAAGGAATGACAAGGAAGGAGTGACAAGTTAGGAATGGCACCACAATGCAACAGCACAATGTTTTTTACGGATTGCCATCATGACATTTTTGAGAAGAGAGGGGGTGAGAGAGAATGAGTGAAAGGGAGGGGGTTGGGAAGAAGAGGAGGAGGAGGGGGTGAAGAGAGGGGGGAGAGGAGAGAAGGAGAGAGAGGCGGGGGAGAGGAGGAGAGAGAGGGGAGGAGGGTGAGGGGAAGAGGATTGGAGGAGAAAGAGAGAGGGGATTGGAGGAGAAAGAGAGAGGGGATTGGAGGAGAAAGAGGTGGTGGAGAGAGGGGTGGTGGAGAGACGGTTGCAGGAGAGAGAGGGGTGGTGGAGAGAGGGGTGGAGGAGAGACGGTTGGAAGAGAGAGGGTTTGAGGAGAGAGAGGATTTGAGGAGAGAGGGTTTGAGGAGAGAGGGAGTTTGAGGAGAGAGAGGGTTTGAGGAGAGAGAGAGGGTTTGAGGAGAGAGAGAGGGTTTGAGGAGAGAGAGGGTTTGAGGAGAGAGGGAGTTTGAGGAGAGGGAGGGTTTGAGGAGAGGGAGGGTTTGAGGAGAGAGAGGGTTTGAGGAGAGAGAGGGTTTGAGGAGAGAGAGGATTTGAGGAGAGAGAGGGTTTGAGGAGAGAGAGGGTTTGAGGAGAGAGAGGGTTTGAGGAGAGAGAGGGTTTGAGGAGAGAGAGGGTTTGAGGAGAGAGAGGGTTTGAGGAGAGAGAGGGTTTGAGGAGAGAGAGGGTTTGAGGAGAGAGAGGGTTTGAGGAGAGAGAGGGTTTGAGGAGAGACTGTTGCAGGAGAGAGACGGTTGCAGGAGGGAGGCGGCTGCAGGAGGGAGGGGGTTGGAGGAGGGAGGGAGGAGGTTGGAGGAGGGAGGGAGGGGGTTGGAGGAGGGAGGGAGGGGGTTGGAGGAGAGCTTTGGAACATCTATTCACCTCTGGCTGCAACTTCACCTCCGCTCCCACCTTTTGTTTGCCTGTGTTTTGTAACGTCACCTCCACTCATTCGTTCCTCTTTTTCCCCCGCCTGTGGAACCAACTTCCACGCTCTATTAAATCTCAATCTTCCCACCATCTCAGATCGTCCCTCATCCAAAACTATGATATTTTCCATCCCCTCAACACCCCACACGACTCCAAGCCAATCTCTTTCCAGTTTTTCCTTCCTGGAAATTTTCAAAAACGTCTGAAAAACAAAATGAAGCCGTATGGTTAAAATAATTGTTGAAGTTTCTTTATCAATGAAAATTATTTGACCAATCAAAGGTGACCGTCTTCATCCACTCATAATAGAAACCATTTTGAAGCGTGCTTGGGAAGTGATGGCAACCTCCCTGTGTCAATGTATGTAGTGCCGTGTCTGCAAAGCCCTTTGTAGACGAGCGTACCTGGACATCATCATCCAGATTAATTTGGTTTTGAGTGCCACGTCACACAGATCCAGTTCCCACATTTTCGCACCTGCTGTTTCTAATATTATTTTCATCATCTAATTTGCGACGTTTCCGCAATACCTTGGCGGCAAAATACACCACCCAGGAGCGGAGAATTTGACGGGTGAAAGCTTGAGGAAAATTGTAAAAAAAAAAATCACTGCAAATGCGCAAATAAATGTTTCTTTTTCCACTGATGACGCAAAACGGAATTTCTTTTCTGAACCGGAAGTCAGATTTTGTGTGAATGGAAGAGGCTTTTTTTTTTTTAAATGGAAGATCACTGGGATCACTGGCTCATCACAGCTAGGTTGAGTGATTGTTCTCTGTAGATGTTATTTTGTGCTTTGTTTAAATCCGGTTTTGTTTATTTACAGATTCGATTGTGGTGGTGAAGGTGGAACCTGAACAAACAGATGATTCTCTCTCAAAAGGTAAGAATTCAGAATAACATTGTATAAGTTGAAGGTAACAATTCTGGATTGTGGGAATTGTGTGATGTATTGTTACTGAGTTTGGTTTCGGACTTTATTTTCCCCTTTATATTCAGGTCAGGTCAGTCTTTTGGGACTACTACTGGTAACATGTAACCCAGGTCACGTCCTAACACACTTATCCAACCAAGATAGTCTAGTTTTATATTTTTAATTGATTTTCTAAAATTTGTACAATTTGTTTTTCACTTGGAAGTTGTGGGTTACGATGCGTAAATGAAGTTGGAAAAAGTCTGATTTGATACAACCTTTCTTCTCTTTTATTTAAGGCCTGGCCTCGATGAGGACTATATAATCCGTGACTGGAGCCTTCAACATTTAAAAAGGCGATAAGGCAACAAAAGGTGAAAATTTTGAAAGGGGTGTAGACTTTCTATTGGCACTTTACAACAACAACATGCATTTTAAGGCCATTTTCCCTGCTAGAGCGGGGGTTAGCCTTGCGGTTCCCCATGACAATTTAATTTAATTTAAATTTTAAAAATTAATTAAATTAAATTAAATTTATGAAATTAAATTAAATAAAATAATTAAATTAAATTTTAATTAAACATGGAACTTTAATTTTACATAATGAGACTGGTGGAGAGCGACGCAACAAAGGGTTGGAGGTCCACAGACTGAAAGGCAGAAAGGTTGTACACAACCCCAAGAGATGTGCTCTGTATAATACGACGGTCAGTGTCTGTGTATGTCCACCTCCATAATGTCCAATATTTTTACACAGCGTTGTGTTTAATTTGATACAGTTCCCATGTAACAGTAATTTGATCTAAATGCTGAACACCACCTGTATTAGATCATGCTGCTCTGAGCTAACATTTGATTTTGTGCAGGTCAAATGGTTCCAGTGGAAGCTGGATGTCTCTATGGTAACGCTTTTCGGACTTCAGATGGTATCCACATAAAGGAAGAGCTGAGTGAAGATGCTCTCTCTGCAGAAGGTGAGTACTGTATAGTGAGACTTGTGAAGTCCAGAACAGTTATTTGTGATTCATTCCATTACTAGCAAATAACCCGTTAGCCAGCAACATTCCGAAAAAGCTCTTCACTGGTACAATTCCAGGTGAAATTAGAGAGGTGATATAACACTTTACCCCATGCAGTTTTGAGAAAAATAACATGGAAGAGATTACCACACCTCCTCCCACCCTTTTTAGCCGTGTCGCAGACGCTGGTCATAGAGTGTCCTCTGCTGTTGTTGTTGTTCTTCTTCTTGTTCTTCTTCTTGTTCTTCTTGTTGTTCTTGCAGAGAAGACAAAACCTCAAAGCTCCACCCATTCTGGGAACCATAGCTCCACCCATTTTGGGAGAGGCTTCATATAAACAAATATCCACCATTTTATTAACTCGCATAGCTTTGAGGCCTGTTTTGTAGGCCCGTGGTGTCTTCCTCTCTCACACAGTTTTATTTCAAATCAAATTCGATATATCATTTCATTTTTCACAGTCGCTAACATAGTTTTAGACTTGGTTGAAAAAAAACGGGAAGAAAATCCGATGAAAGTTGCCCTTTATAGAACGAAATGAATTCTCAAAGGCCTGTAACTTCAAGTCCATTGAGATATATTTTGTTTAAATCGCGGCATGGCCAGTCATACACCGCCCGAAATAACAGACGGGAAAATGCCGAGATATATTAAAAATTCGTCCATTTGATGACAATCGTCATGATGAAATATTTAATTTATACGTCGTCACAATAATGTGGAGAGAGGAGCATAGCTTCGTTCACGTGTCGCCACACACGGGAAATTGCCGAGATATATATATTTTAAATCGCGGCATGGTCAGTCATACACCGCCTGAAATAACAGACGGGAAAATGCCAAGATATATTAAAAATTCGTCGCCACACACGGGAAATTGCCGAGATATATTTTCACTTTGCACAAAAATAACATCAAGTAATCGAATCAATAGGAATGTCCTGTGCCTATAACATCGACGTTATAGGCACAGCTGCATCTAGGCATTGTGTAACATCGACGCGGCTTTTGTTTTAATTAAAACTTTTTGTACTTGTTTAACCCAAGACTTGTACCAACTTTATAACAGGCAGAATATTCCTTGTTTCAAGGTTCTTCTGTCCATATCTGTGAATAATTTTAGACTACCTGTCCCATTTGTATGAAGACGTGGAGCTTCTGGTGGCTTGCTTGGTATCCCCAAAAATATTGTAATCTCATGTTTGATAAAGAATATAAATAGGTCCAACAACTAGGAAGTGTGAGAATTTTAACCTGTGTATATATTTTCCAAATGCAAAAGCTGCATTACTGGGCGCTGCCATTTTGTTTGAATATCTACTGTATGTTCCTCCACCCTCAGATTGTTTTGCAGTGTTCAAAATAATAAAATTTGAATTGAAAATAGAACAGCACTCGGTAGAGAGCACACATCCACCAGGCAGAACAGTTTACTTTTTATATGCCACCGATAGGCCGGATCTGGATCTGAACAAAAATCTAATCAAAAATCATCTGGATCAAAAATCTAAACAACTCGTACGCCAAGTTTTGTCATAATACTTGCACAACATTCTGAAATATCATGTTATATATTGTGTTTCACCCGATCTCTCGATAGTGAAGAATCACTTTTAAAAATCCAATAATTATTGAATTTTTCAACTCCAACCCTACAAAAATTAAAGAAATTTCGTCCGAATCCGTTTATAACTTTTTGAAATATCATGATAGACAGTCACGTGAAAAAGTAAGTACACCCCATGTAAAGTTTTGACTTTTTCAACATATTTCAACATACAGCTATATGATCTTCATTTCAACAATATTGATAAAGGTGATATAATATAACAAATATCATGAAACATTTACATTTTGTATTCCATTGTATAATTTAAATAAACATAAATGCAAATTTCGCATGTGGAAAAAGTAAGTACACCCCTACATTTATCACTACTTCAAATACCTAAAATTAGAATCAGGTGCACCAGCTCAGGTGCAAATGATTAGAACACCGTTAGAGAGGATCTTGGAGGAACCTGTCTTATTTAAACCTCAGACATTTAGTTTGGTTTGCTCTTTGTTGTTGAAGTGTGCGGCGTCACCATGCCTAGATCAAAAGAGCTCTCTGAGGCCTTCAGAAAGAAGGTTACAGATGCCTACAGTCTGGGAGGGGATTTTAAAAGGTCTCCAAACAATTTGAAATTAATCATTCGACTGTCCGGAAGATCATCTACAAGTGGAGAAGATTCCAAACAACTGCCAACTTGTTCAGGCTAGGCCGCCCCAGCAAGTTCAGCCTGAGAGCAGACCGCAAGATGCTTAAAGAAGTCTCCAAGAACCCTAGAATGTCATCACGGGACCTACAGGTAGCTCTTGCCACTGTTGATGTCAAAGTGCACGAGTCTACCATTAGAAAGAGGCTGCACAAATTTTATCTACATGGGAGGTGTGCCAGGAGGAAACCTTTGCTGTCCAGAAAGAACATCAGTGCAAGACTAAAGTTTGCCACCGAACACCTAGGCAAAGACCAGCACTTCTGGAACAATGTGCTCTGGACAGAGGAGTCAAAGGTAGAGCTATTTGGCCACAGTACCAGAAGACATGTTTGGCAAAAACCAAAGACAGCATTTGACCACAAGAACCTGATACCAACTGCAAAGCATGGTGGTGGAAATATTTTGGTTTGGGGCAGCTTTGCTGCATCAGGGCCTGGGCAGCTCACCATCATAGAATCCACTATGAATTCTTCATTGTACCAGAGGGTGCTTGAGGATAATGTGAGGCCATCTGTCGGAAAGTTGAAGCTCAACCGAAGATGTACCTTGCAACATGACAATGACCCTAAACATACCAGTAAATCCACCAAGGAATGGCTGAAAATAAAGAAATGGAGGGTTCTGGAATGGCCAAGTCGAAGCCCGGATCTAAATCCCATCGAGATCTTGTGGGGGGATGTGAAACAAGCTGTGCATGCAAGAAACCCCTCAAACATCGCACAGCTGAAAGAATTCTGCGTGGAGGAGTGGGCAAAAATTTCTCCCAGTCGATGTCAGAGACTGTTAGACAGTTATAAGAAATGCCTACTTGAGGTTTTCTGCCAAAGGGGGCAATACCACCTATTAGAGCCAAGGGTGTACTTACTTTTTCCACATGCGAAATTTGCATTTATGTTTATTTAAATTATACAATGGACGACAAAATGTAAATGTTTCATGATATTTGTTATATTATATCACCTTTATCTATCAATATTGTTGAAATGAAGATCAAATAGCCGTAAGTTGAAATATGTTGAAAAAGTCAAAACTTTACATGGGGTGTACTTGCTTTTTCACGTGACTGTACATCGTTTTTAGCCTGATCACTCCATGGTGGAGTCACTTAAAAATTCCTGGAGCCAGATCCGAATTCGGATCTTCACCAAAATCAAATAAATTATTCCTTCTCACACACTCAACCTGTCCACCAATTGTCGTCCGAATCCGTCCACATTTTGAACTCAACTGGACTATGTCCAGCTGAGTTTTGTCGACACCCAGTGTCCGTCGTCTGTCTGTCTGTCGTCTGTAAACAATTTGACGTCTACGCTCTAAAAGTCACAAATATTGATCAAATTTGATGAAACTTGTTATGCAGCATCTTTAAGACATAAACTAGTTTGGGATTGCATTTGGGTGCGGCAGGGCGACCATATTGAAAAATCAATTTTTGTCATATATATATATATATATATAGATATATATATATATATATATATATATATATATTTTTTTTTGTATACCAGATCGAGGCTCGTGAAAGAGCGAACATTAATCACACAGAAAGACAAACCGACACATAAAACATATAACATCGGGAGCGGTAGACAAGATGGGGAGAGAGGGGGAAGGGCACAAACACAACATTTGAGAGCAGGGACCGAGAGACATGGAGACATCGAGAGATCTGAGAGAGGGCGAGGGCTTTGGGGGGGGGGGGCATGGGAAGGGGGCGGTGGGAGAGGTATAAAACATATGGACACTGCCAGGACTTCCAGGAAAGAAGTTGGAATTTCAAACAAGGTGGATCTGGGGTGAATTAGCGGGGGTAGAAAAGATCAAGGTTTTGGATGGGGGAAGATAAGAGATGGTGGTGAACAGCTGTTTTAAAGACCTGGAGGGAGGAGTGGGATTGAAGGGAGTGAGGGAGTTTGTTCCAGAGGTGGGAGAAAAGAGGAATGAAAGAGTGAAGGTGAGCAGAGAGCCGAGATTTCGGCAGTTTAACCATCAGAGGGTTGCTGGCAGATCTTGTGCGACCTGTAGGAATATTTGGGGGACAGAGCACAGAGAGAGCTGGGGGTGCAAGGCCAGAGAGGAGTCGGTAGAAGACAGAAAGACCACCTACCTGCCTGCGGTGAGTGAGTGAAAGGCCCTCAGAGATAGCTTCATCGCAGGAGATTCCAATAATTCTGAAAGCTTTGGTTTCAACAGCGTGAAGCCGAGCTAGGTGTGAGGCAGGAGCACCGGCCCATAGGGGAGAACAGTATTCCATTGAGCTGCGGATGAAAGCCTTGTATGTGGTGAGGAGCTCAGGTGTGCCGAGGAAGGACTTCGCACGACGGAGGATGCCCAGTCGGCGACTGGCTTTGGAGGCCAGCTTGGAAATGTGGTTTTCCCAAGAAAGATCATGGCAGATAGTGAGACCCAAAAGCTTGAGCGACATAACTTCTTGGAGAGGATTGTTGAGAAAGTAGATGGGAGGGTTGTCCAGTCGATCTTTTCGGAGAGACATAGTAAGAGTGTGAGATTTGTCAGGATTGAAAGACATGTTCCACTTGTTTGACCAGTCTGTGATTTTGTCCAAGTCTTCAGAGAGTGAGGAGGCTGCAGACTGCCGATCTGAGGGAAGAGGAATGGAGCGGCAGAGAGTGGAGTCATCAGCAAAGAGATAGAGAGGATTTTCAAGAGAGTCAGAGAGATCATTGATGAAGACCAGAAAAAGCACGGGGCCCAGAACACTGCCTTGGGGAACTCCAGCCTGAACAGGAAGAGGAGATGAGAGAAACCCATTCAGGGCCACACGTTGACGACGACTAGAGAGGAAGTCCGCCAGCCATGCGTGGAGATTTCCATGGATACCAAAGGAGGAGAGTTTGGTGAGCAGAGCGGGGTGCCAGACCGTGTCGAAGGCACGTGATATGTCGAGGGAGACAGCTCTAATTTCCTGTTTGGCATTGAGGACCTCCATCCATTGTTGCACATATAAACATATTTGGACATATTTTTAGCACATATAAACTATATAGTTTGTGGTTCTATTATGCATATTCTAACCATATTGATATAGACCAGTTGAGTTCAGGTTCCCTGGAACCTCTCTAGTTTTAAGATACCGCGCTAAATATGGTTTTTAGCCCGATCTCTCACTGGTGAAGAATCAGTTTAAAAATTATTCGATCCATATCTGGATCTTCACCAAAATCTAATCATTCGTCCTTGACATACACCAAAGCTCTCCACCAAATTTCGTCCGAATCCGTCCATAACTCTTTGAGATATCCGGTTCACAAACAAACAGATAGACAGGGGTGAAAACATAACTCCTCCCACCTTTGGTGGCGGAGGTAATATTAGAGTTCCTAGAACATGATAACCCACGCAATGTTACACAAGGATGCACAAGGAAAGTAGACACAGGAGGAGGCCATTTGGCCAATCATGCCTGTGCCACATCCACACCAGATCAATATATCCGTCATAACAACGCAATTTCATTGCGGGAATGTGGATGAGACAATGTGGCATGTCCAGGGATATCTCAAAGGTGGCAAAATAAATATGGGAACTTTTTGCCATCTTTCAACTTTGCCTTAGGTGGGAAGCGTGGGGATCTGCGATGGCGCGCCGTCAACTTTGCTCTAGATTGGTCGATGGAGGTTCTGTTTGTTTGTCTATGAGCAGGATATATAAAAATGTACTTATGGATGGATTCAGGCGAAACTTGGTGGACAGGTTGGGTGTGTGACCAGGACAAATTCGTTCAATTTTGGCAAAGATCCGAATTTGAATAAGACAAAAAAAATAATTAAGTGATTCTCCATAATTGAGATTTTTTTTCTTCTTCTTCTTGTATACAGAGTCGAGGCTCGTGAAAGAGCTAACATTTATCAAACAAACAAATCAAACAAACGAGCAAACAAAGTATATAAAAAGGGGAGCGGTCGACAATATGGGGAGAGAAGGGGAGGAAGCACATAAACACATTTCAGAGCAGGGACATCGGGAGATGTGTGGGAGGGAGAGGGCCTGGGGGGAGGCACGATAGGTATAAAACGCAAGGACACCAAGGACTTCCAGGAAAGAAGACAAAAGTCACCTCAAAAAAGTGGATTTGGGGTGAAATTAGCGGGGGTAGAAAAGATCAAGGTTTTGGATTGGGGAAGATAAGAGATGGTGGTGAACAGCCGTTTTAAAAACCTGGAGGGAGGAGTGGGATGGAAGAGAGTGAGGGAGTTTGTTTCAGAGGCGGGCGAAAAGAGGAACGAAGGAGTGAAGGTGAGCAGAGAATCTTGATTTTGGCAGTTTAACCATAAGAGGGTTGCAGGCAGATCTTGTGCGACCTGCAGGAATATTTGGGGGACAGAGCCCAGAGAGAGCTGGGGGAGCAAGGCCGGAGAGGAGTCGGTAGAAGACGGAAAGACCACCAACCTGCCTGCGGTCAGTAAGTGAAAGGCCCTCGGAGATAGCGTCATCGCGGGAGATTCCAATGATTCTGAACGCTTTGGTTTCAACAGCGTGAAGACGAGCTAGGTGTGAGGCAGGAGCACCAGCCCAGAGGGGAGAGCAGTATTCCATTGAGCTGCGGATGAAAGCCTTGTATGTGGTGAGGAGCTCAGGTGTGCCAAGGAAGGACTTCGCACGACGGAGGATGCCCAGTCGGCGACTGACTTTGGAGGCCAGCTTGGAAATGTGGTTTTCCCAGGAAAGATCATGGCAGATAGTGAGACCCAAAAGCTTGAGTGACAGAACTTCTTGGAGAGGATTATTCAGAAAGTAGATGGGAGGGTTGTCCAGTCGGTCTTTTCGGAGAGACATCGTAAGAGTGTGAGATTTGTCAGGATTGAAAGACATGTTCCACTTGTTTGCCCAGTCTGTGATTTTGTCCAGGTCTGCAGAGAGTGGGGAGGCTGCAGACTGCCGATCTGAGGGATGAGGAATGGAGCGGCAGAGAGTGGAGTCATCAGCAAAGAGATAGAGAGGATTTTCAAGAGAGTCAGAGAGATCATTGATGAAGACCAGAAAAAGCACAGGGCCCAGAACACTGCCTTGGGGAACTCCAGCCTGAACAGGAAGAGGAGATGAGAGAAACCCATTCAGGGCCACACGTTGACTACGACGAGAGAGAAAGTCCGCCAGCCATGCGTGGAGATTTCCATGGATACCAAAGGAGGAGAGTTTGGTGAGCAGAGCGGGGTGCCAGACCGTATCGAAGGCACGTGATATGTCGAGGGAGACAGCTCTAATTTCCTGTTTGGCATTGAGGACCTCCATCCATTGTTGAGACAGCAGAAGCAGCATGTCCAGAGTAGAGTGACCTGGTCTGAAACCAAATTGATGATCAGAGATCAAGCCATTGGAGAAGAGGAAAGATTTCATATCCAAAGCAATGATGGATTCCATGACTTTGCTGATAATTGGGAGAAGGCTGATTGGTCTGTAGTTGCTAGGATCTGTTTTTTGCACCTTTTTGTGCAAAGCGGTGATGTTGGCTGATTTCCAAGCAGATGACAGTTGACATTGAGCAAAAGAGAGGGTGAAGAGAACAGAGAGAGGGAGTGAAAGAGCGGAAGAACAGGATTTTAGGACCCGTGGGCATGTGACATATTTCAAAAAGTTTTGGATTGGTTGTGGCAAAACTTGTTGGATGAGTTGGGGAGGTGACGAGAACAAGCCACTTAGGTTTTAGTAATAAGGTCCAGATGCAGAGTAACCTTTGGGCCTGTGTATTACCTCATATTTCACGAAACCTCAAATGCATCCCTTAATTATCCTTCACAGGTGATTTCACTGAACAGGTAAAAGATCATCAAGGAAGAAATCTCCTCCATTATTTTGTGCAATTTCTTAGCAAAGAAATTTGATTTCAAAGAATTTCAAAGTGTATTGGAGAATTCTCACTTGTTAATGTTTACGTGAACTTTTCATTAATTCTCTGTTTCTCTACCTCTTTCCCCACTGGTACACATTTATGTAATTGTCTCATTCATAAATGTAAATTGATTGCCAAGAGAGATTTGTAGTTTACTCTTTCCTCTCTTTTTGAGATCCATATCATTATGTTGATGCTGTTTTTATATCCCTCTGATACCTCGACTGACTTTCTTTCTGTGAATGATCTTCAGAGGGATCAACAACGACCTTCAGTACGTTTTCCTCTACCAAGAATGTCCACACCTCCAAGAGATCTTTGCAGCAACACCAGAAGAGTCACTTCACGAAGTCCATGGATTATGAACAGAATTTGAGACCTGAGCAGGTAAACATGAATAAGGACACTTGTGAAAAGACAGACAATGGCACAGAATGCAGTAAATCATTCAGTTGCTCTTCCGCAACATCCTCTCAAAAAGACTCCACCGAGCAGAATCACAGGAGGACGCAAACTGCCGAGAAGCCTCAGAAGTGCGCGACGTGCAATGAATCGTTCACTTCAAGGTCAACCTTCCTGAAACACATGCGGACACACCCTGGGGAGAAGCCGTACAGGTGCACTTCTTGCAGTAAATCCTTTGCACAGCCATCGAACTGGAGTGTACACATGAGGACCCATACGGGAGAAAAGCCGTTTGAGTGCAGAGTGTGTCATAAATCGTTTACATCGAACCAGAACCGCCAGAAACACATGAGAACACACATAGGAGAAAAGCCGCACACGTGCCCAATTTGTAGTAAATCATTCACTCTGATGCCAGTTTACCTGGAACACATGAATACTCACACTGGGGAGAAAGTGTATAATTGTAGTTTCTGCAGTAAATCATTCACTCAGGTCTTAGCTTTCGAGACACACTTGAAGACTCACACTGCGGATAAAGTGTATAATTGTACTTTGTGCAATAAATCATTCATTCAGATGTCAGGTTACCAGGCACACATGAGGACTCACACTGGGGAGAAACCGTATAATTGTAGTTTCTGCAGTAAATCGTTCAGTCAGACCTCAGGCCGCAATGTACACATGAGAGCACACACTGTTGAGAAGCCATATATGTGCAATGTGTGTGATAAAAGGTTCCAAAAGATCTCAAGATACCAGCGACACATGACGACCCATACCACACTGTTGAGAAGTCTTAAAAGTGCAATATGTGTGAAAAAACATTCAGGGACATCTCACACCGCCACGTACACTTGAGGACCAACACTGGGGACCCACCCCACATGTGAGGATCCACACTTTGAGACCTGATAGATCTCCGATCCATCTCCTGAAACCCACTCACATGTGGAGATAGCAGCCAACAACAGCAACTTGCACGTACACACATAAACAAACATATACTTCGCGCGCACACACACACGCACACACGCACGCACGCACACACACACACACACACACACACACACACACACATTATGTTTACACCTTGTAAGCAATAAGTATGTAAATACGTAATAAATAGAAGCTTTATGATTATAGACAACCATAAACGACCTCCTGCTATACATCGTTTTTTTTTTGTTTAGTTTTTTTTACAGATGCGTTTACGGTTTTTTAACGTAAATTTTCAGAGGGTTTTATTTCAAATTTATTAAAACTATATAAATAAGAATACGTGTGCAGAACAACGAATGATGAACACACATCTCTCCCCAAGAAACAAAATGAAAGCTGTAGAGGTGCTCTATGGTTGGGTCAGTGCTCCAATACGGCTGCGATACGATAAATCGTGCTGCAAGAGTAGATTGATAATCCAGATGTAAAAGGAATTTCTAACTATCCACGAAGTGTTCAATGAATGAATGAATGATCGTTTTCAGGCCATTTTCCCTCCGCTAGAGTGGGGGTTAGCCTTGCGGGCCCCATGACAATCATGGTTCCCTGTTTGAGGCAATGTTTTTATGGCCGGATGCCCTTCCTGACGCCAACCCTTAGTCACCTCTTCGATGCGCAGGGATACGGTGTACCTATTCTAAGCCAGGGTACACACCGGGATCATTCATCCCAGCAAGCTGGTACTCAATTTGCCGACCTCGGAAGGATGACAGGCTGAGTCAACCCCCTTGGCGTTAATTCAGCGATCGACCGGGATTCGAACTCAGGATCTTCGGATCCCAAGCCGGCACCCTAACTGCTAAGCCAACACCAGGCCACAAAGTGTTCGATAAAATCAGTTTGCCCCAAGACTCGAGTTCGCGAGACGTGAAGGATGCAGAGGCCTGTTGGAGTTTAATTGAGTTAATTGACCAACTGTGGGATTCGCTGTGAATGTAAAATGCTCAACAGATCTTTGAATCCCATTTCACATGAGCACCAAGAACGCGAGGCTGGAAAGCTCAATCACCTCGGAAAACTTTTTCCATCAAGAAGCACAATTACAAAATGTAAGAACTGAAAGCAAAACAGAAGAAAACACAACATTCACAAATTCAAGGACAATGAAGGAAAATCGCAAAACAAAACCATTCAACTCAGACATTTTTATTTGTTAATGTTAAGGAGAGATCAGCTGGATGGGAAATGTCTTCTTCTTGATGTGGAATGGACTGAAAAAGCTCCTTTACGAACCTGAAATAATTGTTCATGAAATATAAACAATCATTTCATGCATTGGTTGAACTGACTCCGTTTAAATGAGTTTTCATCTCGACAAATCTGTACAGTGTTTATCTTGTTGTTTACCAATTCTTTTTAATGAAGTCTCAATAACAAGAATTTTAAAAAAAGAAAAAAAATGCTGTGAATTGGTTGGATGCAAAAAAATAAAAATAATCTTTTTAAAACTTGATTTTTATTTTATTGTGACTGCTTTCTATTTAGTTAAGTTTAGTGGTGGCCAAATGGTTATGGTGGCTGGTTTAAGATTGCAAGGTCCTGAATTCAAGCCTTTGTTGTGCCATAAATGAACACCTGGTGAGTTGACCCTGTCTGTTCATCCTTCCAAGGTCGGCAAAATGAGTACCAACTCTGGGAGGAAATGAGCCATTGGAGTTGTGACACATCCAGGATTGTGCCCCCGAGCCAGTGAGACGGCTTCAGCAGCCTTAGGGGCCTGACTGCATGAAAGGAATGTTTTCTTGATTACTACAGTATTATTATTTTACTAGCTGGAAGCCCATGGTAAAATACCATGATAGATACGATAGAAAAAAGTACGCTTTTTATTCTTGCCCTGACTGAAATTTATTCTTCTTGCCCTAACCCCCACCCTCCCCAGACCGTCACCCCGTGCTCCCAGACCCCCATACCCTCATCTGCCCCACAACCCGTCCACCCCCTCCCAGACCTTCCAACCACTCCCCGACCATTTATCCCCTCCCAGGCCCTCAACCCCCTCCCCAGACCATCACCCCGTGTTCCCAAATGCATGTTGCGAGGGAGTGCCAGAACGTCACATAGCCGGCCCAGAAGTTCCCCGTTGCCCGGTGGTGCCTGCCTCAGTAACTTGCTTTGTACACATCGTTAAAAGTAAATAATTAGAGGTTTTTTTTCACAGAGCAGTTGCGAGATTCCCCAAATTACTGGGACATAGACATTATTAATGATGGGTTTTCTGGTGTGGTCTTTATCGAGTTTTTAAAGAGGAAATAGTCAGAAACCGCCGGCTGCCTCCATCACTTCAAAATATTAACCTGCGTAACGTTTGAAGCAAAAACATGTTAAATGCTTATATTTATATAATACATCGATCATGGTGGTTGTATAGCTCGGATAGATTCCAAATGCACTTTATTATTTCAACCGGTCCGCATGGAACCAAGACCAGGTACGAGCAAATGGGTTCTAGGTGAGATCGTACTAAAACACGAGTCGCCTTGGTCATATGTGCTGGAGTCACCAACATCTCTGATCTTCAAGCGAGTAGGCTAATCGCACTGACTATGTGTGCGAAGCAGACATTGGAAGCTCGGACTATGATGAGCACAGCAAAGCTTCTTCCCCCTTCTCTTGCCACTCATGATGCTCACCATAGTGTTTCTCCTTTACCCCCCATTGTTTAAGTTGATTTCTCATTTGGAAGGTGATGAGATTCAGTGTAATGCTATGTTCCTGATCCATAGCATTACTTTGGAACGAACAACGAACGTCGATCAGATGGCCAAATCTCCCAGGGTCCCCCGTCTGACACTGTTTACCCGGGACGACGTGGCCCAACTAACCGAGGATCACGCTCTTAGCGTGCATTTCGATTACTGCCGAGTGGAACAGAAGTGCGGCGCTGACTATAATGGAGCAAAGAAAGTGGGGTAAAACTTCCCGGCTGTCGCTAGTACGGACTTTGCTGGATCAATAAAGAAAATACATCACATGCAGATTGGAAGAACGCGTAGGGGGTTTATTATTTACAATAAAGGCTGAGAACATAATATAATGAGAATAAGGGTGGTCAGAAGAAGAGTGGACATACTGTATGTTGTGTGCAGGAGACGAGATGGAAGGGAAGTGGTGTGAGAATGGTGAAGGGTAGGCAGGGACAGAAATACAAGTTTGTGTGGCAAGGGTGCCCGGAGGGCGTGAATGGTGTTGGTGTCCTGTTTTCTGAGGAGTTTGTAGACAGTGTGGTGAGTGTGACGAGAGTGAGTGAAAGGTTGATGATGGTGAAAATGATGATTGGAAAGCTCTTGGTGAACATCATCTCGGGATATGCTCTGCAGGTTGGTCGGAGCGATGAAGAGGACAAGTTCTGGTGTGCTATAGAGAAGCTGATGGAAAACGTGAAAGATGAGGAAGTTGTTGTGGTAGGAGGAGACCGAAATGGACATGTGGGAAGGAGTATGGACAGTTTTGAGGGAGTTCATGGGGGTTACGGATATGGTGTGAGAAATGGAGAAGGTGAAAGGATTTTGGAGTTTGCTGATGGAGCTGATTTGTTGATTTGTAATACTCAGTTCCAGAAAGAGGATAATAAGCTTGTTACATACACATCAGGTGGGTCGACGACAACCATTGACTACCTGCTGGTGCGTAGGCGAGATAGGGGGCACCTCCGGGACACAAAGGTGATCCCGGGGGAGGAGGCTGTTTCACAGCACAACTTGGTTGTCTGCGACATAAGGGTGAAAGGTGCGAGGAGAGCTCGGCGGGTGAAGTACCAACCGAGAATGAAGGTGTGGAGGTTGAAAAAGGTGACAGTGAGGGAGGCATTAAAAGAGAGGCTGAGTATGGTGGAGGATGATGTGGTTGAGCTTGAAAGTGGTTGGATGTCAATGAAAGATAGTCTGTTGGGAGCCGTTGGTGAGGTATGTGGATGGACAAAAGGACCACAGAGGCACTCGGAAACATGGCGGTGGGATGATGAAGTTGGAAAGAAGATTGACGAGAAGAGGAAGAAGTTCAAGGAGTGGCAGAAGGCAAAGGGTATGGGGCAGAAAAGGCAGAGCATGAAAGTTATAAGGCAGCCAGGAAGGCTGCAAAGAAAGAGGTAGCAAAGGCACAGGAAGCATGTAGGAAAATGTTCGGAGAGCGCTTGGATTCGGAAGAGGGTCAGAGAGCGGTATTCAGGATTGCAAAGCAGATAGCGAAAGAGAGGTGTGATGTGATGGGGTGAGTTGCTTGAAGGATGAAGTGGGACAAATCGTTGTGGACCCAGATGGAATTAAAGGAAGATGGAAAAGATATATGGAAATACTGTTGAATGCAGAGAATGAATGGGATGGCAACATAGAGAGTAACCCAGTTTTAGGACCGGCAGAGAAGATAACCGAGGAGGAAGTTGAGGAAGCGATAAAAGCAATGAAGAGTAGAAAAGCGGGAGGGCCGACGGGAGTTGTGGGAGATATGTTGAAGGCAGCGGGAAATTGGGGTGTGAAGAGAATGACAGAGATCTGCAATCTGGTGGTGAAAGAGGCCGCATTCCAGTGGATTGGGAACTGGGTACCCTCGTCCCTCCATACAAGGGGAAAGGTGACCCTCTGGACTGTGGCTCGTATCAAGCGATAAAGTTATTGGAGCATGGAATGAAGGTATTGGAAAGGGTGTTGGAGAGGAGCATAAGGAAGAAAGTGAAGATTGACGAAATGCAGTTTGGATTTATGTCAGGAAGAGGAACGACAGACGCGCTTTTTATTGTGAGGCAGTTGCAGGAGAAGTATGTGGAGAAGAGGAAGATGTTGTTTCATGGGTTTGTTGATCTGGAGAAAGCATTCGATAGGGTGCCACGTGAAGTAGTGACATGGGCATTGAGGAAGTTGGGAGTGGAGGAATGGTTGATCAGAGTAGTGATGGCAATGTACAAAAGAGCACGCACAGCTGTAAGGACGAAGGACGGGAACAGTGGTGAGTTTGAGGTGAAGGTGGGAGTGCATCAGGGGTTGGTACTAAGTCCACTACTATTTATAGCTGTAATGGAGGTGCTGGCTCAGAACGTAAAGGAGGGTTTGCCATGGGAGTTGTATGCAGATGATCTGGTGTTGATTGCAGAAAGTATGGATGGACTGAAGGAGAAGATGAACAAGTGGAAGGAATGTGTGGAGACAAAAGGTCTGAAGGTGAATATCGGAAAAACGAAGGTGATGGCAAGTGGTAAAGCATGTGGTGAGGTGGAAAGAACTGGGAAGTGGCCGTGTGCTGTGTGCAGGAAGGGTGTCGGAGTGAACTCCATTCAATGTACAATGTGTGCTGAGTGGGTTCATCAAAAATGTAGTGGATTGAGAGGGTCATTAACCAGTGTGGCAGCTACATTTAAGTGTAAGGTGTGCACAGAGGGAGCTGCAGATGGAGGAAATGTTGAGTTGGATCTTGGAGATGGCGTGAAGCTGGAAGGTGTGAAAACATTTTGTTACCTTGGAGACATGCTGAATGGAGAAGGTGGCTCAGACTCGGCAACGGTTACTCGAGTGAGATGTGCATGGAAGAAGTTTCGGGAACTGAGTGGCGTGCTGACGAGGAGGGGAGTGTCATTGAAGCTGAAGGGAAAGGTGTATGCTGCATGTGTGAGAAGTGTTATGATTTATGGGAGTGAGACATGGGCAATGAACGTAGAGCAGCAACGAAGGCTGGAAAGGGTGGAAATGCGAATGGTTCGGTGGATGTGTGGAGTATCGTTGAGAGAGAGGAAGACAAATGATGAATTGCGAAAGATGATGGGAATAGAGCCTGTGATTGATGCTGTGAAGAGAACTAGGTTGAGATGGTTTGGTCATGTGTTGAGGAAGGATGAAAGTGACTGGTTGAAAAGAGTGATGGGAATGAATGTCGAAGGAAGTAGAGGACGGGGAAGACCGAGAAAGACTTGGTTTAAGATGGTGGAAGAAGAAATGCGGGCAAGGGGGTTAACAAGGAGAGATGCAGAAAATAGGGCAAAATGGAGAAGATTGTCATGGGGACCGCAAGGCTAACCCCCGCTCTTGCAGGGAAAATGGCCTTTAAAATGCCTGTTGTTGTTGTTGTTGTTGTTGTTGTTGTTGTCATAAGGGCTGAGGAAAGGTATGTGGCACATTAAAAGAAAAGGGGATTTATTTACAACTAGCAGAAGTACCCGGCATTGCCGGGCGGGGGAGGGGAGGGGAGGGGAACGGGGGGGAGGGGAGAAGAGTGGGAGGGGGAGAGGGGAGAAGAGGGGGGGATGGGGAGGGTGAGGGATGGGAGGGGGGAGAGGGTGAGGGATGGGAGGGGGGAGGGGGGGGAGGGGAAGGGGGGAGGGGGGGACCCGGCAGAAGTACCCGGCATTGCTGGGCGGGGGAGTGGAGAAGAGGGGGGGGAGGGGAGAAGGGTGGGGGAGGGGGAGGGGGAGGGGAGACAGGGAAGGGGGGACGGAGGGGGAAGGGGATGGCCAGTCAACAATGACGTTGCAGTTCTCATGGTCGGAGAGCAGCACAACAATCGGACATAGTCCTGCATATTCGCAACAGCACGAAGCGGATTTTGGAGACTCACCGATCCTGTGACGTCCTCCAGTACCGGCGTTGCCGGGCGGGGGAAGGGAGACCCGTACATTCCCAACCCGTACATTCGCCCTCTCGACTCAAGCTCACTCGGACAAAAGCCTCGCACAAATTACACTGTGAAGGCCCAATGGTCATGTCTATGCCACAAATCACGGGCGCACTGAATTGAAAATATATAGAACGCTCATACTCCGTGAAAAGTGAAGCCGCCGTGTCGCCATCTTGGTCAGCACGACTCGACCAACTCGTTTCGCGGATCTCGTTTTGTGCGGCAAGAAACTGCTCCAATCGGTTACAGAAGGGTTCTGGAAAGACGTTTCACAGCTGTTTCAAAGACAGTGAATTCATATCGCACAAAATCGATACAAAACACGATCGCATAAAAGGTGAAAAAACGTGTGACGTGTGACGGGATGGAACATCACGTGATCGCTCTGAGCGAATCAGTCTGGCGGCGGGAATGGAACATCACGTGATCGCTCTGAGCGAATCAGCGAGCTGCTCTGGAACCGGCTGAGATTAGTGGGTACTTCGCTGAAATGCGCTGAGGTAAATATGAATAAAAAATATGGATCGTCAAATATTTTGAGTTCGGCCATGTTCGTCCCAGGCTCAATGGCCATGTCTATGTCAAATATCAAGCACGTAAGCCTCTCCGTTTAGGAGTCTATCGGTAACATTACACACACACAAACTGTGTTTTATATATATAGATGGTACAGCAGATATACATTTATCCGTGTGGTGTGGAAAAAGACAACAATGGGGAAATACGTGTGGTGCGCAATGTACAGAAGAGAAGAGAACAGACTGCAAATCCTACCTGTTTAAATGGCCCTTATACCTCTTACTTGTACAAACATAACATTGGCGCCAAATCACACTCGTATCCGAGGAATTGTTAGACAAGGGAGAGCGATAGGGACAGTTCGAGGCATTGGCGACCTCTTTGATCACCCGGCGTGGACTGGTGAGCCAAACTGATCCCAATTGCGGGTAAGGTAAGGAAAGGATAATGTGATTGAGGAGTGTCACTGTGCGATACGCTCTCTTTGCAGTGTTGTTGGTCTGGTTTTCTCCCCTATCTGAGCACGTGTATGGGCTGAGCGCCTGTCCCGCTCGGTTCTCCAAAAGCTCCACAAGCGTACTGCTCCATTCCGCAAATTCTCCAAATGCTCCACTAGCACGAGCAAGGGGCGGGGTGGGGTAGGGGAGTCTGGGGGGAGGGGTGGCTTGGAGTTTGGCATCCTCCGTTGGCATGGTTGCTGGGAACAAGGGTCACGCTCCACCTCTTCTGTCCTGAGCACAGCGTGCCCATTGGTCCAGGCTTCCCTCAGCGTGACGCCACGCTCCATTCGAGATTGCTGTGTGGAAAATGGTCCCAGTTGTCTTTCGGGTGGGCCACGTGCATCTGCTCCAGCCTCCAGAATAAAAATGGGACTGGATGCGGTGCTCCCTATTTTCCGCACAAATGAGGCGCTGACAGCATGCTGGACAAGCGAAGCGGTCATTGCTGGTGGAGTGGTCGTTGCTGGCATTGAGGCGTAAGGTGGTTGTGTTCATCCTCAGAGTGGCGCGGCACCACCTGGCAATGGTGGGTTGAAATAACGTAAAACATAACGAAACACCTCTCTTAATCGCTTGCCCCACTTGCCCAAAGGCTACACTAGCAGCTTGCAAAGCGGTATTTACGGAATGACTGGCTTGTGAAGCGATAGCAAGCTGGTTGCTACCAGAACACATGGGTCTGTGTTGGATTGCTACCAGAACAGTTGGGTCTGTGTTGGTGATAAATCTGTATTTTGCTACGATATTGATCGCTGGGCAAAGTGTCCAACTCATCGACATACCCAAGCTTCGGGACAGGCTTTGACCCCGATTGTTTGGCCATGAAAGCACAACTAGAACTAGAATGGTACCTGGTAGAGGGCATACCTCCACCTGGCTGGACAGTTTATGTTTTGTATCCCACTGATAGGCCGGATCTGGATTCGGACCTGAACCAAAATCTAATCTGCTTGTTCTTGTCACTTAACCAACTCAACCACCAAGTTTATTCATAACTCGTCCATAATTTTTTTTAAATATCATGTTATATGTCGCGTTTGGCCCTATAAATGGTGAAGAATCACTTAAATTCTCATATCCAGATCTTCACGAAAATCGAATAAATTCGTCCTTGTCACACATTCGACCTGTCCACCAAATTTCGTCTACAACTTTTAAGGATATGCTGTTCACAGACAAACATACGGACAGATAGAGGGGTGAAAACATCACCTCCGTCCACCTTAATAACCCAACCGATCGTGAATGGACGTTCCTTTTGTTTTTGGTTTGTACTCCAATATGGCGGCGGCACGCAGATTGATGACGTCACTAAGCAACCTCTGTTGGACTTCTGCGTGAAGAATCTTGTAATCTTTGTTCATCTCTGCGTGTATCGCGTTAGCTGAAGTTATCCAATCTGCCTTTAACATTTTCCATATCAGAGCGATTGTGTTCCACGAAACCTGAAACACGGATGAGGGTTTGATATTATTCCGGTCAATCACAGGAATGTTAAACCTGCTTTTTACTACCGGGGAATCGCACCACGTGGTTCGGCGACTCAAGATCGTGATCAAGTCGATGTCCGAGAGAGTGTGGGTGATATTGGGGGAGTGGGAGGTTCCTCGAACTGAGGGGTCATGGACCAAGAACCCCCAAACTGCGCCGACGATCCGACCTCGTCGGGTTCTCATGGAGGAGACGGAGGAGGTCCAGCAGGGGCTGCTGGGATCTGCGGGTTCAGGATCCTGGACGTTCAGAACCTTCGTGATGGAGGGGACGTGCCCGACGTGCGAACAGGTACAGTGTTCTCGTGTACAGGTAATAATTTGGTGAGTGCACATCTATTTATGACGTACGCACGGAGGTTGATAAATTTTAAAATGAGCGCCCACATTGGCGGGAAGGAATTTACCTCAGAGCAAGTTCTCCACAGAAGCTGCAGCGAGTAAAAATTAAATATATGAAACATTTCACTATGATTTGTGGAAGATCCATTAAAATACGATTTTAAAAAACTGACATATATTAGTATATATAAACGATTTGATTTCGGAACATATCGTGCATAGTTTATCTACATACTACGTACTAATACTATTTTGATAATCCCACCTTGAGGTGGCTCGACGAGTTTTCCTCCACGTTTCTCTATGATGCACTGTACTTCATGGTCATGACCACGCCCCCTACGTGACCACGCCCCCATACGGAGGGGCAACGGAAACAAAGACAGTGCGTGCTGAGACCTCAAACTGGTCAGTCCGTGTTTTTTGTGCTCTTAACAAAATAGCACAGGAGCGTATTATATTGAGCCTTTTGAAGTCATTAAATGGTATCAGAAGTAAAACAAATGTCCGGATTGAAGCCGCCAGGACACTTGTACCTTCAAGGAAACGTCTCAAAAAACTGGAAGGAGTGGATTCGGGCCTACAAACTGTATGCATTGGCGGTGGAACTTACAAAGAAAAGTGAGGACATTCAATGTGCCACATTCCTACATGTGGCAGGTCCAGCCGCCCAGGAGATACACGCGACGATGACGTTTTCCTCGGAGGAACAAGACATGATCAGACCGCTCATTGAGAAATTTCAGGCCTTCTGTGAGACAAGAAAGAACGTGACCGTGTCCAGGTACCTGTTCAACTCCCGCGCCCAGAGGAAGGGTGAGAACTTTGATGGTTTCTTAACGGACTTACGCAGTTTAGCAAAAGACTGTGAATATGACATGCTTGAGGAGTCATTGATCACGGACAGAATTGTGTGTGGTGTCGTGGACGATGAGGTCCGTGAAAAGCTGCTTCAGGTGGACGAGCTCACGTTGGAAAAGTGTGTCGAGCTTTGCAAAATAAGAGAACTCTGCGCGGAGCAAATGAAAACCATCGCTCCTGCCACGGCTTCTGACGTCCAGCGGGCACGAGCACCTCCGAATGCTGGTAGGGCCAGGGACTACCGCACTAGAGGCAACCCACGTACATCATTCGGTTATCGCCGACTACGCCAAGACCACCGGCAAACAAACACCCATAGATGCGAGAATTGCACCCACGAACACCATCCTGGCGGATGCCCCGCCGAGTTTGAAAGATGTCGGGCATGTGGCAAGACGGGGCATTTCATGAGGTCGAGTAGGTGCACCGCCACAAAGAATGTGCAGGAGATCGACACACAGTGCGAGTCACCACTACACCACATCGGTGCGGTCAGCCTCGACGATCATCTCGGCGATGAAGAGGAAGCGGGGATTGATTTTGAGGACCTCTTCGTGGATGCCCTCACCGACGGCAAGAACGGTGACCTTGATGGGACGCAGACCGGATTAAGCGGTGAGATCCCGGCGACCTTTAAGTTGGACTCTGGGTCCCAAGTGGATATTATACCAGAATGCATATTTAACAACACTGATTTGATTTTTGATGATAGTAATGTGATGTTGAAATCCTACTCAGGGCATCAAATGAGACCTATAGGACAAACAAGGGCTCGTGTTACATTTGGTAAGGAAACGTACACAGTTAAGCTTCAAATTGTGCAAGGTGAAGTGAAACCGATCCTAGGCAAGCAAACTTGTGAGCGGGTGGGCCTGTTGAGGAGAGATATGATTGTAGAAGAGGTGAATGTGTCGGGTTAGAGTCAGAACTCGTTTGAGTCAGAAATGATGATGCAGCATCACAATCTTTTTCAAGGGTTGGGTCGCTTGGAGAAGCACGAGTGTGATATTTCACTTTGTGAGGGAGTTGTAGTGCAGCAGATAAACACAAAAATTGTGCATTTTATGAGAAAAGCATGAAATTTCTAACATAGTTAGTGCATACCATAAGGTTTATTTTCAGATGTGGAGGGAAGTCAGATTTGACCTCTGGGAACCGTGAGAGGTCAAATCCAAAATGGCCACCAGTCCACCGAGTCTAATGTTCAAACGCGCTTAATTTTGGAACCAAATAGTGGAGAAAAACATTATAGGTGTCATTTCCAACTAAATTGGGGATGCCCAGAGGTGAACGATGCTTTCAATGAACTCCTGGGCATGCCAAGTGAGGTCAGTGAAGGCTCAATGTTACTGCTAGAGCGATTTGTGGTGCTGATGTACAACCGAACTAGTGAGAGCACAGAAGTGAATGATGCCAGGAAACAGCTCTTCACACAGAAGTGTAGAACTCTAGAGAACATTCCTCCAACCCAGGCAACACTCAAGCAGCACATCAAGCGCACTTGCTACCAGGCCAACTGTTGTAACCAGGCATTGGTCATGGATCCAGAGATGCCAGACCCACCCGACTGGGGCTGGACAAAGGAGACAACTGGGTGGCAGCCTCTTTGGACCATTCTTCCTGAAGCATCAAAATCGTGCCATGAATTGATCTACTGTGGCTGCAAGAAAGGGTGCACTGGACGCTGCAAGTGTGCCAAAGCTGCATTCAAGTGCACTGCACTGTGCTTCTGTTCTTCTGGAGACTGTTAGATTTAGATCATTACCAATTTTAATCATTGCACTTGATTTAATGTAAGCTTTGGTGGACATACTTGGTTAACTACAGTTATTTTTTCAGAGGTTATTGCATCATTCCATGCAATGTAAACACTTTTTTTTTCATCATTTCTGGTCTTTGGGTGTTCTGTACCTATCCCTGTACCTGAAAAAATAAAGTTTTAAAAGTTCAAATGAACTTTTTCCAATAGCAGTTCCAACTGCAGTATCATAAAAATAGATATTTAACGTAATTTGACCTTGACCGTGACCTAAATGCATGTCCTTGAGTTCTGGCGATCTCAAAAGTATCACCAAATGAATGGGCATCCCCAATTTAGTTGGAAATGACACCTATAAGCGCGTTTGAACATTAGACCCGGTGGACTGGTGGCCATTTTGGATTTGACCTCTCAAGGTCCTCAGAGGTCAAATCTGACTTCCCTCCACATCTGAAAATAAACCTTATGGTTATGGTATATACTAACTATGCTAGAAATTTCATGCTTTTCTCAAAAAATGCACAATTTGTTAAAATATGAGAGCTTATCCGCTGTACTATTGAGCCCAAGCAAAACCCACCCCGCAGAATCCCATACATGCTACGAGACAAAGTCAAAGCCGAACTTGAACGCATGGAAACTTTGGGAGTCGTAAAACGTGTGAACGATTTAACTGACTGGGTTAACTCGATGACTATAGTAAGCAAACCAGACGGAAAGGTGAGAATATGCGTTGACCCACATGATCTCAATGCAGCGATACAAAGAGAGCCTTTTCCTCTGCCGACATTCGAAGACATTGCAGCCCGCATGCCGGGGGCGAAGGTCTTTTCGAAATTTGATGCTATGAGTGGCTATTGGCAGCTCCCAATAACAGACGAGAGCTTGTGTTTGACCACATTTAACACCCCATTCGGGAGGTACCGATACCTCGTTCTCCCATTTGGCATATCGTCAGCCAGCGAGAGTTGGCAGCATGCCATGTCAGATGAGTTTGGAAACTTGGAAGGATTTCAAATTGTAGTGGATGATATCCTCGTGTGGGGTGAGACCATGGCCCAACACGATGACAGGGTGAAACAGCTACTTGCACAAGTCAGGAAGTCAGGACTGAAACTGAATGCAATGCGAAGAAATCGGTCATGCGTACTGATAGAGTGGAATACGTTGGGCATGTCATTTCGAGTAAGGGCCTATTGCCAAGCCCTGACCGTGTCAGCTCGGTGCTCACCATGCCATACCCCACGAGTAAGGGCCTATCGCCAAGCCCTGACTGTCAGCTCAGTGCTTACCATGCCATACCCTATGAGCAAGGCCGAGGTAGAAACATTCTTGGGCATGGTCACATATTTGGGAAAGTTCATCCCAAATCTGTCAGAGGTAACAGCTCCCCTCAGACAATTGACAGAAAAGAACATAGCTTGGCATTTTGATAATAAACACGCAAGAACGATAGACAAGTTGAAGCGTCTTATCACATCACCCCCAGTGCTGAAACTTTACGATGTGAACACCCCGTCTCCCTGGCTACAGATGCATCAAATAACGGCTTTGGCGTTGTGCTCATTCAAGCCGATGGGCCGATAGCACATGCATCACGCAGTGTGAATGCTGCTGAGCGGAATTATGCACCAATTGAAAAAGAGTTATGCGCAATATTGTTTGCCTGTCGGAAATTCCACGACTTCGTCTTCGGACAGACAACAACGATATACACTGATCACAAACCGCTAGTCGGTATATTCGGCAAACCCCTACACAAGCTTGGCCACGCCGTCAGCGCATGCGGATGCATTTGTTACGATATGACCTCGACATACAGTGGAAACCAGGCCGCGAAATGTTCGTCCCTGATGCGCTCGGCTGCAGAGTCACGCAAAACCCTGATAGCCCCTATGCGGAGTTTGATGACAAGTTGGAGGTCAATTCCATTCTCGATGACATGCCGGTTTCAGAACCAAGAATGAGCCAGATCAGGTGGGAAACTGGAAAAGACCCAGCTCTGCAGTTGTTAAAGCAGCAGGTTCAGAGGAAGTGACCCTCTAACAAACACCTGTTGCCGAGGGAGCTCGTGCCATACTTCCACTACCGTGATGAGATAGTGAACATTAATGGCATACTATTCCGGGGCAACAGGATAATTGGACCACAAAGCATGCAGAGTGAAATGCTTGCTAAAATACACGAGTTACATCTCGGAATGGTTAAACTTAAGCAAAGGGCGCGCACTATCTTGTTCTGGCCCGGCATGAATGGCCAAATAGAGGATACAGTATCAAAGTGCCCAATCTGTCAGGAGAATCGAAAAGCACAGCCAGCAGAACCTCTACTACCCCATCCGATACCCGACCGTCCCTGGTCAAAGCTCGCAGCTGACATCTTCCATTTCGATGGAAACAATTTTTTGGTTGTCGTCCATTACTATTCCAAGTTACCAGAGGTTCAATGCTTTGTTGACCTCACCGCACACTCGGTGATCAATGAGCTCAAAGCTATGTTTGCGCGATCAGGAACACCCGATCTCATTGTCACCGACAATGCTTGTCAATTCACGTGTGGAGACTTCCAATGCTTCATTGAGGAATAGGAGTTCGACCACCATACCTCAAGCCCACGATTTCCCCAGAGTAACGGGCAGGCTGAACGGTTTGTGCAGACAGTGAAGGCATTAATGAAAAATTCCACAGACCCATACCGGGCACTATTAGAATACCGCAACACCCCCTGGATGGCACAGACGGGTATGCCCCAGCAGAGCTTTTGAATGGCCATCTGCTGAAAAGCAAACTTCCCACGTCAGTCAAACTGCTCAAATTTCATTTTGTCCCACCCATGCAAGATCGTCTGATAGCCAGGCAGCAAAATCAAAAGGCATAGGCCTACCACGACACAAAAAGTGGTAATCAGCTCGCCACACTTCAGACAGGTCAGACAGTTCGATTTCGAGCAACAGATGATAAATGGGTCCCAGGGCAAGTCATTCACGAGCATGCCGCACCGCGAACCTACATCATTCAGACCGCATCTGCCAAACAATTCCAGCGCAATCGTACACATGTGATTCCAGCCAGCAGCACAAACAATAGGGAGCATGCCGACCCCTACCTGAAAGCACAGACTCGCTGTTCCTAATCTGACCCCTACCTGAAAGCACAGACTCACTGTTCCTAATCTGACCCCTACCTGAAAGCACAGACTCGCTGTTCCTAATCTGACCCCTACCTGAAAGCACAGACTCACTGTTCCTAATCTGACCCCTACCTGAAAGCACAGACTCGCTGTTCCTAATCTGTCCCCTACCTGAAAGCACAGACTCGCTGTTCCTAATCTGACCCCTACCTGAAAGCACAGACTCACTGTTCCCAATCTGACCCCCACACAAAAGCACAAACACTCTGTCTTCAAAATGACGATGTCGCACACAATATGGCCGAGCAATCGCACCATCCAAAAACAACTCGCTATGACACTATCCCAACACGACAGCCCATTACCACGAGAAGTGTCAGACTCGTTGTGCCAACTCGTAAAATTGACGTGACATTTCATGAATACATGTATGATGAGCTTGAATGGCAAACTTGTATAATACTTGGGTAGAACGGATGTTTGGGGAGATGGAGTTGAGTTGCAAGACACTGATTAAGTTGGTTTGGGTTATTAAGGTTTTGTGTTATTAAACTGATCACTCGGATTGCTGTTAAACTACGTGTATTATTGTTGTAAAAGTTGGTTGTTCTTCAACTTGCAAAATGGGAAGATGTCATGCACTGTACTTTATGGTCATGACCACACCCCCTACGGAGGGGAAACAGAAATACAGACAGTGTGTGCTGAGACCTCAAACTGATGAGTCCGTGATTTTTGTGCTCGTGACAAAATAGCACAGGAGCGTATTATATTGAGCCTTTTGAAGACATTACAACTCGATATCGAACATTCCATCTTGTCCCTCTCCGGTTCCACCTTATTCTTATGCTTCCTCTTCTTCTTCTTCCTCTTCCTCCTGTTTTTGTTTTTGCCTTTGCTTCTTCTTCTTCCTCTTCTTTCCACTTCTTCTTCTTCTTCGCTTCTGCTTCTTCTTCTTCTTCTTTTTCATCATCCTTGTGCAAACTGTATCAATATCAGACTAATCTGATATTGTCATATCAAAATATTGTCATTTTACATCTTTTAGCTAAATTTTGTCAAGTGAAAAAAATAGAAGATGAATACATTGACTTGAATAAGGCTTGGTGGTAGATTTTGCGATTTGTGAATATTCTAACCTCAAGTGAATCCTCCCCCCCCCCCCCCCCACCCCCTCCCAAAAAAATTCTGGATCCACCCCTGACCCCTGTCTGTCTGTCTGTGAACAGGATATCTCAAAAAGTTGTGGATGTATTCGGCGGACATTTGGTGGAGAAGTTGAGTATGTGACAAGGACGAAATGATTATATTTTGGTGAAGATCCGGATCTGGATCTGAGAATTATTGAAAGTGATTCTTCACAATTGAGAGATTGGACAGAAAAACGATATATAGCACGATATCTCAAAATGTTGTGGACGGATTCGGACGAAACTCGGTGGACAGGTTGGGTATGTGACAAGGAAGACCGAATTTAATTTTGGTGAAGATTTGAATCCGAATCCGGATCAGAGGATTTTTTTTATTTTTTAACCGAGTCTTCACCATTGAATGATAGAGCCAAAAATGATAATTAACATGATACTTCAAAAAGTTGTGGATGACTTGAGACAAAACTTTGTGGATGTCTTGGATAGGTCACAAGAACAGGCTGATTCCATTTTGGTTCAGGTCCGAATCCAGATCTGCCCGATCAGTGGGATAGGAAACGTAAACTGTCCAACTCGGTGAAGGTATGCTCTCTACAGCATGCCGTTCTAGTTATTATTGTCTGTGGTGTATCCCCTTCCATCCTTTCCCTCACTTAAAATGGCACCACAGCCGACTCTGCTCGTGAGAAGGCTGAATGTGAATGCCTCAAAAGCCAAATCTTGTGTCCACAACCACTCACTCTCGGTACCCATCCTTCCCTGTCGTATCCAACTACTGCTGAACTCTGTCACTTTTGCACCTGAGAAGGTGGATAAGGTTCTTTCAACCCTGGACTCGAACTCTGCTGCTGGACCGGATAATATCGGCTCACGTGTCCTAAAAACCTGCTCTGCTGCTCGTGTACATCCTCTCTCTGCCCAGTTCATGCTGTCATTTGTGCTATGTCATATTCCATCTGCTTGCAAATACGCCTACGTAACTGCATTACATAAAAACCACCTATAGAGGCCATTTTTCCCCGCAAAGCGGGGGTTGGCCTTTTTCGGGGACCGTGGTTGTTGTTGTTTTTCTGTCCACTTTTTGAAGCAATGTTTTACGGCCGGATGCCCTTCCTGCTGCCAACCCTTTTTGTCGCCTTTTACGACAAACAGGGAATTACCAGTGAACTGGTACTCAATTAGCCGACCTCGGAAGGATGAACAGGCTGAGTCAACCCCCCTGGCGTTAATTCAGCGATCGACCGGGATTCGAACCCAGGATCCTAAGCCGGCACCCTAGCCGCTAGCCCAACACCAGGGTTAACTGCATTACATACAACAACAACATGCATTTTAAGGCCATGTTCCCTGCTAGAGCGGGGGTTAGCCTTGCGGTCCCCATGACAATCTTCTCCATTTTGCCCTATTTTCTGCATCTCTCCTTGTTAACCCCCTTGCCCGCATTTCTTCTTCCACCATCTTTAGCCAAGTCTTTCTCGGTCTTCCCCGTCCTCTACTTCCTTCTACATTAACTTCCATCACTTCTCAACCAGTCACTTTCATCCTTCCTCAATACATGACCAAACCATCTCAACCTGTTCCTCTTCACAGCATCAATCACAGGCAATATTCCCATCATCTTTCGCAATTCATCATTTGTCTTCCTCTCTCTCAACGATACTCCGCACATCCATCGAACCATTCGCATTTCCACCCTTTCCAGCCTTCGTTGCTGCTCTACGTTCATTACCCATGTCTCGCTCCCATAAATCATAACACTTCTCACACATGCAGCATACACCTTTCCCTTCAGCTTCAGCGACACTCTCCTCCTCATCAGCACGCCACTCAGTTCCCGAAACTTCTTCCATGCACATCTCACTCGAGCAACCGTTGCCGAGTCTGATCCACCTTCTCCATTCAGCATGTCTCCGAGGTAGCAAAATGTTTTCACACCTTCCAGCTTCACGCCGTCTCCAAGATCCAACTCAACATTTCCTCCATCTGCAGCTCCCTCTGTGCACACCTTACATTTGAATGTAGCTGCCACACTGGTTAATGACCCTCTCAGACCACTACATTTTTGATGAATCCACTCAGCACACATTGTACATTGAATGGAGTTCACTCCGACACCCTTCCTGCACACAGCACACGGCCACTTCCCAGTTCTTTCCACCTCACCACATGCTTTACCACTTGCCATCACCTTTGTCTTTCCGATATTCACCTTCAGACCTTTTGTCTCCATACATTCCTTCCACTTGTTCATCTTTTCCTTCAGTCCATCCATACTTTCCGCAATCAACACCAGATCATCTGCATACAACAACTCCCACGGTAAACCCTCCTTTACGGTCTGAGCCAGCACCTCCATCACAGCTACAAATAGTAGTGGACTTAGTACCGACCCCTGATGCACTCCCACCTTCACCTCAAACTCACCACTGTTCCCGTCCTTCGTCCTTACAGCTGTGCGTGCTCTTTTGTACATTGCCATCACTACTCTGATCAACCATTCCTCCACTCCTAACTTCCTCAATGCCCATGTCAATACTTTGCGTGGAACCCTATCGAATGCTTTCTCCAGATCAACAAACCCAAAAAACAACTTCTTCCTCTTATCCATGTACTTCTCCTGCAACTGCCTCACAATGAAAAGCGCATCTGTCGTTCCTCTTCCTGGCATAAATCCAAACTGCATTTCGTCGATCTTCACTTTCTTCCTTATCCTCCTCTCCAACACCCTTTCCAATACCTTCATTCCATGCTCCAATAACTTTATCGCTCGGTACGAGCCACACTCCAGAGGGTCACGTTTCCCCTTGTATAGAGGGACGAGGGTACTCAGTTCCCAATCCACTGGAATGCGGCCTTCTTTCACCACCAGATTACAGATCTCTGTCATTCTCTTCACACCCCAACTTCCTGGTGCCTTCAACATATCTCCCACAACTCCCGTCGGCCCTCCCACTTTTCCACTCTTCATTGCTTTTATCGCTTCCTCAACTTCCTTCTCAGTTATCTTCTCTGCCGGTCCTAAAACTGGGTTACTCTCTATGTTGCCATCCCATTCATTCTCTGTGTTCAACAGCATTTCCATATATCTTTTCCATCTTCCTTTAATTCCATCTGGGTCGACAACGATTTGTCCCACTTCATCCTTCAAGCAACTCACCCCCATCACATCACACCTCTCTTTCGCTATGTGCTTTGCAATCCTGAATACTGCTTTCTGACCCTCTTCCGAATCCAAGCGTTCTCCGAACATTTTCCTACATGCCTCCTGCGCCTTTGCTACCTCTTTCTTTGCAGCCTTCCTGGCTGCCTTATAACTTTCATGCTCTGCTGTTTCTGCTCCCGTACCCTTCGCCTTCTGCCACTCTTTGAACTTCTTCCTCTTCTCGTCAAGCCTCTTTCCAACCTCAACATCCCACCACCATGTTTCCGAGTGCCTCGGTGGTCCTTTTGTCCATCCACATACCTCACCAACGGCTCCCAACAGACTAGCTTTCATTGACATCCAACCACTTTCAAGCTCAACCACATCATCCTCTACCCTACTCAGCCTCTCTTTTAATGCCTCCCTTACTTTCACCTCTTTCAACCTCCACACCTTCATTCTCGGTTGGTACTTCACCCGCCGAGCTCTCCTCGCACCTTTCACCCTTATGTCGCAGACAACCAAGTGGTGCTGTGAAACAGCCTCCTCCCCCGGGATCACCTTTGTGTCCCGGAGGTGCCCCCTATCTCGCCGACACACCATCAGGTAGTCAACGGTTGTCGTCGACCCACCTGACGTGTATGTAACAAGCTTATTGTCCTCTTTCTGGAACTGAGTATTACAAATCAACAAATCAGCTCCATAAGCAAACTCCAAAATCCTTTCACCTTCTCCATTTCTCACACCATATCCGTAACCCCCATGAACTCCCTCAAAACCATCCATACTCCTTCCCACATGTCCATTCAGGTCTCCTCCCACCACAACAACTTCCTCATCTTTCACGTTTTCCATCAACTTCTCTATCGCACACCAGAACTTGTCCTTCTCTTCATCGCTTCGACCAACCTGCGGAGCATATCCCGAGATGACGTTCACCAAGAGCTTTCCAATCATCATTTTCACCATCATCAACCTATCACTCACTCTAGTCACACTCACCACACTGTCTACAAACTCCTCAGAAAACAGGACACCAACACCATTCACGCCCTCCGGGCACCCTTGCCACACAAACTTGTATTTCTGTCCCTGCCTACCCTTCACCATTCTCACACCACTTCCCTTCCATCTCGTCTCTTGCACACAACATATGTCCACTCTTCTTCTGACCAATACTTCCACCACTTCTCCTGATCTCCCTGTCATTGTCCCCACATTCCATGTCCCAAACCTCAGAAACCGATCTCCACTTCGGGCTGCACCCTGCCCATATGTAGTTGTAATTGTCATGGTTACATAAACTGCATTACATAAAAGGTGCAAAAACGGATCCCTTTAACTATAGGCCCACATTGGCCTGTAAAAGTATTCACCACCGTCCAAAAGCTTTCACATTTTGATGCCACTTGAACTTATTAGGTCATCTCATCTCGATTCTCGAAGAGATTAACTTATAAAATGGGTAGTGATATCCGGATGTCTGTCCGTTCAGTCGTCCGTCCACCTGTCTGTTAAGTTTTTGCTATTTTTGCTACTCCTCCCTTATCACCCGGCTGATTGTTCTGAAACTGAATACAAGACGGCAACCCCTACAATCCTCAGGCTTAGATTTTTCGATTTCAGATCATGAGGGTTCCTGGGAGGGGGGGGGGGGGGGGGGGGGGATGAGTGGAGGGGAAGGAGAGGGTTAATCTCCAAAATTTGGATCCCATTAACATGGCCTTCAACTCAGCTGTTGGTGTTTCCCTCCTCTCTCTTCTGCTCCTTCTGTATGCGTCTCTACACTTTTTTTTTTTTAAATGGAAGATCACTGCCTCTTGCTCGGTTGAGTGATTGTTCTTTGTAGTTACCCTCGCCAGAGGAGAGGGTATTGCATTTGAGTCCGTTTGTTTGTCTGTTTGTCTTTGTCCGCACAGAATAAATATGATTTTCTCTGCAACTGTTGGTCCGATTGGCAGGAAATTTTCACCATAGGTGCAACTCCACCTGTAGAATTTTTTAAATGATAATTATGACGTCATAGGTCACGTGGTTCGGCCGCCATCTTGGAAAAATCGGAAAAATTTGCACCTCAATATCTCGGAAAGCGCTGAATAGAAAAAATTGAGACATGGCTCATTGTAAAGAGCTCTCCATGGGGAATAAAATATGTTAATGATGATGTCATAGGTGCCTCCATGTCATAGGTGGTGGGGGTTTGCAATCTCCGATTGCTCTTTTTCTTGTTGTTATTTTGTGTTTTGTTTGAAAGCAGTTTTTGTTCATTTACAGATTCGATTGTGGTGGTGAAGGTGGAACCTGAACAAACAGATGATTCTCTCTCAAAAGGTAAGAATTCAGAATAACATTGTACAAGTTGAAGGTAACGATACTGGATGGTGGGAATGGTCTGATGGGCTGTTACTGAGCTTGGTTTTAGACTTTATTTACCCCTTTATATCCAAAATTGTTGGGACAGCACACACTAACTTGGAAAGAATCCTCTCAATAGTGCTTGGACTCGGTAGCAAAAATTCGGTTCAGATCCAGCTCAGCATTTTTGCCAAAAAAATGTCTGGGTCCCGGATCAGCTCGGAACTCAGATAAGTTTGCAAAAAAAATTATATTCTATTTTATTATCCATCAATGAGGTGCGTAGAAGAGATAGAATCAAGCATATGGAAATAATTTGCATGGGGGATGCATGGCCTCAATCGAAACTGCGTTGGCCACAGCATTGCTCGCATTGGAATACAACGATGTCCTACAAAGTAAATTATAGTGATTAATTAGTTACTTGATAGTGCAAGGTTTATTTCCATTCTTTTCATCCGATAATCTATCTATATTTTAATGCAAGTTGCACAATTGTGTCTGAATGGGGTATGCGTCGTAACGACAGCACGCACAATGCCGAATGATACCTCATTTAAGAGCTCTTGGGTCCCGACAGTGTATGCGGAGGTCCACAAATATCGATATTCATGCAATTTAGAGTTATGTGCATTTTTGTTGAGTACATTTGTAGTCTATAGTCTCAGGTCGTTGGTTCGCACACCTGTCAACAGATTGACAGGCAGAAACGTTGGACACAACCCCATGAGATATATAATATATCGGGCAGTGTATATCCACGAATGTCCAATAGGAACATTTCCTTAAGAGGAAGTTCCTCCTCCCCATGGATGTCAACCGATGGGGATTGTCCGTGCTTCTATCCTTTTCAGGCAAGGAAGCAACACGTACCATTTTAAAAGTCTTTGGTATGACTTGAACAGGTCCAAACCAGATGGTTTTTTTTTAGGAGGCACCATTTCCTTACGGGATGGCCATTGGCTCCCTACAGGAGCTCATCCGCCCTTTTCCAGGTGTTGTGTTTAGTCCTGGCAGGGTGTCAAGGTCACCCTGCCCACTTGCAAAGGCATACGGCAGGTTTAGTCGTCGACTACCTGACCATGCGGCAGGTAGCACCGGGTTACATGTTAGGAGTGGCAGTCCCAAAAGACTGACCTGGCTGACCTATTTGATCTAAATGCTGAACACCCCTGTATTAGATCATCATCATCATGATCCTGCTGTCAGCTAACATTTGATTTTGTGCAGGTGAAATGGATCCAGTAGAAGCTGGATGTATTTCTGGTAACGCTATTCAGACTTCAAATAACATCCACATGAAGGAAGAGCTGAATGCAGATTCTATCTCTGCCGAAGGTGAGTACTGTATCGTGAAATCCAGAACAGTTCTCTGTGATACTTTCCATGTCTTATTCCATTACTAGCAATTAACCCATTAACGACATTCCTAAAATGCTCTTCTCTGGAACAGTTGCAGGTGAAACTAGACAGGTGTTATAACACTTTACCCCAGGCAATCTTGAGAAAAAGGATATGGAAAGGGTTCCTCCCTCACCCCCTCACCCTTTCAAGTCAAGACGTGGAGCTTCTTTTCGCCTTTTTGGTAGCCCTAGACATATTAAAATCTAATTTCTGATAAATAATTAAAATAGGTCTTTATAGGATGAAAACACGTCCAACTAGTAGAACGGTACTCGGTAGGGCACATATCTTCGCCAGGCTGAACAGTTTGTTTTGTACCCCACTAATGGACCGGATCTGCATCTGAACCCTAACCAAGATCAAATTGGTTTGTTCGTGTCACCTACCCAACTCGTCCACCAAGTTTCATTATAATCCGTCCATAACTTTATGAGGTACCGTGCTATATATAATTTTTGGCCCTATCTTTCAGTGGTGAAAAATGCCTTTTGAAATTCTCTTATCCTGATCTTCACCAAAATCGAATCAATTCGTCCTTGTCACACACCCAACCTGTCCACCAAATTCCGTCCGAATCAGTTCATAACTTTGAGATGTCCTGCGCACAGACAAACAGATGGGGTTGAAAACAAAAGGTGGACGCAGGTGAAAAAACAAAACCCATTATACTCAGTGATACTAACAGACCTCACTTTGTGCAACCTCTTATTGCGCTGTTTTGTTTAACGCTCAAGGGGGAAATATTAATTGGACCCCGGGCAGGGCATCCAGAGACATAAGAAACCCTCAGATAGATATTTCATCAGTAACTGTGCTCGGTCAGGGCCTTGCCCCTTGTTTCAGGGTTTGGAGAAAACATATTGAGATTGGCAAGTTTCATCCCTCTTGTGAATTCCCACTTTCTATCCACTTTCAATCCACCAATCTATCTTTCAGTCCATACATTCCTTCGTCCTCCCCATCCACCCATCCATATCCTCCACCCTTCCTCCCCTCCCCCCCCCCCCCCCCCACCCTTTCCCCCCTCTCCCTCTTGCCCCTTAACCTCGCAAACCCAGTACATCCCTGCAAGTCCTCCCTTTTCATTTAATCCATATCAATATCCCCTCGCCTCAAATCCCCTCAAAAGCCTTTTCTCCCCTGTACCTTCCCACACCCCAACCAACATTATTAGACAATTAGACCAACACGCATTCAAAGCACCGTGTGCTGTGATCATTAGTGCTACAATTGTCGTCGTTGTGCAAGGCAGTTCCTGCGTGGTCGATGCTACTACTAACGGAGATGCCAAAATCTGCTTTCGTCCAAAAAGATGCTCTGGGGGAGGGGGGAGGGGGGTGGTTGCTGAACCGATCCTCCGACGCTATGGCCAGACACAGGCCAATGAGCAGACGGCACACTTGGGGTCTGTGTTCAATGCCGGAGCGCCGTGACCACGCCTCACGCCATCCTCTATAAAAGGTGGGCGGACAAATGGATGAGGAGCCTCTGCCATTTGCCTGAATCCCGACAAGAGCCGCAGCCATTTCTCTCTGCCATCTGCCCGCCCAAGCCACGAGAGCTGCAGCCGTTCCTGTCCACATACTATTCCTGTCTGCATTTCGTGAATTCCTTCAAAAGGTTCTACCTTCAAAAATAAATATGTGTCTACTTAGTAAATTCCTTAAAATAATCTTCTTCTCCAGACCCACCAGTCAAAATGCTACAAAATTTCGGTTACAACATTAGGCCAGGGTAGGGACGTTGAATTGCAGACGTCATGCCGATCTCTTGACGGGAAATGTGTCAAAATGGCCGACTTAGTCAATTTTGGGGAAAATCGCATCAGCCATTCTCCCAAGACGGAATACCTCCTTGGGGAGGGGGTGGGTGGGACAAATGGAGTCGCTACAACCTGCACTGTGTGACACTTAATCATCTTGTCAGGTTTGGTTGAGATTGGATAAGTAACGACCGAATGTATGTCGGCCAGACAGACAGACCCCAAATTGCGCATTTTAGTGTGATTCCTTGTAATTTTGCAGCACAGTGAGGAAAATGCGGCTTGAATTTTAAAAATGGTTATCTTTTCCCCAGATAAATCAACAATAATCTTCAGTGCAAATTTCTCTTTTAAACCTCCCAAACATTTAAGTATACGTTTTTTTTTGTTTTTTGTTTTTTGTTTTTTTTTGTATACAACATCGAGGCTCGTGAAAGAGCGAACATTAATCACACAGAAAGACAAACAGACACACAAAACAAATAACATCGGGAGCGGTAGACAAGATGGGGAGAGAGGGGGAAGGACACAAACACAACATTTGAGATCAGGGACCGAGAGACATGGAGACATCGAGAGAACTGTGGGAGGGAGAGGGCTTTGGGGGGGAGGCATGGGAAGGGGGGGGGGGGGGTGGGAGAGGTATAAAACATATGGACACTGCCAAGACTTCCAGGAAAGAAGTTGGAATTTCAAACAAGGTGGATCTGGGGTGAATTAGTGGGGGTAGAAAAGATCAAGGTTTTGGATGGGGGAAGATAAGAGATGGTGGTGAACAGCTGTTTTGAAGACCTGGAGGGAGGAGTGTGATTGAAGTGAGTATGGGAGTTTGTTCCAGAGGCGGGAGAAAAGAGGAATGAAAGAGTGAAGGTGAGCAGAGAGCCGAGATTTCGGCAGTTTAACCATCAGAGGGTGGCTGGCAGATCTTGTGCGACCTGTAGGAATATTTGGGGGACAGAGCACAGAGAGAGCTGGGGGAGCAAGGCCGGAGAGGAGTCGGTAGAAGACAGAAAGACCACCTACCTGCCTGCGGTGAGTGAGTGAAAGGCCCTCAGAGATAGCTTCATCGCGGGAGATTCCAATGATTCTGAAAGCTTTGGATTCAACAGCGTGAAGCCGAGCCAGGTGTGAGGCAGGAGCACCAGCCCATAGGGGAGAACAGTATTCCATTGAGCTGCGGATGAAAGCCTTGTATGTGGTGAGGAGCTCAGGTGTGCCTAGGAAGGACTTCGCACGACGGAGGATGCCCAGTCGGCGACTGGCTTTGGAGGCCAGCTTGGAAATGTGGTTTTCCCAAGAAAGATCATGGCAGATGGTGAGACCCAAAAGCTTGAGCGACAGAACTTCTTGGAGAGGATTGTTGAGAAAGTAGATGGGAGGGTTGTCCAGTCGATCTTTTCGGAGAGACATAGTAAGAGTGTGAGATTTGTCAGGATTGAAAGACATGTTCCACATGTTTGACCAGTCTGTGATTTTGTCCAGGTCTTCAGAGAGTGAGGAGGCTGCAGACTGCCGATCTGAGGGAAGAGGAATGTAGCGGCAGAGAGTGGAGTCATCAGCAAAGAGATACAGAGGATTTTCCAGAGAGTCGGAGAGATCATTGATAAAGACCAGAAAAAGCACAGGGCCCAGCACACTGCCTTGGGGAACTCCAGCCTGAACGGGAAGGGGAGATGAGAGAAATCCATTCAGGGCCACACGTTGACTACGACCAGAGAGGAAGTCCGCAAGCCATGCATGGAGATTTCCATGGATACCATAGGAGGAGAGTTTGGTGAGCAGAGCTGGGTGCCAGACCGTATCGAAGGCACGTGATATGTCAAGGGAGACAGCTCTGATTTCCTGTTTGGCATTGAGGACCTCCATCCATTGTTGAGACAGCAGAAGCAGCATGTCCAGAGTAGAGTGACCTGGTCTGAAACCAAATTGATGATCAGAGATCAAGCCATTGGAGAAGAGGAAAGATTTCATATCCGAAGCAATGATGGATTCCATGACTTTGCTGATAATTGGGAGCAGGCTGATTGGTCTGTAGTTGCATGGATCTGTTTTTGCACCTTTTTTGTGTAAAGCGGTAATGTTTGCTGATTTCCAGGATGCTGGCAGATGACCTTGAGCAAAAGATAGGGTGAAAAGAACAGAGAGAGGGTGAGATAGAGCGGCAGAGCAGGATTTTAGGACCCGTGGGCTGATGCCATCTGGTCCAGTTGCAGAATCAGAGTCGAGGTTTGACAAAAACTCCTCCACCTTGTCAGGAGAGAAGGTCACAGAGTCCAGGAGCAGTTTGGTTCGACTGGGAAAGGTGGGAACAGAGAGAGATGGGTTTGGGACTAAGGATTTTGAGGCAAACACAGAGTTGAGGCATTCGGCTTTGTCACGTGCGATGTCAACTGTGTGGCCATTTGAGGTAAGGGAGGGGATGGAGGGGGAACAAACACCAGAAACGGATTTGACCAGACGCCACCAGGATTTGGAGGAAGGAGACAGGTTTGAGAGTTCATTCTTGAGTGAGGAGAGATAGTGCTTCCTGGCACTCCTGAGTGTAGACACACACTTGTTCCGAGCTTGGTGGAAGGAACTGAGATTTCCTTCAGTTGGATTAGCCTTCCAAGAGGCAAAGGCAAGTTGTTTCAGGGCAACTGCCTCACCACAAGCTTCAGTGTACCATGGACGGGAGGAAGGGTAAGACAACTGAAGGCGAGATGGGATAAATCTGTGCATGAGAGAGATCAGTTTGCTTTGGAAGAATTCCCAGGAAGAATTGATGTCAGAGGCAGTGGAGATGGGAGACCAATCCAGACGATTGATGGCTGCTTGAAGACCGTCCCAGTCGGCCTGAGCGAAATGCCAGACTCGTCGACGCTGAGGAGGCTCTCTGAGAATGGCCAGAGAGATGTCCACTTTGACAAGCACATGATCAGAAGAACCGATTGGAGCAGAAGAAGAGCAGCAGACATTAGCAGGGAAGTTAGTCATAACCAAGTCTAGAAGAGAAGATACTCCATTGGCTGAGATCCGGGTCAGGAAATTGACAGATTGTGTCAATCCCAGTGAGTCACAGAAGTCCTTTGCTGAGGTGCCATGACTGGTGAGAGAGGAACCCACACCCAACCAGGTGGCATGATGACAATTGAAGTCACCACATATGAGGAAGAGAGAGTTGGGATGAGTGGATAGAAGTTGGTCCATGTTGTCGGACAGTGAAATGTAGATGGAGTCATCACTGTTTGGGGGACGGTACAGAACACATATGAACAAAAGGTGGGAGCGGAGAGGAAGCCGTAGCCAGAGGTACTCCTGGGGGTGAGGAGGAGAGAGGGCAGTGCAAGGAGAGTGAGGAAGAGAGTTTTTGATAAAGATAGCCACCCCACCACCAGGCCGAGGCTCAGGTCTATCATACCGGAGGAGGGAGTAACCAGGAAGAGATATTAAGGAATCAGAGACATCTTGAAGGAGGAAAGTCTCTGTTAAGCAGATCAAGTCTGGATTGTCAGAAGCAACCTGTATGGAGAGATCAGTCAGGTTTGAGCGAAGGCCCCGGATGTTTGAGGTCCATACCGTTAATGAAGAGAGAGGGGGAGCATCGGGTACAGGACAGGGGAGGGGAGGAGTAGGGTAAGATGAAGGATGAGAGGGGGAGGTAGGGAGAGCAGTTGTTAGTGTGTCAGCGATTGCAGAAGAGTTCCAAGAAAGGGAAGGATGAGGAGGATGAAAGGTTTGAAGGTGAAGGGATGAGGCACAGTGAGGGGTTGTTTGAGGGGGGGCAGAGGAAAGAAGAAGGTTGGGGGGGTGGAGGTATGAGATAGAAGGGAGACGAAGTGGGGAGGAGGCAGCTTTGAGGAGGAGGGGGGAGGAGGGAGAATTGGAGAGGAATGGTATGGGGGGAGATTTGAATGGGAGGGGTTGGGGGGGAGTTTTGAAGGGGAGGGGGGAGTTTAGGAGGGGAAGGGCAAGGGGCGAGTTCAGGAGTGGAAGGGCAAGGGGGGAGTTCAGGAGTGGAGGGGCAGGGGGGGAGTTTAAGAGTGGCGGGGCAAGGGGGGAGTTTAGGAGTGTAGGTGCAAGGGGAGGGATTTGGATGGGAGGGGCAAGAGGGGAGTTTAGAAAGTGGATGATTAATGAAAGACGAACATTGAAAACAAATTGGGTTTGTTGTGATTTTCAAGTTAGCAATCCGGTTCAGAATGATGGAGGAGGGATGGAATGAATGTGAATTTAGACCATGTAGTGAGGGAGACGTATAAGATATTGAATTTCTTTTTTTTGAGGTGGAATGAGTTGGAGAGGAAATTGAGAAAAGCCTTTTAAATAGGAAGAAAAACAGCGTGTTGTAAAATACCACTGAGTAAAACACTGAAGGGGAAAGGTTATACATATTTAAATAATATTTAAACAGAACCGTGAACAATCTTATGTGCACAAAAATACCAACGGGGGGAGAGCCGAGAGGGACCACCACGAGTTACGTGAAGGGCAAACGGTGGATGGCAAGGAGTTAATGGGGGCGGGGCGAACAGCACACCTGGACAGAAAATACAGGATGAGTCAACAGTACACGTGGAGAAAGGAAAATAAATGTTTTTGTTTTTTTTCTGTTTGTGTGGTTTTTGGGGGTGGGGGGGGGGGGGAGGTGGGGATTTAGAACGTTAGACAGAGTATTATGTTCGGGGTAGAAGGGAAAAAAACTAAGAGCCAAGCAAAACACGATTAAGATAACAAACACCGACGGGGGTACAACTACAAGGCCGCACACGAGGAGCAGAACACGATTAAATAATTACAAGTTCCAGGAAATTCAAACCAAAAGTAACTATAATCAAAACAATATCACATGGACGATAAAATAACGAGTTGAAATTTGACAATCTATTTGGGGAAATGGGGGAGAAACACGTGGTCGAAGAACGAACGAACGAACGAATAAGAATGAATAAACGAATGAGAACAGAGAAGGAAATGTTTTTTTGGGGGATTTTTTTGAGTTGTGATTTACACAAGGAAGAGGGCTATGGGGTGAAAAGATTGGGAAAACAGAGAACGAAAGTTATTGAAGGATGAGGCGTCGTTACGCCTTTTGGGCCTGTGTTCTGGTACATTGTGCAGCAAATTAATTTCCTCGTATTTCACTAAACCTCAAATACATCCTCCATTAATTAATTATCCCTCACAGGTGACGTCATTAAAGACATCATCAAGGAAGATATTTCCTCCATTATGTTGTTCAATTCCTCAGCAATGGAAATTCTTTGAAATTTTACGCAGATCTGCATATTTGCATGACTTGGTTGAACTTTCCCATTGGTTATTGTGAGGGTCGCAGGTTGTAGTGTATTGGAGAATTCTCACTTGTTAATATTTGTGTGAACTTTTCATTAATTCTCTGTTTCTCTACCTCTTTCCCCACTGGTACACCTTTATGTAATTGTCTCATTCACAAATGTAAATTGATTGCCAAGCGAGGTTTTTAATTTCCTCTTTCCTCTCTTTTTGAGATCCATATCATTATGTTGATGCTGTTTTTATATCCCTCTGATACCTCTACTGACTTTTTTTCTGTGAATGATCTTTAGAGGGATCAACAACGACCTTCAGTACGTTTTCCTCTCCCAAGAATGTTCCCACCTCCAACGAGAGACCTTTGCCACAACAGCGGAAGAGTTACTTGATGAAGTTCATGGATTACAAAAATAATTTGAGTCGTGACCAGGTAAACATGGATATTGACACTTGTGAAAAGACAGACAATGGCACAGAATGCAAGACATCTCAGAAAGATTCCAGCAAGAAGACTCGCCGGAGGAGACGTACTGTTGGGAAATGTCACGAGTGCGCGACGTGCAACAAACCATTTAAGTTTAAGTCAGAGCTGCAGAAACACATACGGACGCACACTGGTGAGAAGCCGTATAAGTGCACTGACTGTGGTAAATCATTTGCACTGCATTCAAACTGGCAGACACACGTGCGGACACACACTGGGGAGAAGCCGTACAAGTGCATTGCTTGCAGTAAATCATTTGGACAGTCTTCCAACTGGAATGTACACATGAGGATCCATACTGGCGAAAGGCCGTTTGATTGCAGTGTGTGTAATAAATCGTTTACATCGAAGCAGAACCGCCAGAACCACATGAGAATACACACAGGAGAAAAGCCGCACACCTGCTCAATTTGCAGTAAATCATTCACTCAGATCTCAACTTACCAGGCACATTGGAGGACTCATACTGGGGAGAAACCGTATAATTGTAGTTTCTGCAGTAAATCGTTCTGTCAGAACTCAGGCCGCAAGATACACATGCGGACACACACTGATGGGAAGCCATTTAATTGCAATGTGTGCAAAAGAAGATTCCAAAACTTCTCAACCTGCCAGCGTCACATAAGGTCCCACACTGGTGAGAAGCCATACAAGTGCAACGTGTGCAATAAAACATTCAATGATATCTCACACGGTCAGATACACATGAGGACGCATGTTGAAGAGGAGTCCTTTAGTTGTAGTATGTGCCATCAAATATTCGGTGACATCTCAAGCCACCACGAACACCTGAGCACCCACACTGGAGAGGTGAAGCCATATAAGTGCAGCATGTGCAGTAAATCATTCTGTCACGACAGAACCCGCCAGGTACATATGAAGCTCCACACTGGGGAGGGGCCGTATGAATGCAGTGTCTGCAATAAATCATTTGGTTACATCGCAAACCGCCAGGCACACATGAGGATCCACACTGGGGAGAAACCGTACACGTGCAATTTGTGCAATAAAACATTTGGTAATAATTCATCCCGCTGGACACACATGAAGACCCATACTGGATAAAGGTACATTAGAAAAGTCAGCACAGCCATGTTGGAGAATTGTCCGAACACCTGTACACCCAAAAGCGCAAATGTGCAGAGTAATCCACAGGCACAACACACAACTGCAAAGAAGTCTCGGAAAAACAATGGAAGCACAAACCAAAAACGACAGTTCAAAAATGAAGTCAAGAGAACTTGGAAGCTGAAGAGCACGGACATTGTGACAGTGATAGTTGGAGCAAAGGGATTGAGAAAGAAGAGCCTCAGCGAGATCTTTAAAAAACGATACCAGGGAAAGTTATTACAAACAAATTACGGTGCAATTGGAGGCTGTCTGGAGTTCAGGGACAATGTTGAATAGAATCCTCGGAACAAAATTATGAGAACATCAAAACTTCGCAACGTGGTCTTTGAAATGTGCTCTTTTACAGAAATGCAGGTGAACACTTTGAGTCCTGGGAGGACTCCGTTCCACGTTCTTCTGTTCTTCTCAGCTCAAACCCTCAAAATACGATGATGAACAGCCAAGAAGATGGACACAGTGTAACCTCCAATAGGAGGTTGGAAGTTACATCTGTAATGTCTGTTATAAAGATGCAGAGACGCAGAGAGGATCAAGCACCATCTTTTATTTCAGGCAACACAGGCCTCACTCAGCCGTACACGGCACTACAACGTCCAAACAAGCAAGGCCAACCACCTCTTGCACATGAACAACCTAAAAGGTTTCACACCAAACAACGAATAAGTAACAGAACACCTAAAAGTGTTAAAACGGAACTCTGCTTCTTCTCTGAAGGCATTGACATGCAATTCGTACAAGGTAATTGTTTCCAAATTTACATCACAAGAAATAATAACAAACAACACAAAAGTCAAACTAAGAACACCGATGCAATGGCGAAGAAATGAAACGTCGTACAAACGCATCAGGGTAGAGGAGGTCCTCAAAATCTACCAAGCAACATAAGAGTCGAAGAATATCGGTGCAGAACAAGGAATGATGAACAATCTCTCCCCAAGAAACAAAATCAAAGGTGTAAACCAGCTCGATCGCAGGTCAGCGTTCCAATACGACTGCGGTACGGTACACCGTGCTGCGGTACGGTACACCGTGCTGCGGTACGGTACACCGTGCTGCGTGTGTAGATTGGTAATCAAGATCTATGCAAAGTTAATTTTGAACTATCCACGATGGCTTCGATAAAATCAGTTCACCCCAACACTCGAGTTTGCATTGCTTGAACTGACCATTTAATGAGTTTTCATCTCAATAAATCTATACAACGTTTATCTTATTGTTATTACCTCCACCACCAAAGGTGGATGGAGGTTATGTTTTCACCCTGGTCTATCTGTCTGTTTGTGATCAAAATATCTCGAAAGGTTGTGGACGGATTCGGACGAAATGTGGCAGAGATGTAGCGTATGTGACGAGGACTAAATGATTAGATTTTGGTGAAGATCCGGATTCGGATCCGGCTAGTAGAAGTTTTTTAAAGTGATTCTTCACCATCGGGAGATAGGGCCAAAACTATACATAGCAGGATAACTCAAAAAGTTGTGGACGGATTTGGACGAAACTTGGTGGACCGGTTGGGTGTCTGACAAGGACGATTTGATTCGATTTTGGTGAAGATCTGAATATGGATTCGGATATGAAAATTATTTATTTCTTAAGTGATTCTTCACCATTGGGAGATGGGGCCAAAAATTATACTTAGCAGGATATCTCAAAAGGTTATGGATGGATTTGGACGAAACTTGTTGGACAGGTTGTGTGTGTGACGAGGAAGAATCGATTCAATTTTGATGAAGAATGTTTCCACATTAAATAAATTCTGTATTATCTTTTTTCAAAATGCTGTGAATTTGTCCATTGCAAACAAATTAAAATCATCTTTTTTTAAATTGATTTTCTTTTATTGTCGCTGTTTATTATTTCTTGAGCTCTTACGGTCCGGAGTTCAAGCCTCTGTCATGCGAAAAATGAAACCAGTTGAGTCGACTCAGCCTGTTATTGTTGAAGGAGGTTACATGTCAGGAAAACCTGCAAAAACGATGTAGAAATCAAAATTCACTGGTTGTAATAGTATTCAGCTCCTTCAGTCGGAACTTGGTGGAAGCACCTTTTGCAGCAATGACTGTGATGAGTCTTTTTGGGTAGGCCTCTACCAGCTTTACCCTGCCCTCGCCACCTCCAAACAACTGTCTGCCCTTGCTACCCCCTCACAACTGCCTGCCCTTGCTACCCCTTCACCACTGCCTGCCCTCGCTAGCCCCTCACACATGCCTGCCCTCGCTACCTCCAAACAACTGTCTGCCCTTGCTACCCCCTCACAACTGCCTGCCCTTGCTACCCCTTCACCACTGCCTGCCCTCGCTAGCCCCTCACACATGCCTGCCCTCGCTACCTCCAAACAACTGTCTGCCCTTGCTACCTCCACACAACTGCCTGTCCTCGCTACTGCTTCACCACTGCCTGTCCTCGCTACCCCCTCACAAATGCCTGCCCTTTCAACCCCCTCACAACTGCCTGCCCTTGCTACCCCTTCAACACTGCCTGCCCTCACTACCTCCAAACAACCATCTGCCCTTGCTACCCCTTCAACACTGCCTGCCCTCACTACCTCCAAACAACCGTCTGCCCTTGCTACCTCGACACAAATGCTTGTACTCACAACATCCACACAACTGCCTGCCCTCGCTACCCCATTCACCATTGCCTGTCCTCACAACCCCCTCACCACTGCTTGTCCTCACTACTATTCACAACTGCCTGTCATCACTACCCCTCACAACTGCCTGCCCTCGCAACCCCTTCAACACTGCCTACCCTCGCTACCCCTTCACCATTGCCTGTCCTCACAACCCCTCACCATTGCCTATCCTCACAACTTGCTCACCATTTCCTGTCCTCGCTACCTGCACACAACTGCCTGTCCTCGACACCCCTTCACTATTGTCTATCCTCACAACCCCCTCACCATTGCCTGTCTTCACAACTCCTCAACACTGCCTGTCCTCACCACTACTCATAACTGCCTGTCCTCGCTACCTCCACACAACTGCCTGCCCTTGCTACCTCCTCACAACTGCCTGTCTTCGCTACCTCTTCACCATTGCCTATCCTCACAACCCCCTCACCACTGCCTGACCTCGCTAACCCTTCACCATTGCCTGTCCTCACAACCCCTCACCACTGCCTGTCCTCACTATGACTCACAACTTTCAGTTGCCATGAAACGACTTTCCTTGTCCTCATGGAAGGCAAATCCAAAGGAAGGCATTCTCATTTCCTTTCACAAAGCTCGGAACAAGTGTGTGTCTACCCTTAGCAGAGCCAGGAAACAAGATCTCTCGACTCTCAAGAATGAACGCTCAAACCTGTCTCACTCCTCCAAGTCCTGGTGGTGTCTGGTCAAATCTGTTTCTGGTGTTTGTTCCCCCTCCATCCCCTCCCTTACCTCAAACGGCTACACAGTTGACACTGCACTTGAAAAAGCCGAATGTCTCAACTATCTGCCGAAAAATCTTGTGTCCCAAACCCATCTCTCTCTGTTCCCACCTTACCCAGTCGAACCCAGCTGCTCCTGGACTCTGTGTCCTTCTTTCCTGACAAGGTGAAGAAGTTTCTGTCAATCCTCGACTCTGATTCTGCAACTGGACCAGACGGCATCAGCCCACAGGTCCTAAAATCCTGCTCTATCGCTCTTTCACACCCTCTCTCTGTTCTCTTCGCCCTCTCTTTTGCTCAAGGTAATTTGCCATCAGCTTGGAAATCAGCCAACATTACCACTTTACACAAAAAAGGTGCAAAAACAGATCCTTGCAACTACAGACCAATCAGCCTGCTCCCAACAATCAGCAAGGTCATGGAATCTGACATCAAATCCTTCCTCTTCTCCAATGGCTTGATCTCGGATCATCAATTTGGATTCAGACCAGGTCATTCTACTCTGGACATGCTGCTTCTGCTGTCTCAACAATGGATGGAGGAGGAGGTCCTCAATGCCAAACAGGAAATCAGAGCTGTCTCCCTTGACACATCACGTGCCTTCGATACGGTCTGGCACCCCGTTCTGCTCACCAAACTCTCCTCCTCTGGTATCCATGGAAATCTCCAAGCATGGCTTGTGGACTTCCTCTCTGGTCGCAGTCAACATGTGGCCCTGAATGGATTTCTCTCATCTCCCCTTCCTGCTCAGGCTGGAGTTCCCCAAGGCAGTTTTGTGGACCCTGTGCTTTTTCTGGTCTTCATCAATGATCTCTCCGACTCTGGAAAATCCTCTCTATCTCCTTGATGATGACTCCACTCTCTGCTGCTGCATACCTCATCCCTCAGATCGGCAGTCTGCAGCCTCCTTGCTCTCTGCAGACCTGGACAAAATCATAGACTGGTCAAACAAGTGGAACATGTCTTTCAATCCTGACAAATCTCACACTCTCACTATGTCTCTCTGAAAAGACCATCTGGAAAACCCTCCCATCTACTTTCTCAACAATCCTCTCCAAGAAGTTCTGTCACTCAATCTCTTGGGTCTCACTATCTGCCATGATCTTTCCTGGGAAAACCACATTTCCAAGCTGGCCTCCAAAGCCAGTCGCCGACTGGGCATCCTTCACTCTTTCATTCCTCTTTTCTCCCGCCTCTGGAACAAACTCCCCCACTCCCTTCAATCACACTCCTCCCTCCAGGTCTTTAAAACAGCTGTCCACCACCATCTCTTATCTTCCCCCATCCAAAACCTTGATCTTTTTTACCCCTGTTAATTCACCCCAGATCCACTTTTTTGAAATACCGACTTCTTTCCTGGAGGTCCTAGCAGTGTCCATGTGTTATTTTCAGTGCATTCAGAAAGTATTCAGACCCCTTCACTTTTTTCACATTTTGTGATGTTGCAGCCTCATGCTGAAATCGTTTAGATTCATTTTTTCCCTCATCATTCTACACTCAATACCCCATAATGACAAAGATAAAACAGGATTTTAGAATAAACAAGATTTTGCAAATTTATTAAAAATAAAAAACTGAAACATCACATTGACATAAGTATTCAGACCCGTTGCTGACACTTGAAATTTAGCTCAGGTGCCTCCCATTTCTCTTGATCATCTTTGAGATTTTTCTACACCTTGACTGGAGCCCACCTGTGGTAAAATCAATTGATTGGACATGATTTGGAAAGGCACACACCTGTGTATATAAGGTCTCACAGCTGACAATGCATATCAGAGCAAAAACCAAGCCATGAGGTCGAAGGAACTGCCTGCAGAGATCAGAGACAGGATTGTGTCGAGGCACAGATCTGGGGAAGCCCACAAAAAACATTCTGCTGCATTGAAGGTTCCCAAGAGCACAGTGGCCTCCATAATTCTTAAATGGAAGAAGTTTGGAACAACCAGGACTCTTCCTAGAGCTGGCCGGCACCCGGCCAAACTGGGCAATCGGGGGAGAAGGGCCTTGATAAGAGAGGTGACCAAGAACCGGATGGTCACTCTGGCTGAGCACCAGAGATCCTGTGTGGAGATTTGAGAAACTTCCAGAAGGACAACCATCACTGCAACACTCCACCGATCTGGGCTTTATGGCAGAGGGGCCAGACGGAAGCCTCTCCTTAGCGAAAGACACATGAAAGCCCGCTTGGAGTTTGCAAAAAAGCACCTGAAGGACTCTCAGACTCTGAGAAACAAGATTATGTGGGCTTTCATGTGTCTTCAAAATCACTGAATTCAACCACCAATTATTTTTGAGGTCAATATCGGCCAAAAGGTCAACATCGGCCAAATTTCTAAAATGCTTAATTTTCATCGGATTGACTTGAGATTTTAAGAGAATTTGCATACCATGTCACTGAATTCCACCACCAATTATTTTTGAGGTCATCATAGGCCAACAACGTATTTTAGGGATTTCACAAGTATCGTGCTGGGCGCGACATATTTCTTGTTTGTTTGTCTGTCTGTTTGTCCGCACAAAATACGTATGCTTTTCTCTGCATTTTTTCTGCAGCTTATCTCTTTTCTCTGCCGTTGGTCCGATTAACAGGACATTTCCACCATAGCTGTGCCTCATCCTGCAGAATTTTTGTGATAATTATGACATCATAGGTCATGTAGTATGGGCGCCATCTTGGAAAAAACGAAAAACTTTGCACCTCCATATCTCCGAAACCGCTCCATGGAAAAAATTGAAACATGGCTCAATGTGAAGTGCTTCCCATGGGGAACAACATACATTCATGATAATGTAATCGGTGCCTTAATTATGACGTCATAATTGGACAAGTGGAACGCTTGATCCGATCAGTTTGAAATTTCTTCAGCATGATCTACACAAAGATTGTACAAGAGGACTAAATTTATGACGTCATCGGTCACGTGGTTTGGCAGCCATATTGGGTTGAACATAAATTTACGTCGTCAATGTTAACGTGGCGAAACACCTCTCTTAAATGGCTTGCGCCACTTACCAAGTGGTTTGCAAAGCGGTTGACACGGAACGACTGGCTTGACAAGTGATAGCAAGCTGCTTCCTAACGGAACACAACCCAGGTAAGTAGTGTAATAATGTTGCTTCTGGGACACCTCCGTTTAACATGGGAAATCCCTATCTAATGTCATTTACCCCCTTGTCTTTTTCAAAAATCATAAACACCTCTATTTCTCCCACCCTCATCTTTATGAACCTTTTGTCTGTAGTACCTATCCTTAATGTTGTTCATTAGACCACTCAAACACTACAAATATTTGTTTTCTCTTATAGACCTATCATCCTTCTTCTACATATCATCTGGCAGATTAATCTTTGACCCACTCAAACATTGACCCATTCACTTACATGTTAATTTTTCCCCTCCCTCATTGCCCCTAAAGACCTCTATTTCTCTCACCCTGTTCTTTACGAACCTTCTAACCTTTTGACATGTTATCCTTATTCATTAGACCACTTAAACACCTGTGATCCTTCTGACCTTATGGACCTTTTAACCTTTTACTCTTAATATCATCTGGTGAATATAACCCACTCAAACAACGACCCTACAAATATTTGTTTATGTGTGGGAAATAATTTAATTCTCCTACAACTCTCCTCACCGTCTAATACATTAACAAAAAATATGTTTGAGTTTGGTTCTTTATTAAGATATTTTAACTGAGCTAAGATAAAATGGTAAACCTCCCTCAATGTTCTTGTTTGAGCGCCTCCAGTGCCACATACCATTTTTTGGTAAGCTCCGCCCACTTTTTGGTAAACCACGCCCATTTTTTACTAAGCCCCGCCCACTTTTTGTTAAGCCACGCCCATTTTTTACTAAGCCCCGCCCACTTTTGCTAAGCTCCTCCCACTTTTGCTAAGTCCCACCCACTTTATAAACTCTTCAGCATTGTATCATTTCCAGGTAATACATTACATCATTTTCAGGGAATTTCCATCACATCATTTCCAGTTAAGACACGCCCAGGGAATTTCCACAGGAAGACACACCCAGTCCTTATAAAAGGCACCGACCACACAGGCTTTTTCAAACACGCTTTCTGCTTCACTTGAGAATGGACTACTATGCCGAAATGGAATGGGATAACTTTGCTATTCCATGGAGTCCTACTACCTGTGCAGAACTCAACCTTCAGATTGATGAACTGGACTCGAACCTCTTATCAATGGAGGTAAGTTTGTTTATTTATTTATTTATTTATTTAATTTTTTTTTTTTTTAAGATGAGACTCGTGTAAGAGTTAACAAAGTTTATTTTAATATTCATAGAGCTTGATTTATACAAATAAAAAATATTGTATTAAATTAATACATTGTTATTTTCTTTCACAGGAAATTGTATCTGAGATACGAAATGAAAATTCTGCTTTTAACACAACTTGGGATGAAGTTATTTTTTTGTTTGAAGACATTTTGAACAACCAAGACCCCCAGAACGAGTTCTACCTTGATGACCCAGCCAAAGAGTTATACCTTGGAGATCCACAAAATCCTGAAAAAGAGTTTTACCATGATGATACTTGTTGTGAGTTATCAAAACAAAACCCACTGAACAAGTTCTACCTTGATGAGCCAGAATACAAGTCATACATTGGAGACCCACAAATTTCTGAAAATTGGGAAAGGAGAGTTCTCCCTGATGGTCCGCAGTTATACTATGTGAGACACATCATAGAAACCCTAAAAAATTGGGCAAGGAGAGTTCTCCCTGATGGTCCGCAGTTATACTATGTGAGACACATCATAGAAACCCTAAAAAATTGGGCAAGGAGAGTTCTCCCTGATGGTCCGCAGTTATACTATGTGAGACACATCATAGAAACCCTAAAAAATTGGGCAAGGAGAGTTCTCCCTGATGGTCCGCAGTTATACTATGTGAGACACATCATAGAAACCCTAAAAAATTGGGCAAGGAGAGTTCTCCCTGATGGTCCGCAGTTATACTATGTGAGACACATCATAGAAACCCTAAAAAATTGTGAAATGGGAATTCTCCCTGATGGTCCGCAGTTATACTATGTGAGACACATCATAGAAACCCTAAAAAATTGGGAAAGGGAAGTTTTCCCTGATGGTCCGCAGTTATACTATGTGAGACTTATCACGGAAACCCCCAATATTTCTGAAAATTGTGGTTTTACCTTGGGGACTTGGAAAGATGGTTATATTTTTGGAGACTCGGAATGGGGGTTTTGTTTTGATGACTCGGAATGTGATACCTATCTTGGAGGCTCAACAGGAATGTGGTTATACCTTGGGAACTTGGAAAGTTGGTTTTATTTTGGAGACTCTACCTGTGGGGTTCCTCTTGGAGACTCTTTGGATTCTAAAGCAATGAACAATGTTCTTTATTTAATGACGCTTGATTTAAGCAATATCAAGAAAGTTCGAGGAAGAAAATGCTGGAAAATTCTTTCTTCCCATTTCTACTTCTTCAAACTTGAAAGCCTTGAAAGACAGAATTGGAGGAAGAGGAAAAAAAAGAAATACGTATTTAAAAAAAGAAGAAAAGAAAGATTATGTTAGGGTTTGGGTGGGATTTTGAATGTGAGGGTTAGGGATGGGGTTGGGTTAGGGATGGGGTTGGGTTAGGGTTGGGATTTTGAATGTGAGGGTTAGGGTTGGGGTTGGGTTAGGGATGGGATTGGGTTAGGGTTGGGATTTTGAATGTGAGGGTTAGGGATGGGTTGGGTTAGGGATGGGGTTGGGTTAGGGATGGGGTTGGGTTAGGGTTGGGATTTTGAATGTGAGGGTTAGGGTTGGGGTTGGGTTAGGGATGGGGTTGGGTTAGGGATGGGGTTGGGTTAGGGATGGGGTTGGGTTAGGGATGGGGTTGGGTTAGGGTTGGGGTTGGGTTAGGGATGGGGTTGGGTTAGGGTTGGGGTTGGGTTAGGGTTTGTATATTATTATGACTCACTCACACATACACACACACACAAAAGTTAAGCCCCAACTAAAAAGTTGTGGGATTCTGTGTTTGGGGTTCACAGATTTAAAAACGTATCCCCATTATACACACACAAAAGTTAAGCCCCAACTGGAAAGTTGAGGGATTCTGTGTTTGGGGTTCACAGATTTAAAAACGTATCCCCATTATACACACACAAAAGTTAAGCCCCAACTGGAAAGTTGAGGGATTCTGTGTTTGGGGTTCACAGATTTAAAAACGTATCCCCATTATACACACACAAAAGTTAAGCCCCAACTAAAAAGTTGTGGGATTCTGTGTTTGGGGTTCACAGATTTAAAAACGTATCCCCATTATACACACACAAAAGTTAAGCCCCAACTAAAAAGTTGTGGGATTCTGTGTTTGGGGTTCACAGATATAAAAACGTATTCCCATTACATTTTATTTATTTATTTATTATTTTCAAGGGTATTAGCTGCTTACTTGTGTTTTTTGTAATTCTTGCGAGTAAAATGAACCCAAGATTTCTTCTCCATTTAAATCATATAATTTGTAGGTCCAAGGGACTGTATCCATTACATCAATGATTTTAAATAATTCACGAGTCCATTTTTGTGTATAACCTTTCTCAAAATGGCTTTTCCATTTGTATATCCTTACCATATCACCAACTTTGAACTTGGGCTTTCTCAAATTAATCTCCTTTTCATATTCTAATTTTGTAAATGTTTCTGATGGTTTTGATTTTGTTGATGAATGAACTGTATTATTGTAATTATCTACAATATCCTGAATTAAATACACCCATTTTTGAGAACCGAGTTGTGTGAATTTTTTATATAATTTCTCTTTCAAAGTACGATTAAAACGCTCAATAACAACTGCCTTTCCTTCATTAAAGGTGCTGTATAATTTAATACCCTTCCCCTTAAGAAATTTCATGAATATTTTGTTGTAGAACTCTGTTCCCTCATCGGTCCACAGTTTCTTTGGTTTTCTTTTATCCCTATCAAATATTAGCTTAAAGGCTAACATTAAAGTATCACCCCTTTTATTTTTTAAAGGGACAACCCAGACAAATCTACTCCTCAAATCAATAACGGTTAAAGCATACCTGTATCCCTTATCATTATTTAGTTCGATTAAATCAGCGGACCATATGTGGTCAGTGTATTTAGAATAAACTTTCCTTCTTTTAAACTTTGTGATTATAGGTTTATGTAATTCATTAGCCAAAAGCTCCTCAGTCTTGATAACATCATTGGAGTTTAATAGTTTTTTGGGAAATAACCAAGACCAAGTTTCAATTTAACACTTATCATTTTTTTCACAATAAACCTATCAACTTTCTCTCTCAATGTCGGATTTCGTATCAAAGACAAATTATACAACATTTCTCTGTCTGCTTCATGTTTTTCATCCAATGTGGTGGTATCCCCATAAGCAATATCATGCTTCATACACACTTCATCAACCCTATTTTTTGGTCTGGACCAAGGTTTAGGATTGTCAACCTCATCTAATCTTTTATCCAAGTTTGTTCCTGGACCACAGAAAGAATACCCTGGAAGGTGTAATTCTCCTGGAATTCCAGTTGTTGTAAATTTACTTCCTGACAGAAACTTTTGTATATCTCCTCCTCTTTTAGGTGAGATGAATTGGCACTTTTTAGAGCCACACACTTGACATATTCCTTTTTGATAAACTCTATTATTTTTAGCTTTAACATAAGAGATATTTTTAGATTTAGTTTTCTTTTTACATTTGAGACAATAACTCATATTTATTTATCAGAAAAATTCCGACAGAGTATCAAAACCTTTTTGGTTTTTAACATATACATTTCAATCTTTATTTTTAAAACATAAAGAATCCTAAGGATTGCCTTCACTCTCTCCTCCATTTATTTACAAATAAAACTAACTAAAGTCAATTACACCAACATCATCAACTATATAATCTTTTCCTTCTTCTTCTTCATCACCACTTTCTCGTTTAAACCTCCTCCCTGAAATTGTAGTAAAGGTTGTTTCCATTCTTTCAAATAATATTTTCCTGAGAATTTGAATTTCTTTATTTTCCTCCTCAGTGCGTTGAGTTTGATTTATTTGCAGTAATACCTTAAATCTTTTATAAATCTCACTGATTTCCATCTTTTTATATTTTTCCTCCCTCTCTCTTTGCTCCCTTTCCTCCCTCTCCTCCTTCTCCTTTTTCTCCCTCTCCTCCTCCTTTTTCTCCCTCTCCTCCTCCTTTTTCTCCCTCTCCTCCTTCTCCTCCCTCTCCCTTTCCTCCTTCTCCTTTTTCTCTCTTTCCTCCTTCTCTTCTTCAACTCCTTCCTCATCCCTTGCTACCCTTGAGTTTGAACCCCAAAGAATATTATACATATACTCATCTGGATTTTGAGATATTCTTGTATCTATAATTATTTTTCTCATAATAGGATACCAATAAGATTTGTTGACGATTTCTAAAAGAGTTTTATATTTCATAACTTTGAGAAGTTCATTTTTATTTAATATTTTAAACAAGTCTCTATTTGTGGGTTTAACAATATCAGTATAAGGCCAGTTTTTTATGACAAAATTCCCATGTATATGCTCCAAATCATAAGGTATGTAATACCGAGCACCCTTTTCTTGTAGGTATCCTTGAATACAAAAATTATAATTTTCTTGTAGTCTTCTTCCTGCCATTTATGTATCAGAAATATATGTGAGATTAATATTATGACAGGTAATACCACCCCATCTTCCCACTACCAAATCGGTTTGTATTCCTCGGCTTTCTATCCTTATCTCATTACCTTCCTTCTTTGTCATGCGAACCATCGCTATACTATCATATATTTTTATTTTCTTAAAATCACGTATTTGTTGTTTACTAATTGTACTTCCACATAAATCCTTATCTTCACCAAGTGGATAATATTCTTCTTTACGAGACTGATTTAAATCATGTAGGTCTTCTATGTTTATTGAAAAAGACCAATTATACCCTAAATCAGGCATATCATACCCCCATTTATTAATTCGCATATTAACTAAATGTCCTTCTTTATAAAATTTAATTGTAAGCAGGTAGTTAAATTCAATGAGGAAAGGTGTATGGTCAGTATAACCAGGTGTTGTGGTTGTAAATTTTACTTGTTTCACAAAACGTGCTGTTTTCTTTAAAGATATATATTGTGATAAATCACTGAATCTAATCAAGTCATTCGCATCTGTAGGGTTTGGATAATTGATTAATTTATAAGTATTCTTCATATTAATATTTTTACTTACACTATATTTTTGTCGTTCAGCCTGTGCCTTTGTATAATAATTTGATAAATCAATATCCTGAGAGGATTTTCCAAAGATAGAACCATCTTTTCCAACATAGGTCATTTATATTAGATAAAAAATGATATCATAAAAATTTTCATTATTGTTGAGTTGAAATAATACATATAAACATAATTGGCCACAACATTTAGAATTAATTTCTTGAACTTGGAATGTTTGATAAACACCATTCTGTAAGAATTGTATTACTTCAACAGGTGGTGGCATACCATAACTATCAAAATAATATTTATCCTGACTATTATGAATACAAACCCAATGAGAACCATTCTGTGTGTCTAAATTCATAATAATATTCTTTGTATTCTTATTTATATGTATTAATTCATCTCTCATACAAATAACCACATTATCAATTTTTAGTGTTTTACAATACTTAGCTAGTTCTATATTTGACGTTGTATTCTTTCCAAATTGTTTAAACCATTTATCCATTTATTTATGAGAAAGATACAATCCATTACCCCGTTTAGTTAGTTTAACACCCGCTTGAGCGATAGAGGAAAGCATATCTCCAACCAACAATCTAGCTTTATCAGGTAGACTTTCAAGTTTTTGAGCAAAATCTACAATTACACCACTTCCACTAATTTGTTTCTCCAACTCCTTGTTATGTCTTTCCAATTCTTTTTGAGCTTTTAGTTGTGCCTTCCTTTCGTTAGCAGTTTTTACCGCTGCTGAAATACCACCAGTCAATGCTCCCGCCGCACTTAAACCAGCAAATAAAGGAATTAGAAACGGGAGAAATCCTCCTCTTGACTCGTCTATTGAATATTTCTTTAACATAGGTTTCGTCATTTTAATTTTAAGTGATCCAACATCATTTAGTGTTTTTACTTGTGTGTGTGTGAGTAAAACATCAATTCTTACAGCTCCTTTTCTTTGAATTGTATTAACATTAATAATACAAGGCTTTTGATTTTGAATACAAGATGTTAATTTATTAAGATTGATTTGATTAACATATACCCCAACCATTTATTTATGAGAAAAAACCTATGTGATATTAATCATAACACCATTATCTGTATTAATCTGTAATTCTGTTTCCTCCAAAAGCAAACAATATGCATTAACCTCTTCACTCTCCCCTCTTTCAATGTATAGAGAAGTATCCACTCGATTAGACTTTATAGTTTCCTTTTGAGAACTCAGGTCAATTGCGTAGATTGTATAAAGTTTTTGAAACGCAACCATATCCAAAATAGGATCATTATTACCATTACTTTCACACACCTTTTGGTAGGACTTGTAGGCTTCCGCATAATCATTTTTTTCCCAATCAATTTCCAATCTATCTCGCGGATAAAATGTGCCATCAAGAGAAACCCGAAGTTGTTTCACCTTAGCATTATCACTCAGTGCATTATTCTTATTAGTACCGTCCTCTCCATCTGGTTTTTTAAAAATGAGCCAGAGGTATCGTGGCTTTCCTTGAAGAACACCCAAATTCCAAGTGTAGGTAGTGTGTTCCAGTTTAACGTGTTGACATCTTCTTTTAAGGTATGATACATTTAGCGGTTTCTTTGAGTTAAGTCTTCTATTTAACATCTCTTCCGTTTTAAGATTAGGAGTATATTCACTGATATACCAACACAAATCATTAATAACAAATTTATTGTTGTCTCCAAAAGCATTTTCATCCCCAAAAAGCAACCTATTTACATTATCATTCCTTTGTAGTTGAAATCTAATTTTAAGACCATACAAAACTTTATCATAATCGCAAAATCCAAATATACCTTTAAGAGGTACTGCTACGGTAAAACTATTCACTGCTTTTGTTTCATCATTATACATTGACTTCCTTTGACTATAACCAGGGTCTGCGTTTGTACCCGTTGACATATCAGGAATAAAACCTTCAACAGCTCCCTTACCCATTCTATCACTAAACGAATATAGTGTAAATTTCATCATTTCAGATGTAGCAGAGACATAATCAACCGCTTCAACCTCTTGTGTTCCAATGTACAGGCGGACACTGTCAAACATTTTCCAGAAGAAATCATTTACGAGTGTAGCATTAGTATTATTCGCAGCCTTAGTGAATTTAAATTTACACAGCAAGAAACTATCAGCTATATTCAAGTAAGTTTGTTGATTATTTATTTCAAAACTTTTTGTTCCGTTTGAATTCCAGTCTGTTCCTGTTATAGCATTTACCTTAAAATAGTCTTCCTTTTTAGTGGAGTTTGAAATGATAATCGTATCATCCAAATCATAGATACTATCAATCGCTTCCATACTTGTATTTATATAGCATTAAAATTGTTGAAACCCTGACCCAAGTATTTTAATGATTTTTTGTCGTTCTTGTGAAGATAGTTGAGTTTTACCTTTTTTTATTTCTTTGATTGCTTGTAATTTATGAGACTCCTTTTGAGCATCTTTTATACTCTTTATAGCACCCGCAACGGAGCCCACGGCAGAAGCAGTTGAATCAATTAGGTCTTTATGTTTAAGGATGGTTGAACCAATACCCATTAGAGTATCAATTATCCCATCTCCTTTATTTCGAAATTGATGACCTACACCTCGTTGTCTCTTAGGTTTATAGTATCCTCTACCCACATACCTTGTATAGTCTGGTGAAAGGAACATGCCCTCCCCTGTAATTATTTTATATTTTCCCAACTCGTGTTTTCTCACAATAACCATTATTTATTTATTGAAAAACTTCACGTAGGTGAATTCTGATGGATATAATTTCATCATTAAAGGATATCATACGATTATCTTGGTCGGTTATCCTAAAATTTACTCTGTATATGGTTTTTCCTGACACAGGTAAATAGACAAGATTTTTTGGTTCCATATTAAATTTATAACCAATCGGGGTTTAGTATGCACTGAATGAAAATATTGTATTTGTTCTTATTCCATCGTTATAAGCACCATCAATCAAATCACAATGAATTAATACTGAATTTATACCGGAGGATATTTGGATAACATTATCACTGTAAAACGTCCCGTTATTTTCAATCTTTTTTGAAGAGAAACCCAATAGCTCTCTAAACGAATTTTCAATCGTGAAATCAACTTTATAATTATTTTTAAGTTTAATAGTTGATTTTGAAGTGTGTTTTTGAATATCTATTACAATATTTTTTGGTTCATCACCTTTTTCTTTCATAAGGCGAGAGACTTCTGAAGATATTTGAGAAATCTCGTAAGCTCCAGGTGAAACAGTTATAGTTTTATATCCACTTCCTGGATTATAACTAAACTTGCTGTTTTTCTCTGTGATATTAAAAAGGGTATTGTAAGTTTCCATTGACAACAAAGATGCCTCATATGAGGTAAGGGGGTCAAGTTGTAGTGGGTAAGGGAATGAAGCTGTGTAATCGCTCGTTGTGAAATTAAAACTAAGAATTGTGCTTCTCATCTTATTTAATATCTAATAAAATATCTTTGTATTGACATTTATTAATTATTTTCATGTTCATCAACTGATCTAAAATGGCTGAGGATTCATTAAAACAATTGTTGTTTCCAGCCTTCTTACTACCTAACAACAATAATAGCCTATTAACTAATTGTGATGGGTCATTTGGAAGAAAACTAACACCCGAACCAAGCTTACTTAAAGCATCAATAATATGTTTCTCCTTCTCATTCTTCTTACTTTTACCAGCAACAGAAACTCCATAATCAAGTGCATTTAGCAACTCAATATATACCCTATCTTCCTCTCTTTCCATATCAAGTGGTTCCTCAAAATATTTTGAACCGCTGAATCCGGGGTTTGTTAGAAGAAACATTAATCTTGGAGTTAATTTAACATTTGGTTGAGTAGAACTCAAGAACATCAATTCATCATTAAATATCAATACCTTTTCTTCCACAAGATGAAACACTGCTGGTTCTTCTGTTGGAATGAGACCTGCTCTGGTTTTTGAACCCGCCGAATATTCATTGTTTTGAAGAGCTTCCACAACATAATTAGGGGGTTGATTTACCTCCTCAAGTTTCCGAAATAATCCCTCGTCATCATATTCTAATTCACCAAGTTCTTGTTTTGTTATCTGACTAAAATCTTTGAGCATTTGAAGTTTTTTCGGAGTAAATTCTACCGTGGGTACTGTAGGTGAGTGTTGAGTTTTCAAAAGTGGTTTAAAGAATTTCTCTTGTTTTCTTTCAAAGGCTTCTTCACCAGTTAGTTTCTGTCTCCGTTTCTTCTTTATCTCTTCCTGTTGTTTAACAACTTTTGAAACTAATTGTTGATGTTCCTTAAACTTTCTTTCTCTTTCTTCAGTATTCATTTTCTGTATTTATTTATTGAAAAATATCATTTAGTATCTCATCTTGTTTCACAACAATATATTTATATTTTCCAATCGTGTGTTTCATATAATTTTCAAATTCTTTTTTACTACATAACGTAGAGCAATTATCTCTCCAAAAATTATTTACATCTATTGAATTTAACTTAAATAAAATAAAAGTATTGGCATTGTTTCTTATTGAGCGTCGAGGGAGTTGAAAATATGATTGACTAAGATATATACAATTACAAGAAGAATGTCTCCCTCTTGTATAGTAGCTATCCATTACTGTTTGGTTTCTCTCATTAACACAATCATCAAAGATGACGAGGTTCTTTTTTGATTTATCTAAATCTTGAGGTGAAGGTATATCATCCGTATTATCACTGAGAATACAAGTTATGGGTTTCGATTTTGATTTCTGTGTATCACAAAATAATTGTATTATATCTTCAATATTATAATCATTCAGTTTGTTTTGAAGTTTAAATAAACCGATAATGTCTTCCTTTTTAAGACCTGCATTAAAACCCTGTGAGAGTAGTTGATACTCGGGTTGAAAACTTGACTTTGTAAAAATTATTAAATTATCATAATCTAAAAAATTAGGACCAAGGAGCATCTTTAAAAGTAAACAGGTTTTCCCACATCCGCTTGAACCAACTATTAGACATCTCAATGAATTTGGAATGTTTTTATGGTTATTAAATTTTATCTTATTTTCCCAAACGGGTAAAAAATCATTCATTTATATATTTGGAAAACAAGTCATCCAACTTTTTTTGAGCTATTTTAGAAACTCTATATTTTATCCTGAGTTCGGGTTTAATTTCAAAATAATTCATTATTTTATTTATGTAGTATCTTGTATTAACATTTCCATTAAAATTATTTTGAATAATAAATATCATTAAACCCTTATACATTTCCTCAATACAAAGAGTCTCTTTCCTTGTAAGAAATGGTGTATTATCACCATAATGCTTAACATTCATCTCTCTTATTAATCTTGTAAAGTAATTCATTTTTGGTTCTAATTTAAAAGAGTTATATGTTTTTTTATATTTCTTATTATCATTAATTAGAATATAATCACAGAATAAACATTGTTTATATGAATCCTCATCATTAAGCCCCACTCTATCACAAGCCGGACAATTCTCTAATTTATCATATGGAGAGTCTGGAAATTCTAAATATCCTTCAGAACTTATCATATTTATGTGGTAAATTTTTACTTAAACTAAACGCAAGTTTATTCATTAATAAATACAATGTTTCAAAGCACAAAAGACAAATTTCAATCAATCTCTACTTCGGTGGAAGATATAGAAAAATATGTCAAAGATGTTAAATTGAACAAAGATAAATATGGAAATTTTTGGGTAAAACCAGTTATGGAAAATAACATGAGCCCCTCTATTTCATTTAAAGGAAGAGCTCTAACTATACCTGGAAAGACATCCATTAAAGTAAATCTAACAAAAGTTTCTCCTCTACTCCTGGCAATTTATTCAAAGCTTGAAAAAGTGATTGACCACGATACTTTGAAAAAGAATGATAAGACCATTAATAATTCTAGAGGAGACATTTGTATTTTCTTTAATAATCCAAAGGGTGTAGATCTAAGTAAAATGAATGATGTTAATATTTCTGGTGAAATGTCATTTCGTTCTATGATAGTTAGAGATTATTTAAAGATAACTTTTGATATAAAAATTGTAGAGATTGAATCTGTTAATGAAAGAAAGTATATAGATATTGATGGGAATATTTTTCTTGCTAATTAAATATGAGTCAATACAGCAGTGAAGATTTTACTATTTCATTGAACTCGGACGATAGTGATGATAGTATTTCATTGAACTTGGACGATGGTGATGATAGTATTTCATTGAACACAGATGATAGTTATGATACTAATAGTTTGTGCTCAAATGATAGTTATGAGAGTAGCTTTATTGATGACTCTGAGTATGATTCTGAGTATTCATGTGATAGTTATGACTTAGATGATTCTGAGTGAAAAAGTGTTTTAGTTTAAGCACAGCGATATATATAAAACGGAGCTGTAAAGCTCAAAAGTGTTTTATTTTAAGCACAGTGATATATATAAAACACCACGTTTTCTCACGCTATAAATATGGTTTATTGTGATACTTGCGAGAAGGAAGTAAAATATTATAAACAACATATTCTCACCGCAAAACATACATACAACATTTTAAACAAACTTTCCCCTCTTCCACCTGAAACAAAACACTGTTCTACATGTAATAAAAATATCCTCAAGAAAGGCTTCAAAATACATCTTAAAACAAATCTACATTTATCAAATTTTATCACAACTAAAAACTCTGATGGAGCATTCAAAGGACATATTAAAATAAGAGTCTTTAACTTCAAACCTCCTGAACCAGAGTCTATAGTTGATGCTGTAGAAATAGTTAAACCTGCTGTTCAAACGTTGATTGAAAAAACACTAAAGGAAATGAAACCACTTAAATTTTATATGGGAGTAAAATTAGAAATGACAAAGGATGAAGGAGTTATAGATGCACCATACATGAGAACTGAGCCACACTTTATATCTTCATATCAAGATTTTAAAACATCAGGAGTCTATGATGAACTTATTAAACAAGAGCAAGATGTGGATAATTCAATCGTAGGAAGTGGATTCAATATAGGAAAAATTATTTACATAGACATTCATATTCTTAAATCAGATCCTCTAAAAGCTTCTTCTTACATTGATTTACCCAGTGTTATCAAAAATAGAAAAGCAGTTATCAATATCAAAAATAAAGACAATAAATGTTTTCTCTGGTCTATTTTAGCACACTTACATCCTCCACATTTTCATGATGAAAGAGTATCTCATTATAAAAAATATGAGAATACATTAAATACGAAAGATCTAAAGTTTCCGATGACTTTAAATGATATTCCTAAATTTGAAAAGATGAATAATTTATCAGTTAATGTTTATGGTCTAACAGAAACAAACAACATTCAGGTTTTAAAGCTTTCTGACAATTGTAAACAAACTCATATTAATCTTCTATATTTTAATTCAGACGAAAATTCACATTATACATACATCAAAGATATTGCTAAATTAATAAAACCACAAGTCTGTAAGAGAACAAATAAAATATATATTTGTTTGCGTTGTCTTAACTTCTTCAATTCACAAGAAAGATTAGATAAACATTCAAATTATTGTGGCGAACATAAATCAACGGTAATCAATATGCCTAAAGAAGGCTCAAAGATCACATTCAAAGATGAAAATAAAAAGATCAAACATCCATTTGTTATATATGCTGATTTTGAAAGTATTTTAGAAAAAATTGATACTGCTTCTCAAGATCCAAAAGAATCATACACAAATAAATATCAAAAACATACTCCTTGTGGTTTTTGTTATTATATCAAATCATCCGTTGGTGATAAATATAACAAGTTAGAGATGTATAGAGGCTCAAATACCCCAGAGGAGTTTGTGAAACGACTAGAAAAAGACTGTGTTCGATTAACCAAGATAATGAGAGAAACCAATAAACCAATGTCCTTAACAAGTAAAGAAAAAAGGGAATTTATAAAAAACAATGTCTGTCATATTTGTGAGGAGAAAATTGGTAAAGGTCTAAAGGTTAGAGACCATTGTCATCTCACTGGTAAATATAGAGGTCCGGCTCATCAAAGTTGTAATATTAATTATCAACTCCCCTCTTTCATTCCTGTCTTTCTTCATAACAACGCTCATTATGATACACATCTATTTATCAAGGAACTCTCAAAGACTTCTGGAAGTATCTCAGCAATTCCAAACACGGATCAGAAATACATTTCATTCACAAAAACAATTCACACATCTCCTATTACTCATATCAGATTTCTTGATACATTTAAATTCATGGCAAGTCCATTGGTTAACTTGGTTCAAAATCTAAAAGAGTTTCCATGTCTTTCAGAGTATTTTTTAGATAAAGATTTTCTAACACAAAAGGGAATTTACCCCTATGACTATATGGACTCATTTGAGAGATTCAATGAAACACAACTTCCTTCAAAAGAAAATTTCTATAACAAATTAAATAATAGTCATATATCTGATAAAGATTATGTACACGCACAAAATGTTTGGGAAAAATATAACATCAAGAATCTTGGCGAGTATCACGATTTGTATCTCAAAACTGATGTGCTTTTATTGGCCGATGTATTTGAAGCCTTTAGATCTGTTTGTCGCACTGGATATGGATTGGATCCTGCTCACTACTACACAGCACCTGGATTGGCCTGGAGTGCGATGTTGAAAATGACAAAACAAGATTTGGATTTGATAACCGATGTTGATATGCTTTTGATGATTGAAAAGGCAAAAAGAGGTGGAATTTCACAAGTCTGCTCGAGTAGATACGCAAAAGCAAATAACAAATATCTTCCAAATTATGATCCAACGAAAGAGAGTTCTTACTTGATGTACTATGACGCGAACAACCTGTATGGCTGGGCAATGTCTCAGGCTCTTCCTTATGGAAAACTTAGATGGGTAAAGGAAAAAGACTACAAAAACGTTTTACAAGATGTATGTATCTCTACACAAAAAGAATTGGATGAAGAAAAAGTTGGTTATTATTTTGAAATTGATTTAAAATATCCAGAGGAACTCCATAACCTACACAAAGATCTCCCATTTGCTTGTGAGAAAGCAAGTCCAAAGAAAGAATGGTTGAGTGATTATCAACGATCGTTTGATATAGGTGAATCAACAGAAAAATTACTTACTACATTATATAACAAGAAAAATTATGTTCTACACCAAAGAAATTTGCGACAATATTTATCAAAAGGTCTAAGAGTAGAGAAGATCCATAGGGTTCTAAAGTTCAATCAAAGTCATTGGTTAAAGGGGTACATTGATTTTAATACACAAAGAAGAACAGAGTCAAAAACAGATTTTGAGAAAGACTTTTATAAATTGATGAATAATGCGGTCTTTGGTAAGACTATGGAGAATGTGAGGAAAAGACAAAATATCAGACTATCAACATCTTGGGAACAAGCATCAAAATTAATTAATAGACCGAGTTTTACTCGAGCTGAGGTCTTTACTGAGAACTTTTGTGCGATCCATTTGATTAAAGAGAGTATTGAAATGAACAAACCTATTTATATTGGAACAACAATTCTTGATTTATCAAAGTCATTAATGTATGATTACTTTTATAATAACTTGAGGAAGAAATATCAAAATGATGTTAATCTACTTTATATGGATACAGATAGTTTTATTTTGAAAATTAATACCAACGATGTTTATTCAGACATGAAAAGAGACATTAATATCTATGACACGAGTAATTACAGTCCAGAGAGTGAGTTGTTCTCTTCTAAAAATAAAAAGGTGATTGGAAAGTTCAAGGATGAATTAGGAGGAAATGTTATGAGTGAATTTGTGGGATTGAGGTCAAAGGCTTATGCTTATAAATACATTGTGAATAACGTTGAAAAGACTGATAAGAAGTTAAAAGGTGTAAAGAAAAATGTTATTAAAGAAACAATAAACTTTAAGGATTATTATAACTGTTTAACAACAAAGAAAGAAGAGTTTAGAAAGATTAATGGAATAAGAAGTTATAAACATCAATTATATTCAGAAGAGATAAATAAGAAAGCATTGGGGGCTTTTGATGATAAGAGGTTTATTTTAGAAAATGGAATTGATAGTCTCCCTTATGGTTATATAAGTATATAAGTGATAAGATATATATATAAGTGATAAGATATATATATAAGTGATAAGATATACATAAGTGATAAGATATATATAAGTGATAAGATATATATAAGTGATAAGTTAAAAAGGGGGGGGGTTGGGGATTTTAACGGGCTACCGCCGCCTTTTTTACTATTATATAAATGATAGAACCAAGTATCAACCAGACTAAAGAGTGGAGGTGTAATCAACCTTGGTATATAAATGGAAAACATAATGAATGTGAAAAATATCAAATAGGTATAATTGAAAAGGCAACTGGTAAAAAAGTTCACAAAACAAATAAGAGAATTAATTTAAATACCGGTGAATTGGGTAAAAAAGATGGAAATATTTTTGAGTGGACGGAAAACTTTGATGGTTGTCAGGAAAATATATACTTTAATTTAAAAATGGTATGTGGCACTGGAGGCGCTCAAGCAAGAACATTGAGGGAGGTTTACCATTTTATCTTAGCTCAGTTAAAATATCTTAATAAAGAACCAAACTCAAACATATTTTTTGTTAATATATTAGATGGTGAAGAGAGTTGTAGGAGAATTAAATTATTTCCCACGCATAAACAAATATTTGTAGGGTCGTTGTTTGAGTGGGTTATATTCACCAGATGATATTAAGAGTAAAAGGTTAAAAGGTCCATGAGGTCAGAAGGATCACAGGTGTTTAAGTGGTCTAATGAATAAGGATAACATGTCAAAAGGTTAGAAGGTTCGTAAAGAACAGGGTGAGAGAAATAGAGGTCTTTAGGGGCAATGAGGGAGGGGAAAAATTAACATGTAAGTGAATGGGTCAATGTTTGAGTGGGTCAAAGATTAATCTGCCAGATGATATGTAGAAGAAGGATGATAGGTCTATAAGAGAAAACAAATATTTGTAGTGTTTGAGTGGTCTAATGAACAACATTAAGGATAGGTACTACAGACAAAAGGTTCATAAAGATGAGGGTGGGAGAAATAGAGGTGTTTATGATTTTTGAAAAAGACAAGGGGGTAAATGACATTAGATAGGGATTTCCCATGTTAAACGGAGGTGTCCCAGAAGCAACATTATTACACTACTCAGGTAACCCTGATTGGACTTGTCACTGAAACGCACTCACCACGCATGCGCAAAAGGCCTCGAATTCGCATTAATACGTCATTTGGAAGTCATATACGGTATTCGTACGTGTCTGCGTTGTCTATAAATCTGTATTTTGTTATAATATCGCTCCCTAGATGATGCTTCCAACATATCGACAAACCCAAGCTTCAGAAGAAGCTTTTGTTTTTTTGAAACCAGAAGAACTTCCAAGCTCCTGTTTTGTTTCTTTGTACTCCAATATGGCGGCCGCACGCAAATTGATGACGTCACTAAGCAACCTCCGTTGGACTTCTGTGTGAAGAACGTTGTTATCCTTGTTCATCTCTGTGTGTATCGCGTTAGCTGAACTTGTGTAATTTCCCTTTAACCTTCTCCATATCAGAGATTTTGTTCCTCAAATTGAAGTGAAAATCTGAAACAAGAATCGCAGGTTTGATCGTGATCTGAGGGTTTCCGGCGAAATAGCCACGCCACGTGGTTCGGCGACTCAAGTTCGTGATCAAGTTAATGTCCGAGAGAGTGTGGATGATATTGGGGGCTCTGGGAAGTTCCTCGAACTGAGGGGTCATGGATCAAGAACCCCCAAACTGCGCCCACGATCCGAGCTCGTCGGGTTCTCATGGAGGAGACGGAGGAGGTCCAGGAGGGGCTGCTGGGATCTGCGGGTTCAGGATCCTGGACTTTCAGAACCTTCGTGATGGAGGGGACGAGCCCGACGTGCGAACAGGTACAGTGTTCTCGTGTACAGGTAATAATTTGGTGAATGCACATCTATTTATGACGTACGCACGGAGGTTGATAAATTTTAAAATGAGCGCCCACATTGGCGGGAAGGAATTTACCTCAGAGCAAGTTCTCCACAGAAGCTGTGGAGATTTGAAAAATTGATATGATCCATTGGACTCTTGACATACCTGGAAAGGTAGTGATAGCGGAGAGCGGGAGAGGTAAGTTTAAATGAGATTTACTCATTGAGATAGATACCTGAATGCATTGGCGATAGAGGGGTATCCTTTGTTTTCACTGACGTCACAGTTACCCATCTCACATTGCGCGGCAGCCATTTTGATACCCAAGCTAATCTGTCCGTGTGCGCTGATATTGATTTGTTGCGTTGGTTTATGGTGAATGCGGATCGCAAAAAGTCTGTTTTATAAAGTAATTTTGTTTGTTTTGTCACGTTCATGTGGAGTGTGGTGCCATCTAGTTTATATTACGTATTGTTGCCCAACAAACACAGAACATTCGGTTTAAGTTTGCCGTGGACCAGTGAACTGGTGAACACCTGGGCAGTGGGTCAACCTGCAACCAACTACCTGTAGAACAGACTTGGAGTGTACGCAAGGATACGGTAGATCCAGGCTTGAGTATGGCTAGCAGTGCGAGTGCCAACCTTGGCTACCAAGAGACGCTCCCCCCCCCCCCGGACGTTCTTGTTCGTTACAAAGAGAATATTTCTGTCATTGGGTGTGACCCTTATGGTCTATCAAATGATCAATTTGAGAAGAATGTGAGCAAGTGGCCTCAGGTGACCCACATCGACGTGATCAACTACCTGTTGTTCAGCAAATCGGCCTATACCAAAGATGAGTTGAAGAAGTATAAATCCCTCGAGGCATACAGGTTGTACCAAGATGGATGGGTGCGACAAATCCTACACAAAGAACTGAATGACGTCCACTTGATTCGATCCAAGGTATTAATATATTAAACAAACATGTATTTTTTAAAGCTGCTTGTGTTAATGTTATGGACCTGATTGATTAAGTGCCCTCCATTTGTTCAAAAACCACTGCAGTTTTCAGCTGTGCATGCATGTGTGCATACTTTGTAGACATGTGACGCACAGTGCGAAGTGAGTGCCGCCATGTGTGCTTTGTGCGTATGGCCATAAGTCATCACCTATATTTATCATGTAAGCAACGAATACATAGCACATTCTTCACATGATAAAATCGAGATTCATTTTGACCGAGTTGATAAGAGTACATAACTTTAGAAAGTTTATTGGACAGTTTCAAATTCAATACTTTTATGTTCCAGGTTTCGCATTCCATGAAACATGTTCTTACTTACTGTTAACAAAATGCTCGGAGCAGACAGGTGTGCGATCCCACTGTGATTCTGTTTGGATGTCACTGCGATTGATGGCAGCCTTCCACAAACGCCGCCTCTCTTCACTTAAATTTCTTGTTTCCTCACCCTGATTCAGTAGAAGTTTGGGCGTTTTGTAAAACTTAACTCCTGGCCTAACGCCTGGCCTGTTTGAACAACGAAATACGCCGCAAATTGGCATGACTGGTCGTGAACAAAAGCTATTTAATGTGAATCCGCTGACGACGTTGTTCGAGAGGGTATCAAGATGGCCGAGGTGTCCCAGGGTGCCCTGCGCGCGTGCTCCGATGACGTCACAAGAAAACAAGCAATTGCCTATTGCATTGGCTTGGTGCATGGTAGGTGCCAGGTAGGCCTAGCTGTTAGGGTTAACAGGTGGGCAGCTCGAGCCTTCCAAATAAAATTCAACTTGAAATCGAATTTCATACACGAGTGAATTGAAGGTTGAGGAAGTTTGGGAATTGACAACATGCAATGTTATCCCAGCATGGGACTACAGTTATAAGCAAGGGGATGGCGTAAACAGGAAAAGAGGAATTTTTTTTTTTTGTATGCAAGATCGAGGCTCGTGTAAGAACTAACATTAATGACAAAAAACATGAGCCGAAATAAAGAGAGCGTGAGACAAGATGGGGAGAGAGGGGGAAGCACACAAGTACAACATTTGCGAGCATGGACATCGGGAGATCTGTGGGAGGGAGAGGGCTTGGGGGAGGAGGCGTGGGATGGGGGTGGGAGAGGTAAAAAAAAACAACACAAGGACACCAAGGACTTCCAGGAAAGAAGTCGGTATTTCAAAAAAGTGGATTTGGGGTGAATTAACGGGGGTAGAAAATATCAAGGTTTTGGATGGGGAAAGATAAGAGATGGTGGTGAACAGCTGTTTTAAAGACCTGGAAGGAGGAGTGGGATTGAAGAGAGTGGGGGAGTTTGTTCCAGAGGCTTAATTAATTAATGGAGTGAACAAAAAATGAACCACCTTTAGAGGCCATTTTTCCCCGCAGACCAAGGGTTAGGCTTTTTCGGGCACCGTGGTCCCCTTTTTGAAGCAATGTTTTATGGCCGGATGCCCTTCCTGCCGCCAACCCTGTTAGTCTTCTCTTGCGACACCAGGGAACTGGTACTCAATTTGCCGACCTCGGAAGGATGACGGGCTGAGTCAACCCCCGTGGCGTTAATTCAGCGATCGACCGGGATTTGAACCCAGGATCCGAGGATCCCAAGCCGGCACCCTAACCGCTAAGCCAACATATGGGAGGATAAGATGTATACAGGAGCCAACTTTCAGGAAGGAAAACAGGAGTCTTAGAAAGAGGTGTGCTTGGGGTGGTTAACGAGGGTAGAAAAGACTATGATTTTGGATGGGGGGGAAAGGGGGTGAAAATACAATCACTGGTGAAAACAAAATGTCAGACATCACATGCATGCGTGTGCACTTTTGGAGAATCTTTACTTTTCACAGTGAAAAATCGTTAAAATATAAATGAGATTGGCAAAAATGTTTTTCAAAAACATCAAAAGAAACACCAAATGAAGAAAAACAAAATGAAGCCCGATGGTGGAAAATCTTCGCAATGAAAACGATTTGACCAATCAAAGATGACTGTCTTCATCCACTCATAATAGAAACCATATTGAAACGTGCTTGGGAAGTGATGGCAACCCCCTGTGTCAATGTACGTACTGCCGTGTCTGCAAAGTCCTTTGTAGATGAGTGTACGTGGACATCATAATTCAGATTAATTTGGTTTTTAGTGTCACGTCACACAGATCCAGTTCCCGCATTTTCCCACCTGCTGTTTCTAATATTATTTTCATCATCTAATTCGCGACGTTTCCACATCACATTGATGGAAAAATTCACCACCCAGGAGCGGAGAATTTGACGGGTGAAAACTTGAAGAAAATTGCAATTTTTTTTTTCAAAGCAAATGCGCAAATAAATGTTTTTTTTCCACTGATGACACAAAACGGAATTTATACAGTTTTGTGTAAATGGAAGCCGCATGTTTTTTTAAATGGAGGATCACTTGGTCTCATCACAGCTAGGTTGAGTTATTGTTCTCTGTAGATGTTATTTTGTGTTTTGTTTAAAGCAGGTTTTGTTTAATTACAGATTCTATTGTGGTGGTGAAGGTGGAACCTGAACAAACCGATGATTCCCTCTCAGAAGGTAAGACTTCAGAATAACATTGTACAAGTTGAACGTAACGATACTGGATGATGAGAGTTGTGTGATTTGCTGTTACTTCCTCGATCGAAGGTGGACAAAGGTTATGTTTTCATCCCTGTCTGTTTGTCTGTCAAAATAGGGCTTCACCGTTGAGTACAACAAACAACATGCATTTTAAGGCCATTTTCCCTGCTAGAGCGGGGGTTAGCCTTGCGGTCCCCATGACAATCTTCTCCATTTTGCCCTATTTTCTGCATCTCTCCTTGTTAACCCCCTTGCCCGCATTTCTTCTTCCACCATCTTTCGCCAAGTCTTTCTCAATCTTCCCCGTCCTCGACTTCCTTCTACATTCATTTCCATCACTCTTCTCAACCAGTCACTTTCATCCTTCCTCAACACATGACCAAACCATCTCAACCTGCTCGTCTTCACAGCATCAATCACAGGCTCTATTCCCATCATCTTTCGCAATTCATCATTTGTCTTCCTCTCTCTCAACGATACTCCGCACATCCACCGAACCATTCGCATTTCCACCCTTTCCAGCCTTCGTTGCTGCTCTACATTCATGACCCATGTCTCGCTCCCATAAATCATAACACTTCTCACACATGCAGCATACACCTTTTCCTTCAGCTTCAACGACACTCCCCTCCTCAACAGCACGCCACTCAGTTCCCGAAACTTCTTCCATGCACATCTCACTCCAGCAACCGTTGCCGAGTCTGATCCACCTTCTCCATTCAGCATGTCTCCGAGGTAGCAAAATGTTTTCACACCTTCCAGCTTCACGCCGTCTCCAAGATCCAACTCAACATTTCCTCCATCTGCAGCTCCCTCTGTGCACACCTTACATTTGAATGTAGCTGCCTCACTGGTTAATGACCCTCTCAGACCACTACATTTTTGATGAACCCACTCAGCGCACATTGTACATTGAATGGAATTCACTCCGACACCATTCCTGCACACAGCACATGGCCACTTCCCAGTTCTTTCCACCTCACCACATGCTTTACCACTTGCCATCACCTTCGTCTTTCCTATATTCACCTTCAGACCTTTTGTCTCCATACATTCCTTCCACTTGTTCATCTTTTTCTTCAGTCCATCCATACTTTCTGCAATGGACACCAGATCATCTGCATACAACAACTCCCAGGGTAAACCCTCCTTTACGTTCTGAGCCAGCACCTCCATCACAGCTACAAATAGTAGTGGACTTAGTACCAACCCCTGATGCACTACCACCTTCACCTCAAACTCACCACTGTTCCCGTCCTTCGTCCTTACAGCTGTTCGCGCTCTTTTGTACATTGCCATCACTACTCTGATCAACCATTCCTCCACTTCTAACTTCCTCAATGCCCATGACAATAATTCACGTGGAACCCTAACGAATGCTTTCTCCAGATCAACAAACACAAGAAACAACTTCTTCCTCTTCTCCATGTACTTCTCCTGCAACTGCCTCACAATAAAGAGCGCGTCTGTCGTTCCTCTTCCTGGCATAAATCCAAACTGCATTTCGTCGATCTTCACCTTCTTCCTTATCCTCCTCTCCAAGGCCCTTTCCAATACCTTCATTCCATGCTCCAATAACTTTATCGCTCGGTACGAGCCACACTCCAGAGGGTCACCTTTCCCCTTGTAAAGAGGGACGAGGGTACTCAGTTCCCAATCCACTGGAATGCGGCCTTCTTTCACCACCAGATTACAGATCTCTGTCATTTTCTTCACACCCCAACTTCCTGCTGCCTTCAACATATCTCCCACAACTCCTGTCGGCCCTCCGCTTTTCTACTCTTCATTGCTTTTATCGCTTCCTCAACTTCCTTCTCAGTTATCTTCTCTGCCGTTCCTAAAACTGGGTTACTCTCTTTGTTGCCATCCCATTCATTCTCTGTATTCAACAGCATTTCCATATATCTTTTCCATCTTCCTTTAATTCCATCTGGGTCGACAACGATTTGTCCCACTTCATCCTTCAAGCAACTCACCCCCATCACATCACACCTCTTTCGCTATCTGCTTTGCAATCCTGAATACCGCTCTCTGACCCTCTTCCGAATCCAAGCGTTCTCCGAACATTTTCCTACATGCCTCCTGTGCCTTTGCTACCTCTTTCTTTGCAGCCCTCTTGGCTGCCATTTAACTTTCATGCTCTGCTTTTTCTGCTCCCGTACCCTTCACCTTGTGCCACTCCTTGAACTTCTTCCTCTTCTCGTCAATCCTCTTTCTAACTTCATCATCCCAACACCATGCTTCCGAGTGCCTCGGTGGTCCTTTTGTCCATCCACATACCTCACCAACTGCTCCCAACAGACTATCTTTCATTGACATCCAACCACGTTCAAGCTCAACCACATCATCCTCTACCCTACTCAGCCTCTCTTTTAATGCCTCCCTTACTGTTTTTTTTTTTTTTTTTTTTAAATACTGAATCGAGGCTCGTGAAAGAGCTGACAACCACGAGGGAAAGACAGCACAGGGGGAAACATTCATTAAAACACATTCAACAAAAAGACATCCAGGAACACAGTACAGGGGGACCGCGAGGGAAAGACAGCACAGGGGGAAACATTCATTAAAACACATTCAACAAAAAGACATCGAGGAACACAGTACAGGGGGACCCCGAGGGAAAGACAGCACAGGGGGAAACATTCATTAAAACACATTCAACAAAAAGACATCCAGGAACACAGCACAGGGGGACCGCGAGGGAAAGACAGCACAGGGGGAAACATTCATTAAAACACATTCAACAAAAAGACATCCAGAAACACAGCAGCACAGGGGGACCACAAGGAAAAGACAGCACAGGGGGAAACATTCATTAAAACACATTCAACAAAAAGACATCCAGGAACACAGTACAGGGGGACCGTGAGGGAAAGACAGCACAGGGGGAAACATTCATTAAAACACATTCAACAAAAAGACATCCAGGAACACAGCACAGGGGGACCGCGAGGGAAAGACAGCACAGGGGGAAACATTCATTAAAACACATTCAACAAAAAGACATCCAGGAACGCAGCACAGGGGGACCGCGAGGGAAAGACAGCACAGGGGGAAACATTCATTAAAACACATTCAACAAAAAGACATCCAGGAACACAGCACAGGGGGACCGCGAGGGAAAGACAGTACAGGGGGAAACATTCATTAAAACACATTCAACAAAAAGACATCCAGGAACACAGCACAGGGGGACCGTGAGGGAAAGACAGTACAGGGGGAAACATTCATTAAAACACATTCAACAAAAAGACATCCAGGAACACGATCTACAACATACTGTCACCTCTTTCAACCTCCACACCTTCATTCTCGGTTGGTACTTCACCCGCCGAGCTCTCCTCGCACCTTTCACCCTTATGTCGCAGACAACCAAGTGGTGCTGTGAAACAGCCTCCTCCCCCGGGATCACCGTTGTGTCCCGGAGGTGCCCCCTATCTCGCCTACGCACCATCAGGTAGTCAACGGTTATCGTCGACTCACCTGACGTGTATGTAACAAGCTTATTATCCCCTTTCTGGAACTGAGTATTACAAATCAACAAATCAGCTCCAACAGCAAACTCCAAAATCCTTTCACCTTCTCCATTTCTCATACCATATCCGTAACCCCCATGAACTCCCTCAAAACCGTCCATACTCCTTCCCACAGGTCCATTTAGGTCTCCTCCAACCACAACAACTTCCTCATCTTTCACGTTTTCCATCAGCTTCTCTATCGCACACCAGAACTTGTCCTTCTCTTCATCGCTCCGACCTACCTGCGGAGCATATCCCGAGATGACGTTCACCAAGAGCTTTCCAATCATCATTTTCACCATCATCAACCTATCACTCACTCCAGTCACCTTCACCATTGAGTGATGGGGCTAAAACCGATACATAGCACGATATCTCAAAAAGGTATAGACGGATTTGGACTAAACTTGGTGGACATGTTGTGTATGTGACAAGGAAGAATGGATTATATTTTGGTGAAGATCTGAATATGGATTCGGATATGAGAATTATTTAATTTTTAAGTGATTCTTCACCATTGAGAGATCGAGCGAAAAGTGGTATACATCATCCCTGTCTGTCTGTTTTTTGTCTGTCTGTGGAGCAGGATATCTCAAACAGTTCTGGACAGATTCTGAAAACTTGGTGGACAGGTTGGGTGTCAGACACGGATGAATTTATTCCATTTTGGTTAAGATCAGGATACGAGAGTTTTTATATTTTAAAGTGATTCTTCACTGTTGAGTGATAGCGCCAAAAACGATCTATGGCATTATATTTCAAAAAGTCGTGGATGGATTTGGACGAAACTTGGTAGATGAGTTTGGTCGATGACAAAAACAAGAGGATTACATTTTGGTCCAGGTCCGGATCGAGATCTGGCCTATCAGTGGGATCAAAACGTAAAGTGTTCAGCCTGGCAGAGGTATGCGCTCTACCGAGTGCCGTTCTAGTTGTTCCTGAGTTTGATTTCAGACTTTGTTTTCCCCTCTGTATCCAAAAGTGTCAGGACAGCACGCAATGACTTGAAAAGAACGCTCCCAACCTGCATGTGAGGTTTTCCTCACAATATAAAATCAGCCAGGGCAGCGCTGCTGAAAATCGGCTTCAATAAACCTTACAAAAGTTGATGAGAGCAGCTTTGATTGTTGAATGAATGAATATGAATGAAATGAATGAATGAATGATCGTTTTAAGGCCATTTTCCCCGCTAGAGCGAGGGTTAGCCTTGCGGGCCCCATGATAATCATGGTTCCCTGTTTGAGGCAATGTTTTTATGGCCAGATGCCCTTCCTGATGCCAACCCTTGGTCGCCTCTTACGATGCGCAGGGATACGGTGTACCTATTCTAAACCGGGGTACACACCGGGATCATTCATCCCAGCAAGCTGGTACTCAATTTGCTGACCTCGGAAGGATGACAGGCTGAGTCAACCCCCCCTGGCGTTAATTCAGCGATCGACCGGGATTCAAATCCAGGATCCTAGGATCCCAAGCCGGCAACTTAACCGCTAAGCCAACACCAGGTGAGTCCAAATTCAAACAGTTGTCTGTGTAAGGATATCCCTCATTGTCGACAAAGGAAACTGCATCACTCCTGGATTATTGACCCCTTTCCGAGAAGTTTTACCACATTGGGTGGAATTATTTCATCTGAACAGCAGATTGGCATGTTGTTATTCTTCGATGAATGACGTCATCTAAAAATGTATGCATCTGTTGTTGAGAGTAATCTCTTATCATTCTTTGAAGATAACAAATTTTTGTAAAATGTAAAAACTGCCTCAATGTGGTGTCTTTGCCTTAGCTCAATCTATCAGTGACAGAAGGACATTCACCATCGTCATTGAGTGTTTCACAGTCAGAACATTAACCCCCACCACGAGAACACAAACCTTGATCGGCAACTTGATGAACATATCCACCTCGCACTTTGCAATAACATTCGGGCGAGTCTTTCATTCAGAAAATTGTCAAATATATGACCATGCCGAATTAAGGAGACATGTTGCTCATTAAGGAACGTACTATGTCCCTATGTATCACTTATTGATATATTTTACATAATTACCTCCAGGTTTAGAATAGGTACACCGTATCCCTGCTCATCGTAAGAGGTGACTAAGGGTTGGCGTCAGGAAGGGCATCCGGCCATAAAAACTTTCTCAAAAAGGGAACCATGAGGTTGTGGCGGACACAAAAGCCCACTGGCGTGGTGACATCATTCCGCGCACCAAGTGGGCGGTGGCCACGCCCGAGGGGTAGGCGTGGCCTCATGATATACACCGGGCGCGCAGCCCGGAGCGCGCCAGTGTTACAGTGAGCTCCTGAAATAAAGACGCTTATAAGTTACCGCTTGTCCGCTTCCTCCTTGCTCGCAAGCAGCGCGCGTAACGCTGCGCTTTACTGGTGACCCCCTTGACGTTGGATCTGCCGGAGCGATCCTTCCACACGCGACGCCATTGCCATGGCCAACTTCATCAAACTTCCCGAATTTTGGGAGGCTCAGGCCGAAGTCTGGTTCGTCCAGGCCGAAGCCCAATTTCAGCTTCGGCGCCTCACCGGCGATGACACGCGCTATTGCCACGTCGTCGCCTCCCTCGGGCCCGGCACGGCCGCTCGAGTTGTGTCCGTCCTTCGCCACCCACCGGACGGCCACAAGTACGAGGCACTCAAGCGGCTACTCCTAGCCACGTTCGGCCTCACGGACGACGCACAGGCCGACCGCCTCCTGGATCTCCCCGAGCTCGGTGACACGCGCCCGTTGGTCCGAATGGACCATATGCTGTCACTGTTGGGCGACGAAGCCCCCGGTTCTCTATTCCGGGCGCTTTTCCGTCGCCAACTTCCAGCGCAGGTTCGCCTCGCGTTGGCCGGGACCGGGCTAACGGAACCCCGAGCATTGGCAGCCGAGGCGGACAAGTACTTCGCCGCTTCGGACACGCGGGCGAGAGTCGGCGTGGCCGTCACGGCCCTCGTGGCTGATGCTGCTGATGCTGCTGCTGATGCTGCTGATCCACAGCATCAGCTTATACAGCATACGCAGCATGCTGATACGCACCTCGTGACCGCCGCCACGCCCCGCCCACCGCCGCGGCGAAAACCGCCACCGCGGGGAAACCCGCCAACTCCACCGGCCTGGCGGAGCCAGCCGCGCTCCTCCAGCTCCACCACCTGGTGCTGGTTCCACGCCAAGTTCGGCCACGAAGCTCGGCAGTGTCATCTGCCATGCTCCTTCAACAGGTCGGGAAACGCCTGGGCCGGCGCTCAATAGTGGCGATGAGCGCCGGCCGTTCGAGCAGCCTGCTGTTCATAACGGACACCTTCTCCGGGCGCCGTTACCTGTGCGACACGGGAGCGCAGGTGAGTGTCGTTCCCGCCGGCACGTCAGACAAGCATGCCGCGGGTGGGGGCCCCGCGCTGCTTGCCGCGAACGGGACGCCCATCCGTACGTATGGAAAACGCTGCCTCTCTCTGCGGTTCGGAGGGCAGGTTTTCCGATGGACGTTCGTCACCGCCGACGTGCCCATGGCACTGCTTGGCGCGGACTTCCTGTGCGCTAATGGGCTCCTGGTCGACGTCAAGCGCAGACGTCTTGTCCAGGCCGAGACGTTCAGCTCGCTCGCTTGTGCGTTGCCCAGCTCAACGAGCGGCTTGCCAAGCGACTTGCCGAACGGTTCGGTTCCGGCCACGTTGGTCTGTACGCTTCCGGCAGCGGACGCATTCACCCGCCTCCTCGCCGGCTTCCCGGCCCTCACGTGGCCCACCTTCTCGGCGGGGGCCGTCAAGCATGGGGTGGCCCATCACATCCCCACCGTCGGGCCACCGGTCTACGCCCGGGCACGCCGCCTCGAGCCGACGAAGCTGGCGGTGGCAAAAGCGGAGTTCGCTACCCTGGAGCGACTCGGCATCGTTCGGCGCTCAGAGAGCGCTTGGGCGTCGCCGCTGCACATCGTGCCGAAGCCCGGCGGGGGATGGCGACCGTGCGGGGACTATCGAAGGTCATGGGGCCCGCAAGGCTAACCCCCGCTTTAGCGGGGGAAAAATGGCATCAAAACGATCATTCATTCTTCATTTTACCTCCACCACCAAAGGTGGATGGAGGTTATGTTTTCACCCCTGTCTGTTTGTTTGTTTGTCTGTATGTCTGTGAACAAGATATCTGAAAAAGTTGTGGACGAATTCGGATGAAATTTGGCAGAGAGGTTGTGTGTGAGACGAGGACTAATCGATTCGATTTTGGTGAAGATCTGAATTTTTATTCGGATATGAGAATTAGTTAATTTTTAAGTGATTCTTCACCATTGAGAGATTGAGCGAAAAGCGATATACAACATGATATTTTAAAAAGTTATGGACGAGTTATGACTAAACTTGGTGGACAAGTTGGTTAGGTGACAAGAACAAGCCGATGAGATTTTGGTTTTGGTTCGGGTTCGAATCCAGATCCGGCCTAACGGTGGGATACAAATCATAAACTGTTCAGCCTGGCGGAGGTTTGCTCTCTATTGAGTGCCGTTCGAGTTGAGACTTGTGGAGAGCTACACAACTAACAGAAGGAGGTCAACAGACTGATAGGCAAGAACTCTGTAGACATGCAACATGTTGTGTGTCATGGAAGAAATGGACGTGTTCAATACATCGGCTAATTAAAGTGGGCGGAAAATCTGCACGATATTTTATACAAATTGTATTGTAAAGAGTACAAGTTGTACACAACCCCAAGTGATGTGCTCCGTATAATATATTGGGCAATGTATGTCCACCTTAGCAAAACCCAATATCGTCACACAGCAGCGAGTTTAATTTGATACAGTTCACATGTAACAGTAATTTGATCTAAATGCTGAACACCTGTATTAGATCATCCTGCTCTGAGCTATCATTTGATTTTGTGCAGGTGAAATGGTTCCAGTGGAAGCTGGATGTCTCTATGGTAACGCTCTTCGGACTTCCGATGGCATCCACATAAAGGAAGAGCTCAGTGAAGATGCTCTCTCTGCAGAAGCTGAGTATGGTGAGGCTTGTGAAGTGCAGAGCAGATCTTTCTGATTCTTCCCTACATCTTAATCCATTACTAGCAAATAATCTATCCTTATGGACAGGATCATTTCCCCCACTTTAATATCTGTGGTATTGTGTTGTGACTTACCAAATACCCATCAAAGTTCGACTTTAAGTTCCATTCAACAAGTGTCTCGTGACAGGAAACACCACGTCAGAAAAAGGAACATAATATGAATACAAAGATTTGTTTATATAATATTACCCTTATTTTTATATCACAATAAGGTCTTCATTAAGGTCTCCTGAGAAAAGAAAAAATACCACATAATGATACTGGTGGCTAACCAACCATTCCTATATCTCTGACCTTTTTGGGAAAACCTTCATATATGAAAACCTTCATGTGCAAAAAACCTGCATATGCAAAAACCTTCATATACAAAAACCTTCATACACAAAAACCTTCATATACAAAAACCCTCATATACAAAAACCTTCATATACAAAAACCTTCATACACAAAAACCTTCATATATGAAAACCTTCATGAATGAAAACCCTCATGTACAAAAACCTTCATATGCAAAAACATTCATATACAAAAGCATCATATACAAAACCTTCATCTGCAAAAACCTTTATATACAAAACCTTCATATACGAAAACATTCACAGATGAAAACCTTCACATACAAATACCTTCATATATGAAAACCTTCACATGCAAAAACCTTCACATGCAAAAACCTTCATATATGAAAACCTTCACATGCAAAAACCTTCATATATGAAAACCTTCACATGCAAAAACCTTCATGTACGAAAATCTTCATGTACAAAAACCTTCATATGCAAAAACATTCATATACAAAAGCATCATATACAAACCTTCATCTGCAAAAACCTTCATATGCAAAAACCTTCAGATACGAAAACCTTCATATATGAAAACCTTCATGTACGAAAACCTTCAAATATGAAAACCTTGATGTACGAAAACCTTCATATACAAAAACCTTCATATACAAAAACCTTCATATATGAAAACCTTCAGATACAAAAACCTTCATATATGAAAACCTTTATATATGAAAACCTTCATATACAAAAACCTTCATATATGAAAACGTTCATATACAAAAACCTTCATATATGAAAACCTTCATATACGAAAACCTTCATATACAAAAAAACCCCTTCATATATGAAAACTTTCAGATACAAAAACCTTCATATATGAAAACGTTCATATACAAAAACCTTCATATATGAAAACCTTCATATACGAAAACCTTCATATACAAAAACCCCTTCATATATGAACACCTTCATATATGAAAACCTTCAGATACAAAAACCTTCATGTATGAAAACCTTCATATACGAAAACCATCATGTACAAAAACCTTCATATGCAAAAACCTTCATATACAAAAGCATCATGTACAAAACCTTCATATTTGAAACCCTTCATGTACGAAAACCTTCATATACAAAAACCTTCATATACAAAAACCTTCATATACAAAAACCTTCATATACAAAAACCTTCATCTACAAAAACCTTCATATATGAAAACCTTCATGTATGAAAACCTTCATATACAAAAACCTTCATGTACAAAACCTTCATATGCAAAAATCTTCAGATACAAAAACCTTCATATATGAAAACCTTCATGTACGAAAACCTTCATGTACGAAAACCTTCATGTACGAAAACCTTCATGTACAAAAACCTTCATGTACAAAAACCTTCATGTACAAAAACCTTTATGTACAAAAACCTTCATGTCAAAAACCTTCATGTACGAAAACCTTTATCTATGGGGAATGAATCACGTGTCGTGCGTGATTCATTCCCCATGCGCTTCAGACTGTTATCAGTTATCACATATCATGCATGCCCACGACATAAAAACTCGATTGGGATTGGCTTTTACATTTACAGCACATTGTCACAAGCGTTCAGTGAAACACAGCAATCAATAAGTAGACAGTGTCAAGTTATAACAATATTACGTAGGTTGTGCAGGTTTCAAGCCGGACGTAATTGGGGAAGGCCTACATTCGCATTTTTTTTTTTGTTTGTTTGTTGGTTTCTTGCTAATCCACGTGGCTAAAGAGAATGCTTAGAAAAAATGTGGACCTTTGTGTTTTTCTTGGGGCGTGGAGAGGGGTGCGTATGCACCCGATGCACCCTTTCACCACCCGGGTATGGGCCTGTTATCTCCACTAAGCGGGTTTCAGAAGGTGGAACAGAGCTTATTCCCAGGTCTCGAAGTATCCACCTGCGTTTTGGTAAGGGATCACGATTCATGGATCAAGCTGTGAAGTTTTCTTGTTCTCGAAATTTTGTCTGTTTTCAAAATCATCACCAGCTTTCAACTGGAGTTTGTGGTAATATTCCCAGGGATGGTTTTAAAGATTTCTTGCGACACTTCTTTATCATTCCCATTGCTCCAATTATCACTGGTACAACTTTGATGCTCATCAGCTTCCAAGATCTTTTGACTTAATATTTCAGATCCTGATATGATATTTGGTCACATTCTTGGTTTTTTGCATTGTTTAGGGCGAGATCAGAGCTACTTCCAGCGACTTGGCGAGAACGTGAAGCGGCAGCGCCTGGACAAGACTGGCCAGTTCTACCAGAAGGGGGCAGGGATTGTCAAAGCATCCTATGAAGTCGCTCTCCTGGTGGCCAAAAACATTAAGGCGCATACCATTGCAGAGTCTCTCGTCATGCCAGCGGCAAAGATCTTGGTCAGGCACGTGATTGGAGAGGAGGCGGTGGCGAAGTTGGACAGTGTGTCCCTCTCGAACAACACTGTACAGCGCCGTATCGAGGAAATGTCAGGCAACATTGCTGACCAAGTGATTGCGGGAGTGAGAGCCTCAAAGTTTGGGTTTGCAATCCAACTCGATGACTCGACGGACGTCACCAACTGCTGTCAACTACTTGTCTACGTTCGCTTCACACAGAATAATACTATGAAGACTGAGCTGCTGCTGAGCCAGGAGCTATCCAGTACAACAAAAGGAAAGGATGTTTTCAACGTTTTGGACAATTTCTTCAAGCAGAATGAACTGGATTGGGGAAAGTTGGTCGGATGCACGACAGATGGGGCTCCGTCTATGCTCGGTCGAAAGTCAGGGTTTTAAAGCCCATGTGAAAGCTGTGTCACCAAACGCCACTGGTGTCCATTGTTTCATACACAGATTCGCCCTTTCAACTAAGGTGCTCCCTCCGAATTTGTTATCATGCTTGAACCGAGTTATCAAAATCGTGAATTTCGTGAAAACATCCGCCCTGAATACTCGGCTGTTCAAACTGCTCTGTGAAGATCTCGGCTCCGACCACATCTGTCTCCTCTACCACACAGAGGTTCGCTGGCTCTCCCGGGGGAATACGACGAGGCGTCTCTTTGAACTGAGGGATGAACTCCTCGTATTCTTCACGGAGAAAGAACACGATTTTCAAAAAGATCTGGAGGACGAGGAGTTTATCTCAAGGTTGGCCTACCTGTCGGACATTTTTGGGGTTTTCAACCACTTAAACCTGTCGTTCCAAGGGCCCAACTGCACTGTCTCAGACTTCATCTCGAAGTTGGGAGCGTTTGTCAGGAAGCTGGACCTCTGGATCAAGAACGTGGAGAGCAAACGCTACGGAATGTTCGAACTCCTGACTACCCTTGAGAGCGAGCCCAATGATGAATTTTCCCAAGAAATCGTCCGTCACCTCTCACTGCTCAAGACTGAGTTGATGCATTACTTCCCAGACGTCACATGTTGTGCCTACATCGCCAATCCGTTTTCCGTTGATCCAGGCGATCTGCCTGTCGGGACCGGGGAACAAGAGGAGCTCATAGATGTCCAGGCTGACGAGACAGCAAAGACGAAGCACAAGGAATGCTCTCCTATGAACTTCTGGGTGAGCATGGCCTCCTCGTACCCGATACTAGCCCGTCACGCTGTTCCCCAGCTACTGCTTTTCCCCTCTACGTGGGAGTGCGAGCAGGGGTTCTCAGCCATGCTGACCATCAAGTCAAAGAGCCGGAACCGTCTTGCTGCGCCCGGGCATGATTTCCGATGTGCTGTGAGCAAAGTTATGCCCCGCATCGACCAGCTGGTGGAGAAGAAACAGATGCAGCCCTCGCATTAAATTGTGTTCTTTGTTGACAGTTAGTTCATTTGTGTGTTCTACTTGTGAATAAATTGATATCTTACCGAATTGAGTTTTTCTGGAACCAGGTGGTACGCGGCGACGGTACGGGACCTCCAAGTGGTACTCGATCAGAAAAAGGTTGGGAACCACTGGTTTAGGCCAAAATCACTGGACACCGTGAAATGGGGTGAATAGGGACACAAACTGAAAAAAGTTCGGAAACTTATTTTGCTGAAAATTGATAACCATACTGATTTGTTGATATTTGGGTTGAAAGTGTTCTCTTGTTTTTTTAAAAAGCAACTTATAGTCCCTATTAACCCCATATATGGGTTAAATAGGAATAAATAGGATTTTTATGGCTGTCCCTATTCACCCCGTTTTACGGGTGAATAGGGACAGTCACTAATACAAAAAAATATATATATATCAAGAAATAGGGACAGTTTGGAGAAACTTTTTATCCCATATTTTTTTTTCATTGGCACCGTGGTTTATATTATGGGTGCATATTATGTGCATCCATCTGAGCTATCAATTTAGCAATAAGTTGGAAACTCAGGATTGTTTCTTGATTATTATTTTTTGTATTAGTGACTGTCCCTATTCACCCGTAAAACGGGGTGAATAGGAACAGCCATAAAAATCCTATTTATTCCTATTTAACCGATATATGGGGTTAATGGGGACTATAAGTTGCTTTTTAAAAAAACAAGAACACTTTCAACCCAAATATCAACAAATCAGTATGGTTATCAATTTTCAGCGAAAAAAGTTTCCGGAACTTTTTTTCAGTTTGTGTGCCTATTCACCCCATTTCACGGTACTGACACTCCAATAAGCAATGCTGTATTTTCCTTTGTATCTGAGTACTATATTAGTATTACAATTATTTTAGGAGTGCAGGAAACCTCGAAGCTACCACCCAGGATGCTTCAGTTAGGAAAGGTGGAAGACGACTCCTTTTGCATCTTCATATGCATATGGCTGCCGAAGCAGTTTCCTCGGCTAGTGAACACAATCCTGGATGGGTCGCCACTCCAACGCAGGATACTCAAATGTCTCATTCTTCCCAGTAAGCTGGTACTCATTTTTCCGACCTCGGAAGGATGACAGGCTGAGTCAACCCACCTGGTGTTAATCAATGGCATGACAGGGGCTTAAACTCAAGACCTTAAGATCTTATGCCAGCCACCTCAACCGTTAAGCCAACACCAGGCTTAGGAAAGGTTTATGGGGGTAATAAAATCATGGATCAGAAATAGTGATAACAGATGGAGGTGCACGGTTTGCTTAAAACCGTGGAGGGAAGAGTGGGACAGATCAACCTTTGGATGGTGATGATGGTGATGGTGATCAACCTTTGGATGGTGTTTGGATGACAGATCAACCATAGATGGGAGAAGCAAGGAATACAATTTGAGGTGTGCAGTTCCTGGATTTTGGAAATTTAATCAGAAGGGATTACTGGAAGAGCATGTGCATCCTGGAGTAAATATGGAGAGGCAATGATTTCATTCTGTTTGAATTAGCTCATGGGAGACAGAGGTTTGCAATCACTTCTGTGTCTGTCTGTCCGGGCCGTAACTTTTTTTTTTTACCATTTCAGCTTTTGTCATCAAATTTTCAACAAAGCCTTATTATGAGAATATGGAGAAGTCAAATTCATAGTTTTGTCAAAAGGTCAAAGTTCACATAAAATCATCAATTTTTATCTAATGGACCTGAAGTTTAAAGAATTTGCATATTGGTTCACTTAATTCGTCAAAAGCCAATTGGTCACCAATCAAAGCCTAGAAGCTGATTGTTTGTTTTTAGATCAAAAGGTCAAAGGTCATGGTTGTATAAAATCAACAAATCTTTGCATTTTTTCCGCTGTTTTCGTCATGTTTAGCATATCGAAGAAGAAGAAGAAAACGTCTGACTACAAAGCGGACGGACGGGCTTTGTAATTTCGATGCTTTCTAGTTGTTGTTTTTTAAAATGATTTTGCTATTGGGAGACTAGAATTCATTTCTCTCGATGACATTTTTTTATTTTATATCATTTTATTTATACAGTAAATGTGGCTAACGTTTATGACTTTCACATCACCAAGCATGCATTTAGCTGAGGAACTGCCTTGTTCTTTCATCATATCCTACCCATAATTTTATTTGTAAGGAATTAATCAAATTAATTATACAGTGTTATTTACAAAAGATATTATCATCTTCCAGAAAAAGATTTTAAATATTCCTTGTAATTGTGCAGGACAATGAATAAAATGCAGTTTTAATTTCCAAATGTTAAACTTTTCCCCAGGAGAGCGTGCCTCCAAAACCATCGAGTATACGTTGTCCCCTTTGGGCTTTGTGTTCTGGTACATTGTGCAGGAAATTAATTCCTCGTATTTCACTAAATCTCCAATACATCCCTTCATTAAATATCTTTCACAGGTCAGGTCACTAAAGAAAAAATATCAAGGACTAGAACTGCACTCGGTGGACCGCATACCTCCGCAAGCCTGAACAGTTTATGTTTTGTATCACACGGATATCACACGACATACCGTGCCTTCAGAAAGTATTCACACCCCTTGACTTTTTTCACATTTTGTTGTTACAGCCTGAATGAAATTGAGATTTTTTTGACACTGATCTATCTACACATAACACCCCATAATGTCAGTAGATTTTTTTTTTCTAGAAATTTTTACAAATTAATGAAAAATGAAAAGCTGAAATGTCTTGCGTCAATAAATATTCAACCCCTTTACTATGACACTCCAAATTGAGCTCAGGTGCATTCAATTTTCTTTGATCATCCGTGAGATGCCTCTACAACTTTAAAGGAGTCCATCTGTGGCCAATGCAATTGATTGGACATGATTTAGAAAGAAACACACCTTTCTATATAAGGTCCCACAGTTGACAGTGCATGTCAGAACAGAAACTCGACTATGAAGTCCAAGAAACTGTCCGTAGAACTCCAAGATAGAATTGTGAGGAGGCACAGATCTGGAGAAGGGTACAAAACAATTTCTAGAGTGATGGAAATTCCCAAGAGCATAGATAGCTCCATCGTTAGGAAATGGAAAGAATATGGAACTACCCAGACTCGTCCTTGAGGTTGCCGTCCGACCAAACTGAGCAACCGGGCAAGAAGGACCTTGATTACGCAGGGAGGTGACCAAGAACTGAATGACCACTCTGACAGAACTACGGAGTTCCTTGGCTGAGATGGGAGAACCTGCTAGAAGCGCAACAGTTTCTGCAACACTCCACAAATCTAGGCTTTATAGGAGAGTGGCCAGACGGACGCCACTCCTGAGAAAAAGGCACATGACAGCACAAATGGAGTTTGCAAAAAGATATGTGAAAGACTGTGAGATCATAAGGCAAAAGATTATGTGGTCTGATCAGACTAAAAATAGAACTCTTTGGCCTGAATGCAAAGTGTTCCATCAGGAGGAAACCAAGCACAGCTCATCACCCACCCTACCATGGCGCATGGTGGTGGCAGTATCATGCTATGGGGATGCTTTTCAGCGGCATGGGCTGGGAGACTTGTAAGGATAGAGGGAAGAATGAATGGAGACAAATAAAGGGAAATCCTTGAGGAGAACCTGCTTCAGAGTGCAAAAGACCTTAGACAGTGAGGAAGATTTATGTTCCAACAGGACAATGACTGAAAGCATACTGCACCAAACAGTGCAGCCAAAGCAACACTGCACTGGCTTCAGAACAAGAACGTGAAAGTCCTTGAGTGGCCCAGCCAAAGCCCAGACTTGAATCCCATTGAGAATCTGTGGATAGACGAAGATTGTTGTTCACCGACGCTCCCCATCCAACTTGACAGAGCTTGAGCAAATCTGCAAGGAAGAATGGAGAAAACTCCCCAAATCCAGATGTGCAAAATTGATACAGACATACCCAAAAAGACTCGAAGCTGTGATCGTGCCAAAGGCACTTCTACGAAGTATTGACCCAGATGGTTGAATACTTATGTAAATTAGATATTTCTGTGTTGCATTTTGAATTATTTTGTAAAAATTCCTATCAGAAAATTCCACTTTGACATTATGGGGTATGATTTGTAGATGAGTGACAAAAAAATCTCAATTTAATCCATTTTAAATTAAGGCTGTAACACAACAAAATGTGAAAAAAGTTAAGGGGTGTGAATACTTTCTGAAGGCACTGTACCATTTTTGGCCCAAGTTCTCAATGGTGAAGAATCGCTTAAAGAATTCGAGTATCTGGATCCGGGTCTTCACCAAAATCTAATCAATTCGTCCTTGTCACACACCGAACCTCTCCATCAAATTTCATCCGAATCTGTCCATAACATCCGAATCCGTCCTGCTCACAGGCAGATAAACAGACAGAGGTGAAAGCATAGCCTCCATCCACCTTCGGTGGTTGAGGTAAAGCTATTTCATCCATTAGTTTGTTGAATTTCTCGGCAATGGAAAATTTTACACAGATATTCATATTTGCATGCCTTGGTTGAACTTTCCAATTGGTTATTGGGAGGGTCCAACCTTATCGTGCATTGGAGATTCTTGCTTGTTAAAGTTTGTGTGAAGTTTTCATTAATTTTGTGCTTTTCTTCCTCTTTCCCCACTTTTACATCTTCATGTAATTGTGTCAATGAAAAATGTAAATTGATTGCCACGGGAAGTTTATAATTTAATCATTCCGTTCCTTTTGAGATCCATACCTTTGTGTTGATGCTGTTTTTATATCCCTCTAATACACCTACTGACTTTCTTTCTGTGAATGATCTTCAGAGAAATCGACAACGGTCTTCAATATGTTTTCCTGGGCCAATAGTTTTCACACCTCCAACGAGAGATCTTTGCAGCAATACCAAAAGAGTCACTTCATGACCTCCATGGATTACGAACAGAATTTGAGTCCGAAGCAGGTAAACATGAATATTGATACTTTTGAACAGACAGACAACGGCAATGAATGCATGCAATCATTCAGTTACTCTTCTGCGATATTTTCTCGGTTTGATTCCACCAACCAGAATCGGAGGCGGACCCATAAAATTGCGAAGCATGAAAAGTGCACAACGTGCAATAAATCATTTACTTGTAGGTCATCGCTCATGATACACATGCGGACGCACAATGGTGAGAAGCCGTATAAGTGCACTGGCTGCACTAAATCTTTTGTACAGTATTCAAACTGGCAGACACACATGCGGACACACACTGGGGAGAAGCCGTACAAGTGCATGGCTTGCAGTAAATCATTTGGACACCCTTCCAACTGGAATGTACACATGAGGACCCATACTGGGGAAAGGCCGTTTGATTGCAGTGTGTGTAATAAATCGTTTACATTGAAGCAGAACTGCCAGAAACACATGAGAATACACACAGGAGAAAAGCCACACACTTGCTCAATTTGCAGTAAATCATTCACTCAGATCTCAACTTACCAGGCACATTGTAGGACTCATACTGGGGAGAAACCATTTCATTGTAGCTTCTGCAGTAAATCATTCAGTCAGTACGCAGGCCGCAAGATACACATGCGGACACACACTGTTACAAAGTCGTATAAGTGCAGTGTGTGCAATAAATCATTTCGTCACATCTCAAGCCGCCGGGTACACATGAGAATCCACACTGGGGAGAAACCGTACAAGTGCAGTGTGTGCAATAAATCATTTAGCCAGACGTCAACCTGGCAGACACACATGGTAACCCACAGGGGGGGAGAGAAACCCTACAAGTGTTCTGTGTGCACCAAGGCATTTTCTGTTTTATCATATTTACATAGGCATCAAAAACTGCATACGGGAGAGAAAGACTACAAGTGTTCCACGTGTAGCAAGGCCTTTCTGTCTTCTTCACATTTATCTCGACATAAAAAAATACATATGAGAGAGAGGTGCAGCATGTCTCAAAACCAACAACAACAAAGCTCCGGACGAACACAAGATGTTTAAATAGGGTGAGCTGGAGCATAAAGGTGAGGCAGACCACCTTTATTGCAAAGCGTATTCTTCGCATGACGCATTAATGACGTACGGACATGAAGAACGTTTCGTGGACCAACTTAAATCAAATTAATCTGCCAAAGCACTGTAGAGGTCTGAAACAGTCCCACTTACTAAGTTTACCACCATCATATCCACAGTCCACAAATTCTGATCCAAAGAAAGAATAGAGATAATAACAAGAAAACGTCACGCAGAGCATGATACTTGCAGCAAAATCCACCCTTCCTCCCCAAAAGGTTGCCATGGATACATCTAATTGTCAATTTCATTAGGATTAAAATTGACGATCTTAATCAAAGCTTGGGTCAATCGGATTGAAATTGATGATTTTTCAGGTGAAAATTGACGATTTCAGAAGTTTGACCGTGAGTTGACCTTTGACCTTAAAATAGTTGGTTTCCCAATTCAGTGAGGCACTGTGCAAATGCTGTTCAATTTCCAAGTCAATCGGATGAAAATTGACGGTTTTTTCAGATGAAAATTGATGATTTTAGAAGTTTGACCTTGAGTTGACCTTTGACCTTTTGATCTCAAAAGTAGTTGGTTTCCTATTTAGTGACTCAATGTACAAATGCTGTTAAATTTTCAAGTCAATCAGATGAAAAATGGCGATTTTAGAAATTTGACCTCCAGATGACCTTTTACCTCAAAATCAATAGGTTTCTCGATTTTGACGACCTCAAAACTTGGTGAAGTTTCATGACGATCGGTTTAGAATTGTTACCTGTAGGCAAGTGACAAACAAACAAACAAACACAGACAGAATAACAAACGCAACTGACCAATATACTTGAAAAATCTTCGATTTTGCAAGTAATAATAATAAATAAAGACTGGAGATAAAATGATCACAAAATAAATAGTTGAACAAAAGTTGTTTTTTTTAACTACAAAAAGTGAAAACTTGATATTTCTGTGGCCTTTGTAATTTGCCAAGCCAAAAGGGCGCAAGACGAAAAAGTGCAAACGCATAAGAGCGGCTATTCTGAAAATACTTCCATAATAAAGATCACTTTGGTAGAGCAACACCAAATTTAATTAAAGCAACACTAACCAAACAGAAAACATTCACAGATGAAGAAACAAAATTGAGAGAGGAACAATAATAAGTGAATGGTCACCAACAAATGGAGAACTTCCACCAATGCCAAATTGTAACAGGCTTGGGATGGAAGTTCCATAGTAAAACGTTTATAGATGGAGCACCTAACAGAGCTGCACATCACATAGGGGGACATGAGGCGAGTGCAGACCCACAAGAGGAACTGGAACTATGGCCTTCTTGAAAACTGAGGAACTGGAACTATGGTCTTCTTGAAAAGTAGAAGTTATTGAAAACTGAGTCACAATAACAGAAAGTAGAGAAGCTATGCAGGACAGGAATTCAGACCACGGCTCAACACTGGAAGCCCAAAAGTAAGGCTATAGTATAACGGATATAAATGATGATAATGAGCAGAAAGACCATGAAAAACACAGAAAGAAGAGGAGGAAAATGAGTATGCTGTAAGAAGAGTTGGCAAATAAAATAGAGATGAGTGATACAATAAGGAAAGACCATGACTATGTTTTTTTTCACATGTGTCTCTTGTTTTATTTTTATTTTTATTTTTTTTATTTTATTTTTTTTGTATACAAGATCGAGGCTCGTGAAAGAGCGAACATTAATCACACAGAAAGACAAACCGACACATAAAACATATAACATCGGGAGCGGTAGACAAGATGGGGAGAGAGGGGGAAGGACACAAACACAACATTTGAGAGCAGGGACCGAGAGACATGGAGAGATCTGAGAGAGGGCGAGGGCTTTGGGGGGGGGGGGGCATGGGAAGGGGGCGGTGGGAGAGGTATAAAAACATATGGACACTGCCAGGACTTCCAGGAAAGAAGTTGGAATTTCAAACAAGGTGGATCTGGGGTGAATTAGCGGGGGTAGAAAAGATCAAGGTTTTGGATGGGGGAAGATAAGAGATGGTGATGAACAGCTGTTTTAAAGACCTGGAGGGAGGAGTGGGATTGAAGGGAGTGAGGGAGTTTGTTCCAGAGGCGGGAGAAAAGAGGAATGAAAGAGTGAAGGTGAGCAGAGAGCCGAGATTTCGGCAGTTTAACCATCAGAGGGTTGCTGGCAGATCTTGTGCGACCTGTAGGAATATTTGGGGGACAGAGCACAGAGAGAGCTGGGGGTGCAAGGCCGGAGAGGAGTCGGTAGAAGACAGAAAGACCACCTACCTGCCTGCGGTGAGTGAGTGAAAGGCCCTCAGAGATAGCTTCATCGCGGGAGATTCCAATATTAGATTGGATTTAATTATTTATTGGATAATAAGTGCACACCATGTCCTGTGTTCTCACTCATCATATTTGCTGCTTGGATTAATCAGGTTGTTGGGCTTCTGGAAGGAACCAAATTAAGGAAGTGCTTAATTCTCACCTCGGTCCCTTGATTGTGGTCACATGGTTGGACGGGGGCGGTAAACGCGACACTATCTTCGTTTTTTTAAATTGTCACCGTTTTTTATTTGATACTGAATTTGAACGTTGCTGTGAAGTTGTTTTTTGTTTTCCTTTCTGCCTCTTCAGAATTGTGTTGAATAAATAATTTGATCTTCAGAACAATTCTGTGTCCTGGTGAACTAGCAGATTTATGGGTGATGGTTGAAATGTTTGACCATGATGATAATATGCACAAAAATATCCAAATATTCAGAAACTCAGGCAAATATTTTTTTTAAATTATTTTGTATGCAAGATCGAGGCTCGTGTAAGAGCGAACATGAATCACAAAAAAAAAAAACGGACACACAAAACATACAAAAAATGGAACGGGAGAGAGAGGGAAGCACACAAGTACAACAGCAGAGAACAGGGACATCGGAAGATCTGTGGGAGGGAGAGGGCTTGGGGGGAGGAGGCATGGGAAGGTGGGGGGGGGGGGGTGGGAGAGGTATAGAACACATGGACACTGCTAAAACTTCCAGGAAAGAAGTCGGTATTTCAAAAAAAGTGGATCTGAGGGTGAATTAACGGGGGTTGAAACGATCAAGGTTTTGGATGGGGGAAGATAAGAGATGGTGGTGAACAGCTGTTTTAAAGACCTGGAGGGAGGAGAGGGATTGAAGAGAGTGTGGGTGTTTGTTCTAGAGGCGGGAGAAAATAGGAGTGAAGGTGAGCAGAGAGTCTTGATTTTGGCAGTTTAACCATAAGAGGGTTGCTGGCAGATCTTGTGCGACCTGGAGGAATATTTGGGGGACAGAACACAGATAGAGCTGGGGGAGGTAGGCCGGAGAGGAGTCGGTAGAAGACAGAAAGACCACCAACCTGCCTGCGGTGAGTGAGTGAAAGGCCCTCGGAATTAGCTTCATCCCAGGAGATTCCAATGATTCTGAAAGCTTTGGTTTCAACAGCGTGAAGCCGAGCTTTATAGACCTATGGAATTAATGCAAGATGAGAAAACAGAGTTTAGGAATTCAAACATTTGTTTGTTGTTAGCTGATGTATTTGAAACATTCAGAGAAGTCTCTCAGAATAATAATTCATATGGATCAGACCCAGTTCATTATTATACAGCTCCTGGATGAGCTTGGAGTGCTATGTTAAATATGACAAAACAACTTTTGTCAACAATGACAAAACAAAACAAAAACAACAAAACAACTCTTGAATTAATTTTAGATATGGATATGTTGTTGATCTCCTGATGTCCCTGTTCCCAACTGTTGTGCTGTGTGTCTGTGTCTTTATTTGATTTAAATGTTTTTATATATGCAATAACATTCTGATTTATACGTCTTTATTTAAACAATATTTTCCTGATTTATATGTCTATATTTATACAATATTTTCCTGATTTATATGTCTTTATTTATGCAAGAATTTTCTGATTAATATGTCTTTATTTTTACAATAATTTTCTGATTAATATGTCTTTATTTATACAATAATTTTCTGATTAATATGTCTTTATTTGTACAATAATTTTCTGATTAATATGTGTCTTTATTTGTACAATAATTTTCTGATTAATATGTCTTTATTTATGCAATAATTTTCTGATTAATATGTGTCTTTATTTATGCAATAATTTTCTGATTTATGTTTTGCAATATGTGTTGTTTTGCAATTTGCAATATTTATGTGATTTATGCAATATGTGTCTTTATTTATGCAATAATTTTCTGATTTATATGTGTCTTTATTTATACAATAATTTTCTGATTTATATGTCTTTATTTGTACAATAATTTTCTGATTAATATGTGTCTTTATTTGTACAATAATTTTCTGATTAATATGTCTTTATTTATGCAATAATTTTCTGATTTATATGTGTCTTTATTTATACAATAATTTTCTGATTTATATGTGTCTTTATTTGTACAATAATTTTCTGATTAATATGTCTTTATTTATGCAATAATTTCTGATTTATATGTCTTTATTTTTACAATAATTTTCTGATTTATATGTGTCTTTATTTATACAATAATTTTCTGATTTATATGTGTCTTTATTTATACAAGAATTTTCTGATTTATGTGTCTTTATTTATACAATACTTTTCTGATTAATATGTGTCTTTATTTATACAATAATTTTCTGATTTATGTGTCCTTATTTATGCAAGAATTTTCTGATTAATATGTCTTTATTTATGCAATAATTTTCTGATTTATATGTGTCTTTATTTATGCAAGAATTTTCTGATTAATATGTGTCTATTTTTACAATAATTTTCTGATTAATATGTGTCTTTATTTGTACAATAATTTTCTGATTAATATGTGTCTTTATTTATGCAAGAATTTTCTGATTAATATGTGTCTTTATTTTTACAATAATTTTCTGATTAATATGTCTTTATTTATACAATAATTTTCTGATTAATATGTGTCTTTATTTATACAATAATTTTCTGATTTATGTGTCTTTATTTGTACAATAATTTTCTGATTAATGTGTTTATTTATGCAATAATTTTCTGATTAATATGTGTCTTTATTTTTACAATAATTTTCTGATTAATATGCGTCTTTATTTATGCAAGAATTTTCTGATTAATATGTCTTTATTTTTACAATAATTTTCTGATTTATATGTGTCTTTATTTATACAATAATTTTCTGATTTATGTCTTTATTTGTACAATAATTTTCTGATTAATATGTGTCTTTATTTGTACAATAATTTTCTGATTAATATGTGTCTTTATTTGTACAATAATTTTCTGATTAATATGTGTCTTTATTTGTACAATAATTTTCTGATTTATATGTGTCTTTATTTATACAATAATTTTCTGATTTATATGTCTTTATTTGAACAATAATTTTCTGATTAATATGTGTCTTTATTTATGCAATAATTTTCTGATTAATATGTGTCTTTATTTATGCAATAATTTTCTGATTTATATGTGTCTTTATTTATGCAATAATTTTCTGATTTATATGTGTCTTTATTTATACAATAATTTTCTGATTTATATGTCTTTATTTGTACAATAATTTTCTGATTAATATGTGTCTTTATTTGTACAATAATTTTCTGATTAATATGTGTCTTTATTTATGCAATACTTTTCTGATTTATATGTCTCTTTATTTATACAATCATTTTCTGATTTATATGTCTTTATTTATACAATAATTTTCTGATTTATATGTGTCTTTATTTGGACAATAATTTTCTGATTAATATGTGTCTTTATTTATGCAATAATTTTCTGATTTACATGTGTCTTTATTTGTGCAATAATTTTCTGATTAATATGTCTTTATTTATGCAATAATTTTCTGATTTATATGTCTTTATTTTTACAATAATTTTCTGATTTATATGTGTCTTTATTTATACAATAATTTTCTGATTTATATGTGTCTTTATTTGTACAATAATTTTCTGATTAATATGTGTCTTTATTTATGCAATAATTTTCTGATTTATATGTGTCTTTATTTATGCAAGAATTTTCTGATTAATATGTGTCTTTATTTTTACAATAATTTTCTGATTAATATGTGTCTTTATTTGTACAATAATTTTCTGATTAATATGTGTCTTTATTTATGCAAGAATTTTCTGATTAATATGTGTCTTTATTTTTAGAAGAATTTTCTGATTAATGTCTTTATTTATACAAGAATTTTCTGATTAATATGAGTCTTTATTTATACAATAATTTTCTGATTTTTGTGTCTTTATTTGTACAATAATTTTCTGATTAATATGTGTCTTTATTTATGCAATAATTTTCTGATTAATATGTGTCTTTATTTTTACAATAATTTTCTGATTAATATGCCTTTTTTATTTATGCAATAATTTTCTGATTAATATGTGTCTTTATTTATACAATAATTTTCTGATTTATATGTTTTTATTTGTACAATAATTTTCTGATTAATATGTGTCTTTATTTGTTCAATAATTTTCTGATTAATATGTGTCTTTATTTATACAATAATTTTCTGATTTATATGTCTTTATTTGTACAATAATTTTCTGATTAATATGTGTCTTTATTTGTACAATAATTTTCTGATTAATATGTGTCTTTATTTGTACAATAATTTTCTGATTAATATGTGTCTTTATTTGTACAATAATTTTCTGATTTATATGTGTCTTTATTTGTACAATAATTTTCTGATTAATATGTGTCTTTATTCATGCAAGAATTTTCTGAGTAATATGTCTTTATTTATGCAATAATTTTCTGATTTGCATGTCTTTATTTGTACAATAATTTTCTGATTAATATGTGTCTTTGTTTATGCAAGAATTTTCTGATTAATATATGTCTTTATTTTTACAATAATTTTCTGTTTTATATGTCTTTATTTGTACAATAATTTTCTGATTAATATGTCTTTATTTATGCAATAATTTTCTGATTTATATGTCTTTATTTTTACAATAATTTTCTGATTTAAATGTCTTTATTTGTACAATAATTTTCTGATTAATATGTGTCTTTATTTTTACAATAATTTTATGATTTATATGTCTTTATTTGTGCAATAATTTCCTGATTAATATGTCTTCATTTATGCAATAATTTTCTGATTTATATGTGCCTTTATTTGTACAATAATTTTTTGATTAATATGTCTTTATTTACACAATATTTTCCTGATTTATATGTCTTTATTTATGCAATCATTTTCTGATTTATATGTGTCTTTATTTATTCAATATTTTCCTGATTTACAGTCATGTGAAAAACTAAGTACACCCCATCTAAAGTTTTGACTTTTTCAACATATTTCAACATACAGCTATTTGATCTTCATTTCAACAATATTGATCGATAAAGGTGATATAATATAACAAATGTCATGAAACATTTACATTTTGTAGTCCATTGTATAATTTAAATAAACATAAATGCAAATTTCACATGTGGAAAAAGTAAGTACACCCTTGTCTAATAGGTGGTATTGCCCCCTTTGGCAGAAACAACTTCAAGTAGGCGTTTCTTCGAACTGTCTACCAGTCTCTGACCGACTGGGAGAAATTTTTGCCCACTCCTCCATGCAGAATTCTTTCAGCTGTGCGATGTTTGAGAGGTTTCTTGCATGCACAGCTCGTTTCAAATCCCCCGACAACATCTCGATGGGATTTAGATCCGGGCTTTGACTTGGCCATTCCAGAACCCTCCATTTCTTTCTTTTCAGCCATTCCTTGGTGGATTTACTGGTATGTTAAGGGTCATTGTCATGTTGCAAGGTCCACCTTCGGTTGAGCTTCAACTTTCTGACAGATGGCCTCACATTATCCTCAAGCACCCTCTGGTACAATGAAGAATTCATAGTGGATTCTATGATGGTGAGCTGCCCAGGCTCTGATGCAGCAAAGCTGCCCCAAACCATGATATTTCCACCACCATGCTTTACAGTTGGTATCAGGTTCTTGTGGTCAAATGCTGTCTTTGGTTTTCGCCAAACATGTCTTCTGGTACTGTGGCCAAATAGCTCTACCTTTGACTCATCTGTCCAGAGCACATTGTCCCAGAAGTGCTGGTCTTTGCCTCGGTGTTCATTGGCAAACTTTAGTCTTGCCCTGATGTTCTTTCTGTACAGCAAAGGTTTCCTCCTGGCACACCTCCCATGTAGATCAAATTTGTGTAGCCTCTTTCTGATGGTAGACTCGTGCACTTTGACATCACCAGTGGCAAGAGCTAACCGTAGGTCCTGTGATGACATTCTGGGGTTCTTAGAGACTTCTTTCAGCATCTTGCGGTCTGCTCTCGGGCTGAACTTGCTGGGGCGGCCTGGCCTGAACAAGTTGGCAGTTGTTTGGAATCTTCTCCACTTGTAGATGATCTTCCAGACAGTCGAATGATTGATTTCAAATTGTTTGGAGATCTTTTTAAATCCCTTCCCAGACTTGTTGTAGGCATCTATAATCTTCTTTCTGAAGGCCTCAGAGAGCTCTTTTGATCTAGGCATGGTGACGCCGCACACTTCAACAACAAAGAGCAAACCAAACTAAATGTCTGAGGTTTAAATAAGACAGGTTCCTCCAAGATCCTCTCTGACGATGTTCTAATCATTTGCACCTGAGCTGGTGCACCTGATTCTAATTTTAGGTATTTGAAGTAGTGATAAATGTAGGGGTGTACTTACTTTTTCCGCATACGAAATTTGCATTTATGTTTATTTAAATTATACAATGGACTACAAAATGTAAATGTTTCATGATATTTGTTATATTATATCACCTTTAACTATCAGTATTGTTGAAATGAAGATCAAATAGCTGTATGTTGAAATATGTTGAAAAAGTCAAAACTTTACATGGGGTGTACTTATGTTTTCACATGACTGTATGTCTTTATTTATACAAAAATTACGGATTTGTATGTCTTTATTTATACAAAAATTTACTGATTTGTATGTCTTTATTTATACAAAAATTTACGGATTTGTCTGTGTCTTTATTTATACAAAAATTTACTGATTTGTATGCGTCCTTATTTATGCAATAATTTTCAGATGTATGTGTCTTTATTTGTACAATATTTTCCTGATTTATATGTCTTTATTTATGCAATCATTTTCGGATTTATATTTCATTTAACACGAATGTGTGTTCACTGCAATCCATTTTTGAGGATAAAACAAACTCGAAAAAATTTCCATTAAAGAGTAATTATGTCTCTTCTATTGGAATTGTAGACTGTGGCTTGAAACTGAACCACAAGGGCAGTGTACAGAAGCTTCTTTTTTTTTTAATAACAATAAATACAAGGCACAGGGAGGTGAAATTCGCTGCATGTGATGTGCAACACGTGCAGAGTAAAACGTGTGTTCATTTATGCCTGCAGGATGTCTAATAAAGAAACTAGAACGACACTCTTCGACGTCACGACGACGTCAACCGATATGCCTCTGCCCACATCACATCATTATACATACTTGTACCAATTTTAAATTTAAATCCCTTCAGCTGTTCACAAGTTATCACATTTTTACCTGACATGATTTCTGGCCTTTGGCCGTTGGCCTTTGATCTTGGGACCCAAAAATCCAATCAGTTAATCTTTCCTTCATTATACATAACTGTACCATGTTTTAGATCCCTTTAGCCATTCTCAAGTTATAGACATATTGCAGACTTTGACCTTTGACCTCTTGACCCCAAAATCTAATCAGTTAACCTTTACATCATTATACATACCTGTACCAAGTAATATGACCCTACTGCAAAGCCGCAATGAGCCGGCGAAGCCAAAGCCTCTTGCCACTATTTTACCCATCACTATGACATCAGTAGGTTAGGTAGTTGGTAGTAGGTAGGTGTAGTAGGTACCGTACCTCGTTCAAAATGACACCATTTGTATTCAGGATGAGATGAAAATTTATAAAATTTACTTCTTGATTAATTCGGTGAATTCCGTCTCAACTTCAGATATTTCCAGCCGTGAAAAACGATCCCCTATCTACTACGGCCGCGAGATTTCTAAAAAATAATTCTTCGTCAATTTTAGAATGTTTGACGCCGTTTTCACCCTCCGAAACGCGTAATAAGCTTTTTTGAAATATTTTTTCAAATGCTCGAATCTCATTGGTTCCGGTGTTTGGTGAAGATTTTCGTTGAAGATAACCAGGGCCAGTGCGGGCCCGGGGAACGAGGTTGGTCTTAGAGTATTTTAATTACAAATTAGAGGTGCATAAGATGTGAATCAAAAAAAGATGGGTGAAACAAACTCCTATTGAACTTTTTCTCAATTTTTATGCATACTCCCGCATCCGCAAGATGGCGGCCTCATTGGAGCGATTTGGTGCGTCAAAGCTTCGAAATTCTCAAAGGATCCAGCAAAATCTGGCTTTTCAACATAATATGTACGCGTTCATTCACAACATCGGCTTTGCCGGCTATAAATTAGATCACTTCAGGCGTTCTCAAGTTACAGACCTATAACGTACTTTGACCTTTGACGTCCTGGTCCCAAATTATAATCACTTAATCTTTACATCATTATACATACTTGTACCAAGTTTGAATTAGATCACTTCAGCCGTTCTCAAGTTATAGACGTATTACAGACTTTGACCTTTGACCTCTTGACCCAAAATCGAATTAGTTAATCTTTACATCATTATACATAATTGTACCAAATTTGGTCAGAATCCCATCACTGGTTCACAAGTTATCGCGGTAACAGGATTTTTTTACCTAACATGCCCTTTGGCCTTTGACCTCATGACCCCAAAATATAATCATTTCATCTTTATTTCATTATACACACCTGCACCAAGTTTGTCTAAGATCCCTTCGGCCGTTCTCACGTTATCCCGGTGACGAAAATCTATCACGTTCGGACAGCCGGACGGACAACCTGGAAACATAATGCCTCCATCGACTTGGTCAACGCAAAGATATAAGCACACCTGACACTAGGCCGAGGCTTCAGACTTTGGTGCACTCACGAGGAGCATCGTCGAATAAACTGTTCCAATTCCAACCCGTCATTTTTGACCAGATTTTATACTAGTCATTAATATTGGGGAATTGTATGTGGAACCAAAGGTGGACAATAACAAAATGTGGGAAATGACAAAAAGTCAAGGGATTACTAAAATTGGGGAATGACTGAAAGTCGTGGGTTTCCAAAAAGAATTTGGGATTAGTAAAACTGTATGATTCTTGAGTCGATGTTTGTCGAGATTAAAATTCTCTAAGTTGTGGGATTTGTCAAGAGTCAAGATGTCGTTGTGATTGTTGAAATCCTCCACGTGATGGAGTTCCCCGTTGTATTCCCTCCCCATCTTAACCCGTTGAGTGTGTCACGTGGGGTCGGGTTTGTGGTGTGGGCGGGGTTAGTGTCCTGCAGGGTGTTCGTGGATTGGATAATTGGGTTCAGTGGGATGGGCTTATTGGAGTTTTTTGTGGATGATTAATTGTATTACTTGTTCATTCAGCTGTATCGTGTAAGCTGAACGTGTCCATTCTCCATCTGACCTTCTCCACATCGGACCGATTCTGTTCCTCAAGTTAAAATGAAAATCTAAAACAAGAATCGTGCGTTTTATCGTAATCCGAGTGATTCTGATCAATCACAGGAATGTTAATCTTGTTTTTCACTTCCGTGGATCGAATCACGTGGTTCGGACTCAAATATACCGGCATTAAGTTCGTGTCAGAGAGAGTGTTCGGGACGTGGAAGGTGGAACTAACTGAACGTGGTCTTTCGTTCAGCTGAGAGTGAGGGTCATGAACCGAGACCCCCCGAGCTCCTCGGACTCCATGTCAGATTCTGATGGAGGGAACATCGTGGGTCCGGGAGGGGATGCTGGGATCTCCGGGTTCAGGATCCTGGACGCTCAGAATGTTCGTGTTGGAGATGCCGAGCCGGACCAGGTACCAGGTACGAGTTTCTCGTTGCAGGGGATATCTATTTAGGACGTACTCACGGAGGTTGATTTATAATGTGTAACCACTTGGGCGGGAGATTAATTACCTCAGAACACGTTCTCCTCAGAAACTGTAACTACGAAAACCAATTAAATATTTAACTTTGATTTGTACACGATCCGTTAATATAACATTTTAAAATTTTATATATAATTCATTGGATTCGAACATTGTCGTGCACGGTTTATGTACATATTACGTACTAATACTATTTTAATATTCCCAATTATTCCCACCTTGTGGAGTCATCCCGACGAGTTTTCCTCCACTTTCCTCTATCTCGAACATTCCATCTTGTCCAGTTCCACCTTCATCTTCAGACTCTATCTGAGTCTTCTGCGAATTGTATCGAAGGCTGTTCTGACCATAGTCTATACCTCAACTAACTACAAGACGTGTCCACGATGGATATTCACCAATAAAACTTCTTCATCTCCTGAAATTACTATTCCTATTCCTTCTAACAATTCCTATTCTTCCCTATATCAATATCATTCTTATTCATTCCCCTCAGATATATCATCAACTCTTCCCCAAGGCAGTGTTCTGGGCGCTGTGCTTTTTCTGGTCTTCATCAATGATCTCTCTGACTCTCTTGAAAATCCTCTCTATCTCTTTGCTGATGACTCCACTCTCTGCCGCTCCATTCCTCTTCCCTCAGATCGGCAGTCTGCAGCCTCCTCACTCTCTGCAGACCTGGACAAAATCACAGACTGGGCAAACAAGTGGAACATGTCTTTCAACCTGACAAATCTCACACTCTTACGATGTCTCTCCGAAAAGACCGACTGGACAACCCTCCCATCCATTTTCTGAATAATCCTCTCCAAGAAGTTCTGTCACTCAAGCTTTTGGGTCTCACTATCTGCCATGATCTTTCCTGGGAAAACCACATTTCAAATCTGGCCTCCAAAGCCAGTCGCCGACTGGGCATCCTCCGTCGTGCGAAGTCCTTCCTTGGCACACCTGAGCTCCTCACCACATACAAGGCTTTCATCCGCAGCTCAATGGAATACTGCTCTCCCCTCTGGGCTGGTGCTCCTGCCTCACACCTAGCTCGTCTTCACGCTGTTGAAACCAAAGCATTCAGAATCATTGGAATCTCCCGCGATGAAGCTAACTCCAAGGGCCTCTCACTCACTCACCGCAGGCAGGTTGGTGGTCTTTCCGTCTTCTGCCGACTCCTCTCTGGCCTTGCCCCCCCCAGCTCTCTCTGGGCTCTGTCCCGCAAATATTCCTACAGGTCGCACAAGATCTGCCTGCAACCCTCTTATGGTTAAACTGCCAAAATAAAGACTCGCTGCTCACCTTCACTCCTTCATTCCTCTTTTCTCCCGCCTCTGGAACAAACTCCCTCACACTCTTCAATCCCACTCCACCCTCCAAGTCTTTAAAACAGCTGTTCACCACCATCTCTTATCTCCCCCCATCCAAAACCTTGATCTTTTCTACCCCCACTAATTTCACCCCAGTTCCACTTTTTTGAAATACCAACTTCTGTCCAGGAAGTCCTTGGTGTCCTTGTGTTTTATACTTCTCCCTCCCCCCCCCCCCCCCCTTTCCCATGCTTCCTCCCCCCAGGCCCTCTCCCTTCCACACATCTCCCTGCTCTCGGATGTTGTGTTTGTGTGCTTCCCCTTCTCCCCATCTTGTCTTCCGCTCCCTCTTTTTGGGTATTTTGTTTGTCTGGTTGATTTGTTTGTGAAGTAAATGTTAGCTCTTTCACGAGCCTCGATTCAGTATACAAAAAAAAACAAAAACAAAAAAACATAATCCACCTCTCCAATTATGGGAATCAATCTTCTTCTCCTTCTTTTTTTCTTTTTTCTTTTTTTTTAAACCAACACCCAAGCCTCTGCTCCCTCCAAGAGAACCCTCTTTGTTACCATTTTGTTGTAAATATTGTCGTGTCCCCGGGGTTAAGACCCCAAGAGGACGAATGGCCGAAACGAGCTTAAATTCCGATGCGTACTCCGAACCTTGGCGGGATTGTCTTTGCCGCGTGCGGGAAGGCCCGAGCCTTATCTAATCTGGAACCCACGCAGGGGATATCCGAACCCACAATCGCAAAGATGGGACAGCAAAATCCACAATACAAGAAAAGTAAGATTCGACAAATAATGATTTAATGAAAATAAATGCAAATAACAATGAAAGGTGAGGTAAAAACTAAAATTCCTAATTGAGACGTCTCCATTCAGACTCGTATACAAACAAGGGGAAAAGATAATGAAATAAAATAAATAATGTTTTTGTAATCGGCCGGCACTTAGCTTTGCATCCCCAAATGGATGGTAAGGCTTGCTGGTCGTTCGTCGTCTCCAAACCACCGTGTGGGAAATGCACAAAATGGCGCGGAGTCGCGCCCGTAGCCAGCCTCCGGCTTGAGGCAAGCAGGCAGTATCCCTCTTTGTTTCGCTCGTGACCCCCTCCTTCTCTGCAGGGCACCACCGTCAATCAACGTCTCCTCCTTCCATGTTGCAAAAAGTCCCAAAGCCCCGACGTCTCCTCACCAGCACACCCGAAACCGCAGCAACCACTCGGGACGTGAGCCAGAACGACAGAGAGAGAGAGTGAGAGACAAAGATGGCGAGACGCTGCTTTCTCCTTTCAGCTCTCAAATGTTCCACCATGACGTTACACTCTGTCCAATCACCGAGCGCTACCCAATCACAAAGGCCGGGGCGTGGCCTCCCCATTAGAGTCATCCTTTATGGAGTCCAATCACTGTTAGGGAATGTTCGGATGACGTTGTTGGTTGTGAGGTGGGATTTACGTACTGATCGGCAAATGTGCTGGGTGTTACTTAGTGACTGGTGTAATGAGCCTGGTGTTGGCTTAGCGGTTAGGGTGCTGGCTTGGGATCCTAGGATCCTGGGTTCGAATCCCGGTCGATCACTGAATTAACGCCAGGGGGGTTGACTCAGCCTGTCATCCTTCCGAGGTCGGCAAATTGAGTACCATCTTGCTGGGATGAATGATCATGGTGTGTACCTCGATTTAGAATAGGTACACCATATCCCTGCGCATCGTAAGAGCGTGACCAAGGGTTGGCGTCAGGAAGGGCATCCGGCCATAAAAACATTGCCTCAAACAGGGAACCATGATTGTCATGGGGCTCACAAGGTTAACCCCCGCTCTAGCGGGGAAAATGGCCTTAAAACTATCATTCATTCATTCATATTCATTCATTGTTACTTAGCCCTGGCGGCGTTGTGAGCGAATGAGTCCATTTACAGTGCGATCGTTGTTTTACTGAGCCTTTGATTTCCTGGCTGGCCGAATGTAATAAGATATTAGGCAAAAATCACAGGGGAAGTTGACCTTACAGTCCCTATAATTAATTAGCACAAAACCACCCTCCTTATGGCGACAGAGCAAATGCTCCTGCCCGGACAGATGGCCTACTTGTATACATCGAGATGGGTTCTTCGCGGCATACGGAGTATTTTAATCTACACGTTCTGAACTTAAGGTATTTCTTCATTTACCCCCACAAACATAACAATATTTACTCTCTGCCTAATCTATAGAGATTTTGATTATTTTGATCCTACACTTACTCTACCTTGATCTTTCTCTCCTCACATACAAACCCGTACTGTAACCATCGCCTCCTCCAAAGTACTTGAATTATCCCACATACTTTAAATCCCTGTCCATTAATCATATCCATATCCTCTCTTCCCTCTCTCTTCGTCGCCATAACACCTGTTTTCCCCATATTTATCTTTAATTCATCACCTTCCAAACTTTCCTGCCACACAAGCAATACATCCTGAAACTTCCTGTCTGACATCATCATCCAATCACCTGCAAATCACCTTTCCCAAGGCGTTCCTCTTTTTTTTCTCTGCTGTCTCAACGTATCCATCTCCACCACACACAAAAACTTTTTGAGATATTGTGTGCTATACATCATTATTGGCCCTATCTCTCAAAGTGAAGAATCACTTTAATAATTCTCGTACAGTATCCGGATCTTCACCAATCTCTAACCTGTCCATCAAATGTAATCCAAATATGTCCATAACTTTTTGAGATATCCTGCTCACAGACAGACAGACAGGCAGGTGAAAACCTAACCTCCATACACCTTCGGTGGCACAGGTAATGAGCGTAACCCTGTCTTTGTGGGCTCACTGCAAACGTGCTGTGACCCTTTAATTACAAATCGGCTGTTGTGATGCCAAACAGGCCGAGACGGCTCTTTAAAATGCATCTCAACTTGAGGTGTACAAGACCCAGTAGCTAGGTCAGCATGGGAGAAAAATGTTGTTTTCTAATGTGACGACACAATGGAACATGGAAAGAATGGTTGGCGTGGCGAAAGCCCGTCATGTGAACTGTGGTGAAGAAGGCAAGATGGACACAAGAGATGATCTTTATGGATAAGAATGTAATACGTGTAACCCCCACTCCCCTCTCCCCCATGCACACACAAAACATCCCATATCAACGGTCTTTCACCAAGACTATCTTTCACCGACAATCCTCTCGAAGAAGTTCTGTCACTCAGGCTTTTGGGTCTCACTATCTGACATGATCTTTCCTGGGAAAACCACATTTTCAAGCTGGCCTCCAAACTCCAAAGCCAGTCACTCATCTTGGCATCCTCCGTCATGCAAAGTCCTTTCTTGGCACAACTGAGCTCCTCACCACATACAAAACTTTCATCTGTAGCTCAATGGAATACTGCTCTCCCCTCTGAGCTGGGGCTCCAGCCTCACAACTAGCTCGGCTTCACGTTGTTGAAACCAAAGCTTTCAGAATCATTGGAATCTCTCGCGATGAAGCTAACTCCGAGGGCCTTTCACTCACTCACCGCAGGCAGGTTGGTGGTCTTTCTGTCTTTTACCGATTCCTCTCCGGCCTTGCTCCCCCAGCTCTCTGTGCTCTGTCCCCCAAATACTCCGTCAGGTCGCACAAGATCTGCCTGCAACCCTCTTATGGTTAAACTGCCAAAATCTAGGCTCTCTGCTCACCTTCACTCTTTCATTCCTGTTTTCTCCCGCCTCTGGAACAAACTCCCTCACTCCCTTCAATCCCACCCTTCCCTCCAGGTCTTTAAAACATCTGTTCACCACCATCTGTCATCTTCCCCCATCCAAAACCATGATCTTGTCTACCCCCGTTAATACACTCCAAATCCACTTCTTTCAATCTCCGACTTCATTCCTGAAATTATTTGTAGTGTCCATCTTGTTTATCCCGTGTACCCCGCCCCAGCCCTCTCCCTTCTACAGATCTCCCAATGTCCTTGTTCTCTATTGTTGTTGTGCTTCCATCTCTCTCCCCCTCTTGTCTCACCTGCTCCCTTTATTGTATGTTATATGTGTTCGCTCTTCCAAGAGCCTAGACTGTCTATAAAAAAAAGACAATAGGTAAACATATGGATTATGCCAAGCCAGATAACGTCTGCCTGCATTTTACTCGTCCCTTATTTACCAAGCGATTGCTTTGACCCGCACAATCGATTGGTCCTCGATTTCGAAACATAGGTCTCCCAGGGGAGGTTACCCCATGAAAGTTTGGATTCCTACTTGTCCCTTATTTACCAACCGATTGCACTGAAACCTGATACAGCCCTTCTACTCGATGGTCCGCAGGATTGCCCGGTCTTAGATGTTTTGATTTTGGCTCAGGGCCTTCCATGGGGGGTCCCCCTTCCTTCCTCCCCCCCCCCCCCCCCCCCCAAAAAAAAGTAGTTGTCTGCACTACAACCTCAAGAGATGATTGTCAGCCCACTCGGGGTTATTTTTTAGTACTTTGTTTAAAGCAGCCTTTGTTTCTCTGCAGATTCTATCGTGGTGGTGAAGGTGGAACCGGGATCTCCAGATGATTCTCTCTCACAAGGTAAATAAATTTCACAAGTCAATTTTGGTCTGAGCCTTCTGTGTTTATCAAAGGCTTACCTGAGCATAACCAATGCTGACATCGCCACACAATGAATGAATGAATGAATGAATGATCGTTTAAAGGCCATTTTTCCCCGCTAGAGCGGGGGTTAGCCTTGCGGGCCCCATGACAATCATGGTTCCCTGTTTGAGGCAATGTTTTTATGGCCGGATGCCCTTCCTGACACCAACCCTTTGGTCACGCTCTTACGATGCACAGGGATACGGTGTACCTATTCTAAACCGGGGTACACACCGTGATCATTCATCCCAGCAAGCTGGTACTCGATTTGCCGACCTCGGAAGGATGACAGGCTGAGTCAACCCCCCTGGCGTTAATTCAGCGATCGACCGGGATTCGAACCCAGGATCCTAGGATCCCAAGCCGGCACCCTAACCGCTAAGCCAACGCCAGGCCACACAATCATCTGCAAACCATATTTACCAACGTATCTAGCTCTTCTTTCTCTCTCGCTCAACACATTCACAAAAATGATGAATGCAAACTGAACGTTATCTCAAACATCTGAGCTACCAATACGAGTTCTCTCTGTTGTTTTAACCTTCTCGTCCATCACCTCAACTATCCTTCCCAGCATTTTAGTCACCTCCCTTTCCCTCAAACAGCAACCCTCCACCTCCCTCGGAACCCTCGCATATGCGTACTCCGGATCGATGAAACCTACAGTTAATGATGAAGATGGCATCTCTTGTTCCCCGACTTTACATAAACCAAAACGACCCCCTCAATCCTCACAAACTCTCTTGGACTGCTATCATTCACCGCATTTAAAATGTTTTAATGCAAAATAGAAGCTTGTGAATTAGTGAGTTGAAAAAGGGGGAAAAGGTAAGGGAATGGCAATGAGGTAACCTAGCTGTGGAGCTCAAGAGACTGAATCTCTTCCAGTGGATGGTGATGGAAATATATAGGTGGGTTCATTGGATGATCCTTCCGGAGTGATAGGTTGAGGTTCTTGTGTTTTCTCCACTCTCCATGAACCACCCATTTCATTTATTCTTCTCACGAGTGGGCACCCACCCCCTCCGGGTGGGAATACCCTTCTCTGCCCACCTTCGGTGAGCAATATTCCATGGTACAGTATTGGAAATGCACTTTATAATTTTTGTCATTTTTGAAAGAAATTTTGTTGATCAGAACATGCCAAACTGGATAACAAAAAATAGAGAAAGATCATTTGTAATACCGGCTACCACCAAAGGTGGTGCTATTTCCACCACGTGTCAATTTTTGAGTATCGGTGACGTCCACGTTTGATCCATTGCAGTAAAGATTGCGGTTTCATTCCCGGTTATCCCTTGCTGTTATTTCAGACCCACTGTTTGCTGTTTTTGTCCCCCGTCGCACCGCGGAGCGGAAGGGGGACTATGGTTTTCCCGTCCGTCCGTGTGTGTGTGTGTGTGTGTGTGTGTGTGTGTGTGTGTGTGTGTGTGTGTGTGTGTGTGTGTGTGTGTGTGTGTGTGTGTGTGTGTGTGTGTGTGTGTGTGTGTGTGTGGGCGTGGGCGTGCGTGCGTAAGCGAAGGACCGCATTCGAATTTGGCGTGTGGGTGCAACCCACGTCAAAATCCAAGATGGCCGCCGCCATGTATGTCTGATGCCATGTATGTCTGAACCTTGTGAGCGGAATATCTTGAAAAATAAGCGAAGTACCAACTTCTAATCTGGTGTGTGGGTGTATCTAGGCACAAGGAAGAACGCTATTGAAAATTGGGTCGCCACGTCAAAATCCAAGATGGCCGCCTCCATGTATGTCTGAACCTTGTGAGCGAAATATCATATCAAAGCATGTTTTCTGCGTCTTCCACTTTGTCAACTCACATCACTTCCCCGACGGGGGACCGAGGCGTAACGCTTGTTGACCTGGCATTTTTCCTGGCAAATTGCATTTTCTACCAGGAAATTGAAATTTTCATTTTTTTCCTGAATTGCAAGTGTTTTTGTTTCTAGTTCAGAAGCATTGAAAACGTGGCTATTTTGATTGGTTGTCCTTTGCCGATGTTATTTTGTACTTTGTTTAAAGCAGATTTTGTTTCTCTGCAGATTCTATCGTGGTGGTGAAGACGGAACCGGAATCTCCATATGATTATGTGTCACAAAGTAAGAATCCAAAATAAATTGTGCATTGACTTTAGTTTCAGACATATTTTCCCATTTATTTCCAAAATTGTTCGCACAACACACACTAACTTGAATGCAACGGACCCAATCTGCATACACGTGCTGGTTTTCCTCACGACATAAAACAACCTGTTCTTTATAAAGTAGTGCAACAGTTATTGAAATTTGGTACAACTGTTAATCAAGATGCAATAAGGTAAACAGGTGATGGACTTTCAATGTTGAATGGTAATTTGATACCAGATGTTCACACCATTTCCCTCACATTGGCCTTCCAAAGTCGAGTTTGGGTGAGATGCTGAGTATATGGAAGGGAACACATCCCATCATTGTTACACAAAGGACAGGCAGTCTAGAAGGACTCTCTCTGATAATATCCGGGTGAGTCTTTCATTCAAAAACTCGTTGGCTTGCCTGTGTGAGATCTAATATTTGTATCATTTGTCCTGGTGTATTATTTATTTATATATTTTTACATTCATTGAGGCCACTAGAACACAACACCCATATCACCACTTGTCCAATCACACCCCTTCTGAGATACAAAATTATCTCACCAGCAACTTACGACAAGTGGCCGGCCTCTTTGGAGCTATGGGCTTCCATTGAAGACACCTGGGGATGATGATGATGATGATGATGATGATGATGATGATGATGATGATGATTGATGGATGGATGGATGGATGAATGAATGATCGTTTTAAGGCCATTTTCCCCGCTAGAGCAGGGGTTAGCCTTGCGGGCCCCATGACAATCATGGTTCTCTGTTTGAGGCAATGTTTTTATGGCTGGATGCCCTTCCTGACGCCAACCCTTGGTCACGCTCTTAGGATGCGCAGGGGTGCGGTGTACCTATTCTAAATCGGGGTACACACCGTGATCATTCATCCTAGCAAGCTGGTACTCAATTTGCCGACCTCGGAAGGGTGACAGGCTGAGTCAACCCCCCTGGCGTTAATTCAGCAATCGACCGGGATTCGAACCCAGGATCCTAGGATCCCAAGCCAGCACCCTAACCGCTAAGCCAACACCAGGCTAAGCCAACTTATGATGATGATGATAATGCTATATTTATACATCACTCAGACTCGTGGGAGAGCTGCACAATGAAGGGAGGAAAGTCAACAGATTGACAGCGAAGGACTTGGCAGACGTGCCATATGTTGTGTCCCTTGGAATATCTACACAACCCAAGAGACGTTTTATTTATTTATATTTATTACTTGCTAAATCGAAGATTTTTCGAGTATATTGGTCGGTTGCCTTTGTTATTCTGTCTTGTTTGTTTGCCACTCACCTACAGGCCACAATTCTAAACTGATCGTCATGAAACTTCACCAAGTTGTGGAGGTTGTCACAATTGAGAAGCCTATTGATGTTGAGGTCATCTGGAGGTCGCATTTATAAAATCGCCATTTTTCATCCAATTGACTTGAAAATTGAACAGCATTTGTATATTGAGTCACTAAATTGGAAAACCAACTATTTTGGAGGTGAAAAGGTCAAACGTCAACTCAAGGTCAAACTTCTAAAATCATAAATTTTCATCTGAAAAATCATCAGTTTTCATTCTATTAACTTGAAAATCAAACTTCCGTTTCCGGTTGACTTCCGTTTCCTGTCTTGCTGGCGAGGGTTCGTTTATTCTCAGCTCTCCATGCTATCCATCGAAATAGAAGTTAAGTAATTGTTCCCATTTGTATTTTCGTTATAACTATTTATTTTATGGTGTATATATTGTCTCCCGACGAAGATTTTCAGTGCAAATCTTTCATACCTGTATTGAAAATCGTGTTAATTCGGGTCGTGTTTTGAGGCCTTGTAGTTGTACAGTGAACACTGTACAACCTTGAGGCTTTGTTTTTCTCTCAGCGGTCCGTGTTTTTGTGATCCAATAACTTTCGTTCTCTGTTTTCCCAATCTTTTCACCCCATAGCCCTCTTCCTTGTGTAAATCACAACTCAAAAAAATCCAAAAAAGAAACATTTCCTTCTCTGTTCTCATTCGTTTATTCATTCTTATTCGTTCGTTCATTCGTTCTTCGACCACGTGTTTCTCCCCCATTTCCCCAGATAGATTGTCAAATTTCAACTCGTTATTTTATCGTCCATGCGTTATTGTTTTGATTATAGTTACTTTTGGTTTGAATTTCCTGTAACTTGTAATTATTTAATCGTGTTCTGCTCCTCGTGTGCGGCCTTGTAGTTGTACCCCCGTCGGTGTTTGTTATCTTAATCGTGTTTTGCTTGGCTCTTAGTTTTTTTCCCTTCTACCCCGAACATAATACTCTGTCTAACGTTCTAAATCCCCACCTCCCCCCCCCCCCACCCCCAAAAACCAAACAAACAAAAAAAAAAACCCAAAACATTTATTTTCCTTTCTCCACGTGTACTGTTGACTCATCCTGTATTTTCTGTCCAGGTGTGCTGTTCGCCCCGCCCCCATTAACTCCTTGCCATCCACCGTTTGCCCTTCACGTGACTCGTGGTGGTCCCTCTCGGCTCTCCCCCCGTTGGTATTTTTGTGCACATAAGATTGTTCACGGTTCTGTTTAAATATTATTTAAATATGTATAAACTTTCCCCTTCAGTGTTTTACTCAGTGGTATTTTACAACACGCTGTTTTTCTTCCTATTTAAAAGGCTTTTCTCAATTTCCTCTCCAACTCATTCCACCTCAAAAAAAAGAAATTCAATATCTTATACGTCTCCCTCACTACATGGTCTAAATTCACATTCATTCCATCCCTCCTCCATCATTCTGAACCGGATTGCTAACTTGAAAATCACAACAAACCCAATTTGTTTTCAATGTTCGTCTTTCATTAATCATCCACTTTCTAAACTCCCCTCTTGCCACTCCCATCCAAATCCCTCCCCTTGCACCTACACTCCTAAACTCCCCCCTTGCCCCGCCACTCTTAAACTCCCCCCCTACCCCTCCACTCCTGAACTCCCCCCTTGCCCTTCCACTCCTGAACTCCCCCCTTGCCCTTCCCCTCCTAAACTCCCCCCTCACTCCTCCCCTTCAAAACAACCCCCCAACCCCTCCCATTCAAATCTCCCCCCATACCATTCCTCTCCAATTCTCCCTCCTCCCCCCTCCTCCTCAAAGCTGCCTCCTCCCCACTTCGTCTCCCTTCTATCTCATACCTCCACCCCCCCCCCAACCTTCTTCTTTCCTCTGCCCCCCCCCCTCAAACAACCCCTCTCTGTGCCTCATCCCTTCACCTCCAAACCTTTCATCCTCCTCATCCTTCCCTTTCTTGGAACTCTTCTGCAATCGCTGACACACTAACAACTGCTCTCCCTACCTCCCCCTCTCATCCTTCATCTTACCCTACTCCTCCCCTCCCCTGTCCTGTACCCGATGCTCCCCCTCTCTCTTCATTAACGGTATGGACCTCAAACATCCGGGGCCTTCGCTCAAACCTGACTGATCTCTCCATACAGGTTGCTTCTGACAATCCAGACTTGATCTGCTTAACAGAGACTTTCCTCCTTCAAGATGTCTCTGATTCCTTAATATCTCTTCCTGGTTACTCCCTCCTCCGGTATGATAGACCTGAGCCTCGGCCTGGTGGTGGGGTGGCTATCTTTATCAAAAACTCTCTTCCTCACTCTCCTTGCACTGCCCTCTCTCCTCCTCACCCCCAGGAGTACCTCTGGCTACGGCTTCCTCTCCGCTCCCACCTTTTGTTCATATGTGTTCTGTACCGTCCCCCAAACAGTGATGACTCCATCTACATTTCACTGTCTGACAACATGGACCAACTTCTATCCACTCATCCCAACTCTCTCTTCCTCATATGTGGTGACTTCAATTGTCATCATGCCACCTGGTTGGGTGTGGGTTCCTCTCTCACCAGTCATGGCACCTCAGCAAAGGACTTCTGTGACTCACTGGGATTGACACAATCTGTCAATTTCCCGACCCGGATCTCAGCCAATGGAGTATCTTCTCTTCTAGACTTGGTTATGACTAACTTCCCTGCTAATGTCTGCTGCTCTTCTTCTGCTCCAATCGGTTCTTCTGACCATGTGCTTGTCAAAGTGGACATCTCTCTGGCCATTCTCAGAGAGCCTCCTTAGCGTCGACGAGTCTGGCATTTCACTCAGGCCGACTGGGACGGTCTTCAAGCAGCCATCAATCGTCTGGATTGGTCTCCCATCTCCACTGCCTCTGACATCAATTCTTCCTGGGAATTCTTCCAAAGCAAACTGATCTCTCTCATGCACAGATTTATCCCATCTCGCCTTCAGTTGTCTTACCCTTCCTCCCGTCCATGGTACACTGAATCTTGTGGTGAGGCAGTTGCCCTGAAACAACTTGCCTTTGCCTCTTGGAAGGCTAATCCAACTGAAGGAAATCTCAGTTCCTTCCACCAAGCTCGGAACAAGTGTGTGTCTACCCTCAGGAGTGCCAGGAAGCACTATCTCTCCTCACTCAAGAATGAACTCTCAAACCTGTCTCCTTCCTCCAAATCCTGGTGGCATCTGGTCAAATCCGTTTCTGGTGTTTGTTCCCCCTCCATCCCCTCCCTTACCTCAAATGGCCACACAGTTGACATCGCACGTGACAAAGCCGAATGCCTCAACTCTGTGTTTGCCTCAAAATCCTTAGTCCCAAACCCATCTCTCTCTGTTCCCACTTTTCCCAGTCGAACCAAACTGCTCCTGGACTCTGTGACCTTCTCTCCTGACAAGGTGGAGGAGTTTTTGTCAAACCTCGACTCTGATTCTGCAACTGGACCAGATGGCATCAGCCCATGGGTCCTAAAATCCTGCTCTGCCGCACTATCTCACCCTCTCTCTGTTCTTTTCACCCTATCCTTTGCTCAAGGTCATCTGCCAGCATCCTGGAAATCAGCAAACATTACCGCTTTACACAAAAAAGGTGCAAAAACAGATCCTTGCAACTACAGACCAATCAGCCTGCTCCCAATTATCAGCAAAGTCATGGAATCCATCATTGCTTCGGATATGAAATCTTTCCTCTTCTCCAATGGCTTGATCTCTGATCATCAATTTGGTTTCAGACCAGGTCACTCTACTCTGGACATGCTGCTTCTGCTGTCTCAACAATGGATGGAGGTCCTCGATGCCAAACAGGAAATCAGAGCTGTCTCCCTTGACATATCACGTGCCTTCGATACGGTCTGGCACCCAGCTCTGCTCACCAAACTCTCCTCCTATGGTATCCATGGAAATCTCCATGCATGGCTTGCGGACTTCCTCTCTGGTCGTAGTCAACGTCTGGCCCTGAATGGATTTCTCTCATCTCCCCTTCCCCTTCAGGCTGGAGTTCCCCAAGGCAGTGTGCTGGGCCCTGTGCTTTTTCTGGTCTTTATCAATGATCTCTCCGACTCTCTGGAAAATCCTCTGTATCTCTTTGCTGATGACTCCACTCTCTGCCGCTCCAATCCTCTTCCCTCAGATCGGCAGTCTGCAGCCTCCTCACTCTCTGAAGACCTGGACAAAATCACAGACTGGTCAAACATGTGGAACATGTCTTTCAATCCTGACAAATCTCACACTCTTACTATGTCTCTCCGAAAAGATCGACTGGACAACCCTCCCATCTACTTTCTCAACAATCCTCTCCAAGAAGTTCTGTCGCTCAAGCTTTTGGGTCTCACCATCTGCCATGATCTTTCTTGGGAAAACCACATTTCCAAGCTGGCCTCCAAAGCCAGTCGCCGACTGGGCATCCTCCGTCGTGCGAAGTCCTTCCTAGGCACACCTGAGCTCCTCACCACATACAAGGCTTTCATCCGCAGCTCAATGGAATACTGTTCTCCCCTATGGGCTGGTGCTCCTGCCTCACACCTGGCTCGGCTTCACGCTGTTGAATCCAAAGCTTTCAGAATCATTGGAATCTCCCGCGATGAAGCTATCTCTGAGGGCCTTTCACTCACTCACCGCAGGCAGGTAGGTGGTCTTTCTGTCTTCTACCGACTCCTCTCCGGCCTTGCTCCCCCAGCTCTCTCTGTGCTCTGTCCCCCAAATATTCCTACAGGTCGCACAAGATCTGCCAGCCACCCTCTGATGGTTAAACTGCCGAAATCTCGGCTCTCTGCTCACCTTCACTCTTTCATTCCTCTTTTCTCCCGCCTCTGGAACAAACTCCCACACTCACTTCAATCACACTCCTCCCTCCAGGTCTTCAAAACAGCTGTTCACCACCATCTCTTATCTTCCCCCATCCAAAACCTTGATCTTTTCTACCCCCACTAATTCACCCCAGATCCACCTTGTTTGAAATTCCAACTTCTTTCCTGGAAGTCTTGGCAGTGTCCATATGTTTTATACCTCTCCCACCCCCCCCCCCCTTCCCATGCCTCCCCCCAAAGCCCTCTCCCTCCCACAGTTCTCTCGATGTCTCCATGTCTCTCGGTCCCTGCTCTCAAATGTTGTGTTTGTGTCCTTCCCCCTCTCTCCCCATCTTGTCTACCGCTCCCGATGTTATTTGTTTTGTGTGTCTGTTTGTCTTTCTGTGTGATTAATGTTCGCTCTTTCACGAGCCTCGATCTTGTATACAAAAAAAATAAATAAATAAAAATAAACAGGAATTACATAGCGCATCGCTGAATTGGGAAACCAACTATTGTCAACTCCATGTCAAACTGCTGAAATCATAGATTTTCACCTGAAAAATCATTAGTTTTAATCCGATTGACCCAAGCTTTGATTAAGATCGTAAATTTTAATTTTAATGAAATTGACAATTTGATGTATTGATGGCAACCTTTTTGGGGAGGGTCGGAGGGGGAGGGGTGGATTTTGCAGGTATCATGCTCTGCATGACGTCTTCTTGTTTACTTATTTATTGTTGTTATAGCCGCAGGTCTGTTTTGGTTACCCGGTTCGAGCCCTGCGGGTCGTGTCAAAATGACCGCTAGCACCAGCTAAGTCCACAGATCTGAGCAAGTTCTCGGATCTGTTTTAGCACGTTATAATATTCATTGGGACCATGGAAGAAGTATTGCATAAAATTTCAACCCCCTGAGTCAATACTTCATAGAAGAGCCTTTGGCAGTGATTACAGCTTTGAGTCTTGGGTATGACTGCATCAGCTTTGCACATCTGGATTTGGGGAGTTTTTCTCCCATTCTTCCTTGCAGATTTGCTCAAGCTCTGAAGTTAGATGAGGAGCGCAATCTTCAAGTCTTTCCACAGATTCTCAATGGGATTCAAGTCTGGGATTTGGCTGGGCCACTCGAGGACTTTCACGTTCTTGTTCTGTGGCCATTCCAGTGTCACTTTGGCTGTATGCTTGGGGTCATTGTCCTCTTGGTGCATAAATCTTCGCCACAGTCTAAGGTCTTTTGCACAGGTTATCCTCAAGGATTTGCCTGTATTTGACTCCATTCATTATCCTTACAAGTCTCCCAGTCCCTGCCGCTGAAAAGCATCCCCATAGCCTGATGCTGCCACCACCATCATGCTTCACGTTATGGATTGTGTTTGACACATGATGAGCTGTGCTCCGTTTCTGCCAGACGCAGTGCTTTGCATTCAGGCCAAAGAGTTCAATTTTTGTCTCATTAGACCACAGAATCTTTTGCCTCATTCTCTCAGAGATTTCCACGTGCCTTTTTGCAAACTTCAAGCATGCTGTCATGTGCCGTTTTCTCAGGAGCGGCTTCCATCTGGCCACTCTCCCATAAAGCCTAGATTTGTGAAGTGTTGCAGAGACTGTTCTTCTTCCGGCAGATTCTCCCATCTCAGCCAAAGAACTCTATAGTTCTGTCAGAGTGGTCATTGGGTTCTTGGTCACCTCGCTGACCAAGGTTCTTCATGCCCGGTTGCTAAGTTTAGTCGGACGGTTAGCTCTAGGAAGAGTCTGGGTAGTTCCATATTCTTTCCATTTCCTAATGATGGCGATCACTGTGCTCTTGGGAACTTTCATCACTCTAGAAATTGTTGTACCCTTCCCTAGATCTATGCCTCCTCAAAATTATATCTCGGAGTTTTACGGACAGTTCCTTGGACTTTGTGGTCGAGTTTCTGCTCTGACATGCACTGTCGTCAGCTGTGTGACCTTTATATAGAAAGGTGTTTCTTGCTAAATATTGTCCGATCAATTGAATGGGCCACAGGTGGACTCAATCAAGTTGTAGAGACATCTCGAGGATGATCAAAGGAAATTGGATACACCTGAGCTCAATTTGGAGTGTCGTAGCAAAGGGGGTGAATACTTCTATGTAAATTAGATGTTTCTGTGTATCATCTTTTCATTGTTTTGTAAAATTTGACATTATGGGGTATTATTTGTAGATCAGTGACAAAAAAATCTCAATTCCATTTTAAATTCAGTTTGAAACACAACAAAATGTGAAAAACGTCAAGGGGTGTGAATACTTTCTGAAGGCACTGTACACTTAACCTCTATTCAATAATCAAGATCTTGCTATTGGCTAACAGTTTATCTTGTGCAGGTGAAACGGGTCCAGTGGAAGCTGGATGTCTCCATCGTCATGCTCTTCAGGCTTCAAACGACATCCATATGAAGGAAGAGTTGAATGAAGATTCTCTCTCTGCGAGTGGTGAGTACAGTGCAGCTTGTGTTGTCCCGAATGGTTCTTTGTGATGTTTTCCTGCATCTTATTCCATTATTTACTTTTCTGAAGTCTCAGGAACACGAAGATCATTCCTGTTTTGCAAAAGAGCTTGGTTTATTCTCATAAATACTGTAGTTTATCATCACAAGCTTCAATAGGCAAACGCAGGATATGGAATGGCAAACGTAGAAAAATTGGTGAGAGCAGTTTTGGTTGTTGCACGATCAATTTACTTTGCAATGTATTCAGTTTTTTGGTAGCTTGAGATGCAAATCTGATGGATCTTTCTGAATGGCAGCCATGTGTCTCGAGTGTGGTGTTTGGTTACTGCGAAGAAGAAGAAGAAGAACACTCCTTTTGCATCTTCAGATGCATAGGGCTGCCGAAGCAGTTTCCTAAGCTATTGACACAATGCTGGATGGGTTGCTACACCAATGCAGGATACTCGAATGGCTCATTCTACCCAGTAAGCTGGTACTCATTTTGCTGACCTCGGAAGGATGACAGACTGAGTCAACCCACCTGGTGATCGTAGTCTGGGGTTATTTACGCTCACCCCCCAATTGGTTCTCGCTGTTAGGGGTGTGTGTCATTCTTGATCCGTTACCTTGCCATGAACAGGCACTCATGTGAATGCGGCCGCTTTGAGCTGGTGGTTACCATGGCAGAAGTAGGAATAAGAAATAAGACATGTGTGGGAAAGGAACATGCAACACAATGGTTTGTGGAGGTTAGAAACACAATATGAAAGGGGAACAATCTACCTAATACATACGCAATGCATATTTATCCACATGTAATACAATACACTTTACTAAACAGATATTTTGAAATTATACCATAGATCCATTCTTTATCTGCTCGGAGCCAAAACAGCAACATTATGTACAGTGCATTCAGAAAGTATTCAGACCCCTTCACTTTTTTCACATTTTGTGATGTTGCAGCCTTTTGCTGAAATCGTTTAAATTCATTTTTTCCCTCATCAATCTCCAGTCAATACCCCATAATGACAAAGACAAAACAGGATTTTAGAAAGCTTTGCAAATTTATTAAAAAGAAAAAACTGAAATATCACATTGACATAAGTATTCATACCCTTTGCTATGACACTTGAAATTTAGCTCAGGTGCCTCCCATTTCTCTTGATCATCTTTGAGATGTTGCTACACCTTGATTGGAGTCCACCTATGGTAAATTCAATTGATTGGACATGAGTTGGAAAGGCACACACCTGTCTACATAAGGTCTCACAGCTAACAATGCATATCAGAGCAAAAACCAAGCCATGAGGTCGAAGGAACTGCCTGCAGAGCTCAGAGACAGGATTGTGTCGAGGCACAGATCTGGGGAAGCCTACAAAAAACATTCTGCTGCATTGAAGGTTCCCAAGAGCACAGTGGCCTCCATAATTCTTAAATGGAAGAAGTTTGGAACAACCAGGACTCTTCCTAGAGCTGGCCGCCCGGCCAAACTGAGCAATCGGGGACGAAGGGCCTTGGTAAGAGAGGTGACCAAGAACCCGATGGTCACTCTGGCTGAGCACCAGAAATCCTGTGTGGAGATGGGAGAAACTTCCAGAAGGACAACCATCACTGCAACACTCCACCGATCTGGGCTTTATGGCAGAGTGGCCAGACGGAAGCCGAACAGTTCAATCTTGGTTTCATCAGACCACAGAATCTTGTTTTTCACAGTCTGAGAGTCCTTTACGTGCTTTTTTGCAAACTCCAAGCGGGCTTTCATGTGTCTTTCACTGAGGAGAGGCTTCCGTCTGGCCACTCTGCCATAAAGCCCAGATCGGTGGAGTGTTGCAGTGATGGTTGTCCTTCTGGAAGTTTCTCCCATCTCCACACAGGATCTCTGGAGCTCAACCAGAGTGAACATTGGGTTCTTGGTCACCTCTATTACCAAGGCCCTTCTCCCCCGATTGCTCAGTTTGGCCGGGCGGCCAGCTCTAGGAAGAGTCCTGGTTGTTCCAAACTTCTTCCATTTCAGAATCATGGAGGCCAATGTACTCTTGGGAACCTTCAATGCAGCAGAGATTTTTTTTGTGGGCTTCTCCAGATCTGTGCCTCGACACAATCCTGTCTCTGAGCTCTGCAGGCAGTTCCTTCGACCTCATGGCTTGGTTTTTGCTCTGATATGCATTGTCGTCCACGAGCAAGGGTCCAAACGGAAAGAGATCCAACGCAAGAGAAGGCAAGAAGGGAAGAGAGGCCCGGGCAGGAATGAATCCAAAAACGAGAGAGATGAAATGTCGGCCAGCGAGTGGTTTTACCGGCCGTCTCATGACGTCAACTTTCCTTCTCTCCAATCAGTGCGTCGCTTCTTGACTTCTCGAATGTTCTGATCGCGTCCATCCCCTCTCATTGGCCGAGCGCTTCGCGCCCTTCATGTCATGCCATCGGTCGGTGGCCAATCGGTGTGTTGCTCCTTCCACCAATCACGGAGAAGCTTTCTGCCCCTCTCCTGACCAATCACAGTCCTTCCCTACTCTGCCAATTGGCGCCCTGCTTCTTACTCGCCCTTTGCCTTGACCAATTGCTGCCCCCTGAGCGTGTCTATTCCTGTCTGCTCGACGTGTGTTGCCATGCCGGCTGGCTGCGGCTCCATTGTCGGTGCCCCAAACTGGCTTCCTGTGAGTCGTACTGTTATTGTGGCGAGGGGGAATTTAAGTAGGGTGTGGTGCGCTAATGGGCCTCGCTAATGCCTATGGGTGCGTTGCCATATGGGACACAGATATGATCACAGGTTTGACATACCGCGGAGTTAGCATAATCCCTACTCCACCTATCACCCGATCATCCTTGTATGATCACAGATATACACTTCATCCAACAAACCGCCTAAACAGATCCCTGACTTACTGCACATCGAAATGGTTCTTCTTCTTCATGACATCGGAGCACCTACCTATGCAGATCTACCTGGATTTATATATCCCCCTACCCAAAATTCATAACAATATGTAACATGATATTTTAAAAAGTGGTGGTCGAGTTATGACTAAACTTGGTGCATGAGTTGGTGAGGTGACAAGAACAAGCCGATTAGATTTTGGTTCAGGTCCCAATCCAGATCCGGTCTATCAGTGGCATACAAAACATAAACTGTTCAGCCTGGCGGAGGTATACGCTCTACCTAGTGCTGTTCTAGTTGTGAATGTCCCAGGTTGTAGTGCTTGGAGAATTCTGACTTGTTATCTTAGTCTTCGAGTGAAGTTTTGATTAATTTTGTGCTTTTCTACCTCTTTTTCCCGCACTAGCACACCTTTATGTGATTGTCTTATTCAAAAAGACAAATTGATTACAAAGCAAAGTTTCATTTTCGTTATTCCTTTCTTTTTAAGATCCATTACCTCTGTGTTGCTGCTGTTTTTACATCTCTGATACACTAACTGACTTTCTTTCTGTGAATGATCTTCAGAGAAATCAACAAGAATCTCCAGCAGGTTGTCCTGTACCAAGAATATTCATACCTTCACTGAGAGATCTTTGCAGCAAGACAAGAGTCACTGTGGGATGTCCGAGGATAACGAACAGAAATGTAGTCTTGACCAGGTACACCTGAATATTGACATTTGTGAAAAGAGACGCACATGCACTGAATGCAATAAATTATTGATTTGCTCCTCAGCACCTCAGCAACACACGAATACCCAGACCTTGACAAGTCTGTACAAGTGCAGTACATGCATTAAATCCTCTGTGCAGAACTCAACCCGACAGGTAGATTTGAGGATTCATACAGGAGAGACATTCCGATGCAGTGTATGCAGTACATTTTATCGGAATAATTCAACCGACCAGAATCATAAAAGGACCCATATTGGTGAAAAGCTGCACCAGTGCACGATGTGCAATAAATCATTCAGTCAGAACGCAAGTCGTCAGCTACACATGCGGGGACACATTGGGGAGAAGCCATATGAGTGCAACGTGTGTAGTAAATCATTTAAATCAAACCGAAGTTTCCAGACACACATGAGGATACACATGAGTGAAAATCTATACAAGTGCATGATGTGCAGCAAATCATTCGATCGGAAGTCGACACACATGGCACACTTGAGGACTCACACTGGGGAGAAACCATACAATTGTAGTTTGTGCAATAAATCATTCAGTCAGAACGCAAGTCGTCAGATACACATGCGGACACACACTGGGGAGAAACCATACAATTGTAGTTTGTGCAATAAATCATTCAGTCAGAACGCAAGTCGCCAGACACACATGAGGACACACACCGGTGAGAAACCATTTAAGTGCAATGTGTGCAACGGAACATTCAGTAACAGCTCAATTCGCTGGCTACACATGAGGACCCATACTGGGGAAAAACCGTTTAGTTGCAGTTTGTGCAGTAAATCATTCAGTCAGAACGCAAGTCGTCAGATACACATGCAGACACACACTGGTGAGAAGCCATATAAGTGCAATATGTGCGATAGTACATTCAGTAACTCCTCAAGCTTGCAGGTACACATGCGGACACACACTGGTGAAAAGCCGTGCAAGTGCAGTATGTACGATAAAATATTCAGTAACCCCACAGGACATAAAGTACACAAAATGACCCACACTGGTGAGAAGCCATATAAGTGCTTCCACTTGTAGTAAGGCCTTTATTTTTTCTTCATATTTATGTCGACATCAAAAAATACACACAGGGGACAGGAGCAATAGTCATAGGGGGAAGCACTAGTTTAGAAAGGTGGCGTAACATTAACTTTAAAGGTGATGGGATTAGTATTTTTTATTTTACATATGTATACAAATATCACACACACACACACACACACACACACACACACACACACACACACACTTACACACGAAGGTGGATACTTTGAGACCTTGGAGGGCTCCGTTTCACCTTCTGAAACCTGCATATGGAGATAACAACCAACGGAACAAGCCCTACAAGTGTTCTTTTTGTAGCAAGGCATTCAACCGTTACTCAAATTTATATAAACATCAAGTATTACACTCGGGGGAGAAGCTTAAGGGATGTCGCCTGCCTTAAAACCAAAAAAAACTTGGCTCCAGATGAACAGAAAACATTTAAATGAGGTGAGCTGGAGCATTGAGGATGAGGACACCATCCTCTAATGCGTAGCGTATTGTGTGAATGAGGCATGGGGGAAAAGTATGGAAAGGGAGAACGTTTCATGGACCAAGTTAAGAAGTCAAAATTATCCACCAATGTAGAAACAGTCCCACTTACTGAGTTTACCATAGTTGCATCAGCAGTCCAAACATCCAACTATGGAATAAGGGTAATAACAAATTAAGTCAGACACCTAGCAACTAAAGACAGGGGAGAAATGAGCTCAGTACAAATAATTGAAAGAAAAATGGAAATTGATGTGGGCTATGGTATACACTACATGAAAGGGTGTAAGCCGAGAACGTGCAAACACATGGGAACAGCTATTCCGGCAACTGCCATTATAAAGATCACTTTGGTAGAACAACACTAAACTCAATGAAAGCAACAATAACCAAACAGAAAACATTTACAGAAGAAGAAACAAAGTTGGAGGCATTAAGACGTGTGTGGTCACCAGCATAGAGAGAACTTCCACTAAAACCACAATGAATGGCTATAGCACACTTGAGATGAAACTTTAAAAGAGAAGGAGCACGTAACACACTGTGATGGAGTTGCACAGCAGATGGAGGAACCCAAAGCGAGTGCACCACAAGCGAAACTGGACCTCGATGTCAAAGATGAAGCCTAAGGCTGGTTAGAAATAATTTTCTGTTTAACATCAATTAATTTCTAAAAATCCAGGTAGGGAGGGTGGCTTTTTAAAAATCAATACTCCCCCGACCCCCTCCTCCCGCCATAATAACTTTAAAGAACCCTCTTGACTCAGTTGTCATTTAAAAAGTGGCGTTTGGGACATCCACATCCATTCTGTTCTGTCTGCGTGGACGAATCGCAATGAGAAATAATTAAATGGGTGACAGATGCCGATAATGTTCAAAGAGGATGATTGTCCATTCCACCGGGTCTCGTACCGGATTTTGGGAATAATTCTGTGCATGAACTTGGGTGTCAAATCTTTGAAGATTTCGGAATAATTTCAATCGCTGTATTGATAACATCTTCTTTACGTTCGCAATTCGGCAAACGCTGTCATATAGATAGAGTAGATCGATCGGGTGCAGCTCAACTGCTCACCTTGTAAGACACGTGGTGTCGCCATTTGAGTAAAACTAAAACCGCACGGGAAATGCGTTACAAACACAATTACTGCACTTTGGACCTAAAACGGGTTTAGAGTTGTTTCTTACACTTTCAAAAATGACATGCAACAACAACAACAGCAATAATTTCTTACCGTCCGTACCAGACACAAGGCTAATAAAGTAATTCACCGAGTGGAAAATGGTTTGTGCAATCTTTACTCCCACCCATGCCTTCAACGCATGCATCGATCCTAGAATTTGATTCATCACGACGAACGGCATTTTCCTCTTTTCATAGTATTGATGCGCATGATACTACTCCAGCATGTCATGGTTTCTACACCACGGAGTCAGACTATGGAAATGGGCCATCACAGAATGGACAGGTCATGCGACTAAAAAAAATAAAAATTGGGTGCTGGCGGCGATGGAACCACCTTCAGAGGCCATTTTCCCCCGCAGGGCGGGGGTTGGCCTTTTTTGGGCACCATGGTCCCCTTTTTGAAGCGATGTTTAACGGCCGGATGCCCTTCCTGCCGCCAACCCTGTTGGTCGCCTCTTGCGACACACAGGGAATTACCAGTGAACTGGTGCTCAATTTGCCCACCTCGGAAGCATGGCAGGCTGAGTGACCCCCCCACCCCGCCCAGCGTTAATTCAGCGATCGACCGGGATTTGAACCCAGGATCTTAGGATCCCAAGCCGGCACCCTAACCGCTAAGCCAACCCCAGGCTGGGGGCTGGCGGTGATGCTAAACAGGATTTTGTTTTTAAACCAGCCTAAGTACATCAAATTAACGTGTATCTGAATAGCGACGGCTCTGTCGTGCTAAAATAGATTGTTTTGCTGGCTTAGAGGAAATACTCACGTATGCAACATCTTCACAGTACCTCTGAACACAGATACCTATTAAGTTATCGTATTCAGGTTCTGAAAGCAGATGGAGAAAACGTCGAACGCCAAGCGGACGTTAAACCCGAGGTGGAAAATATCGAGGACATTCCACGTCAACGGAAAGAAAAGGAGAAACCGTTTCCAGCCCCAAAGCAAGAAAAGCTTCGCACAGCCGTTTGTGATAAACAGGACTATGTGAACTACCTGTACAAGAGGAAAGGCCAAGGACTGTTGACGGAAGCAGAATGCCAAGATCTGAAGAAGAAACAACGAGAACTTGATGCGTTAAAGTCCGATCTTCAAAAATGTAAGAAAAACCAAGAGCGGCAGCAGCGTTACCGGGACAATTTCAAACGAAAGTTGGACAACTTAATAGATAAGGATACCCGCAAACAACTAAAAAGGAAAATGGTTGGTCGCCCATCAATTGTTAAAGATGAGAATCTTTTGCACAAGACTATTGTGGATATTGCCATTGGTGGTTCAGCGGCTAACAAAAGGTGCTGTTCCGAGGTCATCAGAACGGTTAAAACGTTGGATGATCTGACATGCTCACTAAAGAAACGTGGGTTCCAGTTATCTCGAAGTTCTGTGTACCTCCGCCTTCTTCCACGAAATTCTGAAACTCGAGAGGGTAAGAGACATTGTCAAACTGTGCCCGTCAAATTGATGCGAGCCCAGAACGACCAACATTCCAATCACCAGGACACGTTTTTCGCAGGAGCCTCAGTTTCCAATCTGGAAGAGTTGGCATCACTATTGGGACCCGATGAGGTTACATTCCACTCGCAGGATGACAAAGCAAGGATACCTATTGGATTGACGGCCGCCAATAAACAGGCACCGTTGATCATGCACATGGAGTATAAAGTCAGACTAAGTGACCATGATCTCGTAGTTGCTGCTCAACACAAGTTGATACCATCGGTGATCGCAGCCATATCGATCAAGAAGAACTGCATTAAAACTGTTGCAGGTGTAACATACTCTGGGCCAACCTATGTAGGGATTCGAAGTGCAATGCACTCTTCATCATCCGCATTGCATCATCTCCACGACATGAAGCGAATCCGTTCCTTGCCCGAATTCCGAGACAACATGTTCTGCCACGATGGACTACCGAAACCCGTCATGATAGTAACTGTGGATGGAGGACCTGATGAGAATCCACGGTATGCGAAGACAATTCAGTGTGCAGTGGATTATTTCTGCACATACAAACTGGATGCGTTCTTCGTCGCCATGAATGCCCCTGGCAGGAGTGCATGCAATCATGTTGAACGACGCATTGCTCTGCTGAGCCACGATCTCACAGGAATCGTCCTACCGCACAACCGTTTTGGCAGTCATCTGAATGAGTGTGGAGAAACAGTCAACGAAGAGCTGGAGAAGCAAAACTTTGCGCATGCTGGAGAAGTCCTCGCCGAAATCTGGTCCCATACAATAATAGACGGGCACCCAACGGTGGCGGAGTATGTTGTGTCGAGTCATCATGAGGAACTCCTCATCGAAAGGGATCGCGATTGGCATGCAAAACATGTGAGAGAGAGCCAGTACATGCTGCAAGTCGTGAAATGTCACGACAGATCATGTTGTGACGAGCCAATAAGTTCGTACTTCACCGTGGTCAAGGAGCGTTTCTTGCCCCCACCTCTACCGCTTTTACAGACGGAAGACGGTCTGCAGTGTTGCCCCGATGATGGGAATGCGCAATTCCCATCGCTGTTCGTGCACTTAGTTATTGGTAACGGCGTCATTCCCGCGAGAGCAAAGAAGAAGTTTGCGAAGGGACTCCCATATGATTTTGCGTGTCGTAGTCTCCAGAACGAACTGCAAAGACGTATTTGTGGAAATTGTGGACTCTATCACGCGTCCATCAAATCGGTGTCGGCGCATTCATGTATATGCCGGGAAAAGAGCTCTCCAACGATGCCGACTACACTCCAAATTGCGGTGCAGCGTGTGCGTCCTCAGCGTGTGGTGGCCAAACGTCAACGCGAACTTATGTGTGTCATCAGGTACATGGAGACTGAAGAGTTGGAGTGGTTCGATGAGGACGTCGTCGACATGGATGGTTTAGGCATTCCACCTCATATATCGGTCAGCGTGGGTACGCCACTACTTCCTCCTGAAACTCGACGAGCACCATGGGAAGCCAACATCTAAGTTTGTTCTTCTATCATTAACGTAATAAGTTATTGTACTAAATACTTGTATTAAATACTTGTATAACCTACTTGGTATCATGGACATTTGTTCTTTGGCTATGGGAACAGAGGGCTCATTAAACAATATATTTGTTGGTTAATGGTGTTACGTAATGCTACTGGAAACACTCCCCACCCCCTGTAACACTTGGCCATACACTCCCCCTTCCCACCCATACCCCCCCCCCCCCCAATTTTTGAACGGCCCCTCTGGACTTATCGAGAAGCAAAAAGGGATGAAGCTGAACAACAGGATGGCAATTCAGACCATTGCTGCACATTGGAAGCTCAACAGCATGGTCAGAGTATAACAGAAAGAAACTGGAACGGCACTCAGTAGAGCGCATACCTCTGCCAGACTAAACAGTTTGCGTTTTGTAACCTACTGATAGGCCAGATCTGGATCCGGACCTGAATCAGAATCTAATCGACTTGTTCGTGTTACCTAACCAACCTATCCACCTAGTTTTGTCATAGCTCGTCCACAACTTTTTGAGATATCCTCCTCACAGACAAACAGGGGTGAAAACATAACCTCTGTCCACCTTTGGTGGTGGAGGTAACTATGTAAACACATCACTGGAGGGTCCTGGCAGCTCACCCAGACCAAATGACATATACACAGACAGAAGGGATAAAAGTAAGAATGGTCGATGATGATGTAGGAAGAACGGAAGAGGAGGAAAATGAGGATGATGATGAGCAGCATATGCAGATAGAAAAGTTTTCCAACAAAATTCTGAGATTTTCTCAGAAGAGTTTTCTGAACATCACTTCCATGTCAAACCATGTTCAATACCTCATAGACATTGATTTGTTTTGATCATTGTCATTTATTTCATTATATGCGATGTCTGCTTTTCATTCAATTGGATTTCTATGATGAGACGATGATTAAAATAAATGTTGAGCTTTGAGCAAAAGTTTTTTCACCAAAGTACTTATTTTCAAGTGTATTTATAGGGCATTCTTTGTCTATATATAGAATAGTCTTTAGAATTTATGACCAAAAGAAACCCGGAAAAAATGCTCCCCTCACTCTGCTCGCCAAATTTATATTTTTCAATGCAATGTAAACTTGTTGCACCCCCCTCAACCTAAAATCGTGGATCGACAGCAGGTATTTATGAAAGACTGAAAATAACACAATAAGGAGGTGGCACGGATCCGGCACTTGGAAAAGTATAACGGTATTCCGAGGATATTCAAATGGAATTCTTCCGAGATAATTGTGCCAATTATACATTTGCAGCAGGTAAACCAACAAAAATGGACAACATAAACTGCAACCAAAGAGCAACAATACTGAAGGTAGAAAATGAAGTATCATACAAATACCTCGAAGACCATGAGGGCCACCAAATGTGTCAGAAACAAATGCACAAAACAGTTGCCAAGGAATACCTACGTAGAAACAAGGTTATTCCTGAAAACATTCCACCCAAGAAACAAAATCGAAGCTATAAACTGTCGAGGATTTAATGGGATTAATATTAGGTCAACATAAATTGTAGTGGAAATGATTCATGTCCTCTCCGTGGTTTTACAATGAAGCGTTTAATGCTCGGGAGAGATGAGGCTTTCGATACAAACATCAAGTACATAACTCAAAATTGACAGCACTAATATGACACAAAACAATGACAACCAGCCTATCTCTCACTCGACACTCCAGTTGAGCTCATTTTCATAATCCAGCAGATGGCCGATTACATAAGCCTGGTGTTGGCTTAGCGGTTAGGGTGCCGGCTTGGGATCGTAGGATCCTGGGTTCGAATCCCGATCGATCGCTGAATTAACGCCAGGGGGGTTGACTCAGCCTGTCATCCTTCCGAGGTCGGCAAATTGAGTACCAGCTTGCTTGGATGAATGATGCCGGTGTGTACCCCGGCCTAGAATAGGTACACCGTATCCTTGCGCATCGTAAGAGCGTGACCAAGGGTTGGCGTCAGGAAGGGCATCCGGCCATAAAAACATTGCCTCAAACACGGAACCATGATTGTCATGGGGCCCGCAAGGCTAACCTCGGCTCTAGCGGGGAAAATGGCCTTAAAACGATCATTCATTCATTCAGATGGCCGATTACATAATCATTGAAGGCCAGAGGCAGATACAATGTTTTATATTATGTTGAAGTACATCAGAGGTTGTACCACGTACACGATAGGAGGAATGTAGACTGTTTGGCGCCAAGGGAATCTTGACCTTTTGTATGAAAATGCAAATATTCCGTTTTAAAACCATTTTATTAACCAAAATACAATTAATAATTTGCCCCTTCTTCATTTAAATCCACGTCCATTTAAAATGGTACACTATTCCGTTAACATTCAAGATGGAACATATAAACTTCATATCAATAATAAAGCAAATGTTTCCCTTTGCGAGATCGAGTACAAAGGTGCTTGCGTTTATCCATCCAAAACAGAGGCCGTTGTGACCATGAGCTCCACACATTTCTCACAAACACTCCACGTGGGGAGTTGGCTGGCCTTCACACAATCCCCCCCCCCCCCCCCCTGTTATTATCCTTATTCCATCGTTGGATGTTGAATAAATAAAATCTTCAACAAAACCAACCCCCAGTACCTGTGTTCTAATATAGCCTCAGAGAAGTCAACTGGCTCACGATACACAAAATGTTCCACAAAAACCAGTGCATCTCGAGAATGGACCTGCCGATACCAGAAGGGGGTGATTAGTCCAAGAGCTAGGACTACTTTTAATTACTTGGCTGAGGCCAAAAAGCTTGAAGGTGGTTTCTGACTCAATGTTTTACTGAATCTGAAAGATCATTTCTTGCTTGCCGCATCCTCTTTGTTTGGGTAAAAAATGGCATTTTGCTTTTTTGGATTAACGTTTTCTGCAAAAATATTAATGAGTTTTATTTACAGGAACAGTAAGCATGTACTTATGTATGGATGATTGGTTCCAAAATGATGGCATTGACATGGGCAACACATTCATATAAAAGTTATCCAAAGTTATGCAAAACAAAGCAGTAATCACATCACACTGTCATGTGGCCAGATCCTCAGCTCTGATTGGTGTATGTTTGAGGGGACATACATACATACATACATACATGCAGACAAACACTGGGCCCTGTGTTTCTTTCCCTTTGGGCCCGGAGTTCCCCAAGGCAGTGTGCTGGGCCCTGTGTTTTTTCTGGTCTTTATCAATGATCTCTCCGACTCTCTGGAAAATCCTCTCTATCTCTTTGCTGATGACTCCACTCTCTGCCGCTCCATTCCTCATCCCTCAGATCGGCAGTCTGCAGCCTCCTCACTCTCTGAAGACCTGGACAAAATCACAGACTGGTCAAACAAGTGGAACATGTCTTTCAATCCTGACAAATCTCACACTCTTACTATGTCTCTCCGAAAAGATCGACTGGACAACCCTCCCATCTACTTTCTCAACAATCCTCTCCAAGAAGTTCTGTCGCTCAAGCTTTTGGGTCTCACCATCTGCCATGATCTTTCTTGGGAAAACCACATTTCCAAGCTGGCCTCCAAAGCCAGTCGCCGACTGGGCATCCTCCGTCGTGCGAAGTCCTTCCTAGGCACACCTGAGCTCCTCACCACATGCAAGGCTTTCATCCGCAGCTCAATGGAATACTGTTCTCCCCTATGGGCTGGTGCTCCTGCCTCACACCTGGCTCGGCTTCACGCTGTTGAATCCAAAGCTTTCAGAATCATTGGAATCTCCCACGATGAAGCTATCTCTGAGGGCCTTTCACTCACTCCCCGCAGGCAGGTAGGTGGTCTTTCTGTCTTCTACCGACTCCTCTCTGGCCTTGCTCCCCCAGCTCTCTCTGTGCTCTGTCCCCCAAATATTCCTACAGGTCGCACAAGATCTTCCAGCCACCCTCTGATGGTTAAACTGCCGAAATCTCGGCTCTCTGCTCACCTTCACTCTTTCATTCCTCTTTTCTCCCGCCTCTGGAACAAACTCCCACACTCACTTCAATCACACCCCTCCCTCCAGGTCTTTAAAACAGCTGTTCACCACCATCTCTTATCTTCCCCCATCCAAAACCTTGATCTTTTCTACCCCCACTAATTCACCCCAGGTCCACCTTGTTTGAAATTTCAACTTCTTTCCCGGGAGTCCTGGCAGTGTCCATATGTTTTATACCTCTCCCACCCCCCCCCCCCCCCTTGCCATGCCTCCTCCCCAACGCCCTCTCCCTCCCACAGTTCTCTCGATGTCTCCATGTCTCTCGGTCCCTGCTCTCAAATGTTGTGTTTGTGTCCTTCCCCCTCTCTCCCCATCTTGTCTACCGCTCCCGATGTTATTTGTTTTATGTGTCTGTTTGTCTTTCTGTGTGATTAATGTTCGCTCTTTCACGAGCCTCGATCTTGTATACAAAAAAAAAAAAAAAAAAAAAACTGTTCAAGACGACTTTGCCCTATGGGCTGTGCGTAAAAAAAAGCACAGAAGCATGACAACTTGAGGCTTCAACAAAAATTCACATGCACATCCTGAATGAGTTTTTTAAAATTCAAACCAGAGTTCATAGAACACCTTATCCTGTGCAGTATTGAGAAAAAGGAGGACATGGACGGGGTCTGCGAGCGGCAAATTTGATTGGTCGTGATGACTTAAAATGCCGTAGTGCCTAAGTAATGCTAAACAGTGAAAGTGCCAAAACGGTGGTTTGTGTTCTCCATCTACAGTGTTCCAGTATATAATTTAATTGAAATAAAATAAAGTTTTAAATGTTGTGGAAAAAAAATAAAAATTGGAAGCTCACCGCCATTGATGCAGTCTTATACACCACTTTACAGAATAAAAATATTATCTCACTCCTCTGCGCATTTGTGATCAGAAGAATTCGGACAGAACCAAAGTACTAAGCTGCAGGTTTGTTTTCCGATTCATATTCAAAATATTACATTTAATTGAAATTAAGTTTGTTCTCGATCATGTAAAAGTGATGCAAAAATAGGTGGCTTCACTTTTTAGTCAGAAATTAGATGTTTGTTGTGATTTCATCCCATACTTTACTCCGTGCAGGCCTCTGCACTGTCGTGTCCCGCAAGGGCTTAAATGGCCACGTGTCCACAAGGGTTTTCGGGAGACCAGACGATGAGGTGGAAGATTCATTAGGTCTCTGTGGATGGGGAGATGTGGGTTGTTGTTTGTGCGGATGACATATCTGGACATAGATGCATCTCAAATAATATGTATTTGGGTGGGGTAGTGGGCAACCATTGAATCGGTGTAGATTTCAGGGTTCCGGTGATAACATGCATTGCAGAATTCAGCTGGACATGCACATGTGTGGAAGGAGAGCTTCCAGCCCAGACAGCTGTACAATACTTGGTTGTTGAGTACACGATTGCCACAGCTGAGGCGGAAGTTGGCCTGTGTTTGCACCTCATCCCTTTCCACCGAGTTGTCACAAAGTGTGTGTGTGTGTGTGTGTGTGTGTGTGTGTGTGTGTGTGTGTGTGTATATTTTTGAACGATAAATATACAATCCGTAAACGATAAATGTTTCCCATTTCCTCCTACGAAACACCATCTGTAAACAATAAATGGTTACTTGTTTCTATCACGGTACACTATCTGTAAATGATAAAACCCCCACAGACAATTCTCAAATCATACCGCCATAAAACCGAGAAACACCCACTCACTTGGGGGAGAGAGCGTCATTGTGCAAAATCATGTGACGTGTCATTGTCTTCGGACACGTGACCCTCCCTGAGCTGAGATTTTTGTTAATAGCTCATTGGAGTCAGGACAGGTAACCCTCATTATGAAGCCACAGCCGGAGTTTTGGGTTGTCCGTCAGTGCGTACGTCTGTTATCAATAACTTCTAAACCACTGAAGAGATTTCAACCAAACTTGGCTCAAGTTATGGACTGTAATACAAAGATGAAATCGTTTTATGAAATTATAATACCAAGAGCTTCCCAACAAGAAACCTTGAGGAAACTTACAAGAAGCTTCCATTCGGCCCATCAAGCCTGTTTAATGGCACAAGTGACTGAACGATTTGAGTGGAGTGTATAACTGTTTTATTTCTCATGCTGCTCAGTTTTAATCAAAACAAAGCAGTCTTATCAACTAACAAGAATGGAAAAGACGGCGAAATAAATCGCATAAGTAATATATTGAGAGATTGATAAATTGTTCATTCTCTGAATGCTGATAAATGCCATCGTGCCGAGCACAATAACGGCTGAAGCAATTACAATGACTCCAACAGAAGGTAACATTATCTCTTGGGTATTGCACCCGCACCACAACAAAACTTTTTTTTAAATCTGATTTTAAAATTCATACACCACAAAAGCACACTGAAGCGATGACATCACGTTGGCATGACAACGCACGTGATTTTACACTCATGGAATATGGCCGCCGTAGCTTTGTGAAGATGGTACAGTTTTACGTTCCAGATTGTAATCACCAATTGGAGAGTCATAACTGCAGCATTTATCATTTTCTGAAGGACCCAGTGTTAAGCAATGGTGGATTGAACAAATAAGGTGATTTTCTCGCTTTTATTGTTCGTCTTCCATCTCTTGCCTTGGGAAGGGGTGAGGTTGAAGCTTTTGTCATTCCTCGACCGCGATACTCCTCCATTTGTCATTCCGTGACTGCGATACAACTCCAATTCCCCCTGTGCTCAGCCAACGATCTGCACTCTGCAACCCCTGCTAATTTCACCCCAATTCCACTTTTTTGAAATACCAACTTCTGTCCTGGAAGTCCTTGGTGTCCTTGTGTTTTATACTTCTCCCACGCCCCCCCCCCCCCCCTTCCCACGCCTCCTCCCCCGAAGCCCTCTCCCTCCCACACATCTCCCTGCTCTCAAATGTTGTGGTTGTGTGCTTCCCCTTCTCTCCCCATCTTGTCTTCCGCTCCCTCTTTTTATATATTTTGTTTGTCTGGTTGATTTGTTTGTGAAGTAAATGTTAGCTCTTTCACGAGCCTCGATTCAGTATACAAAAAACAAAACCAAAAAAAACCCCGCCTCATTGATATCACTCCTCAAACAATCCAGCAAATTTGTCAGATGGTTGAAGGGTTTAAGAATAGGACTAATAATATGCACCAAAACTTCCTAATTAATATTCAGAAACTCATGCAAGGTTGGGTGATCGGAGAGGATGGAAAGGCAATAGAACAACAACAACTAGCACGGCACAGTGGAGAGCATACCTCCACCTGGCTGAACAGTTTGTTTTGTATCCACCGTTAGGTCGGATCTGGATTCGGACCTGAACCAAAATCTAATCGGCTTGTTCTTGTCACCTAACCAACTCGTACACCTAGTTTAGTCATAAGTCATCCATAACTTTTCTAAATATCATGTTATATATCGCTTTTTGCCCGATTCCGCAATGGTGAAGAATCACTTAAAAGTTAAATAACTCTCGTATCCGAATCCATATTCAGATCTTCACCAGAATTTAATCGATTCGTCCTTGTCACACACCCAATCGGTTCACCAAGTTTTGTCCAAATCCGTCCATAACCTTTTGAGATATCGTGCTATGTATCGGTTTCAGACACATCACTCAATGGTGAAGAATCACTTACAAATTAAATAATTATCGTATCCGAATCCATATTCAGATCTTCACCAAAATCTAATCATTTCGTCCGTGTCACATACACTACATCTCCACCAGTTTTCGTCCAAATCCGTCCACAACTTTTTGAGATATCTTGTTCATAGAGACAGATAAACAAACAAGAAGACATCATGCAGAGCACGATACTTGCAAAATCCACCCCAACCCCCCAAAAAGGTTGCCATTGATCCATTAATATGTCCATTTCATCAAGATTAAAATTGACGATTTTGATGAAAGCTCGGATCGGAAGCTCGGAAGTTTCACCTTGAGTTGACCTTTGACCTCAAAAATAGTTTGTTTCCCAATTCATTAAGGGGCTATGCAAATGCTGTTAAATTTTCAAGTCAGTCGGATGAAAATTGAATATTTTTCAGATGAAAATTGATGATTTTGGAAGTTTGACCTCCAGACGACCTTTGACGTCAAAATCAATAGGCTTCTCATTTGTGATGACCTCAAAACTTGGTGAAGTTTCATGACGATCGGTTTAGAATTGTGACCTGTAGGCTGGTGACAAACAAACAGACAGAATAACAAACGCAACCGACCAATATACTTGAAAAATCTTCGATTTAGCAAGCAACAGACAGACAGGGGTGAAAAGAAAACCTTCATCCACCTTTGGTGGCCGAGGTAATAATAATAATAATAATAATAATAATAATAATAAATGTTTTTTTTTTTTTGTTTTTTTTTTCAGAATCGAGGCTCGTGAAAGAGCTAACATTTATCACACAAACAAATCAAACAGACAAACAAACAAAGTATATAAAAAGGAGTGCGGTAGACAAGATGGGGAGAGAAGGGGGAAGCACATAAACACAACATTTGAGAGCAGGGACAACGGGAATGGATGGGATGGAGAGGGCTTGGGGGGAGGCGGCATGGGAAGGGGGGGGGGGGGGGGGGGAGTGGGAGAATTATAAACCCAAGGACTTCCAGGAAAGAAGTTGGTATTTCAAAAAAGTGGATTTGAGGTGAAATTAGCGGGGGTAGAGAAGATCAAGGTTTTGAATGGGGGAAGATAAGAGATGGTGGTGAACAGCTGTTTTAAAGACCTGGAGGGAGGAGTGGGATTGAGGAGAGTGGGGGAGTTTGTTCCAGAGGTGGAAGAAAAGAGGAATGAAGGAGTGAAGGTGAGCAGAGAGTCTTGATTTTGGCAGTTTAACCATAAGAGGGTTGCAGGCAGATCTTGTGTGACCTGTAGGAATATTTGGGGGACAGAGCCCAGAGAGAGCTGGGGCAGCAAGGCCGGAGAGGAGTCGGTAGAAGACAGAAAGACCACCAACCTGCCTGCGGTGAGTAAGTGAAAGGCCCTCGGAGGTAACTTCATCGCGGGAGATTCCAATGATTCTGAACGCTTTGGTTTCAACAGCGTGAAGACGAGCAAGGTTTGAGGCAGGAGCACCAGCCCAGAGGGGGGAACAATATTCCATTGAGCTGCGGATGAAAGCCTTATATGTGGTGAGGAGCTCAGGTGTGCCAAGGAAGGACTTCGCATGACGGAGGATGCCCAGTCGGCGACTGGCTTTGGAGGCCAGATTTGAAATGTGGTTTTCCCAGGAAAGATCATGGCAGATAGTGAGACCCAAAAGCTTGAGTGACAGAACTTCTTGGAGAGGATTATTCAGAAAGTGGATGGGAGGGTTGTCCAGTCGGTCTTTTCGGAGAGACATAGTAAGATTGTGAGATTTGTCAGGATTGAAAGACATGTTCCACTTGTTTGACCAGTCTGTGATTTTGTCCAGGTCTGCAGAGAGTGAGGAGGCTGCAGACGGCCGATCTGAGGGATGAGGAATGGAGCGGCAGAGAGTGGAGTCCTCAGCAAAGAGATAGAAAGGATTTTCAAGAGAGTCGGTGTTACGTGCTCCTCCCCAAACCCGGATCACGGTGTACCTCCGAGCCCCGAGAGGAGTCACGGCAGAAAGATGTGTTATTCTGTATGTCAAAGATCAATGGTGAAACCACACCAATTGTTACCAACAAACAAGTATTGTATTAAGGTCACACAAGAATAACAGTACAATAACAATATTAATCAATTGTACAACCAATATATAATTCCTATGATGGTACCATCAGTTTCGTACAATGAAACTCACTGTGCTCCAAGTGAGTGAAAAGAACATTCCCAATGTCTCTGTCCCAGCTTCAAACCAAAGTCGATCCACGCTCCAGTGATCGTCAGAACGATGTTGTATCGAGACCAGAATCCCATTCGGTTGACAGTCACACTGCCAAAGATGGGCAAAGGTGTCCTCAAGAGGCGACTGGGAAATCACACCTTCGGGTATGGACGTTCAACGGCTCCCAATCGGCGAACCGCAAATTCCCACTCAAAATCCACGTTACACACACACACACCAGGTTAACGTCTGGATGCGGTGAAATGGTTGAGGCGAGGTGAAGAGCCTAGAGCGATGCGAAATTGAGCGTGAGGCAAAACGGCCAACCGGCCCGTACTCGAGACGTAACGGCACTCCAACGATTCTCTTCGGAATCGACCGCAAAACCTGTCGCGCAGGTTTATCTGTCACAGCGATAACAACTCTGTTGCAGGAATCCCTTTCCCAGGAAACCCAAAGTTCACTCGTGACCCGCGTTAGCCAGCGTTTGCTCAAGACCTCGAAGCAGCTCGGCTCCTTCTCCGACCTCACTTGCTCCGCCTCCTTTTCCTCTTCTTCTTCTTCCTTTTCTCCCGGTTCCCGATCCGGCTTCCAGTTTCTTTTAAAACACTAACTTTTTTTACCTTTTGAAAACAGCTATCTCTATTTCACCTAAACGATAACAATAATAGGACATGCAACCAAAAATGTTTACAGTGGATGAGAACCACAACAACGGAAGTGACGAATCCGTAACACTTCCCCCCATCAAGAAAGAAAGTTTGAACATAGTGAAAACTTTCTTTTCCTGCAAAAACCCTTTTAACAAACAAAAGTAAAACTCACACCCAAATAATCAATTCACGTGAGCAACAATAATTAATATTCCCCAAAATATAGCAACAAAACTTCCAAACAACCTGCAGGAATTTCCAAAGTTAGTTCACTCTGGATAAAGCATCAGCACTATATTATCAATATTACAAAAGCTGAACATGACAATGAAAAAATATATATATATATTTGTGATCAAAAATCCAAAGTCAAGCAAATCTATAGCACTTTTTTAGGGAGGCCAAGCTGAGAGCCAGGTTTCATGGTGGTTGGGTGGTGAGGCCTGGAAGTATTCACTGCATGGACGCATTTCGGGACGTGGAGTTCACAGGTTAATCCGTGTAGGAATCTTGGCTCAGCTGCTCCTGAGCACTCAGTGCTTCCAACTCTTCTCTTGATCATAAGAATCATAATCACGGTTGTAGCGTCGGGTGCTGTCGTCACGTGAGTAGCGGGCCCATCTCGGCTACCACCGTAATAGTCATCCCGTCGAGAGTTGCCAAAACTGCGCTGCTGCTGCTGGGAGCCTCCGTAGTAATCGCGACTGTGGCTGCCACCAAAACTACTACTCCACCCCGGGAGCCAGAGCCACCCCTGAAACTACCTCCACGTGTTCCTCCTCTGTAGCCCCCTCGACGCCTATGGCCTGCCTTCTCTACCGTTATGGTCCGACCATCCAAATCCTTGCCATTCAAATCCTTTTCTGCATCTTTGGCGTCCTCTGTGTTTTCAAACGTGACAAAGCTAAACCCTCTCGACTTTTGCGTCTCCCTGTCTTTCATCAGCAGCACTTTCAAGAGTGGTCCATATTTGCCAAAGATAGAGTCCAGAACATCTTCACTTGTGTCAAAGTTCAGTCCACCTACAAAGAGTTTGCCAACATTGCCTCCATCCATGACGTGTGTGTGCTGACACTTAGTTTCAGGGTACTCGACAAGAAGTGCCTGTGCAAAGCGTGACGTCAGTACCTTCTCCTTCTCTTCAGAGCGCTTCCTACCCATAGCACGAGTCACGGCACAGGATGGAAAGATACCCGGAATCTCCTGCTCTAACTGTGCGGTGTTATTTTCCATACTGGGCTTTTCAACCAACATTGGATTACAAGAAACTCGACCACCGGCCAAATCATTCCCGATAATAAAAGAGATTCCCTCTACAGGAAGAGTGGCTTGTAACCCCACAGTGATCGGTCCTGACACCAAATCAGACTTCAAATGGATGACATGAAGAGGAGCTTTAACATAGCCACCAACCCCCTGTAAAAGAACACTCACACCAGTTGCCGTCTTCTCTGACAATGGCAAATGCCTTCAAGCATCAAAGATTGATGTGCTCCTGTGTCCCTCAATACCCTAACAGGTCTCTGGTTCGTTAAGTCTCCATCCAGTGACACAAACCCCTCTGAAATAAAAGGTTTGTAATCCTCTTGGACAAGGTCATTCTGTGATGCCGTAACTTTGGCATGGGAACCTTCACAAGGCACTGTCCTCCAAGGACGATTTCTTGCATTGGCCAATGCATTCGGAGTTGCACTAGTTTGACTCCGCTCCTGATTTTTCCTTTTCAGGGCGTAACATTGGGACATCAAATGCCCAGGTTTCTTGCAAAAAGCGCAAGTCGGCCCGGAGGAAAAACTCGTGGTCTGCCTCGGGCCCCCCGGAAGATAGGTATGTCTTGGAACTGCAGTCTTCTGATCCCTAAAAGTCGCGGTAACAGATTTGTCCCCATAGTCCTCTCTCTCGGCCGCCTCCATGAAAATTTGTTCTCCGTACCTGATTTTCCGTAACTCCCCAGGCTAACTCTAGGCGGGAAGGTAGGTTTGTGGAACCCCATCCTGTGTGTCAAGGCATAGTCATCTGCCACGGTTGCTGCCTCATGCAACTCTGGTACTTTCTTCTCATCCAGATATACTTTAATGTCCACGTGGACACACTGTTTGAATTCCTCCACCAATATCAATTGTCGCAAGAGGTTGAAGTCTTTCCCAATCTCCTCCGAGTCACACCACCTATCAAACATGGTTTCCTTCATTCTGGCAAACTCCACATGGGTCTCACTCTCCCTCTTCCTGGCATTCCTGATTTTTTGTCGGTAAGCTTCAGGGACCAATTCATAGGCTTTGAGAATGGCTTTCTTCACTATCTCATAATCTGCACATTGGTCAATCGGTAAAGCCGAATAGATATCTTGAGCTTTACCCACCAGAACACTTTGCACTAACATAGTCCAGGACCCCACAGGCCATTTTAGCATTTGAGCCACCTTCTCAAAATGTAAAAAAAAACTTGGCTACCTCCTTTTCATTGAAGGGTGGAACCAGCCTCACATGCCTACCAACATCCCAAGAGTTCTCAATAGTTGTCGAACTATCCGGCATGGATACTACTTCTCTCCGTTCTCCCAGTAATTCCAGCTCCTTCAGTTTAAGTTCCTTCTGATACTCCATGTCACATTCCTTTAACTCCCTTTCGGCTCTCCTTTCCTCTGCTCTTCTTTCTTTTTCAGCTCTCCTTTCCTCTGCTCTTCTCTCCTCGAGTTCCTTTTTAGCTCTCCTTTCCTCTGCTCTTTCCTCTGCTCTTCTTTCTTCTTCAGCTCTCCTTTCCTCGGCTGTTCTCTCCTCGAGTTCTTATTCCCGTTCTGCTCTTTCCTTTTCCGCTTTCCATTCCAACTCTTTTAACCTTTCCTGGCTCTGCAGTTGCATCTCCATTTTCCAGAGCTCCACATTTCCTTTTTCCTCTGGTAACCAATCCAAGGCTACCTCTTCCCATGTTCCTTGTCCCACTCGAGAATATACCACCAATGTCTGCATCTCTGTTTTCTTCATATTAACTCGGACCTCCAAGTTAAAATTTTTGGCCAATATCATGAGTTCCGATCTTTTTAACGCCTGGAACTGTGCCTCATTAGGGGACGCCGCAAACTTTTCTGCATCAAACACCATGGTGACTATCAGTTAGCACCTGTTAACCTTCACACAAAATTTTTTCACATTTTTAGAAAAATTTGGGAATGTTAGAAAATTCCAAATTTGGGAATTTTGGGAATGTTAGGGAATTATATCCCGGACGAGGCCCCCAATTTATTTGTACGTGCTCCTCCCCAATATCCCGGTCACGGTGTACCTCCGAGCCCCGAGAGGAGTCACGGCAGAAAGATGTGTTATTCTGTATGTCAAAGATCAATGGTGAAACCACACCAATTGTTACCAACAAACAAGTATTGTATTAAGGTCACACAAGAATAACAGTACAATAACAATATTAATCAATTGTACAACCAATATATAATTCCTATGATGGTACCATCAGTTTCGTACAATGTAACTCACTGTGCTCCAAGTGAGTGAAAAGAACATTCCCAATGTCTCTGTCCCAGCTTCAAACCAAAGTCGATCCACGCTCCAGTGATCGTCAGAACGATGTTGTATCGAGACCAGAATCCCATTCGGGTGATAGTCACATTGCCGAAGATGGGCAAAGGTGTCCTCAAGAGGCGACTGGGAAATCACACCTTCAGGTATGGACGTTCAACGGCTCCCAATCGGCGAACCGCAAATTCCCACTCAAAATCCACGTTACACACACACACACACCAGGTTAATGTCTGGATGCGGTGAAATGGTTGAAGCGAGGTGAAGAGCCTAGAGTGATGCAAAATCGAACGCGAGGCAAAACGGCCAACCGGCCCGTACTCGAGACGAAACGGCACTCCAACGATTCTCTTCGGAATCAACCGCAAAACCTGTCACGCATGTTTATCTGTCACAGCGATAACAACTCTGTCGCAGGAATTCCTTTCCCAGGAAACCACAACAACGGAAGTGACGAATCCGTAACAGTCGGAGAGATCATTGATGAAGACCAAAAAAAAAAACAAAGTTCACTCGTGACCCCCGTTCGCCAGCGTTTGCTCAAGACCTCGAAGCAGCTCGGCTCCTTCTCCTACCTCACTTGCTCCACCTCCTTTTCCTCTTCTTCTTCTTCCTTTTCGTCCGGTTCCCGATCCGGTTTCCGGTTTCTTTTAAAACACTAACTTTTTTTACCTTTTGAAAACAGCTATCTCTATTTCACTTAAACGATAACAATAATACAGTGGATGTTTACAAAAAAACCAAAAATGTTTACAGTGGATGAGAACCACAACAACGGAAGTGACGAATCCGTAACAGTCGGAGAGATCATTGATGAAGACCAGAAAAAGCACAGGGCTCAGAACACTGCCTTGGGGAACTCCAGCCTGAACAGGAAGTGGAGATGAGAGAAACCCATTCAGGGCCACACGTTGACTTCGACTAGAGAGGAAGTCCGCCAGCCATGCGTGGAGATTTCCATGGATACCAAAGGAGGAGAGTTTGGTGAGCAGAGCGGGGTGCCAGACCGTATCGAAGGCACGTGATATGTCAAGGGAGACAGCTCGAATTTCCTGTTTGGCATTGAGGACCGCCATCCATTGTTGAGAAAGCAGAAGCAGCATGTCCAGAGTAGAGTGACCAGGTCTGAAACCAAATTGATGATCAGAGATCAAGCCATTGGAGAAGAGGAAAGATTTCATATCCGAAGCAATGATGGATTCCATGACTTTGCTGATAAATGGGAGAAGGCTGATTGGTCTGTAGTTGCTAGGATCTGTTTTTGCACCTTTTTTGTGCAAAGCGGTGATGTTGGCAGATTTCCAAGCAGATGGCAGATGACCTTGAGCAAAAGAGAGGGTGAAAAGAACAGAGAGAGGGAGTGAAAGAGCTGAAGAACAGGATTTTAGGACCCGTGGGCTGATGCCGTATAAAATGATAATGTAATATATAGATAATAAAAAATAATAATGTATAAAATAATAATGTTCCCCATGTATAGGCCCCTCAAAATAATTTACTCGATTATGATGTTATTGATTCAAGAGTCTTTATTATTACATGTACCATTGTCCCATACAAATATAAGGCAGTAAAATTCTTAAGTAATGGCTCCTCGACTTTGCAGTAACAATAAATAAAATAACAATATAAAATAAGAAATAACAACAATAATACATTGTCATCCAGATTGGGGGAAATAGAGTTGAAAAAGTCAGAAAAAAACATGTAGGGAGGGAATTCTCCCCCCCCATCCCCCCCAAATAAAAACAACCATCCAAAGTATGTAGGAATGACACCATATTCTTTTTGCAGATTGCCATCACGACATATTTTGACATTTTCCGTCTCAATCCCACAACAAATAAAATCCACAATTACACCAACCCACACTACAAATCTACAACTACCTCTGAAATATAATTATTGTTACTAATGTCACCGATAACAGAAATGTCAAAAGATGTGATGACAATCCGTAAAATGACCACTTTTTCCTGCCACACAAACTATACATCCTGAAACTCCTTGTGTGTCTGACA